>NC_134534.1:162506562-163131562 GCF_050624435.1 Tenrec ecaudatus
CAGATATTAAAGTTCTCTATAAATTAGAATATCCAAAACAAATAGCAGTGGTTATTGCCATCCATTGGGAGTAGGCCTTATAAACATTTCAAGACGCCACAAGTACAGAGGAAAAGGGAAAATATTCTCAAATTCCCTTCATTGTCTCTCATCTCAGCAGTTCTGGCATTCAATGTCCTACCGTGACTCTGAATGTTACATTGTCCCGATGGGTTATCTAGTTTTTATAGGTATCTATGTATTCGATCCTGGTCCTGTTATTGACTGAATCATGCCCCCCACCAAAAAAAATAGATTGAAGTCCTAACTCCTGTACCAGTGAATGTGACCTGGTTTGGGGGAACAGCATTTTCCTTTGCTGATATTATCAGTTAAATAACGAAATCACTGCAGAGTGGGCCCTAATCCGTTCTTATACAAGAGAAGGGCACACATGAACACCGAGTCCCACGTCCAGGAAGAGGACAGCATGCTTACAAGCAGTCAGCAAGGATGATGGCTGCCCCAGAAGCTAGAAACAAGCCAGGGAACCCTTCCGCTCTCAAAGCATCAAGTCCATTCCAACTCACAGTGCCCTGACAGGTCAGGGTAGAACAGCCCCTGTGGGCTGTGACTCTTTCTAGGAGTAGAAAGCCTGGTTTTTCAACCTCAGAGCAGCTACAGGTTTCAAACTGCTGACCTTGCAGTTAACAGCCCAGCGTGAATCAAACCAACCAAGATGCTGTGAACGTCTAGCCCACTTCGAGCCTTTGGAACCGTGAAACAATAAATGTGGAGTTTTGTCCAGAAAGGTTGATACACGGGAATTTTCTTTTTGAGTCACCAGGGGATGGATGGATGCACCACATGTGTTCATCTGAGTGAAGGGGAAGCCAACATCAGTAGGAGGGTGAGCAGAACATATCACCAAAGAAGAGGCTCCGTGTTAGTACTTCAATCCATGTCACACAAGAAAACCAATTTGCTCTGTAAACTTGCACCCAAAACACAGTAAAAAGTGAATCAGTGCATAAAGATCTGCTGCTGAAAGCCATCCCCTTGGTGGTATTCTGCGACAGAAAGCCTGCGGCGCCGAGAGAGCCCTGACTTCATGTTCTTACAGAAGGGCCATTTTGCTACATGGCCTCCCCTCTCCCTTGCACAAGGACACCCAGGCAGCCCAGCACTGAGCATGTTATATCTGCTGCCATCCAGGTGGTTCCGATTCACAGCAACCTTATAGGAAAGGGTAGCATTGCCTCGTTGAGTCTCCTACGCTGTCATTCTTTCTGACAGCAGGCAGCCTCATCTTTCTCGTGCCGAGGAGCCAGCAGGTTCGAACTGCTGACCTTCTAGTTAATAGACCAATGCTCAAGAAATATTGCTCACTAGTAAGTGATTAAGAATCCAGGCTTGACTTGGGTGAGGCTGGCCTGACTTAAGGCTCTGCTATTTTTAGCTGTGTGACCCTGGGCCAAATATCGCATTTCTCTGTTCCTCACCAATGCACTGGTGACAGAGCGGTAAACGCACTTGGCTGTTAACTGCCAGGTCAGCAGTTCAAAAACACCAGCTGCTCCTCAGGAAAGAATGATAATTCTTTACAGAATTGGAAACCCACAGGGGCAGTTCTACCTTGTCCTATAGGGTGGATGTGAGTCGGAATCAACTTGATGGCAGTGAGTTTGGTGTTTTTGTTTTGGTTTCGTTGGTGCCTCACCTGGACAATGGTACTTATTTGATAGGGTTGTTTGTCATGCCCAATTAAACTTAACACAACATCATTAAAACACATAATAAAGCCTGAGTAGGTAGCTTTCGTATTACCCAGAGTTTGAGGCACAAGTTAGCATCCTGGTGGAGACAGCTGCCTGGGTAAGATGCTAAGCAAATAAAGAGCGAAAGGCGCCGAAAGCAAAGGTCCATTTGCTGAATTTGGTGCGTGGAGGTGAATGGTGACGGGAGAGGAGCCTCGGGAAAAACCACTCTCTCCTTTGTCTTCGCCAACATTCCACAGGGTTTTGTCTGCTGCCCTGCCAGGCAGGAGCCCATCGAGGCCCATGCTTCAAACAGCCTGCATTCACTAGCTGCTGTTGGGGTTTTGTGTGCAATCCAGAGAAGTGCCCCATACAACCTCCCTCTGGAATGTGGGCTTGTGTCTCAGGAAAGCCCTTCTCTGTGCAAACACTCCAGCCAGTCACAGGCAAAGACACAAGGAGGCACCGCTGACCCACTCAGGTTTGCTCTTGACAAACGTCCCCGATGGGAGAGTGAAGCAGAAAATGTGCATATAAGTAAGGAGCCTGCTTACTTATGAAGGCTTGTGCTAACGGTGTGAAGACTAGACGTGTGTGCTCTGCACCCTTCATTTCCTTTTCCGTGTCCTTCCCACCTCTTCACACACCTACGCCCACCTCCTCGCCCACTTCCAACACCACCTCACTGCCCGCTCCTTCCTAAACCGATTTCTGTCTGCCTCCAAAACCAGGCTTGACATCTCATTTTGCATGTTCAGAGAGCATTGTGCTTTAACCCTTTTTAAGAACGCTCTAGGGAAGGCAAAGAAAAGAAGTGCTCTTTGGAGGGAGGGGTTCAGTGGAGGCAAGATAAGGCAAGAATTCCAAATGTGCCTCAAACTTCTGGAACTGCATACCTCTATGTCCCCTTGGGAGAGGCTGGTCTGCTCTGGTGTGCAGGAGCTGCTGAGGTGGTGAAGATACGCCTTCGTCCCCAACCCAACACACACACACACACAAATAAACACACACACAGAAATAAACACACACACACACACATCTCCCCACATTGCATGCTTGGCTGGCACTGTGGTACATGACTGATAGAGCCCAAAAGCCTCTTGGGAAAGTAACTGCCTTCTGACATCGAGGTTTCTAACCAACCCTGACTAAGTCTTTGGGATGGTACAACAGTTAATCCACTCAGTTGTCAGCCAAAAATTGGGAAGTTCAACTCTACCCAGAGACAGCTCAGAAGAAAGGCCTGGCAATCTGCTGTCCAAAAGCCCCAACTATTAAAAAACAAACAAAAAACATTAGATTGCCTTTTGGTTCTTCTGAGAGTAAGAACTTAGAATTATACCATTGAAGGACTGAAAACGTTTTTTGCTATCATTGGTTTCAAATTCTCCTTTTATAAATAAGGAAATAAAATTTGGGGTGGTCGCCTGGCATTCCCAAGAGCAGGTAGCTATGTGGGAGGGGAGGGATGGGGCTATGTTACACCTCAGGCCATAGATTTCAAGGTCCCCTTTGACAAAGTACCATGGGAGCAAACAATCTCCAAGTAATCACTGACCCTACCCAGAAGCTCAAGCTGTTTTAGAAAATCCAGCCCAAAGGGACTTTGAGAGCCAAGTTTTAACTGAACGAGATGCAAGGCAAGGCCAGGCACTCTGCAGCAGGGCAAGCTCCTGCCAGAGTGAGGGACCAGAGGGATGGAGTAGACACCGAAAATAAAAGTCTCTCCCTAACTACCCGGAAGAGAAGAGAGGAGTTGATTGCTCTAATTCCTTCCGTCAAACCTACGGCCTGGACTGCCAACCCCTGCCTTATTAATCTCTGAGTTCATTTTGCTCCCGTGAAGAAATGGCCTTGGCGTTTCTGCATGTCAGCATTGCATCTTTTTTTTTAATTGTTTGAACAGAGTTGCCCAGATGATGTAAGCACTCTGCTGGCTGCCAAGAAGGGTCGAGGCCACCCCTCATTAAGAGTGGCAGAATGAGCTATAGAAACCAAGCCCTTCCTGCAGGGGCCCAAGCAGGAAGCAGGGTAAAAATTAGCCTCCCCGGTCTTCACTTCCTGGAGAGGACTCACAGTGTGGGGCGCGGCAATCTGGGAGGTCTCCTTCTCCATCACTCTCTGGCCAGAGAAAAGTACCTACAGAGACATCTCCACATCTTACCCTGTTGGTGGGCCACCTCCTGCTCGACAATCTAGCTCCAGGTTGTTCTGTAAGTAGTCATTCTTTTGATCTCCCCAGGCCCCCTGTTCTCTGCCCACCCCATCAGGTACTCGGTCACACATGCACACACATCTCCCACAGCCTCTGCTGCCAATACCTGTTCTCAAGACAGGATGTGGATGGAGCTCATGCACCTGCCGCTTGGTCCTTTTCACCTTCCCCGTGGGAAGCTCTCTGCTAACAATGACCTTGAAGCAGAAGAGGCCCAGAGATGAACGGGTGTTCTAGTAACCTTCTAGTGAGGGCTCTGCGGATGGGACTCCAACTGCAGGCCTGGGATCTATTTGCGGACACTATCATGCCCACATGTTCTCCCCACGGGCTGCTTGGGTCTCCATCAAAGAGGGCACAGCAGAAATTCTGATTTGACCCTTCAGCGGGAAGACTGTTTGTTAGATGGTCGATTGGTTTATTTGCTGTCCGCCTGTCTGTTTTTTAGTTTCTCAACCAGGCGCATCTTCGTGTACACACATTTCAAGGATTTAAGGAACGCTAGTCTTATCATAGAACTTCAAGGAAGCCTAGTACACTGGGGAAACCATGCAAGATTTAGGACAAGAAGAACTAGCTCTGGGCTCCTGATTCCAGATCTGTGTAGTTCTTGCTGCTGTTCTTCACAGATCAGCACATTGTGATCCACTGGGCTTTCATGGGCTGTTTGTTTGTTTGTTTGTTTGTTTGTTTGTTTGTTTGTTTGTTTTAAGGCAGATCACCAGATCTTTCTCCCTAATCCATCTTAGTTGGGAAACTCCACCAAGACCTATTCAGCATCATAGAAACCCACAGTGCTCTACCGACAGCTTGGTGCTAAGCTACACAGGAGGTGCATTGGGCAGGAATTGAACCCAGGTGTCTGGCATGGAAAGCAAAAATGGCCCAACCGCTTAGCCACTACTGTCCCCGTCCACTTATGTAAATTCCTACTCTGCACACTAGTAGCAGGCTACACTGGTAGCTTTCCCTTCCAGCTCATGGATGTAAGCTGTGCGGGCTCTCTCTCAGACTGGAAACAAAAGCACTTTAAAACTGTCAGGCGCTAAACTTAAGGCATTTTCTAAGAATAAGAAAAAAGACCCATTACGTGAAATGTGCACTATGTGAGCCAGAAAAGTAGAGTGATAATTTGAAAAGAGAAAAGTGGCCCAACATTTTTACGAGTGCAGGCTGAAATATGTACATTAAACTTATTTCTCACCTTAGCATGACTATGACAATACAGCTTATCCTCCTTTGTAAAACCAACGTATCACTGGGCTGCTAACCACAAAGCAGCGGTTCAAACCCTTCGGCCACACCTAAGGGGAAAGAGGAGGCTGGCTGCCCCTGGGAAGAGTTACAGTCTCAGAAACCCTATACACTCACTGCAATTGACTCAATGGCCTCGTGGCGCCCAGGGTGGAGCAAAAGGTTGGCAATTCCAACTCCGTCAGTGACCCCAAAGGAGAAAGACCACATTTGGGTACAGTAAAGACCGTCGTCAGGAAAACCCATGGGGCAGTTCTGTTTGGTCACGTGGGGTCACAGTGAGTCAGAATCGCCCTGATGGCACCCAAACAACAGCAATACTTGCTCTACTGGTGTAATATTTGTGGAACAAATGAGATCATGGGGTGGAAGTTCCCAATCAATTTGGAAGACACTAGACTAGAAGTCCTACCACCACCGCCGCCCACAGCGGCCTGAAACTGCAGAGCCCCCCTCAGGGTCTCCAGCCCCTATGAACAAAACTGGCGAGAGTCAAGATTACCGTCATGGGGACTTCCGGCTATCGTCTATCCGCACTGTCTCCTTCCTTCAGAGAAAACCTCCCAACAAGGCCCAGGAAGAGGAAGGTCTCACTCCCGGGTGGCTTCGGCCTTTGCCCACACTTGCTGCTAGCAACAGTCCACAGGCAGCCCTAAGTTCCACGCATGAAACCCGCTGAGGCCAGCTCCTCACCTGGCCAGCAGCAGAGCTGGTCCCTGTCTTGGCGGCTGCTTCCCCCGCTGCTCGTGCACAGCCGCCATGAGTGGAGACACACAAGCACCCATTGCCAAGGGCTCAGGGGTGGCAGGCTAATGAGTGGAGGGCCCCCAACAGCAGCTCCAGACCCTTGCCTGCTTCTGGGCTGATAGCCACTGCCTCTGGTCCTCCTGGGCCGCAGGGACCCTGCTACTGTCCAGAACCGGGGCCCTCAAATCCTTAACCCAGGGACCGGCAGTCCCCCTGTGGGGCCAGGCCGCGGCCTCCGCAGAGCAATGCCCAAGAGGAGCATCGCTCGGAAATATGGAGAACCAAGAACCGAAGCCTGGTGATTACAAGGAGATACCCGTAGACGTTCAGCTGGACAAAATGAGGGAGAAATTGAAACTGGGTGGAAAGAGATCAAGGACAATCGTCACGAGGGGAAGGAAAATGGGGGACGGAAACGTAATTCGAAGGCCTGCGCGCCCAGAGCCCAGGAGGACTGTGATAGACGGGGCGCGCCTAGTGAAGGACAGGGACTTGGTGGGGAAGCGGACCTGCACAGGGCCAGCGACCACGGTCAAGGGCGGATGAAGAAACCGGCTAGAGCCCCGCTCCCTGGGACCTTGCGACCACCGGTGCCGCGCTGATTTCCGGGCGCCCCTGGGCCGGAGCGCGGCGCTCCAGAAACGGAAGGCAGAGTGAGGGCGCCATCTAGCGGCCGGGTCGGAAGGCAGGGAGCCGCGCGGCTTCCAGGAAGGGCGCCACCTGGGGGCCCGGGGGCAGAAGACAGACGCGGCCACCGGGACTCCGGGGCTGGCGCGTTGCGTGGAGAGGAGGGCAGTGGAGGCACAGGGAGCTCGCTGGATGGACGAGAATGACCAACCGAAGCACGGGGCGGGGGCCTCGGATAAGTCACAGCCAGAGCCTACAGGCGACGCAGGATGCCTGGCGGCGGCAAGCTCGGACAAACGGCCAGGGTTTGCAAGCGCGGACCGACAGAGGGAGGGGCCGAACTGTCTGGAGGGGGAAAGGCAAAGAGAGGGAGCCATCTGGTGTCTGGAGGTGGAAGACGGAGTGAGTGTCTGGTGTCTGCGAAATGGGAAGTGGGTGAGATGAAAGGAAAGGGGGGAGCGGGAGGGGGAGGGAGGCGCGGAGACCGCCGCGGCTCCGGGTGTCTCGCTGGGCGCCCTGTTAAGTCTGGGCGTCCTGGGTTCCTAAGACAATACCTCCAGACGGCGGTTGATTTTTGCACCCCCGTTTCCTCCCCACCCCCACCCCACAGCAGGGAGATAGCCCTCGGGAGGAGCGCGTTAGTGGGGGGTTTCGCGGTGATTTTGCGCATCGTGTTGTGAATCGGAAGGGTTCTGCCGAGCCCCAGCGGAGGCAGCCGCTGGCACTCTCTGGGGTGCCCAGGGCTGGCTGGAGGTGGTGAGGAAGGAGGTGCCTTCGTGCCGCCCCCGGAGTCCGAGCGAGCTCAGTACCCGGGCGCGTCCCCTTCCTGGTCTCCGCGAAGAGACCGCGCCTCCAGAGTCACGCTCGGCTCTTTCCTGATCCGGGGGCGCCGGGCAGGGCCCCCAGGTCGCACTGCACCCGCCACGCAGCGCGAACCCTTTGCAGCCTGGTCTTTTGCGCCCCGAGCCAAGCCCCACGCCCCGCGCGTGGCGAGTTTCGGGATTTTTCCACGTGCGTTTATTGCCTGCACCGGGCGCGCGCCTCCCCAGCGGGTCCGCGCCGCCAGAGCCCGGTTGGCCGCTGGGTGCGCGCGCTGCCGGCAGCCCCGGTCTCCGGCCTCGGCCCGCAGCGTCGCCACCACGGCGCTCCTGCTTTGGGCAGGTCCTGACGTCCTTAAGGGGAGAGCGCCAGGACTGGAAGAGAACTGGGAAAGGACCGGCACCGGGGCCGCGGGAGATACGCCAAGGCGGGGGAGGGTGATCAAAAGGTTTGCAAGTATCCCACTGGATCCGGATCGTTTCTTAAGCCCGGACACTATTTAGTGATAATACATCAACACTTGCTACCGAGGTAACCACATCAAACAAGCCGATCCTCTTTGGTAGAGAACGTTATATCTTTTTTCCTTCTTTTTTTTTTTTAGTTTTTCTGCGAGCACATTCAACAACACACCCTGGACAATAAACTGAGCCCCGGGTTTATCAACAGTTGAATTGTCTCCAGCTAATTGGAGAACTCGTGGCTCCTGCCTGAGTCTTGCATGCTAAAACGGAATCCTGCCCTCCCACCTTGACCAGAGGTCAGCTAGGTATTTTGATTCTTAAAAATTCGCAGGAGAGAGAGAGAGAGAGAGAGGTGGAGCAGAGGAATATGTTAACTTTTGCAGAGGAGAACGAATTGGGTAGGTGAAGTAGCTAACACTGATGTCTCTAGGCTGAAGGTAGATGTCTCTCAAGATGCCCAATCTAAAGACAAATGTGGTTTGGTGGAAGGAACGTTGATGCTTTGCTGACAACTGCCCATTGTTTTGCTGGCTGCACCTTCAGACTTGTCCTCACCCAGCTGCAATGCTTGGGGGTCAAGGCAGAACACTGAACTTCAGAGGCCAACATTCACAGTATCTGCTCTTTTCTCAGGGTCAGTATTGCTAGTCCACATAAATAACCCCGTTCCCTTGCCCCACTTCAGAGGAATTGCTGTGTGTGAGTGGAATGGGGAAAGATGGAGCAGAGGGTTAGTTGAGTTAAAAAAAAAGTGGGGTTTGATTTTTATTGTTCTGGTTTAATGATCTTGGAGAAATGTAAGGATTGGCAGCTCATCCTGCTGAGCTGTGGACACGAGGACACCCCTATATGACCAGAACCTGAGTTCCCTGCACCCCAATAGGCTGCAGTGCCCATGAAGTGGCCAGCTCCAGGGAGAGCCAGTGCTGGCCTCTGTGACAAGGAGTCTTAATTTCACATGACACTCGTCCCCTTGGCCTGCACTTTGCTCCCATCGATCTGTGGGGGTAGTGTTTGCAAAGCCTTGCCCACTCACCACTGCCTTCCAGGCACAGTGAGCCTCCACCCACAGCACACACATGCCTTTCCAGAGCTGAAGGTGTCCAGCACCCAAGACCCACTTGCCCCTGGACCTTGGCCCACTCCATACCTGCCCCCTGAAAAGACCTCCAGCCCATCTTCAGAGGTTCCAAGAACAATGCATTGGTAGGAACACAAGAAAGTGGCCACTGGCGTTTGAAAGTTTTTCACAGGACACTAAGTTGTGGTCACTCATAATGTCCCTCCTGCTAAGGATGCTGTACATTCAGGTAGAGGTGGCTCAGGCTCCCCCTTGGTTAGCAGGCAGGAAGAACTGTGCTGTATGATCAGAGCTCTTACCATTTTAAATAAGAGCTGGCAAATGTTTGAGGGGATATGTGTTTGATGATCAAAGCTTTGATGGGAGGGGTGCATTCTACTGTCCTTTAAAAACTTGGGTTGGTTTTAATTGAAGCCCCTACCATCCCCAAGAAAGTCCACGAAGACAGTACACAGATACACACAAAGCAGCGTGTAATTGATGTTAACCCAAGAAATATGCCTCCACCCTCCCCGCCCCCACCTTTGTTTTAGTTGAGCTTTTTTTTTTTTTAACTCAAAGCCTTCAGGTAAAAATAAAGCTGCAGCAGCAACAGAAAGGGGGGTGGAAAATGTAGCCTTTTTGAGGGTTAAACATCAGAAGACAGGCTTGTGTTGCCTTGGCCAATCAGATACGCCCCTGCCAGCTATAATATAGTCCTAAAGGCAGCCTCTCTCACAAGCGTCTCTGGGCTTGCTACCATTTAAAATCAGACTCTTTTTGTCTTTTGATTCCTGTCTCGAGACCCAACTCCGATGTGTTCCGTTATCAGGGACCGGCAGCCTGCCATTTCAGCACCTGCCTGGCTGCGGATCGGTGGAGAGCCCCAAGCAGCGGCGGCGGGCAAGGTTATATAGGAAGAGAAAGGGAGAGAGCCAGCGAGCAAGCGAGCCTGAGCGAGAAAGGGAGAGCGCAAGAGAGGGAACACGCACACGCGCGCGCGCGCGCGCATACACACACCCCACACACGCTCACACACACGCGCGCACACACAGGCACACACCACCGGAGAGCTTGGAAGTAATTGGGCTCCATGGACGAGATGCTGCTGCTGGCGAGATGTCTGGTGGTAGTCTTCGTCTCCTCGCTCCTGCTGTGCTCCGGGCTGGCGTGCGGACCCGGCCGGGGATTTGGGAAGAGGAGACACCCCAAAAAGCTGACCCCTTTAGCCTACAAACAGTTTATCCCCAATGTGGCCGAGAAGACCCTAGGGGCCAGTGGAAGATACGAAGGGAAGATCTCAAGAAACTCCGAGCGATTTAAAGAACTCACCCCCAATTACAACCCTGACATCATATTTAAGGATGAAGAAAACACGGGAGCGGATCGGCTGATGACTCAGGTAGAAACCCGGCGCTGGGGCGTGGAATGGGTTTCTTTAAAGGGGGCTACCAGGGGGAAAGCCGCTGTCCTAGACTGTCTCTTGGCTTTTGCAGCAAATTTAGAAGCGATTTCACGATCTCCTTCCCCACCCTCCTATCCACCTGCCACCCCTTCCTTTCTCTACTGGGGGGATGGAGCCTATGGGTCCAGAAGTTTAGGGTCTGGCCAAGCAGGCGAGGGCGGCTGAGGATGGGGTTCCATTTATGGCCCAGATTGCATCTCAGTCTCACTGAGATGGCCTTCTTTTTCCTGACTGTGCTGGGGCTTGGAACTTGGAGAAACCTGTACTTTGGGGGCGTCTACCTTTTCTAAGTATGCCGTTTTGCTGGAGAGTCGAGAGTGGGGACCAGGAAGGGGTTGGGAACCCCCCTCCCGTAAAGAAAAAGTGGCCTCCGGGTCACTGCTCCAAATATAGGCAGGAAGCGTGAGATCTCTCATCTCAGCTCAGACTTTCTCCTGCTTCTCGGTGGTTTAGCTTCCCGCGACTACCCCCATCCCACAGACTCCCCACCGAAGATCCTTCCCGTGGAAAAATCAAAAGGATGCTTCGGACAAAAGGCAGTGGCTTTGGAGGCGCCTCTGGTCGCCCAGGACTGTATCATAGAGCTTGCACTGCGATTCTATCGAGTGTGAATATATTGATATTTCTTTAAGGATGCTCTTTCAGTCTCTCAAGCCCGAGGTACCTTAGGGGAGGGACTTAGAAGTTATTGGCATTGCATCACTCCAGTTTTCAGTTTGCCCAGATATTACACGGGGCTTCATAGTAGATGGAGAGGAGAACCACGCCAAGCAGTAATCCCTTTCCCCTCGCCCACCTCCTTGGAGACAGCTGGGCTAAAAATCTACCTGCTAATTCTAGACTTTCTGAAACTCCGTGCATATAGAACTGAAGCCAGTTTCCTTGCAAATATAGGTCAACATCATTTTTATTGCCCTATTAAAATATTCAAGTCCTACCTTTAGGGCTAGAAGCGCACAGGCTGATGGAGCTTGGCTGGTGAGGCACAAGTGCGACCAAGCGGGGGAAGGGGACGCGCGGCGGCAGGGGGCGGGGGGGCGCAGAGAATAACTACGTTGGACTGATCGGTTCCCAGTGGGTTCCTGGGCTGACTGGGGGGAGCCGAGGGGGAGAGAAGACGCAGTCGGGCGACCGGCTTCAGCTGGCCGCCGGGGGAGGAGTGAAAGCAGGGGAGACGGTTCTCCTCGCGCGGTCTCTCGCATCTGCTCCCGGCCACCTTAAATCGGGCCCGAGTGTGACCGCGCGCTGGAGCCACCTAGAAGCCCCGGTTACCTCCGCGTGGCCCCGGGGACGAGGGGGCGTGCGACCGGCCCGAGGAAGTTCTAGGGCTCCGCAGCCACGCCGCCCTGGGTCCCCGGGAGAGCGGGGCCGGGCGGCAGCTGGGCTGGGGGAGGGACGGCGGTGCGGGGGACAGCGGAGAGTCCAGGGTCAGCGCCTGCCCTGGTGGGTGCAAAGGACCCTTGCCGAGCCCCGAGCTCCCTACCGAGAGCTCGGGGTGGTCGGCGCCCTTCTGGAAAGCCGGAGGCCCGCGGAGGCGAGCCCCAAGTCAGACGCATCGCCAGCTCCGCGCACTCCCGGGTTATCGATCGCGGCGGCTCGGGTTTCAGTTTGGGCCGCCGAGCTGGGCTCGCGCCCCGGCCGCCGCCACCGCCGGCCCGGCCAGCGCGCACGCAGGAATTCGCTCCCGACCCGCCAGCGTGGGGGCTCATCCTAATGGGGCGCTAATCACCCTCATTAACCCGGCGGCGGCGGCGGGGGAGGGGCGCGCGCGGGGAGGAGGCAGGGGTGTGGTGCTGGCGCGGCGCGGCCGGGCGCTCGGCGCACGCACCTCTGCGCCGCCGCCCGTCGGGCCTCGGAGGTCGGCGGGCGCCCTGGCACGGCAGCTAGCCCCCCATCCCGCTCGCTCCGGCTCCCCGCTCCCCTCACACACACCCCCGCCTCGTGCCCACCCCCAGTCCTAGCGACCGCCCTGCCCGGGAACTCGGGGCCGCGCCCGCCCCACGCCTCGCCACTCGCGCCGCCGCCGCCGCATTCGCTGGCAGCATTTGAACTTCTGACCTTCTGTCAACTTCCCTCAGACGAACGAAAAGAAAACAAATACTGGGGTTTTTTTCCCTTCAGCCCTGGCGATTCCCGTTCCCAACACAAAAGGAGGGGGGAGGGGCGGCAAAAGTAAGAATGGGGTGGGGGGACATTACAACATTGACTCCCCCCCTAAGGTACCCTAACTACGTGGATGGCTGGACGGACAGGCAGGAGCTGGAATGTGCCCTCTGGCTGGTCCCTCCCCGGCATTTCCCTCTTTTGCAGGTTCTAGGAGTCAGAGGGGGGCGGTGGGGGTGGGGACAGGAATGGAGAGGGGCAGGTGACCCGAGTTTAGCACCGCCGGAAACTTGTATGTTTCCGAGGCCAGAGGTGCCTCCCAGGCTGCGGGAAGGTCGGAGCTCCTGGGGAACTTGCTCAGCCGCTGGGTTCCCCATTTTTATAGAAACGCCTGGGGGTGCATCCTGAGTCCCCCCTCCCCGCCCCCGTCTCGTCTGTCCCCGGTCTCTGGGTCTTTCCAAGCGACTACTGCCCAAGTCCTTCAACCATGGCGAGATCTTCCCCAGTAGAACTTTCAGAGCAGTTCGGGGACGCATGAGCTCCTGGTTAATATTAACCCCGGCGAGGGGAACGCAGACGGACCACTCTCCCCGAGCTGGCCCGGGTGCCCGCTCCCAGGGCGCAGGGGACAAGGGGGCGCCGCGCGGGGTGGAGGTCGGCCAGGAGCAGGTCTGGATGCTGAAGTCAGGGGCTTGGCCTGAAAAGGCACGTTACCAACATTTCCTGCCTGCTGGGCAAAGCCAGCCAGCCCCTGCGGGAGCGTGGGGCGGGTTCTGTGCCTTTGTAGCGGGGGCATGGAAGGGCCGCGTTGCCAGCTGGGGGTCATTTGGAAGCCGGTGCCTCTCGCAGGCTCAGGCGCCCAAGGAAGCCCGCCGGGCTGTTCCACAGCGACAGGTCATGCCGAGCGCCTCCTGGGAGCGCTCCTTTGGGTGCAGGTTAGGGAAGGTGGCGAGGAGCTGAAGCGTGTGGAACAACTTTGCCTGGGCGGACACAAAGCCCGCGCCCAGGCGGCCCCGCGGGGCTTCACGGTGGCTGCACAGAATCGCGCTGGTTTGTGGCACATGACCCAGTGAATGAACAACTGGTCTAGGCGGCAGGGCCTATGCTCTGACCAGCCAGCGGGCCGGAGTCACAAGTGTCCTGCAGCCTCTGGAAGAGGCCCCGTTCGCCCTGGGACTGGCCTGCGTGCGTTCGCCCTGGGACTGGCCTGCGTTGTGTCTGGACGACAGGGCTCTCCGGGGCCGGGGCCTGGGCCTGGGAGCGCCCCAGCCAGTCCACTCCCGCAGCCTGGGTCCACCTGTGGGTTCCTCCACATCTTTCCCAAGTGACCTGTTTCCAGGGATCTGGGGAGTGAGGAGGAGCCCCCCCCCCCATCCTGACACACACCCACACACCGCAAAGAGATCAGTGGTGAGGGGTTCAGAACTGGGGAGGGGTGTATGCTTGTAGCTGAGTGTGCACCTGTGTGCACCCCAGCTTCATAACCCGCCTCTAAACTGACCCTGATTTACTGATTGGTTTTCTTGTAAAATGCACTCAATTTTCAAGATAATCTCACTGGAATACTCCTCTCCCAACTCTTCTTTAGAAAAAGAAAGAAAGGAGCAAACCTACAAGCATTGACCTTTAACCAGGTCCACCCCCAACTCTCTGACTGCCCATTTGTTATAGGTTTAGCTCTACAACCACATTACTGTTTGGTTTCTCTTGTTTTATTACCACAGAGCGTTTCCTGTTGCACACTCAGCAAGTCCAGTGTAAAGGTGGGCAGCAGTCCTTCTAGTCAGATCCTCCTCCCCCAAACAAACAAAAAAGAAAAAGTGTTTCTACACTATTGGGATCCTTAAATAGTGACTGTCTTTCCCTCAGGGAAACCATGTTGGAAAGAAGTCTTAGAGAAGGGAGCAGCTTCCTGTTCTAGCTTAGGGTGGCCGATCCCATTCTTTGCATAAGTCATCTCTCTCTTCACACACACACACACACACACACACACACACGATTCAACTAGACTTACATCCGTGTTTGGTTCTGATCCATAAACCAGATGATTCTGGGGGAATACCACAACCCCAAGTTCCATGTTACCTTAGGCTTTATCAAGTCTAGTCAATATTTCATTACTCCTATATGATCCCGCTTTCTTTCGTGTGTGTGTGTGTGTGTGTGTGTGTGTTGGGGGCGGGGTGGCTGCAGGGCACCAGAGGAACTGTTTTAAGGGAAACTCTCCAAAGCAAAGGATTGGTGAGGCCTTCAGGCCTTCCTGTAGCTTGATCTTTCTAGAGTCTCTCCTCTCCTGCGCCCCAGCCCCCACCCAGAGTCTCTAGCTTGATCCATACACTCACACATACACCCCTCCCTTCACCTGTAAAGTTTGCTCTTCAAACTTGCAGGGCGCCATTCTACACTGGAGCCAAGAAAACAAGAGGGGAGGAAGGGAACAGGTTAAAGAAACCAAGAAACACAATCAGACTACAGAAAACCTAGGCAGCAAAGAGTTCTACAAAAGAACGTGGTGGTCCAGATAAAGAATGTTTGTCACCCCGGCCGATTCTGAAAATCATAACTCACCTGGTCGTTTTTCTCCCACCCCTCACCGCTTGGCTATCAGCTTCCCACCCACTTCTCCCACCTCTGGTTTAATGTTCACCTCAGATACGCATGGTGTTAGGAAGGGGCGAGGGCCCCCAGATAACGCCAGGCTTTTCATTCTTTACCAAGTGTACAGTGCATTTCTCTTTATTCCCGCAAACTGGCACCCTGGGCCTCTCCCTAGCTTCCTCTGAACTTCTGACTAAGGGTCCTTGCAAGAGACTTAGCCCAGGAGCTATGTAGGGCTGGCACAGGTGTGGAGACATGTGTCCATCGAAGAGGAACCGGCAGAGTGGAGGACACTTTGGGGGCTTGGGGAGCTTGCCTTGCCCCGGGTGGACTTTGGGGATCAAAAAAGGTAGTTTTCTTTGTTGCTCCCAAGAAACTTCATCTACTTCTCAGGCCACCAGATGAACAGAAGTCATTTGAGAATTTGGAAAACAGCCCATTCCCAAGAGGACCTGTTCCTCCTGATCCCTACCACATCCTGCCCAAGACCCTTGTTCTGAGCAGGCTGGGCCCCAATCCCAGGACCTCTGTCCCACTTCTCTGCACACCTGGCCTGGCTTAGCCAACTGGGAAGCTCCTTGTGGGTGGGGTCGGAGGTTACACAGGCAGCTAGAGACAGCACAGGGGAGGACCCAAGGTACAGGCGTAGGCAGATCCATCGCTAGGTCTTCATCCACGCCTGGGTCTTTTTTCTCTCTCCACAGAGGTGTAAGGACAAGTTGAATGCTTTAGCCATCTCAGTCATGAACCAGTGGCCAGGGGTGAAGCTTCGAGTGACTGAGGGCTGGGATGAGGACGGCCACCACTCGGAAGAGTCTCTGCACTATGAGGGCCGCGCAGTGGACATCACCACGTCGGACCGCGACCGTAGCAAATACGGCATGCTGGCCCGCCTGGCTGTGGAGGCAGGCTTCGACTGGGTGTACTACGAGTCCAAAGCACACATCCACTGCTCGGTGAAAGCAGGTAGGAAGGGTGCACACACACCCCACCCCTCATAATGACCCCAGCCCCCCTCATCCTCTGATCAGCCTCTGAGACCTTCAGCTGAAGGCCCCCAAGCAGCTGAGATGGCTGTGTCAGGGAAAGGGGGAAATGGCCGGATGTGTCTGTGTGCTGTATCTGAAGGGGGGCTTGAGGGACATGCACAAAGGAGAATTGAGGTGATGTCTACAGTGTTTGTTGTGGGATCATACCCTTTGAAGCACCCCAAGTCAAGAACTCCCCCCCCCCATCTGGGAATTCCACGAGGCCAAGGTGCAATGGGATGGCTTCCTGAGACCCAACTCCTCCTGTTTCCAGAGCCCCCCCATGGTCAGTGGTAGGGGCGATAGGAAAGAAAAAGTGACTTAGAGGTGAAGGAACAGGGAGATCACTGGGAGAAAACGCAGCTTTGCTTGTTCCCCAAAGTCTGGCCCTGATATCCCCAAGGGGTCAAATTTCAGTTCCAGTAAGGGGACCGAACTCCACCTCCGCTCTCCTCCCGGTGGGGGGCATGTGGATTCTAAACTAACTTAACTCACTTGCTAGGCCCTTTGGGAGGGCCCTGGCGGGAGGTCATAAACCCTGAAGTTACCACTTCCAACATCTGGAGGGCTGTAAGCCCAGAAGCATCCGTTGCTATTAAGAGCCCAGCTGGGATGCCGTGCTTGAGCGTGGTGGGGCTTGGGCCATAAAAGCGGCCTTCAGTTAGCTCCCAGCCAGCAGCTGGGCGACCCCAGTTCCAGTTCCCAGTGTCACGTTGATTTCCCTGGGCTTGCAACGCCACATGCTGTCGCTGGCAAGGAACAGCTAGGCACGAAAGGCATTAAACGCGCACAAATACTCCAATTTGGGGTCTCTGGCTCCACCTCTCCGCACAAGTGGACGAATTTAGCAGAACATTAACAGTGAATTCTGGGAGGCACTTTCTCTCCCCTTACTTCCCTCTCCCATCCCGTTTTGCCTGTCCGTCTGCTAAATTGCACTGTAATGGCGTGTCTTCGTGAGGGAAAGACTTTTAAAGTGTGGAGACACAACTGAGGGCTGTCTGTGACAACCGAGGCAGCGTGCGGGAGGGGCGATGGGGAAGGAGGCCCGCAAGGCAGTCCGACGCCGTGCCCCTGGCAGCGGGAATATTCTGCAGGATTTTTCTCTCCACCTGCCTCCGTGGGTGGGAACTGCGGGCGGCAGGGACCAGGGGCGCGCCTTCCTCCCGCCCAGCGAAGCATGGGAGCCTCCGTTTCCCGAGGCAGGTGCCCGCCCTACCACACAAGGCCTCCTCCGGGCCACCTGTGTCCTCCGGGTCCCCCTGGCGGGGGTGTGCAGTGACCTCCTCCCAAATGAGCAGCGGTAATCCCGCTCCTAGGCTCTCTCCCGGAGAGCAAAGAATTCTGACGGCTCGGAGAGCCGCTCATTAGAATTCCGCGCACACCGGGCCGGGGGCACGCTGCAGCGTGTGTCAAGCAGGGTCGTGTGACTGAACGACGCGGACTCGCTGGCGCCCCGGGTCGCAATCCGGGTGGGGGTGGAGGTGGGGGGTACCTAAAGCAGGACTCGAACGGCCCGCCCCGCGCTTCATGACGGAGAAACTGATGAGAAGATTAAAACTCCTCTCTAATTCCGGCAGGAAGATTCTTTCTGGCAATCTCTATTTGCAAAAAGTATGATCCCAGAGATTGGAATGCAAAGAAGACTTCGACTTTCCCCCATCCCATCCCCCGGCCCCTCCCCTCCGCCCAGGCTTCAATTATTGTCCTCGGGACAGTGAGCCAGAGAAAGCGACAGAGGCACAGAGCAAGCGGGGTAGTCAAGGAGGCTTTGAGAACCCGACTGCTTCCAGCGCTCAGAGCGGGCTCCGCCATTTAAAATTCAAATACACTTCTTGAGTGCCTTGGAAGAGAGGCCTTGCTGTGCAAATAGTGCTTGTGAGGGCCGGGGTTTGGGGAGAGCTAGTGTGTGAATTGGCAGGGGGGGGGTGTTGGGCTGGCGGGGGCTGCACCTGAGCAAATAGGGATGGGGGGCGGCGAGAGAGTGGAGAGAGAGGGAATGGAGAAAGGGGAGGGGAAGCGTTGTTAGTATCCTCTCTTCCAAGAGTGCCTCGCCCCCCATTTATTCCAGAAATGACAATGGCAATGCCGAGCCTGTTATTGGGTTTTAATTAGACCATCGACACAAGCCACGGATTTTCACACCTCAGCCCGTTCCCTGGAATGTTTGTACAGTTGCTACAACTGCCCAGCCTGCCCAGCGCGCGCGCGCGCAGGCCAATGCCCAGGCCGCGCAAAAACGCTGGAGCGAGCGCGCAGCCCGGGGCGGAGCGCACCTGACGGTCGGGCTGCACGCACGCACCGAGGCGCCACACCCTGGGGCAGGTGGGGGGATTGAGCTGAGCTAGGCGCCCGGAGCCAATTGAAGGAGCCTCCCTGGAGGAGTTTAAGTGCATGGCAAATACCTTTCTGGATTCTTGGCGAGGTTGGGGGAGGGGTGGCTGTAGGGCTGGGGCGGGGAGGTGAGATTGGAAGGACCCGGAAGGGGGGTTTGGGTGGGCGGGAGGGGGGTACTGGGTGTAACCAGGCTCCTGCAGGTGTCCCCAGCCCAACTTGTATTAGCTCCAGGGAAAGGGTCAGTGTCACGAAGTGATTTGTGCGCATCTGGCTTTGGGGTGCCAAGCGGTGGAGTAAGGAGGGAAGGCAGGCGCAGACCGGTGCCTACCCTCCCGGAATTCTCTCTCTGGCATCTTGGGTGTCTGGGCCCGAGCTCCCCCTCTTTCTCCTAATCCCCCACAGACGTGTCTCCCCCTCGAGACTCACGCGTCTTCCCTTCCTCTGTCCCGCAGAGAACTCGGTGGCCGCCAAATCCGGCGGCTGCTTCCCAGGATCCGCCACAGTGCACCTAGAGCAGGGCGGCACCAAGCTGGTGAAGGATCTGAGCCCCGGGGACCGGGTGCTGGCAGCCGACGACCAGGGCCGGCTACTCTACAGCGACTTCCTCACCTTCCTGGACCGCGAGGACGGTGCCAAGAAGGTCTTCTACGTGATCGAGACCCGGGAGCCGCGGGAGCGCCTGCTGCTGACGGCCGCGCACCTGCTCTTCGTCGCGCCGCACAACGATTCGGCGGCCGCCTGGGAGCCGGCGCCGCTGTCGAGCGCCTGGGACGCGCCGAGGTCGCCGCCAGGGGGCGCGCCGGGGCGCCGCGCGCTCTTCGCCAGCCACGTGCGGCCCGGCCAGCGCGTGTACGTCGTGGCGGAGCGCGACGGAGACCGCAAGCTGCTGCCCGCCGCCGTCCACAGCGTGACGCTGCGCGAGGAGGCCTCCGGCGCGTACGCGCCGCTCACGGCCCAGGGCACCATCCTCATCAACCGGGTGCTGGCCTCGTGCTACGCCGTCATCGAGGAGCACAGCTGGGCGCACTGGGCCTTCGCGCCCTTCCGCCTGGCGCACGCGCTCCTGGCGGCACTGGCGCCCTCCCGCACGGACAGCGGCGGCAGCCTGGCCCCGCCCGCGCCGGATGCGGCGGCCGCCACCCCCACGGGCATCCACTGGTACTCACACCTGCTCTACCAAATAGGCACCTGGCTGCTGGACAGTGAGGCTCTGCACCCCCTCGGCATGGCCGCCAAGTCCAGCTGAAAGCCCCCCTCCCCCGGGGAGGGGGCGGGGAGCCGTCCAGGGGGCGGGGCGGGCGGGGTGGGGCGGGGCGGGCGTGGGGGAGGGGAGCAACCTCAAGGTCAAACAAAAGACTTGAGCGAACGGAATGAGACTGTTAATTATAATAATAATAATAATAAAGTAGGACAGTCCAAAGTAGACTATAAGGAAACAAAGACCCTGGGAAGTTTTGTTGTTGCGTTTAGTTTGGTGTTTCGGTTTGTTTTGGAATTTTTTTGTTATTGTTTTATTTTGGTTTTGTTATTTTTGTTTTGTTTTTTCCTCCTCTCCTGGCTATTTATTTGTTTGGTATGAATAGATGTTTTAAATAATATGAACCGGACCTTCAAGAGCCTTAAATAGTTTGTTTCTTGGATAATTTATTATTATCATGTGAACTGTACTCCACAGGGGGGAGAGATTATTTTGTGAGGCCAAGCAACCTGCTCAGAGTCTATTTTTCTACATGTCCCTCATCCTAACTGTCAGAACGCAAACTTCTGTACTGTTCATTCATTCCTCCTTTGCAGCGCTCCTGCTTCTCAGCAAATGTAAACTAAAACATGCTTCGTGGGGGTCCACAAATTATATTTTTATACACAGAATTGTAAATTAGATTTTTTGAGAGCTCAATCCTTAACTGAATTACATTTCATTTTTTGAAATAGTGTAAAATATGAAGATATATTATTTTAATTTAACTCATTTCCAAGGTAACAGCCATCTCCTGTATTGTCTCCCTGGTTCGATATTTGCTTTGTAAACATCAGTAGGGCCACATTCTTGGAAGTCAAGACTGTTACACACACATTCTCTCTCTCTCTCTCTCTCTCTCTCTCTCTCTCTCTCTCTCTCTCTCTCTCTCTTTCTCGCTCTCTCTTTTTTTCCTTTGGACAAACTGGAAAAAAAACTTTGTTATTTTTAACTTCAAAGAATTTATTAGAAAATAATATTTTTTAAAAGTGCATAGTGATGAGCCCGCGAGGATGGAACCTGTAGTTTGTACAGAGAGAAACAAAGGATGTTTTTGCATTAATAAATTGAGAAATAACTGCTGTAAATTTACTAAAATGTATTTTTGAATATTTTGTAATAGTTTAATAGTTTTATAGAAATAAAATGTGCCATGCACAGACTGGTTAGTAAACAGTAACTAAGAATTCATGTTGCAGCCCCTTTTTGGTTTTTTCCTTTTATCTTTACTTTTTTTTTTCCCCCTCCTTGGCTTCTTTGTTTGGGAAACCTTGTGCTGACAGGAGTTTCCAATATTATATTTAGATGTGTTGCTTATACTGTGAATTCAGATAAAGTAGGTAACCAAAGTAGGTAAACAAACTTGTTTATTCTCATCACTGGAGAAAACCTCAGCTGCTTGTATTTATGTTGTGAAGTTGTTTCTACACTCCCAAAGGTCGGGGTGCTGTAAGTGGCACTGTGGCGCCCCACCCTTTAACTTGCAAGGCCGACTAGGTGGGCCTGAGCAGATGGCCTAGGGGCGGTCATCAGGAACTCTCTCCCTCCACTCCCCTGTGTAATCATCAGACCATGTTGGCCCTCTGCCTCTGGCTGTCCCTCCCTCACCACAGCTGGTGGAGAGCCTCTCGCCCAGTTTGCCTTGTTGCCCTGGGGTACTCCATACCACAGCCCTATTCACAAAGGCTCCCTAGAGAAGACAGCTGGGTCTCCCCCCCACCCACCCACCTCTTTGATCAAGGACACCCTGAAATCCACACGAAAATCTCCCTTTGGAGTTCGTGTGTATATTTCTCTGCCTGATCTCACATACTCACTGCCAGTCCCCTCTCCCAGAGCCCAGTCGGGCCTGCTAGAGCCCCACAAATACTGGGGACTAACCTCTTGCTGCCTGAGGCCTCCCTGGTCTCCAGAATCCATCCGAACTGTCTGCCTGCCGCCATGCCTGCAATTCTGCTCCAAGTGTGGCTGGCGGTTCCTTTGGCCTGGGGCCTCTTCAGGAGCACAGATAGGGGGCCAACCCGAGTGCTTTGGTTGATCCGTGGATGTTACTGTCATGCTTTTTGTGCTTCGGGCCCGCGTACTTCAGCAGCTTGGCTTGGGAAGGGTGGGAGGGAAGCTGTGGACACTGGAAGCGCAGAGGCAGTCTGTCTGGAGGCTGTCGCTGTCCAGGGGAGCACTCTGGAATCTGACAGCGTCTAGGGAAAGCTCAAACCCACCTTGGCCCAGGTCTGGAGATGCTGCTTCTGAGGCTGGCGTCAGTGGTGAAAAACACTGGTCCCTGAGGGCCTTCCATGGCAAGGATCAGGGCTCCTTGGGGCCTTTTGAAGGTGGCTGGCTTCGCCAAGTAGCATTTGCCCCGCCTCTGAGCGCTTTGTATATGAAGAGAAGGCCTTTCTCAGGGGGAGGCCCTCCAGGCAGCAGTGGTCCCTCACTTTCCTTTGTCGGGAAGTCTTGTCTTTGCTCTTCGGGATGAGTCGCGTAGCATGTAGAAGGCTGGTGTTTACCATCTCTGTTGGAGTTTGGTGGCTACTAGGGGCTTCGTAGCCATCGATTCTGATTTGTAAGTCTGTAAAAATTAAATCAGAAACACCAGACATGCCAATGGGTCTGACAAATGAGCAGGGTGCCTCCCTGGTCTATAACGAGAGAAGTCAGTCACGGAGCAAGCAGAGGGAATGATGGCAGCACCGGAATTCTCGCCCGAAGGTAGAGCCCTGCCCGCAGAACCTCTGAGCTCACAGCCCCCCGACCCCCTGCCACCTGCAGGAACTTGGGCCTTGGTGGGCAGCATACCCTCTCGAGCAGCCGTATTGGTGGAATGCTCTCACTGCGTGCGCCCCTGGTCCTTTCTGTACTTCCCCTTACTTTTTTTAAAATATTCTTCCAAAGCTTTATATTAAGAATTCTCTCTTTCCAAGGGCAATGACAGGGCTTCAGGAAAGGAAGTGACCTTGTAGAGACTTGAAACACAGGGACTCACGCAGCTGCAGCCCACTCCAACCTGGAGAAAACCTCACTCTTCCGACTTGCTTCAAGGTCGATGGTGCCCACAGAGTGTGTAAAATGTATGTGTGGCAGTGGCGGCCACCCTCCCTCATAAGTCATGCTAAATGCATATCTATTCCTGTCAAAAACAAACAAAAAACCTCGTGTATTGGAATGTACTTGAAACTGTTGTCTTTGTGCTCTCTTGTTTGAAGAATTAAATAAATTACAGCGACTCTCCGTGGTGTCTGTGATGTGGCAGAATTCCTCTCCCATGCCGCGCAGCTCATTTTCTTCCATGAGGTGATGCTAGAAAAAGTGAAAGAAAGTCTTCCCCGGAGAGCCCATGCTGCAAGTCTCTCAACAGATGGGTACAGTTGAGGCGTGGGAATTTCAACGTGTGCAGCACGGCATGTGACCCATAATGTGTGACGGAGCCCTGAGGCGGAACAGGCGGGATTCTCCTCTAGGGGTTGTTGCCCTCTGCTGTCAGCATCAGGCCCATGTGGGAAACAGTGGGCAGACGGGCAGAAAGGGCCAGTGAGTTTGCAAGATTTGGCAGAAAGCAACAAAGTGCCTGCCAGCGAGTCGGACAGTAGGGTTGGTTCTCAGAAGAACAAAGCTTCTATCGGGAGTCAGCCTTGTTAGGTGACGTTGGAAATGGTGTCCAACCAAAGGAATCTTCCGATGATCCTGGCCTTAGGAAGCCCAGGACCAATGGCTTGCACGGGAGTTCATATGAAATGACACAGCGGTTCCTGAGGCCTGGTTTGGGCCAGGCCTTCCCTCTGCTGAGTAGGTACATCTTCTAGGACACAGGCCTGTTCTTATGTGGCCCATTTGCATAGATTGGTTTCTACATTTTTTTAATGGTTCGAAAATACAAAGTCTCAAGGAGAGTAATATTTCATGACATGTGAAAATGATATTAAAGGTCAAAGTTCATAAGGTTTTCTTAGACCAGAGGCATGCCCCTTCGTTTTTGTTCTGTCTAGGGGAGCTCACTGCTGTACCTGCAGAGCTGAGTTGTTGCAACGGAGTCTGCGTGGCCCATAAAGCCTACGACTTGCCCTAACTGGCTCTTTGTAGAAAAAGCCTACTAACCTTTACTCCGAGATCTTATATTGGAAGCAAGCTTGACTTTGGGGGCTGGGGAGGAGAAGGGGTTGACCAGAAGCCGAAGAAATAGCTAGCTATATGTTACATCATCACATACAAGACTCATTTTCCATTAGAATTCAAAGGCTCACTGCCCAGAACTCAGTACCACACCTTACTGAGAACCGCAGGGGACCTTAAAAGGTTAACAAGGCCAGGGAGACCTGGCCTGAAGCCATTACCACCCAGTGGTCTAACAGGCAAACTTTAATGCTAATCAAATGTAAGCCGAACCGCAAAGAACCACTGTAAAAGTGGCAGGGTTACAGTGACAGAACCCTGGGGAGCCAAAAAGCAGCGAGAGGAAGCCAGAGGCACAAAGTAAATTCTCCCACTCTGGAAATCACCCCTCGTGAGAAAATAGGAAGTCTGGATGTGGAGATAAATTTTTTGGACCTAGCTTGATTTTCTCCAATTAAGGGGGAAAAATACTAGTAGGTCACATTTTACTATGCAAACCAACACTGGGACTTATGACAAGCAGCCATGGAACCTGGATGGGAAGATTACAATGCAATTGACTTCTCCGGCTCTCAGGTGGAGCAGGGCGAGGTGTTGGACATGGGGGCAGGAATAGGACTGGTTTAATCTTTTCACGACCGAATATTCTCTGCTTGGATTTTTTTGTTATTGAAACCGTGTGTTTTCAATAATGGGAAAACATTTTTAAAGAATTGAAACGCGTTTTTCTTGAGGTCACATGCGTTTTGATACAATCAACGGGACATATATTGTCATTCTGAGGAGCGCTGGTGGCTTAGGTGGCTTAGTGGTTGTTGGGCTCCTAGCTGCAAGGGAAGCGGCTCTGTGGGAGAAAGACGGTGTTTTTTTTTTAACTCACGGAAAGAATTACAGTCTCAGAAACTCAGGGACAGTTCTACACTGCCCTGTAGGGTCACTATGAGTTGGTATTACCTGGATGGTAGTGAGTTTATATGGTACTGGAGTTGGTAGGGTAAATTTCATCAAATTCATGCAGGTATCCATCCTCCCACCAGATGGCAGCATGTACTAAAATGGGACTGCAAAACCAAACCAAACTCACTGCCATCAGGTGGCTTTAGACTCATAGCAACCCCATAGGGCAGGGTAGATCGCCCCTGTAGGTTTCTACAACCGTAACTTTATGGGGGTAGAAAGCCACGTCTTTCTACCCCAATAAACCGACAGGTGGAAAGTATAGGTGGGTGCTATATGTCCCATGGGTCCTAAAAATGTTAGATAAGGTTGAGAAATTTAAAAATTGAAGATAAATCAGAAGAGAGATTATACCTGTGGTGGTTACATAATTCCATGTCAACTTGAGGGTATTAAGAGTGAAAGGGTGGAGTCCAGACTGTCAATCAGGTCACTGTCTGATGAGGCCTCCTGGTGGGCATGGCCTTATCATAAGGATTCTGGGAATTTCCTCTCTTTCTCCCTGAAGGTGGGCCACACACACCACATGGAGCCACGCTGATGGCAGCCAGAGCCCTGGAGATGTGCCACCACTGGATCCACAAGATTTTGCACCCAGTGGCCTATGATTTTCCTGCGTTTTGCATCATTACATGTGACCATGTGTATCTGAAGAGTCATTTATGGGCTAGTATCGGACTTAGGGGGCTAATATTGGACTTGTGGACTTGATCTGGATCAGGCTGAGATGTTTTCTTAATATACATTTACTCTTTGATAGAAAGCTCTTCCTTTTGAGTGTCGCTGGATTTGTTTCTCTAGTCAACCCAGACTAACGCAACCCCATCAGTCAAGGAGGGGAAACCCCTGGGCAACAGAAGGAATTACCTGAATAAAGTTCTGTATCCTGCCTGAGGACCTGAATTCTTGTTTAGAGAGGAAGCGAACACCGTGTCCCCTGAACTCCAACCTCCATTTCAGTGGGAAATATTCCCTTCCTTCAGCAGTGAGGATAGTCCAGGGGTCCTCAAAGGCAGATAAGCAACCCCAGAGGCTGTAAAAGATCCTTTAAACTAACTCCAGGTCTGCCCACCCCACCCACTGGTGGTCCTCACAGAATCTCAATCCAGATTTGTTACTGGTCATTCAACGGAGAGAGCTTTCAAAGGGCATGGGCACCCAAAACACACCAGGAGTGAGAAGCTGTGGCAAGCCAATGCTTTTTGGTTTATAAGTCCTCTCTGGCATCTGAATATAGTAAACCAAATCCACTACCCTACGGTCAGTCCTGACTCGTGTATTAGAGACTAGAGCTGCTTCCGAGAGGTTTTTCTGTTTGTTTCTTTGTTGAGGTCGGCAATAAACTAGAGGATTAGCAAACATGGGGGGGGGGGGTCCATGAAATGGACTGATGCAGTGGCTACCATCTCAGATGTCAGCCCAGCAATGGTGGTGAGGTAGCACATGTTGTTAGACATACATTTTCTATGGCTCCAGCCCATTTTACTGCAACCAACACCACCAGTCGTTATGGAAGTGTACATCCACAGTGCAGCTGGTAGGTTCAAACTTCCAATCTTGAGGCCAGCAGTCAAGTCAAAGCACTTGCATCCCCCAGGGACTCGTCATGTGTGATGGCTGTTCTGACTGCGCTATGGCAGAGATGAGAAGGCCCAGTCACCTGCCCCTAACTGAGGATCTCCGAAGGCCTGAAATGCCCCTGGTCCTGGTCATTCTCCTGACGCTCTTTGGGACTCATTTCTGGAACGAGACTCCTTCCACCAGAGCAGGGGTGCCCCTCTGCCGGGGTGCACTAGAGAGCACCCCAGCCAGCCCATCGGTGCAAATGAAGCTGCTGCCACTGCGGGGTGAGGAACTTTCATTTCTCTGCATACGTTTGAGTTGGTTTCCCCTTAGGCTTTCGACTCACAGGAAAGCAGCCTTCCCAGCCCCCTGGTGAATTCACAGGCCAAGAGAAGCAGGAGGTGCCCTGGGAATTCCCGCTCGGGCTGAGGCTGCCCGGGCCCGCCCAGGGAGGGCAGCAGTCACTGGGGCCTAGCGCAGGTTCTAGACTCCGCAGCAACCCAGCTCCGTCCCTTGCTGGGACTTCTTCCTAAAGCCGGGGCTTCTTGAGCTACTCCAGTGGACACGCAGGGGTCCCCCCTCTCCTCTCAGCTGCAGCCCCTGCACGGAGCCTAAAAGGCAGGCTCAGCAGTGGGGTGTGGGCAGGGGCCGACGATAGGCCAGTATGAGCCCCGGCGGGCCTTTTCCTCTGCATCTCAACTGTTTTCCAAGGATGGAGCCGGGCGACTCGCTCAACCCTCTCATTTCCTTTCCAGAAGTTTCCGGTGATTCAAATGCACAAGAGTGACTCAAAACTGAAAAGGAGAAACTTTCCGGAGTAATTCGTGGACACCTCTCCCCTGCGTGGAGTCCACGCGCCCTCTAGTGTCGGTGCTGGTCACTTGTCCGAGCCGGGAAGTCCTGGCTGTGGTCCTGGGAGGGTGGCCCCTGGGAAGAGCACAGAGGCCTGGGCCACACACACCTGGCAGATCTCAACCAGTATTACCAGAACTCTCCGGAGCCACGGAGGCTGAGTGAGTCCCTGACATTAGTGCCCTGAGATAATCTTTAAACGTTAAACCACAAACATCCCCTGACGGTTTCTTAAAACCAAACAATAGTTCAGCTCACTTGGTAAAGAATGTCAGCCTTGAGCATTGTATCTTTTCAGATCTATGGGATAGGATCAAATGAAAGGCAGCTACTGGGAAGATTAGATAAGAGACTTGGGCAAGGCTCTTCTGTGAAGGGGCAAGGACGATTGGGGAAAGGAGGGAGACTGCTTGCACAATTTGAATGCAGTCCGTGTTCCTGGATGGTCCATGGAGAAACTGCAGGACTGCCGCATGCTCAGCAAAAACACATCGCATGTGGGGTAAATCAGAGTCCTCAGAAATCATTGAAACTCTATGAAGCAAAATGATCAAAATGCTAAGCTGCCAGCATATCCTCCATCTAAGTCTATCCACTTCTGACGGCAGTTTCCATCGCTCTAAGCCTTCTCTGAAGAATTCTGCTCTCTTCCATTGACATCACACCAAAACAGCAGTTTTAGCATCCTCAGATCATGTTCCTTTTAAATATTATTTGCTTTGGGGTGAGGGGGTGGATTTGAAAGGGCAAGATCAGGGCTGTAGGGTGGATGGGATAGAGTTTCCCAGTGAAATTCTAGTTTGGCCCCCCTCAAAGAATGAGCAGGTACATTGAGGTTATGAGAAAAAAATTCCCTTCAAGCAACTTTCCTGGCTTTTTACTCATGGATGCAGTTTTCAATTTTCTTGAAATGTCTTCATGTGAGTCCCTGTGATTTTCCTATGTCATTTAAGAAACTCGAGCAAGATTACCATTTTGAATTTTTTAAAAATAGAGTCTACATAACCTTGAGCTGGCTTCTCTGTCTTGAGTTTAATTAGCCCAGCAGGTCCTCTTAAAAGTCATGGCTTAGATTGGATTTTTTTTAAGACACCCTAACAAGACCAAGACAAGCTTATTACAGATAGAAATTGTCTGCTGCCATCCACTTCATTTACGTGTGTGTGTGTGTGTGTGAGAGAGAGAGAGAGAGAGAGAGAGAGAGAGACGTCAAAAGCCAGGGGAAATTTATGGATCAGGCCATCAATTGCTCATATATAAGTCCAGGTTGAAGTTAAAGAAAATTAAAACAATCCATAGAGCCAAAATATGACCTTGAGTCTCTCCCACATAAATTCTCAGAACCTCTCAAGAACAGATTCGACACATTGAACTCTAATGACAGAAGACCTGGCGAGCTGTGGGATGGCATCAAGACCATCCTACCTGTAGAAAGCCAAAGGTCATTTAAGAAGACAAGGAAGAAAAATCTAAAGACCACAGTGGCTATCAGCAGGGACTGTAATTGGCTCTTGAACTTCGAGCAGCTGGAGAGACAGAGCGACGTATCATAATGATAAGTACGAAGACCCGGGGTTAGGAAGCCAAAAGAGAGGAACGTGGTCGGCACATCTCAAGCTGAAAGGGGGGAAAGAGGCCTTGAACTGGAATGTTGAAGGATTTTATGAGCAAAATAGAAACCCTGGTGGGGTAGTGGTTAGCAGCTGGGCTATGATTCACAAGGTCTGCAGTTCAAACTACCAACATTCCTTGGAGAAAGAAGGGCCTTTCTACTCCCATTAAGAGCTACAGACTTGGAAACTCACAGGGGCGGTTCTACCCCGATCTACAGAGCCCTTATGAGTCAGCATTGACTCGATGGCTGTGAGTTTCAGATGGGCAAACCATTGAATGATGCAGGCAGCATCATTAAAACATGGAAAGAACACAGTCACTGTACCAAAAAGAACTGGTCAACATTCAAGCATTTCAAGAGATAGCATGTGATCAAGAACCAGTAGTATGGAAGAAACCCAAGCTGTCTGAAGATATTAGTGAAAAACAAGGTCCCAGAATTCATGGAATACTAATTGAAATGTTTCAATAAGCTGACGAAGCACTGGAAGCACTCACTCTTCTATGCTGTGAAATTTGGGAGAAATTTACTTGGCCAACCCACTGGAAGAGACTCACATTTATGCCCATACCAAAGGAACTGAGTCACTGAATATGGAACTTAGCAAACAATAGTATTAATATCACATACAAGTAAAATTTTGCTTGAGATAATTCCAGAATGGTTGCAATAGTACGTGGACATGGAGCTGCTTGAAATTGAAGCTGGATTTGGCACAAAGGATATTGTTGGTGATATCCAATGGATCTTGCCTGAAAGCAGAGAATACCAGGAATATTATTATTTGTGTTTTATTGACTAGGCAAACTCATTGGACTATAGATGATAACAAACTATTCCAGAACATTTCATTGTGCTCATGTGGAACCTGTACGTGGATCAAGGGACACTCACACCAATGGAACAAGGAAATGCTGCATGGTTTAAAATCAGGGTATGGATTGTAACAAGAGTTGTAAGAGCCCCCAATAAAATGATCTTTAAAATAATCAGGGAAAGTATGTATTAGGATTATATCCTCTTATCATACTTATTCACTCTGTGTGCTGGACAAATCATCAGAGAGACTGGGTTATATGAGGAATAATGTGGCCTTAGGTGCAGATGGTACAACCTTGCTCGCTGAAAGTGAGGAGGGCTTGAAGCACTTGCTGATCAACAGCCAGGACTGCAGCCTTCAGTGTGGATTGCAACTCAATGTCAAAGAAAACCAAAATGCTCACACTTGGACCAATAGATGGCATCATGATAAATGGAGAAAAGGTTGAGGTTGTCAAGAGTTTCGTTTTACGCGTATCCATAATCAGTGCTCAGGGAAGCAGCCCAAGGAATCAAACAGCGCATCGCGTTAGGCCAATCTGCTGCATAAGACCTCTTGAACGTGTGGAAGAGCAAGGATGTCCCTTTGAAGACTGTGCCTGACCCAGCCATGGTAGTTACTTCACTGTGTGGAAGAGCAAGGATGTCCCTTTGAAGACTGTGCCTGACCCAGCCAGGGTAGTTACTTCCCTCCACGGGTATGCATGCGAGGGTTGGACAGTGGATAAGAAAGGCCATAGGAGAGTGGGTGCATCTGGTTTATGATGCGAAGAATAGGAAAATACGGGAGATTGCCAAAGCAAACAAAGCTGTCCCCAAAGCACAGCTGCGTAGACGTGAGGAAGGCTAGACTTGGTCTCATGACAGACTTTGGACCTGTTACCAGGAGAGACTAGTCCCTGGAGAAGACGTCAGGCTTAGTAAAGTGGAAGGTCAGCAAAAAAGAGGAAGCCCATCAAGAAGAAGGATGGACAGAGTGACTACACCACTCCAGGGCTGAAACACAGCGGTGAGTGTGAGGATGGTGCAGGACCGATCGACCGCCAGTCTTCCATTCTGTTGTACATGACGTCACTATGAGTCAGAGCCAACTCCAGGTCACCTAATATAAGCACATATGGATGATAAAGTGCTTTATAAAGCTCATGGGTAGGAAATGGAATTAAAAGATAATGGAAAGTTTTCACGAGCTCTTTGAAGCCCCCATACCTGACTGGGGCAAGTCAGAAGTATTACTATTGGGGACCCAGTTCATACCTGCCTGGTTTATTCCAAATAAAACGTGTTCAAACATGTGTCGACGATCAATGGATGGTGACCGACAGTGCTCTCAGTAAGATATTTGTCTTAGTCTTGTGAGCATGCCTGCAGTAGTTACATAATCTGTCATCAGTTTGAGAGTTAAGAGTAAAGGGATGGAGGTTAGCCCGTCAATCAGGTCACAACTTGATGACCTCATTTGGAGGCGCTAAGGAGATAAATAGCTCACAGGAGATGGGACACAGACTCACTCTCTGCAGTATATGCTTGCTGACAAGACACATGGAGCTACAGCCCTAGAGATTAAGGAGCCACATGAGACCCCTGCCAGTGCTCAGATGGCTCCACCACCACTGGATCCACAAGACTTTCCACCCACTGGCCTCTGAGCCCCCTGCATTCGGTGTCATTGGATGTGTTACTTGAGTCTGAAGAGGAATTTATAGATTGGTATCAGACATATGTGCTAATATCAGACTTAAGGACTTAAGTGTCTATGAATTTGTTTCTCTAGTCTACCTGGACTAATACCGTGCCTTAAAAAACGAATACCTTTAAGTAAATCCAGAATGAAGGCAACATATGTACAAACATGCCCGATGCAATCAATGTATGGACTGTAATAAGAGTTATGAGGGCTCACACTAATATGATCTTTTAATTTAAAAAAAATACCTTTTGAGGTCAGGACTAATATCAAATTTCTAACAAAACTCAAGAGAATATCTTCCCAAATCATTGTAGCTTATCAACACATCTATGGGAGTGCTGTCTCACGTAAAACAACAGTTTTTATTCTTTGCACTGCTTGTGTGGACCCCCAAGGGGAGAATCCACCCTGTGCTATATGACTAGTCAGCATTTTCCATTGAATCTCCTCTAGTCCTGGCGCCACACTACAAGCGACCTGGATTTTAGTCTTCTCAAGGTGTGCCGCATACTACATATGCCACATCACAAGGATTCAAATCAGATCCGAATCAAAAGGAAACCCACTAAGTGAACTGGCCTTTAGGCACATCTGCTGTAGATTAAGGGAACATATATCTTCCTTTGGATTTAACGCTGGAACATCCTAACAGAAGTAGAAGAGGAAGACTGCCATCCCAAGGCCGTGGGTTTTGAAGCCATTGGACTTCAGGTCAAACCTCTTACTTTTGTCCCAATATGACACAACTTAAAGCTACCATATACTTACCACTTTCGTATTTTCTTAGCTTTTTATAACACGTCTTATTTCTGCAGACATAATTCTGCTGTAATGAATATCATTGAACTTTGTGCCTTGTGTCGGAATCTCATTGCTTCCTTAAACAGGATTCAGTCAGTTAAAATTTTAAATACGAGTAATAAAAATATCCCATGTATTTTTTCTTAAAAAAGCTTTCCTATATATGAATACACCCCTAGTCTTAATAGCATTTTAAATTCTATGCCATTACCTAGTTTAATGATACTATAATTAGAATTAACAAAGACTCCATGGAGTTTACTTATAAATTATCTCTCAAAAAGCTGGTAATGTTGCCACTAAAGTGGAATAAGGAGATAGAAAGATAGATAGATAGATAGATAGATAAATAAATAGATAGATAGATATCATTAGATATATGAATGGATTTTGAGCTGGCGCTTAACTGGAAGACCTAATCTAGGAACTGACTAGTTCTTATGATGCAGCCCTGCTTGATCCTTACTCTCATGAAGAGACCACTGAAGAGATGGGTACAGTTGAAAAGTGAGGGGAAATAATGAGATGGTGCCCAGCTCAGTAAGAAGAGCATCGAGGATTTTAAAAGCTTGTCTTAAAATAACCAGCCATCTAAATGAGATGTCAGTTAAGCCCACACCAAAGAAGCTCACCTGTGCAATCCAAGATTGTAACTAGAACCAAGACAGGAGGAGGGGCTCGTATTAGAGCTTTAATTCCAAACCCCCTGTTTGCAGAAGGCTATGAATGAGAGCAAGAGCCCAAAAGCCATTTGCAGAGTCCCCATTGGGTTACGTCTTCAGTGAATTCCCTCTGACCATTGACCAGAGATGTGAATACCCTTGTACTTGGATGGAGTGCATTGGAGAGTGGATTCGGCTTTCATTTCTTTAAAATGAAATAAATAAATAGTTCTTAGATGGATCCGGCTTTTGAAGGAAGGTGGGGAAGGTCTCAAATGCGAGCCAAGTGCCGGGAAACTGTCCATCTCGAGGAATGAAGAAGCTGTGGCTGAAGTCCAGAAACTCGTGGACCACTGATGTGAAAGCTACTGAAGTTGGGCTCCCACATGGCTCTGCATGTGTAATGCTAAGAAGCTTCTTGGCTTCAACAAGCTTTCAGTATAACAGGTGCCAAAAGTGTAACATGAGGATCAGCTAGCTCAAAGAGCTGAGTCTTCCATCCATCTATTAAGAAAGTTCTAAGCTAATAAAGATGGTTTAGTAGACTGAATTCTAATCAGGGATCATTTTGGATTTACCAATATGCTCTAGAGAGCAAGGTCTCATCAAAACAGTGGCTCTGACGGGACCTGCTGGGCTAATTGAATTCCCAAGGGGTAATCTTGATAGATTTTCTCAAATGACAGGACAGTCATGGGGGCTTACTATGAAGAAACTCTAGGAAAATTGAAAGCTGCATTGGTGAGAAAAAGGCCAGGAACGTTTCTCGAAGGGAATTTTTCCACCCTGAAAATGCACCTGCCTGTTCTTTGAACGTCGCAAGGGCTGCCATACCAGAATTTCATTGGGAAACAAGACCCCGTCCACCCCGCAGTCCTGATCTTGCCCCCTTCAAATTTCTTCACTTTCCCAAATGCCAACAAAGAACATGATTTACCACATGATTAAAAGAACATGATTTACCACATGACCTACAGATTCCTCTACTCAGTGTCTGAGGCAACGCCATTCCAGAAATAAGAACCAAGCCACAGACAGACCTAGACACACACACACGCATCACAGCGTGATCTACAATAGCAAATGATGGAAAGGACATTAATGCCTGCTGGGGGAAGACTGGCCGATGAAGCTTTGTGATAGGCACACTGGAAACTGAGGCATCATTAGAGAGTAATAATGAATCCATGAAACTGCTCATGACATGAATGGATCTGGAGGACATTGCTCGGATTGAAACTAGTCACAAAAGGGGGAAATACGGTATGAGACATGGTATTTTCAAATTCCAGAAAAGGCTTTCACACCAAAAGAAATAGACTTTGATGACTGCCGGAGGTGGGAAGGGCAGAGAAGGAAGGGGGAGTAATAAGGTAACAATTGTTGTTGCTGCTGCTGCTGCTGTTGTTAGGTGCCATCAAGCAGGTGCTGGCTCACAGATTCCCATGTACCCAGAACAAACACTGCCCAATCCTGCGCCATCCTTAAAATTGCTCTTACGTTTGAGCCCAATGTTGTCAAGTCATCTTGCTGAGGGCCTTTTTCCTTGCCGCTGCCCCTGTACTTTACCAAACATGAAGTCCTTCTCCAGGGACCGGTCTCTCCTGACAGCGTGTACAAAGCGCATGAGATCAAGGCTCACCATCCTTGCCTCTAAGGAGCATTCTGGCTGCAATTCTTCCAAGCCAGATTTGTTTGGTCTCTTGATAGTCCATGGTACTTTCCCTATGCTTCACCGGGACCATAATCCAGACGCGTCGATTCTTCTGCCGTCTTCCTTCCATTGCATGTGAAAGTTGCACATAAACTAAGGAAGACCTAAGAAGAACTCATGCATCTGAATTATTGTGCTGGCAACGGAAATTGGGAGTACGTGGAGAAGCTCAGCCATTGCAGTGGAACCCCGTGAGTCAGAGCTGTACGGGTTCTCTAAAGGGGTAACTTTATTCTTACATACCAGGGGTAAAAGGGATATTCTGTTCTGCATCATACAAGGGAGCTCCAAAAAGTTCATGGAAAAATTAGAATTGAAAACTAATGCAACTTTTACCATGAACTTTTTTTTATAAATCATTTAATTTAAGGCTCATACAACTCTGATCGCAATCCATGCATACATCAGTTGTGCAAAGCACATTTACATATTCTTTGCCCTCATCATTCTCAAAATTCTCCTTCTGCTTGGGTTCCTGGAATCAGCTCATTTTCCTTTTTCCCTCCCCCTCACTCCCCGTTCCCCCCTCCCTCATGAACCCTTAATAATTTATACTTTATTATTTTATCTTATCTTACCATGAACTTTTGAAGTCTCTTGGTGCATGGGAAATGGGAGCTTAGAGGCGCCGAATTAGAAATATTCTGTTAATGTTCTATTATAATGCTTGAGGAACCAGCTTGTTCCCTGTTGTTCAGCTCCGACTCTCCTGCAGCAGAACGGAACAGTGTCCAGTCCTGTGGCAACTTCATTGTTGTTGGTTGGCCGGGGTCCTCCGTTACGGTCACTGTGTATTTTGAGGGTCTCTGAACCTAGCAGGCTTATCTTCTGCACTCTATCAGACAATATTCTCTTCTGATTAACTGCGTTTTCAATAGCTGATTTTCTAATGCAGAACAGAACGCCAAGCCTTTCTTTCTAGCCTGTCTTAGTCTGGAAGCTTTACTGAAACTTGACCACCATGGGTGAACGTGTTGGCATTTAAAATACTTGCGGCATGACTTCCTGCAACAAGCAAGGCACCACAGTGTGGCAAACTGACAGATGGATGATGGCTTCTTTCCATGTTGTCCCTGACATCTGTGGTTTAGAATCCCAGGCCTACAAGGTGGTATCCAAAAAAAAAAACCTGCAGAGGGCTGAGCAGAGCTTTTGTAGTACACATTTTCCCCCCACAAGGCAAGCATTGAACAATTTGCTCTGAGTTAGTACAGTCAGTGGCATCACCTGGAAAGGTTCTCTCTGGTCACAGTGAAGTTTTTTGAAAAAGCTATTTCACTCAAATCTCGTTCTGGACATCCATCAACTTTTCAAATGGATGAAAATGTCGACTCATAGTGCATTTGGAATTCACTCCACCAGGTCAGACTGTTAATCAAGCTTTCTACTTAGAGGTTCTGAAAAGACTGTGAAACAGTGCGCAACAATAAAAGGCCTGATTTGTGGCAGACGGGGCACTGGTTTTGCTACCATGAAAATGCACCTGCTCACACAGCCACCTCAGTGCGCCAGTTTTTGGCAAAATACAGCATGTCTCTCTTGCCTTATGCACCTTACTCACCTGACCTTGCTCTGTGTGACTGCTGTTTGTTTCCACCAATGACGAGGGACATGAAAGGACAGTAATTTGACAACATAGAAGAGGCGAAGAAAAAAAAAACAGGCAGGTGCTATCAGCCATCCAAACAGATGAGTTTGAAAAATGTTTCCAAGAATGGAATCACAGATTTTTTCAAAGCTATGTATTAAGTGTAATGGAGAGTACCTTGAAGGTGATACGGCTGTTTTGTAAAACAATGTAAATACATAGCTTTGAAAAAAAATTCTGTTTTGGGGGGGGTACCCCCTTGTAGAAGGCTCTGAAAAGACCACCCACAGAGCTTTCCTTTCAATCAGATCAGTAGCAAATGTTTCTTACAGAAGACTTTGCATAGCAAGAGCAGGGGTGGAAATAATGTGAGGCCTGTGGACCATGACTGGGCTATGTGACCATCAGAAAGCCACTTACTCTCCATGTAACTTCCTGTGACTTGCTCCCTCTCCCTGCCTCCGAGTAGACTGAAGCGGCTTCCTCTCTGAGCAGTCTCTGATAGGTCAGCACTGCAACTCTCCTTTGACTCACACAGATGGGAGCCTGGAGACACAGGTTCAGTAGTAGCTCCTTGACTAGCCTTTTGATGTTCGGCAATCATATCTTTGATCCCTCTTCTGCTAAAAGAGTCGGTGGACCACTGGGTTTGTTCAAGGTCGGAGGCATCCCTGTTCTGAGGCCTCAATGTTCCACATCCCTTGGTCACGCCTGACCTGGGAACCATGTGAAGCTCTAACGTCTTTCTAAAGAGAGCTTCCACTCAGAAACTCCCAGGGGAGGAACTCGGGCTCTCAAAGGATACGGGAGAGTCTAGATGGGCTTACTACTTATAAGACACACGTCACTAGTCTCCCACCCGTGGCCCATTGTCTGTGGGTTGTCGTGCGCTAAACAGCGCCGGTGGCAATCCTAGTAATCACAGCCACAGTAACAAATAGAGGGATATAGGCTGTACCGTCTACACTGGCCCGCTGGATGCGCTCAGAGACTAGGCTGGGATCTCCATTCTGAACAGAGGGCTGGTCTACTCAGGTTCTCTTTCAAACTACACTTTGCACAGACATTTTAAGATAAAAATGTTGTCGTAAGCCAAGACTAGTGAAATGTGTGCGATTATACGGAGCTATACCTTGAGACTGAGAGAAGATACCCACCCCCACCCCACCGCCACCACAAAAATATATCTGTCTCATTCTTTCTGCTTGAAGGCCCTTTGCTCCTGGTGTTCAACTGACACCCAAGGGGGCAGATGCAGCCCTGGTGAGCACTGGGCCTGGCGAGGGAGAGCACCGGGCCTGCAGGCCGGAGATGAGCCTGAGCCTCCCGCAGAGGAAACCAAGGACAGACGTCCAGCCAGGAACAAAGAGGATTGTCCTGGTTGCCGGGACTGGATAAACAGGAAAGGGAACCATCTACGAATAGCAGTGAGATGTATTAACCAAGGGCAGAGGGCACAGACTGCCTCCAAAACGCTGACTCGTGTCCTTGAAGGCGTGTCCAGCACCGTCCTACGCAGCTTGCACGCGTGGCCTCACCTCATCGCCATAACAACTCCATCAAGTTTCACTATGAGATTCACAGCACGTTTCGCTCCCAGGACTCCCCTCTCCACAACTCTGAGGGAGACAGCAGCCTGCTCCAGTCGCGGCTGCTCAGTCTGACATTCAGAGGGAGGGGCACCCAAGTCGTACTAACAATGACTGATGGACCTGCAGCAGCTTTTGTTCTGGAAAAGAGAACAGAGCCCTTGCGGGTCAGAAGAACACAGGTGACTAGAGAGAACTTTGAGAGAGAGGTAGGTATTGACTTAGCTTATGGAAAAATGTTAAAAAACGAGCTGCCTCGTGGAATAGCTGTCTGGGAGGTAAGGAGTTCGGTGTCCCTGAGATGTTCAAACACAGGCCAGACAGTGACTTGATGCCCACAGTGTACAGAGACTGCCGGTGTTGAATGACAGCTACACTTGACCTGTCAGGCTTCTGCCTTCGTAGAAGCTCAGCTTCTGGCCTCTCTTGGTGAACCAGTCCAGTCTGCGTCTCCACACCCACTTCCATGCCCCATGCCCGTGCTCTCTGCGTGATGGCCAGCAAACCAGCCCTGAGTCTTGAAGCCATGGGATAATTCTCTGTCATGGGCCTTGGTGCGAGGAAAAGTATTCTTTTTAGTTCTCTTTCTTTTTCAAGGATAACGTTTCCCGAATAAACATCTAATAAATGAACGCTTATAAAAACATCCAGAGTAAAAAAAAAATCCAGAGTATGTTTTATGCAGGATTTTACTATGACTTCCCCATAAGGTTGGTGTGCACATAATATCCCCTGGGAAGGCCTTGGCAACTCGGGATATACATGTGATATACATTTGTATATGATATCCATATGAGGAAGCTTCAAAAAGTGTGTGGGAACGTTCCATTATCTTTCCGTTTCATTCGCCCAGAGACTTTGGAAGGCCTCTCAGATATGCATGGTGAAGCATCAGTGCTTCAGTGGCAGAATGCTCACCTTCCATGAAGGAATGGGGTTTGATTCCCAGATCCTGCACTCCTGCACGGCCGTCACTCAGCAGTCAGTCATTGGAGGTGTGTGAGCTGCCATGATGCGCAGCAGGTTTCAGTGGAGCTTCCAGACTAAGACAAACTAGGAAGGTTGGGAAATCTACACCTGAATGATCTGTCAAGGAAAATTCTAACCTAGTGGGGATGGTGGGAGAGAGGCAGTGCTTTCTTATGCTGTGCATGGGGCTGTCACACACCAGGGGTGACTGGACAGCAGCTAACAACAGACATACATGTAACTAAAACAAAAGTTTCCTTTTAAAATAGCTACCCTTGTTTTGTGTCAGATGCTCTTTTGCTTTGTATTTATTCAAGATGACTTACTAATTTATGTCACCTGACGGTTATGTCCAGCCATCTTAAAACATGAGTGCCACACCTGCCCAGGGCCACATGGGGAGGAAGAGAGCTAAAGGGATGGGGGCAGCCCCTCTGGGCAGCATCCAAGTCTCGGGTCCACTTTACTCTCTTTGGGCAAAAGGGATGCCGAGAGGCAGATCCCACTGTGGAGACCGCCTTCCTTCAAGAAGGGCAAGAAGCCTCGGGGGCAGCTGGCCAGCTTCTCCCAGGACCCAGGCCTACACTTCATAAATCTCTGACCAGCCTCATGAAGCAGCTGCCCTCCTCACCGGGACTTCAGTTCGCCACCCTACCTCTCCCCAGTATGGAGTTTTGCTCTCCGCTGGGAGCCTCTGAGTAGAAGTAAGGAAGATCGGAGCAAAAGAGGGAAGGCAGGTGAGTCCTGGGGCTGAGAACCAAAGAGAGGAGTGGGAGGTGGAAAAGGCTGAGAAAGAGCCCAATACGTAGGTTGACAAAATGTTCCACCAAGAAGAATTTGCCTTTGAAAGACGAAAACATTTGAAATAATCAGTCAATAATTAAAACAGTGTACAACTCAAGTAATTAAAAAAAAAAAACCTCCAAAATGCTACATCTGAAGAGTCTGAGCAGAAAAAAACATGATGTAACCCTGATGAAACCAAGGCCAGTGGGCTTCCAGTCAGTTGTTGCTTTTAGATAGCATGATAGCCTCATGTGTGTCGGTGTGTTAGGCAGGGTTCTCTCTTGAAACAAACCCAGTGACACTCGTCTACGTATGCGAAAGAGCTTTACATCAAGTCTGTCAGTCCAATGCTGGTCACAGGTCTCTCTGCAGACCCAGAAAAGTGAAGCAAGATCACAAGCAGGTGGGTGCAGAGTCGCATGGATCCACCCAAGGTAGGTGGAAACCTGGCAGGGTACAGACAGCTCTCAGGGTCCAGCAGCAGTGCCCCAGCAAACGGGCAAGCAAAGGGGCAGCAGGAGAACGAGGTAGTTCCCAGTTTCTCCCTAATAAGAAAGCCACACCCCCAGGGAGGTATCGTCAGGCTGTGACCTGATTGACAGGTTGGATTCTACCCCTATACTTCCACACATCATCTTCAAGTCCACAGACGATCATCTACCTACCACAGTCAATGTAGACCTGTGCTCCCGAGAACTTTTCAGTGACTGGGGTTGTTGTTGTTTTACGTAGTTTGGTGTTTTTTTTTTGTTTGTTTGTTTGGGTTTGATTTTTAAACAAGAACAGTCATTTATTTTACCCATGAGGCTGCGCTTTGGGGTCTATAGGGATGACTCATCTCGGCCTCACTATCAGGTGATTGGTTTAACTGGAAGAAAGAGGAGAATTCACTTTCAAGATGGCCTACCCACATGGGAAGGGGATGCTGGGAGTTCAGCTGCATCTTCCTTAGAGCGTCATAACTGAAGTTTAAGAGAAAGGGCCTCATGAGAAAGAGGCAGAGAGCCTACGTTTTAATACACTAGCCTTGGAAATCTCATGGGATCTCCCTGCCATTTTTCCTTGGACAACGTAAACATAACCTCTGTAAAGAGCCAACTTTGTGGGAAATATGTCTGCTTGCTATTGTAAGAAAACGTAAATGGGATGGGGAAATGACTGCAGCCAGGTTGACTTCCCTAAGTAAAACCAGAGTGAAATACAAATTTTGGTTCAAATCACTTCCCTTTGTGGAGGATAAAACTCTCAAGAAATATAGAAATAGGGGAGGTTAGGGAAAAGGAAATGGTGTTAACAAACCACAGGGACAAGGGAACAACAAGTGATCCAAATTGGTGGCGAGGTGGGTGTGGGAGGCCTGGTAGGGCATGATCAAGGGTAATGTAACGAAAAGGTACTGCTGAAACCCAGGTGGGGACGGGGCATGAGAGTGGGACAGGAGGAAAGTCAAGGGAAATAGAGGAAAGAGCTGGGAGGCAAAGGGCATTTATATAGGTCTAGATCAAGACATGTACGTATGCAAATATATTTATATATGAGGATGGGGAAATAGATCTATGTGCCTATATTTATAGGTTTAGTATTAAGGTAGCAGAAGGACATTGGGCCTCCACTCAAGTACTTCCTCAATGCAAGAATACTTTCTTCTATTAAATTGGCATTCTATGATGCTCACCTTCCCGACACAACCGCTGAAGACAAAGCGAGTGAATAAGCAAATGTGGTGAAGAAAGCTGATGGTGCCCAGCTATCAAAAGATATAGCGTCTGGGGTCTTAAAGGCTTGAAGAAAAACAAGTGGCCATCTAGCTCAGAAGCAACAAAGCCCACATGGAAGAACACACCAGCCTGTGTGATCACGAGGTGCCAAAGGGATCAGTTATCAGGCATCAAAGAACAAAAAATCATATCATTGGGTGCACACCTCCATATTATGATCGCTGAGGACAAATGGGTGCATAAGCAAATGTGGCGAAGAAAGCTGATGGTGCCTGGCTATCAAAAGGTATAGTGTTTGGGGTCTTAAAGGCTTGAAGGTAAACAAGCGGCCATCTAGCTCAGAAGCAACAAAGCCCACATAGAAGAAGCACACCAGCCTGTGTGATCACGAGGTGTCGAAGGGATCAGGTATAAAGCATCATCAGAACAAAAAAATCTTACCATAGTGAATGAGGGGGGGCAGTGTAGAGTGGAGTCCCCAAGCCCATTTGTTGGCCACTGGAGATCCCCTTGCAAAGGAGTCTAGGGGAGGAGACGAGCCAATCAATGTGCGATGTAGCACTGATGAAAAATACAACTTTCCTCTAGTTCCTAAATGCTTCCTCCCCTCCCCCCACCCCATCATGATCCGAATTCTACCTTACAAATCTGGCTAGACCAGAGGATGTACACTGGTACAGATAGGAACTGTAAACACAGGGAATCCAGGGCAGATGATACTTCAGGACCAGGGGTGGGAGTGGCGATACTGGGAGGGTAGAGGGAGAGTGGGTTGGAAAGAGGGAACCAATTAAATGGATCTACATGTGACCTCCTCCCTGGGGGACGGACAACAGAAAAGGGGGTGAAGGGAGACTTCGGACTGGGCAAGATATGACAAAATAATAATTTCTAAATTATCAAGGACTCATAAGGAAGGGAGGAGTGGGGAGGGAGGAGGAAAATGAGGACCTGGTGCCAGGGGCTTAAGTGGAGAGCAAATGTTTTGAGAATGATGAGGACAATGAATGTACAAATGTGCTTTACACAATTGATCTATGTATGGATTGTGATAAGAGTTGTATGAGCCTCTATTAAAACGCTTAAAACAAACAAACTAAAGAAATATAGAAATAAACTTTAAGATAATGTTGAATTAATAATCGCTGTTCGGCTAATGAAAAGTCCCAAGTTCTAGGAAGCACCAGTGGTAAATAGAAGAGTCCATGCACTTGTGCGAGCTTCAAAGTTGAGATTCGCTGGGAAGTTGTTTAGGGCCATTGAGACCCCCAGCCTCCAATGTCACAGTCATCACCATGTGTGGTTGTTAGTTGCCTATCTCACGGAGGAAGGAAATGCATCCTGATTCTGCACTGCCCCGTCACCACGTCTGTGGGATCCACAGCGGCTTCACAGGCTGATTGCCAGAAGTCCATCAGCAGGCCTTTCCTTCTGTCCCTCCTGGTCTGGAAGCTCTCAGAGCCATGCACAAGCTTGCGTGGACAGAGAGGTGCATCGAATGCGGGTAGAACCCAGGGCTCCTACTTGGAAAGGGAAGTGACATCAAGGAGCAGACACCGCTGCCTCGCAGGCCCACCCTGCTGTGGCTCTCAGCTGCCGCTCGTGGATTCAAGTTCATAGCGACTCTGCAGGTCGGAGCCACGCTGCCCCAGGATGTCTCCTAAGCTGCCATCTTTACGGGGACAGAACGCCAGGTCTTCCTCACGTGTGTTTACAAGGAGATTGTGAGACTGGCTTTCTGAGTCACTTCCAATGGAATCCAGCCACCAGCTTCGCGGCCAGCATCGGAGTGGGAAACCAGCCAGGGACCCCGACAGCCCTGGTGAGATTTCAGTTATTACTAAAGCCTGAAATTAATCAGTACACCAATGTGATATAGTTGCCCTGTTTCCCACCCCCAACTGAGTTCATAGAAGGAGTACACTCCTAAAATAAATTAACTTATTTTAGAAGCCACCACTGTGGTTTGCCCTCCTTGGCTCATACCCCACCCCTTCTGTGAGCAACCCCCCTTTCCTCATGGGGACCCCTCCTCTGGCTGAAAGGTACCCCTATGTCGGCCACGGATTCTTCCCAGACAGGGATCGGGTGGCGGGCCATCTGCGCCCCACCTCCCACATCCCACACTCTCCAGGTCGGCACTCCAAACTGCTCCAAGACTCTCCAGTCCTAGGCCTGCTGAGCTATTTTAGGCAGCGCTTGGTTTTAAGTCCTGAAAGACTAGGTGCTCTGTTAAAAAAAAAAAAAAAAGCCTTTTTTAGGTCAGGGGATGAGTTTTAAAATACTTCCATCTGTGAATGTGCCACGGTGCTGGACGGCCCGGCCGACACTTCACTTTCCGGCTTGTTCCAAAGGGGGGGGGGGTTGCACCCAGACCAGGGCAGAGCTGCCGGGCCTGTGCCAACCTCCGCTCCCCAACAGGGTAATGGCAGGGTGACCTGGTTCTCTCTCTCTCTCTCTCTCTCTAGCACATGACTGCCGGCTGGCCAGCTGCTCCCCAAGACCTCTCCCAGAAAGCACTTTACAAAGAGTTCCCAGCTGCCTCCAATGGCCACTCCCGATTGGCCTTTGGACCTGGTCAGACCGCTTTCACTGTGCAAAGGAGGCAGGCAGCACTTCCGTCAGCAGCATCGTTCAGGGATTTCCCAGGAGCCCCGGGTTTCTGCACTCACTCCTTTCCACCCTGGGACTAGAGTCTCACCATGGTTACCTGCTGGGGTATGGCCTCTGAGGGAGGGGTAGTGTAATTTAGTTTATATATGCGTGTGCCAAGGTCTCCTGAATAGAGTGTGCAAGGGTGTGTGTGTGCATGTATGAGAGAGAGCGAGAGCGAGAGAGAGAGCGAGAGAGAGAGCGAGAGAAGGAGAATGGCAATGAGAAAATGAGGGACAGGAAGAAAGAAGCGTCCAGTTAGACTCAGCACTCCCTAATCTTACCTAACTCCAGGGCCACCTGGATTCAGTGACTAAGAGATCACGTTGCCTTTCTTTTCAAAATGAGACAGCTAGCTGAGAATATAAATCCTATGCCCCTAGGGCAACAGAGCCATTAAGTCACTACTTAAATATCACATCCTTTTTCTGAGCCCTGGTCTTGAGAGGAATTGAGCTCGGTGTGAGGGCTTCTGAGAGAGGTGGAGAGCTGGTGGCCTAGAGCTGGTGTCCACGGCATTGCTGTTTCCTGGGACTGGCCCTGGTCCTACCAACTCCATAAAATGCAGATGTTCAGGAGCTAAGGCAAAGGGTTTCTCTGTACCTGGGGGAGGGGGCCTTGAGGGAAAAAACATGCCCTCCCCCTTTTTATAAGCGTGTCAATCCAAATCCACGATCATCAAGTCAACTCCAATTCCTACTGACCCTGTATTAGGGTTCCCTAGGCTGTACATCTTTAGGGGTTCACATAACCTCATCTTTCTCCGGTGGAGAGGCTGGTAGGTTTGAGATCCCACCTGTCCAACGCTTACCCGGCGGCATCTATTAAGATGCCGGAAGTGATTATTAAAGATGCTGTAACTACTAGTCTGTTCTCAACACTATGGAAGATTTTCAAGAGAAATTGATAATATTCTTTCAAGTTTTTTAATTGGGGGAAACATTAACAATCAGATTAGGATACAGGGAAAACAATCAGCATTTTATAAAACCTGCTAAAGTCGTGGTGACACCGTGGTTGTGTGTTGGGCTGTGAACTGCAAGGTCAGCATTTCAAAACCACCAGCTGTTCCTCAGGAGAAAGAGAGGGCTTTCTACTTCTGTTGACCAGTTACAGTCTTGGGAAACTCACAGGGGCAGTTCTGCCCAGTCCTACAGGGCTGCTATGAGTCGGCATCAAGTTTATGGTGGTGAGTTTGGGTCTTTATTCAATCTTCTTTCTTTTTTGAGCCTTGTTATACATAAGAGTGATAGCAGTTAAGAAAGAGATTCTAGTGTTTGTGTAGCATTGATATTAGTTTCTGCCCAGTGTCCATCCCTGTGTCGAATCACAGAAGGCATTCGGTGAATATTGAATGAATGAGTGGATAAATAAATGAATGAATGTAGTACAGGGATTTCAAGGTTTGTTCCAAAACATAACCACCACTAGTTCTGGGCAGAGTCGAAACTGTCCGGAGAAAGCTTGGCCCAAGTGGTGGAAGAGCTGTGACATAAGTGCCCAGAGCTGTGACATAAGTGCCCAGAGCTGTGACATATGTGCCCAGAGCTGTGACATATGTGCCCGGAGCTGTGACATATGTGCCCGGAGTTGTGACATATGTGCCCGGAGCTGTGACCTAAGTGCCCAGAGCTGTGACATAAGTGCCCAGAGCTGTGACATATGTGCCCGGAGCTGTGACATAAGTGCCCGGAGCTGTGACTTAAGTGCTCAGAGCTGTGACATAAGTGCCTGGAGCTGTGACATAAGTGCCCAGAGCTGGGAACCCTACACATTTGTGGCAAGAATTCTCTTTTGGGGTCTCTGTCAGGCTCGGGGGTGGGGGGAAGAGATATCTCTGGGTCTTACTTCAGTTTACATAGGAAAATTGTCAGAAATTAGAACCAAGGAGAAGCTCTGGAAATTTCCAGCAGGGAAATAAGGAGAGAAGAGAACAGGGTCTTGAAGACAATTTGCATTAAAAAAATGTCGGATTCCCAGGTATATCATCACATCTCTCAACCCCTCTGAAGAAAGGAAAATGAGTTCCAGGAAGTCCATGTTTGAATATGAGAGACTGTATGTATTTAAACTTGCAAGTCTGAATGAGCAAGACGAATGTTGCCCTTTCTTACTTAAGCGACGCTGTAAAAAAATAATATCCAAAATATGAAAGTACTTTGTAAACCAGAAAGTAGGTGATGAATGTGAGTATTTATTGCCATCATTTTCTCTTGCAAGAGGCCAGCAATCATCTGGAGACAGAAACAGTCACCAGGAAGCTGCCTGGACAGAATTGTAGACATTGACCATCCCCAGACAATGCCTTTCTGTGGTCATCAGAAGACATCCAGCACAGGTGGAAGGGGAGCAGGGGGGGGGGGGTGTCTGCTTATTTAGAATGTGTGGGGTGTTGGCATCCAACACAGGAGGGTCTACTTATTTGGGCTGTGCATGCTGCCTGCTTGGTTTCACCATTTTCTCATGTTGATGAGAGTTGAGGCTCCAGCAAAGACAAAGCCCATCTCAGTTGCTGACCCCAAATCTAATTACAGAGGAAGAGCAAGCCCTCCGCAGAAGCACAAAGGCGCAATGGCCTTCCAAAGCCCAAAGAAATAAAGACTCATGTGGACCACGTGTCGAGTCTTCAACTGTGCAGCTGTCGTTGTGGGTCCTTTCCGAGCATGTGTGCGATCTCGTCTAATAGTCTCTTCATGGAAAACCGTCATGAGCATACACCACACAAGGCAGCTCACTTTGCTGTAATTGTCCTCACTACTGCCCGGTGGGGCATTCCAATTGTGCTTGTGGCAGCCTGGCTAAGTAATAAGGTGTGTTTTTCTTTGTTATATTATCCCAAGACTGTCAGCATGTTATTTTGCTTTTCATTTTTTATTGAAAATAAAACATAGTGGTTCTTAGCTATTGATGGGCTAAGAGTTCCTTCTGAGGCAAGTTAAATAAATTGTTAGGTTAAATAGAGATGTGACAACCTATTAATTTAGACTCAACCTATTAATTCAGTCATTTTTTTGTCAGAGGCCAATCTATGGATGGATATTTTTGATGGCATCAGGTAAACCTGCCACCATCCTTGAAGACAAAGAGAAGTGGTGGGAAAGAAACTGAAGAGAATCGGATCATTGCTATGGCTGATAGGGTTTGTAATCCATGATTTGTAAATGCCATCAGGTTGGGTCCAACTGATGATGATCTCACCTGTGTCGAAATAGAATGATACTCCACAGGGCTTGGGGGGTGGGTTTTTGGTAGATCAGTAGGTCTTTCTTCCAAGGGACTTTTGGGTGGACCAGACCCTTCACCTTTGGGGCTAGCAGCCAAGCGTACCTTCCAGAGGTGCCAGGAACGTGTTAAAACTCACTCACCCTTTAAACAGTTATTTACTAAGTTCTTCAGGATCCAGTTGTAATGCTCACAGTCAGCCTCTCAGTGGAGAGCCAAATATAGGCAGACAGATGGGAGATGTCACAGGGAGTGTCTCAAAGAGCGGGTAAGTGCTGAGAGGTGAGGCAGGTGGAGCAGGCGGAAGCAGTCTGATAGCCATAGCATTGCATTCTGTGGGCTCACCTAGCCCCCATGCTTCCAGAGACTCCAAATACCAGCATCGGTCTTCTCTTTCTACCGACCCTTTAACAACCTCCTTGTCCCTCCACTCCAGACAAATTGATCCAGGATGGTAGAATAGGCAGAGATGTTGCTTAGACTCAGTGGTGGGATTCAGCTGGTTCGCACCAGTTTGACGGAACTGATACCTAACTTTTTGTTGAGTTTGGTGAACTGGCTGTTCAAATGGGACTTGTAAGTAATCAGATTCTCTCTAAGGTGGGCAGCTGCCCAATAGGGAAATCACAAATGTTAAATATTCATCTGTGCACTAGCAGATTCTAAGTCCTCATAGTAATGTTGGATCTATCCATAGGTATTAGAGGGAACTGTGCTTACAATGTGTATTGATACATTCCATAAGACTCATTACACTTTTGCTGGAACACTACATTGTTATCCCCTTGAATTTGTTACTTAAGTAAACAAGCATATAACAGAAAGAAAGTGCCAGACAATCAGAGAGTGACACGCTGTATTCGTGTCTGCTTTGTGTTATATGCCCCAAATTCCCATGAGTTATTGAGTGAATTATGCAATTCCTGAAAGTGTTCAAAGAGCTAAAAATGTGGTCAGAACAATGGCTGTAAGTTTAGCAGAAGCCAAAAGAGGTTTTTCAAAGATGAACATAATGTGTTCAGAGAAGAGAAGTCGCCTGTGTCTCTCTATCAAACACAATGACTATCACCTACTCGGCCTGCCTCTACAGGACTGGGATCCTATGCCGACAGTGAAAAGAAGGTTAAGGATAAAGCACACACCTGATGATGCTCAGATGAAAGTAAAGACTATTGCCAGTGAGGACACCAATCAAGAAGCAATAGGGAAATCTCTTAAATAAGTTTTATTGTTTTTATCAGGTATTATTTAATAATTTGATTTTTATTTCCAACCCCTTGCTTATAATATAATCTACTTTTGTGTACCCTTTTATTGTTCCTTGTTAATATTAACTGTATGAAATAATAATCTACCTTCCGGTAGTTTTTAATATATATAAAACGCTCATGAGAGCAGTGAAATTATTGTTAGATTATTTTAATCTCACCACTGTTTAGAGGCTACGCAACAGAGACTGATTACAGTTACAAAGTAAAAAAGAGGCAATAGTATAGTTATAGAACTTTCAAAAGGAAGGAAAGTCAAATAGATTTTTAAAACTTGGATGAAGGGTGTGTTAGTCTGGGTACATTAGAGAAACAAATCCACAGAAACTCATGTATAAGAGAGAGTTTTATATAAAGGTTAAGTGCACATCAAGAAAATATCCCCACCCAGTACTGCCCAAGCCCACAAGTCCAACATTAACCCATTAACCCTTATGTCCAACACCAATCCACAAAGTCCTCCTACATCTCACAAAACACATGCAATGATGCCAACTGCAGGAGGAAAGCCAAATCAGTGAATGTGTAAACATCTCAGTGCTGGAAAAGGTCTCCACATGGGTGCTCCAGCACCCAGGGCTGCATCGGGGTAGGTCCATGTGGTTTCTCCTCAGGGATGTCTTGCAGGAAGTGAGCCTTGCCAGCTGAAGCAAGGAACTGCCTAAGGCAGCTGCACCCCAGTCTGACCATCAGAAAGCAAGAGACCCGAGAACTAGAAAGGCGAGACTCACTGAGTTATTTATCACTCTACCCTTCAATTAACCCCACATGTGTTTATCAACCAGGTTGGCACAATAAACTAACTACCTCATAGACCAAATGAAAGCAGTAAAGGAACAGGCATGGGAGCAGTAAACTGTCAACCAGTCTGGTCATTTTGAATTACTGGAAGCTTCAACCCAACCAGAACAGACCCCTGACAACCAGCTCTGCTCCCTAAGGACGGTAACTGCAGCCGCATCAGTGATTGACCATCGAAGAGGTGCTGTCACCTTTACCTTGCACAGCATCCCCGTGGCAAGGCTCCGCCCCATCTCCACTTACCCATTGGCCACTCAACCCTGAGCCCCTCCCCGCTGCAGGTGCCGTACTACTTTTTTTCCCCGTTTTAATTTCTTCTTCGTTATTTTCTATCTCCACTTACAGCTTTCTCTAGTTTCCCTTCTTCCATTTTTCTTGCCCTTTGCTTTTTTTCTCTTTTCTTTTTAGTCCGGGGGAGAGGGGGCCTGCGATTAACAACACTCACTCCTGGCTTTCCCAGGGGGCCAGGGCTGCAGCACTTTTGTCAGGATGAGTCACTCTTTTTTCTTTTTCCTTTTTCCATCCCTTGGAGCAGAGACCGCCCCCTTCCTCTCTGAAGTCAGCAGCATCCAGCCCTGCCCTAGCGGTCTGCGGGACCCTTTCCCAGGCGGCGCCTCCTGTGCCCACGCCAGCCAGCCAGCCGTGTTTGCACCCAAATGTCTTCGGCCTTCTCGCCTTGTTTCTCTTCTTTTTCTCTCTCCACTTCCTCTCTTGCTTTTTTCCCCCAATATGGTCAAACAGTTGCTCCAGCCCCCACCCCATTACCATGTTCAGTAGCACCACCCCCTTAATGCTGCTGACCACTAGCACTTGGATCAATGACATGCTGCTTTCAGATTTTTGTTTGTTTGCTTACTTTCTAATTTGTTTCGTCTCTCCTCTTCCCCCTGCCCCACCCTGTTTTTCCCTCTTCTCCCAATTTCTTTCTCTCTCCCCCTCTATTTTCCCCCCAGCACTCAGAAGTTCACCACCCTACCCAGCCATGCCCACTACACTTGAGGCTGCACCAATGGGGGAGGGCCACCCCTATTCTAGCAGCACTAGATTGACAATAGACAGGAGCTAGCACCCACTCAGACCTCCCTCCGCTGCTCTGCACGACTCATGCGGACACCCCCACCTGTGACCAAATCCAGGGGCAGGCGGTGAAGGATCCCAGTGCTGCCAAGACCAAGAGTAGCCCTCAAGACCTGTTGCCAGGAGACAGTAAGGCCAAGCCAAACAAAAGTCTAAGTGAAGAAACCAACACGAAACTAGTACAATGACCACATGTCTGAAAGACAACAGAAGACTTCCAGTCACCTGGGGGGAGGACAGGATAACTGAAACATAGGGCCAACTCAAAGGACAAGAGAATCTGCTGGAAGAGGAAATACTATTGAAACCAGCTGATAAGAAATTCAAAAGAACTTTCTTTGGGTACATTGAGTTGGGATCCAGACGGTAAGCCACACTGCGCCCCTTGATCTCCATCAGCAAGGGCTTCAAGTCCTCCTCACTTTCAGCAAGCCGGGTTGTGTCATCTGCATATCACACAGCTTGTTAATAAGCCTTCCCCCAATGCCAATGCTGCATCCTTCTTCACATGAGCCAGCTTCTCTGATGATGTGTTCAGCATCCCGATGGAATGAGTATGGTGACAGGATGCAACCCCGACACACACCTTCTACTCTGCAGTGGGCCCTGGTTCTGTTAACACAGCTGCCTTTGATGCACGTACAGATTCTGCATACGCACAGTAGAGGGTCCTGGACAGCCCATTCTTCTCAAGGCTATCCGTAGTGTGTTATGGTCTACACAGTCGGATGCCTTAGCGTGGTCAATAAAACACAAGTAACCATCTTTCTGGAATTCTCTGCATTCAACCAAGATCCATCTGACATCAGCAGATGGAGAGGTTGTTCCACATCCTCTTCTGAATCCAGCCTGAACCTCTGGAAGTTCCTTGTCAATGTACTGCTGAACCTTTGCTGGATGAACTTCAGCAAAAATTTACTTGCGTGGTATATAAATAATATTGTTCTGTAATTACACCATTCTGTTGGGTCACCTTTCTTTGGAATGGGTGCAAATAGGATCTCCTCCAGTCAGTTGGCCAGGTAGCTGTCTTCCCAATTTCCTGGCATAGATGAGTGAGTGCTTCCCGTTCTTCCTTAGCTTGTTGAAACAGTTCCATTGGCATTCTGTCACTTCCCAGAGGCTTATATTTGACTAAATGCTTTCAGTGCACCTTGAACCTCTCGGTACCGTTGGTTCTTCATTAGAAGCTACCTCTTGCCATGGTTGCCCGTTGACTGGTCCTTTTCGGTGCAGGAACTTTATGTAGTCTTTCCATCTTCTTTTCATGCTTCCTGCATCACTCAATATTTTGCCCATAGGATCTCTCCATATTATAGGCTTGGATATTGTCTTCAGTTCTTTCAGTTCAAGATATGCAGAGTATGTTCTTCCTTTTGGATTTTCTAATTCTAGGTGTTTGTACATTTCCTTATAATATTTTACTGAGTCTTCTCAAGCTTCCTGATGAAGTTTCCTTTGGCTTCATAATTTTTTCCCAGGTGACTTAGCTACTCTCTGATTAAGAGCAAGTTTCAGAGTCTTGTCAGACATCCCCTTGATGTTTTCTTTCTGTCCTGTCTTTTTTAATGACCTTTTTTCTTTCTTCGTGAACGATGGTCTTGATGTCTTCCCACAGCTCATCAGATCTTCTGTCATTAGTGTGCAAGTGACAAATCTATTCTTGAGCTGTTCTTGAAATTCAGGTGGGATTGGCTCCGGGTCACATTTTGGCTCCTGTGGACTTGTTTTGCTTTTCTTCAGCTTTAACCTGAGCTTACATATCAACCAATTGATGGTCTCTTCTACAGTCAGTCCCTGGCCTGGCTTTAGCTGCTAATATTGAGCTTCCCACTGATGTTGCTAATATGATTTCCTTGTATTATATCTGGAGAAGTCCGCATGTGTAGTCACCTTTTGTGTTGTTTAAATAAAGGTACTTGTGGTGACAAAGTCATTAGCGGCTCACGTGGAGGCGGGGAGGTCTGGTCCAAGGGCATGATCACCAAGACCCAGCAAGTGGACATGGGTGTTGGGCTTCCAGAGGAAAAAAAAGAAGAATATGGTCAAAGAGCCAGGACTCCAGTATTCCTTTTTAAAAGGTGGTTATTTCCCCGAGGTTTCTCCTCATAGAGCCACCTCCTGATCTAAGAGGGTTGTCCACATGCCCGAAAGGCCACTAGTGGAGAAGAAAAGAAGGTCCTTGGCGTGGACCACCTAGAGCCCAAGACTGCGTTGCAGGCCCAACAGACAGCCAAGTCAGCCTGCCCCCCAAAAGCACACCCTGAATGTTGCTGGGCTCCACAGTGGACAGGAGGAGGAGGAGGAGGAGGAGAAGCATTCCATGTCCTCCCTGGTCCTGCCCCAGGTTTCAAGAGCCAAGAGAACAAGTGGCTAAAACCTTATTTACTGTGCTGAACAATCCCTTCTCACAACGCTGGGTGGTGCCAACCGTTAACACACTTGGCTTCTAACTGAAAGGTTGGAGGTTCAAGTCCACCCAGAGGTACATTGGAAGAAAGGCCTGGCGGTCTACTTCCCCAAAAAGCAACCACTGAAAATCCATGGAGAGCAGTTTGGTTCTGCATCCACATAGGCTCACCGTGAGTCCCTCATGACCGCTGGTGTTTAACATCTGTTGAATGTCGAGTGTGGACCAGATACTGTGTGAAAGTATGTTCCCTGCCTTTGTAATTCCAGAAATGCAGTACTATGACCATTCCCATCTCATAGGGAGAAAACTCAGTCTCAGGGTGGAAGGTCTATAATTTCCCAGGGGCACTCAGCCAAGAAGTACAAAAGTTGTACGTCTGCAACCCATGCTCTGGGCCACTGTTCACTGTGACATGTCCCCTCCGGGACTATCACCTGGAATCCTCGGGATGAAAGTGTCTTTTGTTTTTTTTAAAGGAAGAAGAAGCTGTTCATCTCACAAAATTCTATCACGTGATCTCCACCTTTGTTTCTGTCAACAGGGCTATATTTCCCAACTATTATACCTTCCTCTTTGTTTTCAACTTTTGCATTCCAATCACCGATAATTTATCGATGTATTTTGATTGTATATTTCATCAATTTCACCGTGAAGATGTTGGTAGAATTCTTCAATTTGTTCATCACTATCTTTGGTGGTTGGTGCATAAATCTGAGTAATCATTGTATTGACTGGATTTCAAGGTATGGGGATAGATATTATCCTAGCAAAGATAGCATTGTACTTCAAGATAGATCGTGAAATGTCCTTTTGACAATGAATGTGATGCCATTCTTCTTGTTCGTTTGAGTCCCAGCATAGGTATCAAGGGGTTACCTGCCCCCAAATGGAATTTTTTCCAAAGCTATGTATTTAAATTTTTTTTAACAAAACAACCTATCATGACCAGAGAGAACCTTCCCAGGCAACACCACTGGGTGCACTAACTCAGAGCAAGTTGCTCAATGCTTGCCCAGTGAGAAAAAATGTGTACTATGAAAGTTCCACCCAGCAGAGTTTTTTTCAGGATTTTATTTTTGTATGTACCCCTCATATGATTTTCAGATTCAAAAAGGCCAATAGCAGTCCATATCAGCTCACTAATGCTTAGAATGTTGACTTTTATGCCTTCTATTTAATTTTTTTGCAATTTCAAAATTTTCCTAGAATCATACTTAATATATTTCAAGTTCCAATTATTAATTGATGTCTGCAGCTGTTTATTCTCATTTTAAGTCAGGCTCCATCAACAAATGAACATCCCAAAGGCCTTACTCCCACAGGACTTACTCCATCCATGTCCTTTTGGTCGATGATCCCACTATGAGGAGATGGCAGCCCTTCCTCAGCCATCTTTTTGAAGGCCTTCCAACCTAAGGAGCTCATCTTCAGGCACCATGTCCAACATTGACCTACTTCTTTTCATGAGGTTTCCAGTGTCTGATAATGTTTCAATTACGGTATGTCCATAAGGTTGTCCATGGTGAATTCCTGAGAAGTGGGTAACCCATTCCTTCTTTATCATCTGTTTTCAGTCTGGAAGCTATGCTGAAACCCGTTCACTTTGGATAACATTTGAAAGACCCAAGAGACCCAAGACATAGCTTCCAGCAACACACAAGTCACCACATAACATAGTAACAGACAAGTGGCTAGAAAATAGCGTATGACCCAACAATCCCACTACTGGTTATATATCTGAGAGAAATTAGAGCTGTGAAGAATACATATTAGTGGGGGTACCCCAAAAAATGGAAAAAAGCTCCACTCGGGGAGTACACATTTTTCCTGCTAGGCAAGCATCAAGTAACTCACTCTGAGACAGTGCACCAAGTGGCATTGCCTGGGAAGGTTCTCTCTCGTCACAGTGAATTTTTTCATAAAAGCAGTTTCACTTGAACCTTATTTTGGGGTTGTTTTGTGTGTGTGTGTGTGTGTGTGTGTGTGTGTGTGTGTGTGTGTGATGGCTCATTTAAGAGAACAGTGTGCAGCTGTGAAATTTTGTGTCCTCAGGAAAAATGACACAGAAACTGTTATGATGTTGAACACAGCTTACAAGGACAGCGCTATGGGAAAAATTCACGTGTAGGAGTGGTTTTCTTGTTTCAAAAATGGTGAAATGTCGATTGGTGACAAACCTTCTTCTGGATATCTGTCAACTTCCTAAAAGGACGAAAATGTGGACAAAATGTGTGCACTTGTGCTCAACCACCGATGATGGACCGTTGAAGAGACGGCAGTTTTCTGGACTGTCTTGAAGTTCGGTTCAGCAAAATTTAATGGAAGATTTGGGAATGAGAAGGGTCTCTGCAAACTTTGTGCCTCGGGTTCTGACTGAGCAGGAAAAAGAGAGGAGAGTGGGAAAACACCGTGCTTTGAAAGAACAGCGTCAAAGCAACCAGTCTTTTTCCAAGGTCATTACTGGTGATGAAACATGGTGCTATACTTACACCCCCAAAGCAAACATTGATCAAGCCAGTGGAAGGCACCATTGTCACCTCACCCCCCTCCCAAACACACAAAAAAAGTTCCCTAAGTGAAATCAAAGATCAAGACAAAGCTCTTTTTTCCCCCCCTGATATGAGGGGCATAGTGCATTTGGAGTTTGTCCCACCAGGTCATACTGCTAATCACGCCTTCTATTTGGAGGTTCTGAAGAGATTGTGTAACAGTGTGCAACAAAAAAGGCCTTATCTGTGGCAGACGGGGGACTGGTTTTGCCACCACGACAATGCACCTGCTCTCGCAGCCATCTCAGTGCAGAGCGTTTGGCAAACAAACAAACCAGCATGCCTCTGTTGCCCCACACATTTTATAAACCTGATTCTTCTCCATGTGACTTCTTCTTGTTTCCAGGAATGAAGAGGGGCATGAAGGAGAGCAACTTGACAATATAGAAGAGGAGAAGAAAAAACTGAGGGAGGCGCTGTCAGCCATCCAAACCCATGAGTTTGGAAAATGATTCCAAAAATGGAATCCCAGATTTGACAAATGTGTTAAGTGTAATGCAGCGTACTTTGAAGGTGATAAGATTGTTTTTGTAAAAAAAAAAAAATTAAGTACTTAGCTTTGGGAGCAAAAAGCCAGTTGATTTTGAGTACTCCCTCATGAGCCCTATGATGTAACTCCATCCAGGGACTGGGTGGGAACATATAAATAAACTGTAGGGAGGCTTATGGCCAGCTTGCCATTTCTCTGGGTATAAGACAGATATCCCAGACGCGAGAATAAGAAAAATCTCAAGAACATCAAGAAGAAGAGCCGCCAGTAGAGCTTATGCACAAGCCTGACCTGAAGCAGCAGCAGCAGCAGCAGCAGCAATCCCAGAGGCCACAGCACTGAGACCGTAAGACAGAGGAGAGGAGCCACATGGAGACTGTGAAGCAGAGGGGCAGGCTGACAGGGCAGAGTCTAAGGCGGTGCTTCTCAACCTTCCTAAGGTTGTGACCCTTTCATACAGTTCCTCATGTTGTAGTGACCCCCCCCCCACCATACGATTATTTTTGTTGCTACTTCACAACTATAATTTTACTACTGTTAGGAATCAGGCGACCTTTGGGAAAGGGTCATTTGACCCCCAAAGGGGTCACGACCCACAGGTTGAGAACCACTGGTCTAAGGGGTCATGTAACTTAAAGAGTAAGAACCAGAGAGAAAAATAGCTATGGGCTGAGAAGAGCTGGTGCTGTGAACAAATGATTGTTCCTTGATGTTTTTTGATCCTGTTAATTTCCCTATGAGCCCCATAATCAACACTAGTATCTGTGAGTTCTCTGTATCCTTTGCAATGGATTGATGAACCCAGAGGGCAGTTGGCTGCAGTGGGAGGAATTGTTGGTTCAAAGTAAAGGAAGATGGCGAAGAGGGCATGTCTGACCTCTTCCTGGTGACCATCAGCCTTGGGCTGGTCTGAAGTTGGATGCTCCTTCTACCAACTAAAAGCTACAGAAGGTCAGCTATGGCCCCGGCCATGTGATCGGCTCATTTATGTTCATTTCCACTTTCTTCACAACAGCAGAAAGATGGGAACAACCTAAGTTCCAATCAATGGATGCTTGGATAAACAAACTAAGGAGCATCCACATAATGGAATAGTACCCAACATTAAGCACCAAGTGTCTGTCCCTTTGTCCCCCCGTGGTGACTTGCTTGTTGCTGCAATGCTGGAAGCTATGCCGCTAGTCTTGCAAATACCAGCAGAGTCACCCAACATGAACAGGCGTGCACGGAGCTTCCAGGCTGAGAACTGACTACAAAGGACGTCTAGACTGTCCATTTCGGAGGAATTAGCCACTGAAACATGATGGACAGCACCAACACACTGATTGTCAGCTACTGAAGGCCTAGTGAATAGATGTAGAACATTGTCGGCAACAATGGGATCAAGCATAAAAACCACTATGAGGACGACTTGGACCAGGCAGTGTTCTGTTCTGTTGTATGTTGGGTTACTATGAGGTGGAACCAACTTGATGACTTCTAACAACAGCAGCAACAACAATACAACATTAAGAATAGCAACAACATATGATAAAATAATAATTACTTATAAATTATCAAGGGTTCAGGAGGAGGGGGAGCGGCGAGGGAGGGGAAGAATGAGGAGCTGATACCAAGGGCTCAAGTAGAAAGCAGGTGTTTTGAGAATGATGATGGTAACATATGTATGAGTGTGCTGGACACAAATGATGTACGTAGGGATTGTGAAAAGAGTTGTATGAGCCCCTAATGAAATGATTTTTTTAAAAATAGCAACAACACAACATTAAGGAATAACAACAAATGCCCTGAACATCTCATATGATTGGTAAACCTAGAGGACATTAGGAAACCAGCATCATGTGAAATTAGTCACCACAGAGACAGAAACATTCTTTGAAGTTTACCAGAGATGGGAGAGCAAAGGGGGGTAAATCACTAACTGGAAGATAGACAAATATTAACTTGGATGAAGAAAGGAAAAGCAATATATAATAGTGGGGGAAATCAGCACAAAAGGATGAAGCAAAAACCAACAACATAACAACAACAACAAAACCCCTGCACAGAGCACAGGAATTAAAGGCAACCAATGTAACACTGTTGTAAACACAGTCCAGAAATAACAGTAACAACAATAGTCTATGAGTAGATACATAGACAGAAACTCAAGCTGAACAAGGGTGAGTGGGACAGAAGACGTAGCTACATTCATGCTATATGAGTATGCTGCAAATATACCCTGAATGTCATAGAGCAGACAGGGGACCGAGGTACAAACTTCTTAGCCATAATCAACACCTTGAGTTGTCGGATTTGTGACTCAAGACCATCCATCGCCTCTGGGAAGTAAGGTCACTTGGCAGAGTCCAGTCTACAAAGACAGTGCTCTCCAGTGAGTAGCTACTGGAGTCTCAAAAGCTTGTAATTGCTATCTAGGGTACAAGAATTGGTCTCTCCCAAACCAGAATCAATAAACTCAAGGATACAAGGAATCAATGAGTCCGAAGGACTAATGGACCGAATGGACCCAGCTTTCACAGCCCTGAAACCAGGAGTAGTAGATGGTTCCCAGCGATCACTGCTGGCCCTTCTGAAAGGGATCACAGTAGGCAGTCCGGCAGAGAGCGAGAGAAGTATGTGCAACTAAACTCAACATCATTTTTTAAGAGACTACATTTACTTGACTAATATGGACTGGCGGAACCCCCCAAACTATGGCTCTTACTTCAAGCATAAAGCTGAACTCACCCCCATGGCTCAGTTTTCAGCCAAATACCAGATATACCTATAAGGTGAGCAATCGTGCCAAGGAGGTAGACGCACACTCTTTAGACTATTCAACCGGATGAGACTGAAAGGGCAGCTTTTGCCCAGGGATAAAGGTCAGTAGGCAGTACGTGATGGGACCAAAAGATAAAGGGCAACAGTAAACACGAGGGGGGAGGGGGAAAGTGCTGGTGCATATTAGTGATTGCAGTCAATGTCACAAAGTGATATGTGTATGAATGGTTGGACGGCAAGCCAGTTCCTGCTACAAACTGCCAGTCAAATACCAGCTGAAGAGAAACTGAAGCTCCCTCAATGTGGGGGCCTGACAGCTGCAGTCTAGCACATTCTCAAGTTCCAGTCACCACTGAAGAAGTCTCCCAAGCATCTCTAGTTCTTTCATTCTGAAAATGTGTCTGTGCGAAGTGATGGAGAGATAGAGACTGATAAGATGGAGCACCTCACTCAAGGACTTCGCTGACTGACGAAGAGAGGCGCACAGACAGAGGACCACAGCACGGGGGATAAGGAAGAGGTGTGTGGAGAGGGGCATCACAGTAGAGGGAAGCGTAGGTGCTGGGAGGGTTGCATGGAAGAATGATTCCTTCTGGAAATGGTGAAGTTGAGGATTACTGACCCTACAGGGAGAGGCCATTCCAGCACCCCTTTCCCTTCCCCACCCACTACACCTCCATAATTTGTTTGGAGGGCCATCTCGTTGCTCCCCTTTCCTGACAAGAAGAATTCAATAACAGACACATGGCACATATTTCCGATCATTAGCCATAAGGGAAATGCAAATTAAAACAACTATGAGATACCACTTGTGTTAGTCTAGGTTGACTAGAGAAACAAATTCATAGATGCTTACATGTGTGTAAGAGAGAACTTTTTATCAAAGAGCAATTGTACATTAAGCAAACATTCCAGCTCAGTCCAGATCAAGTCCATAAGTCTGATTTTAACCCATATGTCAATACTAGTCCATAAATTCCTCTTTAAACTCATGTAGCCATACAATGATGCTGGATGTAGGTAGATCACAAGCCAGTGAGTGGAAAGTCTTGGGGATCCAGTGGTAATGGAAGCATCTCAGTGTTGGCGTGTGTCTCCATGTGGCTCCTCCAGCTCCAGGGCTCTGGCTGAAATCAGCATAGCTCTGTGTGGCTTGTCAGCAGAAGATAAAACAGAGAGTCTGTGTGGATCTGGCCTCCAGTGGGCTATTTATCTCCATGGCACCTCCAAATAAGGTCATCACACTGCGACCTGATTGACAGGCTAGACTCCACCCCTTTGTGAGTTGACACCAGATTATGTAACTACCACACCACCTAACAGTCTCAAAGAAACCCAATTCAAAAAAGCAGAAAGTAATAAGCGCTCTAGGGGGTGTGGTGAGATAGGAACTCTCATCCACTGCTGGTGGTCCTGTAAGTATATGCAACCATTATGGAAATCAATCTGGTGATGCTTAAAATAAATGGAAATTGAGCTACCAGGTGATCCAGCAATCCCCCTACTTGGCATATATCCAGAAGAAGCAAGAAACAGACCAAGAACAGACATCTGCACTCCAGTGTTCAACACGGCACAGTTCACAAAGAATCAGAAAAAATGAAATTTCCATCAACTGATGAATGGATTAAAAACTCTGGTATAGATGTACAATGGAGTACTATGCATCCCTGAAAAGCAGTGATGGAGGCATGAAGCACATCGTCCTATGGAGAGAGGTGTAGGAAATTATGCTAAGTGAAGTTAGCCAAGCACAAAGGGACAAATACAACATGAGTCCACTCAGATCAGCTCAGAAAGCACAATGGGCTAGATGATAAGCTACTTAATGCATAATTCCTGGGTCAAGGCACAGGCACTCTGGAAGAGGTCAGACCCAACCCAGAGTGCATATGGCATCCAACGAAAAAGGAGGGGGCGGAATACGAGGGTGGCAGGGGAATAGGACACTAATCCACCCATGGGGAGGGTATTGTTTATGTCTCCCCAGGAAAGGGAGAGAGGGACCAGACCTCATCGCAATGTGCCAAGCTTTGAGGGCAACAGACCCGCCTGGAGCAGCAAACTAACAGGAGGTCTGGGGAACAAGTCTCAATCCCAGCTACTTCCACCCATCCTCAGAAGATTGTACTGCCAAGGACAGCACTGAAGATACAGCCAGGGGAGAGGGGCAGGTCTGCCAAGAACTGACCGGAGCAAACTGAGAGGGAAAGAGAGAGAGAGAGTAGACCTTATCATGGCTCACCAAGCCCTGAGGATGACATCCCTGCTTGGAGCAGCAATGCACAGAGAGAACCATAGGGCCAGCCCCACCATGAGGCACGACGTCACCTCACTGACCCACGACGCTACAGGGTACAACACTGGTGACACAGTGCGGGAATTGTGCCTGGTCTGACCACAGTGGGGCAAAACATGAAGGGAGTGCGACAGAGCAGCAAGGAGAGCAGAGCAATGAAGTACCGGAGGAATCCCCAAAATAGACTTCTGACTCAGTGGGCAGGGGTGGCTCTGTATCAGAGCTGAGTGGGAAAAATCCACAAAGGTCAGCAGACAGGCCTGAAACTATTTATAGGCTTTCTTCTTTCTTTTCTTCCTCCCTCCCTCCCTCCCTTACTCCCTTCCTCCCTTCCTTTCTTTCCTTTTACTCTATACCTATCAATATAAGATAAGCAGGATAAACAATCCTAAGGAGAAAACAACAGGACCCCTGGTTCCAGGGGGGCATGAGGAGAGGAGGAGGTGGGGAAAAGGGAGTGGGGGAGTCAACAACCTCGGGGACAAGGGAACAATAAGGGATCTAACATTGATGGTAAGGAGGGTGTAGAACGCCTGCTAGGCTTTGATCGAGTGCAATGTATCCAAGAATTACTGAGAGCTGGATGAAGGACGAACATGACAGTGGGACAGGAGGAAAGTAAAAGGAAATAGAGGAAAGAACTAGGAGGCAAAAGACATTTATAGAGGTATAAATATAGGCATGGATATATGTAAATATATTAATTTATAATGATAGGGGTATGGTCTATGTACATATATTTATATGTTAAGTATTAAGATAGCAGATGGACTTTGAGCCTCTACTCAAGTCCTCCCTCAACAAAAAAAAAACCACTTTGTTCTAATAACCTGACACTCTGTGATGCTCACCTACCCCACACATTCACTGAAGACAAAAGGGGTGCATAAGCAAATGTGGTGAAGAAAACTGCTGGTGCCCTGCTGTTACAAGGTATAGTGTTTGGGGTCTTAAAGGTTTGAAGTTAAACAAGCGGCCATGTAGCAGGGAAGCAACTGAGCCCACATGGAAGAAGCACACCCACTTGTGTGATCACAAGGTGTCAATGGAATTAGGTAGCAGGTATCAAAAGATCCAAAACAAATAATTATAGCCAGGCAAATGAGAGGGGTTGGAGTGGAGACCCGAAGGCCATCTGTAGACAACTGGACTCACACAGAAGGAACGATTCCACGGGATGCCATATAGCACCGACGAAACACACAACATTCCTCTAGTTCTTCAATGCTTCCTCCCCCACCTCCACTGCCATGACCTCCGTCCTACCTTACAAATCCAGCTAGACCGGAGTTCGTACATTAGTACAGATAAGAGCTCTCGAAACATGGACTCCAGGACAGATAAGCCCCTAGGGAACAGTAGTGGGGGAGGGGGAAAACTGATCACAATAATGGATATATAACATACCCCAGGGGGACGAATAACATAAGTGTGAGTTAAGGGAGACAGTGGCTGGTGTCAAATATGAAAAATAACAATAATAATATATCATTGATCAAGGAATCACAAGGGTGGGGGGGAAGCTGGGGGGGCGGGAAGGAGCTGATACCAAGGGCTATCTTAGAAAGAAAATGGTTTGAAAATGATGATGGAAACATATGTACAACTGTGCTTAATACAATTGAATGATAGATTCTTATAAAATCTGTTAGAGGGGGGAGCGGAGAGGAAGGGGGAGGGAGGGGAAAAAAGGAAAACGAGCTGATTCCAGGAACCCAAGTGGAAGGCGAATTTTGAGAATGACGAGGGCAACAAATGTATAAGGGTGATTTGTTCAATTGATGTAGCTATGGATTGTGATAAGAGTTGTATGAGCCCCAATAAAAAGATTTATTAAATTTTAAAAAATCTGTAAGAGACCCCCAATAAAATGATTAATTTGAAAAAAAAAGAAAGAAAGAATAAAGCATGATACTGCAGAAGTTACTTCATTTTTCCAGTAATACTCTTGTCCCTCCAGAGCAGGGAAAGCAAGTAGAACTGGCTCGTCAGATCCCCTCAGACATCCCTGTGTCTTTCAAAAATAAAGATTCCCTTCAATCTTCAGATTCAAGTGAAGCCTCCCCTCAACCGGCGTGGGATATGCAGTAAAATCTTTGAAAGTAGGAGCCTAAGGGAGAAATCTGTCTAAATAAATTAATTCATTAAAAAATGTTTTAAAAAGAAAGAAATCTGTCAAAAAAGGAAAACTCAATATCCCACTAAAACCAGCTACGGAAAGTGGGGAAACACTGCCACCTGTCACACCAGGCTCAGTGCCATGAGTCCGTGCCTCAGCAAGGCGGCCCTGGCTGGACGGGGTGGCACTGTCCCTGTTGACGACCGACACGGTAGCTCTTTTTTTTTTTTTTTTTTTACATTTTATTAGGGGCTCATACAACTCTTATCACAATCCATACATATACATACATCAATTGTATAAAGCACATCCGTACATTATTTGCCCTCATCATTTTCAAAGCATTTGCTCTCCACTTAAGCCCTTTACATCAGGTTCTCTTTTTTTTGCCCCTCACTCCCGGCTCCCCCCTCCCTCATGAGTCCTTGATAATTTGTAGATTGTTATTTTGTCATATCTTGCCCTGTCCGGAGTCTCCCTTTATGTACCTAAGTGGCCCCGTCTTGCTTCAGCGGAGCAGCTGGAGCCGCTGGTGGTTCGAACCTAATCACCATGCCCCGCCCCCGAACTCAACAAGGTCTCCCCATCAAATTCCATCTCCCGCAGGGTTTACTCCCCCGTCCTTTATTTCCGACGGGGAAGCATAAGTCTGGCCTTACATGAGTAGGGACTCCAAAGCCTGCGCTGGCGCGGGAACGCTCAGAGAAGGGATTTTGAGTCCCATCCTCACCTAGCCCGGTTTTAGAGCACCATCTGGTGGAACGTTCTGGAACCAGGTGCCTGTGCAGACCGGCCTCGCTGTTCTCAGCTGCCAGGTCTTCATTCTGAATGGGTTCAGGAGCAAAAGCACCCCTCTGGCCCCCTGCACAACGCAATCTGCATGTGGTGGGGCGGCTGCTTGGGGTTCACACTGTTGGATGGCTTTGACCCAGATCTAGAAGCCCCGGGGCCGCACTGGTTACACAGTGCGCTGCAGTACACAAGACCCGCAGTTCGAAAGCACCAGCCGCTCGGTGGAGAAAGGCGAGGCTTTCTACTCCCGGAAACAGTTCGTCTCCGAAGCTCACCGGGCGGTTCTACTCTGCCCCATGGGATCATTGTGGTGAGTGGGCATGGCGTTTGATTTTGAGTCTTGCCCCAGATCAGAATGACAGCGGAATGCTAACGCAGAATTACCAGAAGCATAAAGGCCTGGTGCTCCTGAGACAGATTAAAAGCAGAAAGATTGAATAAAAAGAGAAAATTTAAATTAAAAAAATAGCAAGCAAGCATACTGAATGCAATGATCCACACATACCCACTCCACCCCACCCCCAGGGGAACAAAGAAAGAAACCATGGGAGAAGGGAGACAGCGGTCAGTGTAAGATATGAAAATAATAATAATTTATAATTTATCAAGGGGCCACGAGGGTGGGGAGGGATAAAGAAGAGCTGATACTAAGGACTCAATAGAAAGTACATGTTTAGAAAACAGTGATGGCAACGTATGTACAAATATGCTTGATACAATTGATGTCTGGAGCGCTGTAAGAGGTTCCAATAAAATGATCTTTTAATTTAAAAAGAGAGAGGGAGAGAAATGCAAACGTTTTTTTTTTAAGTTTTTAAAGCAGAAAGAATGCTACCAAGGAGGGGCAGGTGTGGAGAGAATGTGAGGATATGCAACCCGTCCTCTGAGAATCCTCAGAGAATATCATACATATTATTATGTCAATTTCTTTAAAGGTACATTTCAAGACATGGAATTCCACGTGTGTATCATCATAAGACTCTCCATGACAGTAAGTTTACAAATCAGCAAAAAGAACAAAGAAACCATGGGGGAAGGGAGTCTGATGCCGGTGTGTCTTGCTTGACTCTGGGCTTAGAATATGCAGCGGCTTGCTCATGAATGACATGGGGGCATACCAGACAACGAGAGAAACAATGATCACTAATTGCATCTGTGAAGCCACTCCAGGCAGTCCCCCCCCCCCCCAAGTACAAACAAATTCTGCTCCTAACTCCATCCTTAGGTAGAACTTGTGCATAACTCGGAACAGTTGAGCGTATTTATGGTCAGTCAAAGGTTTGCTTTAATGACCTTTGATACATTAAAAATTTTTAAAGGAACACCTTCGGAGACACTAAAACACCTTTAACATAATTGATGCAGACCACAGATGAGCATCATCCCAATGTTATTATGAATCATTGCATGTTCCTGGAATTTTTCATGCAATGGGCTTTAACTATAGGTACCTTCACCTGTGACAGCTTACTCCATTCTCTGCTTCTCCATCTTCATTTCTTCGCTCTGTGCCTTTGTCTCTTCTTCTTTTCTTATCAGGACACCAGTCATGCTGGAAGAGAAGCCACCTACTCCACTAGAGAAGGCAATGGGGGTTCCAGGAGCAGACATGGCTCTCATACCCAGGGAATGCACTTCCCTCACAGCCACCTTACCTTTGTCAGAAGAGGCTTGCGTGCTGCTCACATGCTGCAGAGAATTCTGTGGAGCTTCCAGGCCAAGATGAACTAGGAAGAAAGATCCTGCATTTACTCCCCAAAAGCAGTCTGTGAAAAGCCTGTGCATCACATTGGTCCACTCTGCAATGGATCCTGGGGATGGCACAGGACCGGGCATGGTTGTGTTCTGATAGCCATGGGGTGACCATAAATCCAAAGTAGCAACTGACAACTCCAACAGGGCCTCACATTAACTAAATGTTGTAATTTCATCTGCAAACAACCCAAGGCCACCTAAGGTCCATTCATAGGTACGACAGCTTTGGATTTGAGAATATTGTACAAGGAGACGCCAGTCAACCCACAGCAAAGACCAGCGCTGAAAGAGAACTTTGAGGTTCCTTGGTCGCCTAGGCCCATTTATCACCTGGGAAAATAAAGGCTTGAGGAGGGACAGTGATTTACCTGGAGTTTCCTACCAACGATGTTTCCGTTTTCTATCTACAAAATGTGAAGTTTGGCGAGAATGATTTCTAAAGTCTCCCAGACACTCTGGCCAAACTACAGGCCTATCGGCCAATGGAGATGGCTGTAAGCCAGGTGTGGCGGTCATCTCCCACCACCAGGGGAGTGACAGCGGTGATGCCGATCATTCTTCTCCCACCAGAGAATTCTGACAGCAGGATTCAATCCTTGTTGGCCTTCCAATCACACGGACAAAATCACGCCCCTAATAAACAGTGATGGGAACGTACTTTGACGGGATCTTTTGGGAGAGGTCTTAGACACGGTCATTCAAACACAAGAATCTACTACGCAAGCGCTTGCCTCAGCAACCCTCGCACCAAGGATGACATAGCTGCTAGACAAGAATATTTACGACCACGTGACTAATCTCTACAGACTGGACATAATCTACATGTCCTTCAACATGAATTTGGCTACCTAATTGGGTAATTAGAGCCAAGGTGATATTTTGCAGCAATTACGAACAAGATTCTCGGTCTACATTTATTACCATGGGAAGATGACTTGCCACTGAGTGGAAAAAGCAGATTGCAGCAAAACCTAACTGGTAGGGACCCATTTGTGTATATGTATTATTATTATTTATATTTATAAATATTGTGCATAGTTGTTAGGGAAATGGCTGATATTTGACCATTTGTCCCATGTATAGAAACAGAAATGTCATGTGCTTTAGCTTCATATATGCCTTAAAACATATCTGGCATGGATATCCTGAAATATGACTCACAAAAGTATGATTCCTGTTGGCTTTCACTTTGAGACCACCTTTGAAACAAGCAGGCTGGGGTTGAAATACCAGCTGGAGCCACTTCTTAGCACTATGGCTTTGTGAAATGGACATCTGAAGATCTCAGCTTCTTTGTCTGGAAGCGATTATGATAGTTCATAATTCATAGGCTTTGTGATGAATAAACAATATTCCGTACATTAATATAACTCCAGCACTTACAAGTGCCCAGTAAATAATGACCATTATGCTTTTTCCCATATCAAAGATGTGGTACAGTTTAAGGTGTGCCGTGATCACATTGCTATTAAGAAAGAAAAAACATTAATACATCACGACAAAGTAGAGATACATTTAGAATTTGTATATTCATAAAAGCCCCTGTAAGACATGTGTAATATAGATTTGCATCATCTGTAATTTTTGAGTACACATAAAAATGAAAATGCAAGTAAAATAAATTGGTTGAGTCCAAAAATGGAATCATTCAAGTCCTGCTCTTCTGAATCACCTTTTAACTCTGTCTCTGCTTTTCCATACGGTGTGTGTCAGTGGGTCATTAAGAATGTTGGTGACGCGCTACTTCTTTAACAATTACCCACCACTGTCTCTAGAATTATTGTTTTCAGCTACAGAAATCAATTGTGTGTGGTTTGTATTGGTTGGTTTGTTGGGGTTTTGTTGTTTTCCCTTCACTCAGTGAAATAGATGAAGGTTGTTTTGTCAAGCATACAAAAGAGTTGAAGGAACAGTACAATGCCTGCCCCGTCTCCCAGCACCTGAATTCACCGTTCACATGTGCCGTGTCTGCGACATGCGACATTTTCCTGGAACACGTGGAGACTGCAGCTATCATGAGGCTTCTGAAGGCTCCAGTAAGGATATTCTTATATAATCATATTCCCAGTTTAAAAAATTAACAATGATTCCCTAATAGGATCTAAAATCCATTCCATATTTGGATTTCCCTAATTATTCCAAAAATATGTTTTGTCTTCTCAAACTCCCTTCACCAAACCAACAAATATCCAGCAAGGTTCCCAGGTTGCGTCTGGTTAGATCTTTTTCCTCGAGTAGAGTAGTTCACCACCTAGAGGGCATTGCGGTGACTTTGTGATGAGACCAAAGTAGCTGCCCTGTAGCATGCCACGCCTTCTAGGTTTGTCTGATGCTGTCCTCCTCGTGATGTTGTTGAACTTGCTTCTGTGTCCCTTATGTTTCCTGTAAATTGGAGAGTAGGTCTAAACGTTTGGTTAGAATTAGGTTTAGCACTCTGGGCAATAACATAATAAAGTTGTACAAATAAAAAATAAAATCACATAGTAAACTAGATGCCATGAATTTCATGTTGAATCACACCAGGAAGCACATGATGATAAGTTGTCCAAAAATTAATGATGGTAATTTAAAAAATAAGGTGGTGATCGCAAGCCCTCTCCTTCATAAAGATATCTGCATTTTAATTTCCTAATTATCTATTGCTGACCCTTGAGTGCAAGGTAAATGCCCTGCTGGACCAGGCCTTTCACCAGCCTTCCCAGACTTGCAACTGAGGCTGTCAAATCGTGATTTTCTGTCATTTAAAAACATATTTAATAACTGAATTCTTCCATTAATAAGCGTTCTTCCTCATCAAGTGTGAGTAAACTAAAGTTTCTCTTGAAAAAAAGGAAGAAAACATGAATGTGTATTTCATTCGCTTAGCCATTGCTCAGAATAAAGGGTTGAGATAATAATCACCTCCATTAAAGGCAAATGGGAGCTTTCTTCTTATTTATATATTTTTCATCACAGTGGTTTTATATAATTTTATTTATTTAGTATTTTAAAATTAATGTCATTATTGTTTTGTTGTTCAAATGTTAAACTAGGTCCCTGCGATCTAGCCAGTGAGTCCTTTGGGAATCCCACCACTTGTGTATCAGGGTTTCCTGCTGTGGTGGCCTGTGTGTTTCTGTGATGCTGGAGCTTATGTCACTGGTATTTCAAATATTAGCAGGGTCATCCCAAGTGAACGGTTCCAGCACAGCTTCCAGGCTTAGACCAGACTATGAGGAAGACATAGGCTGTCCATTCAGAGGAAGCAGCCACGGTAAACCTTATGAGTAGCAACAGAACATTGTCAGATACTGAAAACCTCACAAATAGCAGCAGAACCTTGTCGGAGAGAGTGCTGGAGAAGATGAGGCTCTCAAAATAGAGTTGAGGAAGAGCTGCCCTCTCAGAGTGGTCAACCGTGATGGTGTGGATAGAATAAAGCCTTGGGGACCTTCATTTTTCCGATGGAATACAACGCAAAAAAAGGAAAACAGCTGCAAACATCCATTAAAAATTAGAATATATGAAGTATAAATCTAGGAAAATTGGAAGACGTCAAAAATGAAATGGAACACAAAGATCGATATCCTGGATATTTGTGAGCTGAACTGGACTGGTATTGGCCATTTTGAATCAGTCCTATGGTTTGCTATGCTGGAGAGGACAAATTCAAGAGGAATGTGGCATCTCATTCATCATCAAAAAGGACATTTCAAGATCTCTTGAAATGCAATGCTGTCTGCGATAGGATAATATCTATCTTCATACATGGAAATCCAGGCAACACAACTACTATAGGATAATATCTATCTTCATTCATGGAAATCCAGTCAACACAACTATTATTCCTATTGATGCACCAACCCTCAAAGCTAGTGATACAAAAATTAAAGAATTCTACCAATGTCTTCAGTGTGAAACTGATCAAACATGCCATCAAGATGTATTGCTAATTGTTGTTAATTAGAATGCAAACATTGGAAACAGAGGGGAAAGAACAGTAGTTGGAAAGTATGGTCTTGGTGATAGAAACAACACTGGAGATTGTATGATAGATGTTTACAAGACCAATGACTTGTTCATTACAAATGCATATTTTCAGCAACACAAAAGGCCAGTGTACATGTAGCCTTCTACATGTATACTATGAGCAGCTAAAATGAGGCCAGTGACTGGCTGTGGAAAAGACTGCCAAATGCTTATGAAACTGAAGAACATTAAAAGAAGTCCACAAGAGCCAAAATCTGACTTTGAAGGTATCCGACATGCATTTTGAGAACATCTCAAGAATGGACTGGAGCACTGAGCACTAATGACAGGAGACGCGATGAGCTGTGGAAAGACAACACGATTACCATACGTGGAGGAAGCCAAAGGTCACTAAAAAGACAGAACAGAAAGAACAGGTCCAAATGGATGTCAGAAGAGATTCTGCAACTTGCTCTTGATCATGGTGTAGCTAAGGCAAGAGGAAGAAATGGATTCAAAAAGCTGGACAGATCAGTTCAAAGACCATCTCCAAAAGACAAAGTAAAATATTGTAATGAAATGTACAAAAGCCTTTCAAAACTCAAAAACCAAGCTCACTGCCATTGAGTCAATTCCAACTCATAGCAACCCAATAGGACAGAGCAGAACTGCCGCTGTGAGTTTCCAAGACGAACTTTTTGCAGGCATAGAAATGCTCACCTCTCTCCCTCAGAGTGGCAGTAGAGTCAGATTGTTGACCGGCTGGTTAGTAGCCTAATATTGAGTCCACTACACCATCAAGGCTCCTGGTTGCAAAGACTTACAGATAGAAAAACAAAAAGGAAGAACTTCCTCAGTAGATCTTAAACTGAGAGAACTAAAGAAAAAAGGTCAGGCATCGAGTTTGCAATATTGAAAGATTCTGTGGGCAAAATATTGAATGATGCAGGAAGCATTAAAAAATACACAAAATCACTGTACCAAAAAGAACTAATAGATGCTCAACCATTCCAAGCGGGAGTCTATGAGCAAGAGCCAATGGTACCGAAGGAAGAAGTCCAAACAACATTGAAGGTACTAGTGAAAAACAAGACTCCAGGAATTGACAAAATACTAATTGAAATGTTTCAACAAGCTGATGAAGTATGGAAAGCACTCACTGGTTTATGCAAAAAAATTTTGGACGGCAAATACCTGGCCAACTGACTGGAAGAGATCCACATTTGCACTGATTCCAAAGAGAAGTGACCCAACGCAATATGCAATCATGGAACAATATCATTAATATCACATGCAAGTGCAATCTGCTGAAGCTCATTCACCAACCACTTGCACCAGTGCCAGAAACTCAGGGCAGAAGTGTGTGTGGGAAAGAAAGATCATAAATAATAAAAAAAAGAAAGATCGTTGCCGATGTCAGATGGATCTTGACTGAAAGCAGAGACTACCAGAAAGATGTTTGCTTATGTTTTATTGACTACGCAAAGGCTGTGTGGATTGAAACAGACTATGGATAACATTGTGAGTTCCCGAACACTTCCCTGTGCTCCTGCAGAACCTGTGCGTGGATCCAGCATCAGTGCTGCAAAGAGAACTAGGTCATATTGCATGGTTTAAGATCAGGGAAGGTGCTTGCCACAATGGATGGGTTGTGATAAGAGTTGTACGAGGACCCAGTAAAATTATTAAAAAGAAAAAAGATTAGGAAAGGTGTGTATCAGGGTTGTATCCTCTCACCATACTTATTCATTCTTTTGCTAACCAAATCATCAAAGAAGCTGGATTATTTGAAGAAGGATGTAGCCGCAGGATTGGAAGAAAGCCTCCTGATAATTTGCAATATGCAGATGACACAACCTTGCTTGCTGAAAACGAGGAGGATTTGAAGCACTTTCTGATGAAGATCAAGGATTTCAGCCTTCTGTATGATTACAATTCAATGTAACAACAAAAACAAAAAACCGAAATCCTCACAACTGGACTAACAGGTAACTATGATAAGCAGAGAAAAGCTTGAAGTCGTCAAGGATTTTATCTTGCTTGGATTCACAATCAATGCTCAGGGAAGCAGCAGTCAAGAAATCTAAAGACGTGTTGCATTGGCTAAATCTGCTGCACCAAACCTCTGTAAAGTGCTGAAAGGCAAGAATGGTACTTTGAGTACTGAGGTGCACATGGCCCAAGCCATAGTATTTTCAGTCACCTCCTATGCATTGAAAGAACCATGGGCTACCAAAAGGACCAAATCTGCCTGGAAGAAGTACAGACAGACAGAGTGCTCCTTAGAAACAAGGATCCAGGATACTTTGGATATGTTATCAGGAAAGACCAGTCCCTAGAAAAGGATATCATGCTTGATAAAGTAGAGAGGTAGCAAGAAAGAGGATGACCCTTGACAAGATGGATTGTCAAAGTGGCAGCAACAAGGGGGTCAGATTGGGACGGTGGCTCAGAATCAGCAATGTTTTGTTGTTGTACAAAGGACTATCTGAGTCAGCACCGATTCAACAGACACCTAACAACAGCCTAACATCTGTCTTCCAGAGCTCCTGGGTGGAGCGAATGATTAATGTGCTGGGCCGGTAGCCAGAGTATTGGATATCCGATCGACCCACATGTGCCTGGGAAAGCGAGCGCTGCCAATCTGCTTATGAAAAGTTAGCCTATGGTGCACAGGTCTCCTCTGACTGTAAATCGACTCACGTGCAACTGGCTGTGTATCTGTCTGTCTTCCAGCGCTTCCTAGCATTTTCTTGATTTGGTATTTTTATCTCTTCTCACTTAAATGAGAATGCAAGAACCTAATAATATTAACCTATTATTGCTTTATCACAGCAATATATGTATATTGGATCGGTATTTTAATTAACAATAGAATTATTTAGTAAGTGAGGTTTAAAAAAATAATTATATAGGATGCTCGTACAGCTCTTATCACAATCCATACATATATACATTGTGTCAAGCACATTTGTACATTTGTTGCCATCATCATTTTCAAAACGTTTTCTTTCGACTTGAGTCCTTGGTATCAGCTCCTCATTTTCCCCCTCCCTCTCCCAACCCTCCCTTCCTCATGTACCCTTGATAATTTATATTAAAAAATTTTTTTCATGTCTTACACTAACCGACGTCTCCCTTCACCTGCTTTTCTGTTGTCTATCCCACTGGGAGGCAATTATATGTAGATCATTGTGATCAGTTCCCCTTTTATCCCCCCACCTTCCCCTTAGCCTCCTGAGGGGTTTGTCTGTCCTGGATTCCCTGTGTTTCCAACTCTTATAAGGACCCATGTACATGCTCTGGTCTAGCCAGATTTGTAAGGTAGAATTGGGGTCTTGTTACTGAGTGTTAAAGGTTCTTTTTGCCCTTAAAAAGAGTCCCAGTAAGATTGACAGCACAATATGTTCAAACATCACCTGAAATAATTTTTTGTTTTCCCTACCCTCAATTCAATATACAGTTTCGTGCATTTGTTTCTGTCCATTTTCAAATTCAGAATTTGCTTCCTTTTGCCCTTATTTAATTTCATTTTCTTTTGCTTGTTGTTTATACTAGTAGGTAAAACATTTACATGTTTCCAAAGCAAATGGTTTATTCAGAGATGTGTGTTTCTCTCCCAATCTCCTCCACCGTATTCAGCTTCCCTCTCCCTAACCAGCCAGGCAGTTGCTATGGAGTTAATTTCTACGTGGCTCTATCAGAGTCCTGACTTTTGGAAGCAGAGTGCTTCTGAGGTGCCTTGGCTTTGCTTAGTAATTGAACACTTAAGCGTTTCATCCTTCTTGCATTAATTTTGCAAGATTGAGTTCCTGTTCATTCTTATTCAAATGGTATGGCTATTAGGCACTGTCAAGTCAGTTACCACTCGTAGAGACAGCATGTGAAACAGGAAAACACTGCCCAGTCCTGTATCTTCCTCACAATTGTTGTCATGTTTGAGCCACGGTGACAACTACCTTAACATTCTGTCTCTTCAAGGGACGTCCTCTTTTTCCCTATTTTACCAAGTATGATGGCTTTTTCCAGGGACTGGTCTGTCTGGAGAGCATGTCCAAAGTCCTTGAGATGAAGTCTCACCCTCCTTGCATCTAAGGAGCATTCTGGCTGTACATCTTGCAAGACCAATGTGTTTGTTCTTCTGGCAGTCCATGGTATAGTCAATATTATTTGTCAGCACCATAGTGCAAAAGCATCGATTCTTCTTTGTCTTCCTTAATTGAATGTCTAACGTCTACATGCATTCGAGGTTCGTAAGCAATACCATGGATTGGGTCAGGCACACCTAAGCCTCAAAGTAATACCTTCACTCTTCGATACATTAAAGAGTTTCTACGCAGCAAATTCGCCCAATGCAATATGTCATTTGATCTCTGGACTGCTGCTTCCATGAGCAGTGATTGTGGATCCATGCAAGGTGAAGTCCTTGACAACGTCAATCTTTTCTCTGCTTATCACAATGTAATCTATCGAGCCAGTTGGGATCATCTTTAATTTCTTTCCATTGAATCACAATCCATATTGCTTTTCATCAGAAAGTGTTTCAAATCCTTATCACTTTCAGGCAACAGAGTGTGTCATCTGCTATTGCCAGTGGTTAAAAAGCCTTTCTCTGATCCTGATATAATGCAGTCTCTTGAATTATTTACTCAGCATGAAGACTGAACAAATGTGATGAGAAGATGCAACCCTGATACACACCTTTCTTAATTGCAAACCATGCAATATTCCATTGTTGTGTTGGTACAACTGCTTCTTGAACCATGCACAAGTTCCCCGTGAGCATAATGAAGTGTTCCAGGATTCCCATTCTTCTTTATGTTATCCAGTGTTTGCATAGTCAATAAAACATAAATAAACAACTCTCTGGTCTTCTCTGCTTTCAGCCAAAGAGATCCATCTGATATCATCAAGGATATACTTCATTCCACATCCTCTACTGAATCTGGCCTGAATTTCTGGCAGCTCCACATCAATGTATTGCTGTTACTGTTGTTGCATGATCTTCAGCAAAATTTTACTTGCATGTGATGTGAATGATATTGTTCAATAATTTCCACACTCTGTTAAGTCGCTTTTCTTAGGAAAGGGCACACATATGGATCTCTTCTTGTCAGTTGGCCAGGTTATCCAAATTTCTAGGCTTAGATGAGTGAATGCGTCCACTGCTCAAGCTGTTCTTTGAAATTTTCTTTTCAGATCTTTCACTCATCCTGTCTTCTATTATTTTTGCTTTCTTCATGTATGATATCCTTGATATCCCACAGCTCTTCAAGTATTCTGTTATTAGTGTTCAATGTGGCAAATCTGTGTTTAACATTTTCTTGAAATTCAGGTGGGATAGACTCAAGCTTGTTTGCTGGCTCTCATGGGCCTATCTTGATTTTCTTCAACTTCAACCTGAACTTGCCTATGAGTACACTCCAGACCTCGTTTTGGCTGCTGAAACTGAGTTTCTCTATAGTCTTTTCACGAATACAGTCAACTCCATTCCTGTGGAGTACATATGGCTAGATCCCTGTTTACAGTCACTTTTCATACTATTGATCAAAGGTATTTTCAGTGTAATTGATCTTCAAAATTCATCATAGATGTCCACCTTCATTTCTATCACCAAGGCTATATTTCTGTCTACTGTTTCTTTTTATCTCCAACTTTTGCATTTCATTTGACAAAATGATCAATACAGTTGGATTGCATGCTTGATCGATGTAAGACCAAAGAAGTTGGTAGAATTTCCAATTTCTTCATCACTGGTTTTAGTGGTTGGTGTGTAAATTTAAATAATATTGTGCTAACTGGACATCCTTGTCAGTGTATAAACATTATCCTATCACATACAGCATTGAACTTCAAAATGAATATTGAAATGTTCTCTTTGTGAATGAATGCCATACCATTTCTTTTGAATTTTCCCTCCCCAACAGTGTACATCATATGATTATCTTATTCATTTTGGTCCATGTCTGCTACCTAATGCCTAGGATATCAATAGGTGTTCCAATTATTTTATATATAAATCACACGTTTTTATTATAAATCAAGTGAGGCTTACATTTCAGATAAGCAACTTTGAATTCAACAGCTTGAACTATTAATCAAACCCACCAATAGTTTACCCCTCACCCACTTCTTGATTTCTCTTCTCTCTCGCTTGTGGATCATTAACTTCCTTTTCACCCAAGTTAACAGTCACCAGTAGTCTAGTCCATTGATTTATCTTCCCTTCCTTGTGTGTCCATCCTGTTCTCTCCACTGGCCCCCTATCTCTTGCCCCACTTCCCTGTGTTAGTCTGGATAGACTAGAGAAGCAAGTTCATAGACATTCATATGTGTAGAGGAAAGATGTTTATACACAAGAGCAATTGAATATTGAGAAAACATCCCAGCCCAGTTCAGAGCAAGTCCATAAGTCCGATACTTGCCCATATATCTGATATCAATCTATAAAGTCCTCTTCAGACTTACAAAACATATGCAATGATACCAAATGCAGGAAGACCATAGGCCAGTAGGTGGGAAGTCTTAAGGATCCAATGACACTGTAAGCATCTCAGCCCTGGCAGGGGTCTCCACGTGGGTCCTCCAGTTCCCAGGGCACCGGGTAGATCAGCGTAGTGCCATGTGTCTTGTCAGGAGAATGCCTCTCAGGGAGTGAGCAGAGAGAGTTCTCCTACCTCCAAGGAGGAAATCCAGGAATTCCCAGAATCCTGAGAAGAAGGTAACACCCACACAGAAGCCTCATTGGCTATATCCTGATTGACAGGCCACATGCTTAATCCTCAAAATGACACCAGATTATGTAACTACCACACTCCCGCCCCACCCCCACCTTTGGTGATCTCCAAAGTCAGTTCTCTTTAATATGAAAGTCTTGGGTTTCCCCGCTTTCTGAGTGGTCTCATATAATATTTGTTGGGTTTTTGTGCGATTGGCTAATTCCACTCCAGGTCCATGTATGTCATGAGGTGTCTCATGGTTTCCATCACTGTTTGCATTTATTTTTTTTTATCATTTCCGATTTTACTTGATTCAAACTTTGCCCATTCCAATTATCAAGAGAAGCTGCCAGTTGTTTCTTCTTGAGTTCTGACTCATCAGCCAAGGAACATCTCTGGTGCTTTTCTCTGTCCACCTCCTTAAAGCTGACTCTACTTCCAGGCAGCAGCTCTTTCCTGGGCTTGTTCTCTGTGTCTTTGAACCTCAGAGCATCTTCTGTCACTCAAAAAATGTTTGATTGCTATTCTTACGGTTTTCAGTGGCTAATTCCTTAGAAATGCACAAATTCCTTCTTAGAAGTCTATTCTTAGTCTAGTAGCTCAGCTGACACCTGATCACCATGGGTAATTCACCTGGTGCTTGAAATACTAGTGACATCGCTCCCAGCATCACGGCAACAAGAAAGTCACCACAGTACAGCCAGCTCACAGACAGATGATAAATTCTAAAGGTGGTGTACAGTAAAGACTGCCCTACACCCTGCTGTTTTCACTTAAGCATGTAAGCTAGAGATCACCCAGAGGACACAGGAAGCCTTCAGCATCCTCTGTTGACAGTTCTCAGAGTGTATTCAACCAGCCCTTGTGGATGGACACTGAGGTGACTCCAGAGAATGCTCAGCGAAGAAAGAGGAACCTTTGTTATTTTAATCATGGGACACTATAGCATCACAAAGTGAAATTACTGGGTCAATGGGAAACGCATTTATAATTTGTTATTTATTGCTGAGCCCCCCATAAAAGATGCAGCAACATGGGAGAGCCCCTCTGTCTCCATGAGCCCAACCAAAGAGTGCTTTGTCATGCGTTGTCCCTTGTTGCCACTCTGCGAGGTACGAAATACTGGATTTGGGTACTTTTCTTTTTTTGTTGTTGTTCTGATTCGGAGTTAGGCTAAGCACCTTTTCTCATGTGGACGGCCGTTCCTTATTCTTTAAACTATCGGCTCTCATCTCGTGCCCATTTTTCTATGATGTTTCTGGCATTTTTCTACTTGTGTTTAAGACCTCTTTATTCAAGAGAGTAGTATTTTGTCTGTGATATAAATGGCAAATGTTTTCGTCCAACTTTTCATTTATCTGTTCACTTTTCAAATTGTATTTCCATGTGAAATTTGTTGTTCCTTTTTTTTTTTTGTAAGTAGTGAAATGTACCCATCATTTTTTATGGCTTCTAGACTTTTTAATCCTAATAAAAAGTCTTCTACCGTCCTGGGTTATACGTACAACATTCACCTGTTTTCTCCCAGTTCCTGTGTTCTCTAGAATTATAGCATTTCCTTATTTTTTGCATTTAAATATTCAATTGAGTGGGCATGTGTTCTGATGTATGGATCTGGATTTTCCATTTGTAGTGATTACAATTATTTCAACACCATATGATTTCTTTTTTTAGAGTTCATCTTTTTATTGAATATACTACTACAAAAGGGGGTTGCTTAAAAAAAATTCAAAATCCATGTCATATTGAACTCTTCAGATTCCTCTTTCTTTGCTTCCACTTTCTCCTCCTCAGCTGGGGCAGATGTGGGGAAGGGGCCACCGCTCCTAAATTACAGATTCAGCTCCCAGTTGAACAAGCCCAACCAGAAAGGCTCAATCTGCACATTGGCTGCCTTGATAGGAGCCCTGATCTTACCCTCTGTGTCAGTCTCATCGCCATCGAGCAATATGGGGCCTGAGAAGACAGACGCAGGCCGGGCTGGTGGCTGCCAAGCATAGCCCTTGTCAGTCACCTGATGAAGTGAGGGCCTCATCTCAACTGAGCCGTAGCTTCCTTTGAAGACCCAAGCGCCAGAACAGCAGCTGAGGAAAGGGCCCAACAGCATGTATTCTAAGAATAAAACTGTTCTCAGTCATTTGATTATATACCTTTATCATATACCAAATTCCATGGACCTTATATTTTGTTCTTTTGGTCTGTGTCATAATGCACCAACAGCTTGCTTCTTATATGGTGATGTCTTCAAAGGATTTTCACTTTCTAGCAGATTCGCCCTGCTAAAGGCTCTTCCTGTCCAGGATTGTTTGTTTGGGGCTAGTCTGCTTGTATGTGTATGGATGTACGAATCTGTTGATGTTGTTGTTGAAAACAGACACAGAAGAACAAACACCAATTCAACAGCCTCTCCGTATATAAGGCAATGACATGTGTTCAAGTCTTCAGGTTGGCAGGACAGTTCCCCTCCCACTGACATAACGCACTGCTCCCTCAGCTTCCTATTGAACCTTGTGAGTTACCGTGCTCCACTTAACCCTGTAAGGATTGTGCAGTGCATTCAGTTTGGAGATTTTGAAAGGTGAAAAAATTGAATATGTTAGATTTCATGTCACCAGATATATTGTGAACCTCTTGTAAAGTCATCCTATGTTTTTAAATGAAGAACAATTTCATATTTTATCAATTCTTTAGGATATATGTGCGCAACGGGGCTTCAGAAAGTTCACAAGACTATTCCATCTCTTTTGGTTTCATTTTCAAAGCCACTCAAACATGTATATGTAATATACATGTATGTGTGTAACAGATCTTAAGTCCAAAAGTATTGCTATAAAATCCTAAGAGCCTTCATTAAACAAAAATCTCAAAATGTGACTTTACGTTTTTCTATATATCCCCTATCTAGGCCTATAGCTACCTGGGGGTCATATGTCCATCTCTCTGACCCTTCTCCGAAGAATTCTGTGCTCTCTGATTTACACCTCATGAAAGCAGCAATGTTGGCATCCCTGAGGAACTCAGCTCATGTTCCTTTAAATGGCCTTTAAGTTTGAGGAAGAAAACAAAGTCTGAAAGGGCGAGATCGGGGCTGTAGGACTGATGAGGTAAGACTTCCCAATGAAGTGCTTGTTGGACAACCTTCGCGCCCCGCAAAGAATCGTTTTGATGGGAAAAATCCCTCAGCACAACTAAAACGTCTTTATAATCAGCCCCTTAATGGTCCTAAGTCCTTCAAGACAATCCATGAAGATGGTCCTTGGGGAACCCCAAACAGCAGTCACCAGAACCTTCTGCGTTGACCTCTCTGCCGGCTGTAACTGCCCCAGCCGACTCCCTCAGAAGTCAGTGTTTTGATTGGATCTTCTTTTGGAAGGAACCCTAATGAGACTAAGACAAGCACCCAAAGAGCCTGTCTGTTGTCATCACTGATTGCAGAGACATTGTAAACATGTTTGTTTGGAATAAAGCCACGGCCCTGGTAGCAACACTCTTTAACTTACCTTCCTAGGTCCTGAGACTGCACATGGAGTTGTATGAGATGAAGTTAGATGGATGGCAGTTAGATCATCTTAGGTCTTGGAGGCTGCTGTAGAGAGACTTCAGTTTTTGTCTCAGGAAAATAGGAAGTGAGATTGTTAAAGTTTATTGTGCCAACCTGGCCAATAAACACATGTGGGGTTAATTGAAAGGCAGCGAGATAATTGGGTTGGTGAGCCTCACCTTTCAAGGTCTCAGGTCTCTTGCTTTGTGATGGTCAGACCAGGGTGCAGCTGCCTTAGCCAGTTCCCTGCTTCAGCAAGGCTGACTTCCTGCAAGACATCCCTGAGGAGAAGCCACATGGACCAAGCCCGATGCAGCCCTGGATGCTGGAGCAGCCGTGTGGAGACCCCTGCAAGCACTGAGATGCTTGCACGCTCAGTGATTAGGCTTTCCTCCTGCAGTAAGCATCATTGCATGTGTTTTGTGAAATGGAGGGGGACTTTGTGGATTGGTGTTGGACATATGGGCTAATGTTGGACTTGTGGGCTTGGGCAGCACTGGGTTGGGATGTTTTCTTGATGCACACTTACCTGTTATATAAAACTCTCTCTTTTACATAAGAGTTTCTATGGATTTGTTTCCCTGATGTACCCAGATTAACACAGGAAGCCATTGGAAAATTCTGAACAGAGGGATGCTATAATCTGACTTACATTTAGAAAGATTCTTTTGGCTAATTGTTGGTGATTGAGAGCAGGAGTAGAAGCAGAGAAAGCCAGTAAGAGAATAGTTCATCTATCCAAAGGAGAGTTATTAGTGACTCACTGATGGATGGAGCAGAACCTAGATAGGTTTTGAAGTCAGGGTATTGCTTATTACAGAAAGAGGGGAGTCAAAGAGGACGTCAACATTTAAGAAAGGAGTTGTCATCTACAGAGATGGAGAAGACAATGGCCAGGGCCAGTCTTAAGGACTCTTTTATTCAGTTTGCAATGCCTACAAAACATCTTAGTAGAAAGGAGTATTTGTGTCTAGACTTCATGATAGGAAATATGTGGGGAATTCATTGGTATGCAGTTGCTATTTAGAGTTATTTGACTTTTTGAGATGATTTGGGAGTGAGGATGGGTTAAGAATAAAGGAACCCGAAGGGGCCATGGGAAAAGCATTGGGGTGCTAACCAAAGGGTTGACACTTCAAACCCACCAGCTGATTCGAGGGAGAAAATTGAGACTGTCTGCTCCCATAAGGATTTATAGTCTCAGAAATCCAAGTAGTTCTACTCTCCTCTTGTTTGGTTTTTGATATGGTTGGATGGATGGTAGAAGTTATCTAAGGGCATCAAACGGTAGAGGACAGGAAGACCCAGGGGTGTCTCAGTTAATGCCGAAGAAAGAGAGAGACCACCAGTGGGTGGCCTTAGAGAACTGACATATATTTCCTCTCGGTTCTGGAGCCTAGAATTCCACATCAGTCTTTTAGTCAGTCTGGTTCCCCTTGAGACTCTGTTTTAATGCTCCTGGGGATTCTGTTGGCATTCCTTGGTAGATGTCTTCCTGCAAGGATCTCTATATCTAGTCAGCTCTTTGTATAATTCTTCTTTCTTATCGCTTAGAATTTTGGAGTTAATTGTAGCTTGTGTAAAAATGTTCAGAGCACATGTACTCTCCAGAATGTGCATGCATTTTGTTTTGTGACATTGATTGCAATCGCCTTAATGTGAAAGCATTCTTACCCCATGTGGCCTCGGTCCCCCACATCCACGGGTCCTTTCTTTCCTCCTGTTCCTTCCTGCTTCTGAGTTTTGTTTGGGGAAAAGTATTGCCCTTTTGGTCTCGTGTGATTGATTTTATTAAATAGTACATTCTTCCTTCATGTCATTATTCGTTTTCTTTTTATAACTGAGAAGTGATTTATAAAATCACTCTAGCTTTAGGACTTTGTGTTAGTCTGGGTAGACTAGAGAAACAAATTCATAGAAACTCATGTGTATAAGGAAGGGCTTTGTATAAAGAGCAATTGTACACTAAGAAAACATCCCAGCCGAGTCCAGATCAAGTCCAATCGTTCAATATTACCTCATATATCCATTGCCAACCTATAAAGTCCTCTTCAGACTTATGACACACATGCAATGATGTGGAATGCAGGAAGATCACAGGCCAGTGGGTGGCAAGTCTTGTGGATCCAGTGGCGTTGTAAGCATCTCAGCGCTGGCAGGCAGGGGTCTCCACGTGGGTCCTCCAGCTCAGGGCACTGGAGTAGCTCCATGTGTCTTGTCAGCTGCAATGCCAGGGAGTGAGCCTGTGTCCTGCATCCTGTGAGCTAGTTATCTCCTTAGAGGAGTGGTTCTCAACCTGTGGGTCGCGACCCCTTTGGGGGTCAATCAACTCGTTCACAGGGGCCGCCTGATTCATAAGCGTAGCAAAATTACAGATATGAAGTAGCAACGAAAATAATTTTCTGGTTGGAGGGGGGTCACCACAACATGAGGACCTATTAAAGGGTTGTGGCATTAGGAAGGTTGAGAACCACTGCCTTAGAGTTTCCAAATGAGGTCATCAAGCTATGACCTGATTGACAGGTTAAACTCCACCCCTTCACTCATAAATCTCAAATTGACAACAGCTTATGTAGCTACCACAGCCTCACTCTATTCTGGTATGGCCAAAGAAATCTTCTATGTCCCAAGCAGGCCATATTGCAGATATGGGGTTAGGGCTTCAACACATCTGGGGGACACAATTCCACTCAGAGCAAGAAGGACCATCGAAAAGAGACCAAGCAGTGGCAGAGAGGTCTCACTTAAGAAAAACACTTCACTGCCAGCAAGTCCATTCAGACTCAGTGACCCTGGACAACAGGGTAATACTACCCTGGGGGATTTCAACACTGTAACTTCTGATGGGGATAGACAGCCTCATCTCTCTCCGAGGGAGTGGCTGATGGTTTCAAACTGCTGACCTTGAGGTTAGCAGGGCTCCTCAGCAGAGATGCAGGGGGCGAAAAATGAAAAGGTTGTCTTGGGAGCCCTGGGAAGAGTGTGTTCAAGGAGGAGGTGGTAAACTGCTTCGCGTATGCTGACGGGCTAAGATGAGCCCAGAGAACTGCTCTTATAGTGTGGCCATGTGGAGACCATCAGTATTCCTGACCAAAGAAATGGGGGGGGGACTTTGGGGTCACATTGATGTGGGTTCCAGAAAGAATTATTAAAAAGGGGAGAATGGAAATAGCAGGGATTCCCACCACCCAGGAATTGTGTATTAAAAAGAAAGAATGATATCATGGTGGTTGAAAGTGGTTGCAAGGTTAAGGGGGGTGGTTTATTTAGTGGGAGATTCTCCTGCATGTTTGTCTGCACATGAGACTGCACACACACACACACACACACACACACACATCAGGAGGTGGGAAGGGTATTTGGAAGTACAAAGTCTTTCCATAAACAAGAAGTGCTGGGTTATCCTTTGTTGCAGCCGGAGGAAAGGGAGAATCTATAAGTATGCCGGGAATACTTACACAGTCCAAGGATTTGATGTCGGGGGTACGGACGTGAATCATTAACAAAGGACAAGTATTGTTTGCGAAAGAGATGTTGGCAGGACAAAGAGAAAGGAGAAAATCAGAAGAACCCCTTTTAAGGCTGACGAAACTGACTAGGCAGATGTCCCAGGTTCGGGGAACAGCTGGAGGTCTGTGGTCATGAACGGACCCTGGACCAGACAGCCTGGTCCACGGTTTTTCAACTGGGACCCACTGCTTGGATGCAGGGGTGGGGAAATAGAGTACAAACGAGTGCACTGCTGGGGATTTTTCAAAGCCAGGGAGTTGGCAGTGGTTACAAAGGGTAGTCATGAAACCTATCTAGATGACAAGGGAGAAGGGGGATGAGAGGGGGGAGAGGTAGTAAAAGGTGTCAGGACTGGTCCCGGAGGGAGGCGGAGAACTGCTAACCAGCTCTGGGGCAGGAGGGGAGCGGGAGCAAGCTGATACCCTAGGAGGTTTGGTCGGACTAGGAGATGCTTGAAATGGAGACTGGAGTCCGAGGATGGAATGACTGGCCAAGGTCAGTCGTGAGCAATATCCGAAGAGAAGGTGTCTGAGAGGGGTGGAGACAAAGAGCCTGGAAGGAAAGGAGGTTCTGGTGCGAGGGGGATTGGAGACGGAAAATGGAATGATTCTGAATGGTGTTCACTCCAGCAGGGGGAAGTGGGTGGGGAAGATGAGCACAGGGAGGGAGGGCAGGTGGTTTAGTCCGAGGCCCTGTCCTTCAAAGGCGTGAGTGCAAAAGGAAGCTTAAAGGTCCGTGAAGAACCCCGGGGAGCAAGGGGGGACACTGACAGTGCTTTGGGCCCCAGAAGCCCTTCCCCAGGCGTGAAGCAGAAAATCAGTCAGCCCTGGCGGAGGCCACGGAAGTAGCAGGGTCCTTCCTGGTGTGCCAGATTTCCATTTAAGGGAGCCAATCCTAATGGGTGACTTAAAGAGGAGATTTGGGGATAGATGGGGCTTGGCTGATGGGGACCCGGGATGCTGGAGGCCGAGGCCTGGTGGATCCTTGCAGATGCAGGCTGGGTTCCCAGGGGCGGCTGGAGGCGTGGGGCGCAGAGGGGTCAGCTTGCCTGGCCATTCTGAGTTTCTCAACATCAGCCGACCTGGCCCTCCTCACTAACGGTCCAGCGTTCGACCGGGCTCACATCAAATTCAAGTGCGCCAGGGCTTTGTCCGCCGGTGCCGCTCAGAGCGCTCGCCCCAGCTCGCCGAGGAGGGGGTCCGGCCCGCTCTCATTACGTTTCTATTATCCTAGCTTTCCGCCATGCGCACCCCCGCCCCACTTCGCCCACTGGGGGGCTTCGCAGCCCCCCCATCCCCCACCCCCAGACAGTCCCCAGACCGTTCGAGGAAGTGTCGCGAGGCCAGGGGGAGTGGGTGGCCACGCCCAGGGCGCTCCCACCGCGCCGGGGAGCTGCAGGTGCAGTCCCCCCGGGTGGCCCGCCGCCCGCCCGGCCCAGCCGGGCCTCATCAGCGGCCCGCGGCGCCCGCGGCTCTGGAGTGGCGGCAATTAGGTGGCGGCGGCGGCGATTAGGCTCAATCACGCCCCGGGCGCAGCTGGCTGGGGCGCGCCGGGCCTCATTTGCACCCCCAAGGGCCTTTCCGCGCGGCCCGGGCCCGGCGCCCGCAGGTCATGTAAATGCATGAGCCGCGGCCCGCGGCGGTGCGGGGCTGATTGCGCCCCGGCCGCGAGCGCCCCCGGAGTGGGCGCGCTTCGGAGGCCTGATTGCGCCTCTGCAGCCCGGCGGGGACCGCGACCAGCTCAATGGCGTCTTAATTTTTTAATGGCTGGGGCGTGCGAGGCCGGCGAGGTGGCGGGAGCCAATGGGAGAAGCCGCGTCCCCACCAGGTGCAGGGGGATCGGCCGACCCCTGCTTGGCCCGCACCCCGGGGACCCGCTGCCTGCCTCGCCTCCAGGGTCCTTGGGGAGCGCGGACTGCCGCCGCTGCTCGCCGCGCAGGCCGGGATCCTAGCCGCTTCTTCCCGGGCGCAGAGGTAGATGGCCCTCACCTTGCTCGCTCATCCCCGGGGTAACGACCCTGCCACACCGGCAGGCTGCCTGCGGAAGGAGGCGGGACTCCCATTTCCAAGGCCCTGGGGACCCAGCGGACCGCTCAGACCCGGGCCCCCACTGGGACGCGCCCTCCTGGCAGTCACAGTAAAGATGGAAACTTCTGGTGATGTCGCCGTCCCCCCCTCTGGCCACCCAAGCACAAATGAGGTGGCCCGTAAGCCACGCTGCCCTTGAACAGCCTCTTCTGTCAATGCAGGAGTTTATCTGGACGCAGATGTGTCCGTCGAAGGACGCAGCGCACACAGCGTCCCGTCTGGTTGCAACAGACTCTGGTGGGAGCTGGCCCTTTCCCTGCCCCTGTCTGCGCGTCTCCACCCTACTCCTTAGGCCAGGCCAGCTGTGGGTACACTTTTATATGCCTATGGAGGGAGCACGGTTCCAACCCTGGCTGTACCCTGAAATCACCCCAACTCAGCTCACTGCCATCAAGTCCATTCCGGCCTTATAGGGCAGGGGAGAACTGCCCCTGTGGGTTTCCTAGACTGTAACTCTTTACAGACATCAAACGCCGCTTTTTTGTTTTTCTCTCCCACAGAGCGATGGGTGGTTTCCAAGTGACAACTTTAAGGTTAGCAGCCCAAAGCAAAACCAGTACGTCACCGGGGTTCCTTTGGATTTATCTTGCCGATGGGGGCTTGGAGGAGCGCAAACCAACAAACAAAAAATACTGATGCCCAAATAAGACCAGTTCAATTTGCACCGCCCAGCAACAGGCTCTTGGAGTGTTCTCTAGTCTTCATGCAGTCAGGGGGAAATCACTAACTGCTAACTTCAAGATCGGTGGTTCAAACCCACCAGCTACTTAATGGGAGGAAGATGAGACTGTCTGCCCTCATGAAGTGTGACAGCCTCAGAAACCCTTCACAGGACCACTGTGAGTTGCAATAAGTGCCATAGCAGTGGGGCTTTGTTGGTTTGTTTTTAATCATCACAATTCCCAGTGTGTTCGTTTGGGAGGACTAGACTAGAGAAACACATTCATAGGCACTCATATGTGTCTAAGAAAGAGCTTCATAGACAAGAGCAATGGAACATTGAGAAAACAGCCCAGCCCAGTCCAGATCAAGTCCATAAGTCCAATATTAGCCCCTATGTCCAATACCAATCTATAAAGTCCTCTTCCGACTCAGGAAATACACCCAATGATGCTGAATGCAGGATGATCACAGGCCAGTGGGTGGAAGGTCTTGTGGATCCAGTGATGGTGTAAGCATCTCAGTGCTGGCAGTGGTCTCCATGTGGCTTCTCCAGCTCTGAGGGCATGGGCTGTATCAGCTTAGCACCATGTGTCTTATCAGTAGAGAGTCTCCCAGGGAGTGAGCAGAGAGAGAGAGTCTCTCCTGCCTCTAAAGAGGAAATACAGGAGTTCCCAGAATCCTCAGGAGAAGACCATGCCCACACAGAGGCCTCATTGGCTGTGACCCAATTGACAGACTAGACTCCACCCCTTCACTCTGAGTCCTCTCAAATCCCAAACTGACTCCAGATTGTGTAACTACCATAGCCAGTTTCCACAGTCTATGCTGGGATTGTGTACAAACCAGTCATTTTGTGGCCCTGTGGGGTTTTCTTGGGCTTGGGCTGGTTTAAACAACTGTTTTTATTAAAGAAAAACAAAATCAAGAATACATTTTTGTGAATTGAATCAGCGATGACAAAAAACATGCTGGGAGCTCTGAAAGGAAAATAAAACCATTGGAGGAAGCTTTTCTAGAATAACCACGACACAAAAAGCACCGTTTAACTCTGGTTGGCTGGAACTGGTGCTTAACCTAATTTGAATCAGGCAGTTTTGTTTTTGCAACTCCTTGGCACCTTAGCAACGCCACCTGGCAAGTTTCACTTTGCTTGGAATGCAGCCTCGCTCCACAGCCCTGCTGCTAAAATGGGCTCTTTAAATTTCTGTATCAGCATAGAAAGGCAAGTTTAGTTTTCTGGGATTCCAGGATCCTAAACTCAAAACAAGCAGACTCACTGGCATCAAGGTGGCTCTGAGTCATTTCGACCCTGACCTGGTGGGTTTCGGAGATTGTAACTCTTTAAGGGAGTAGAAAGCATCTTTTCCCCTCAGAGGGGTTGGTGGCTAACCTTACAGTTAGTAGCCCAACTCTCTTTTTATTTTTTAATTTTAATAAAGCATTTTATTTGGGGCCCTGATATGCGCATTCGTACATAGGTTGCCATCATGATTTTAAAAACATTTCCTTTCTGCTTGAGTCCTTGGTCTCAGCTCCTCTTTTTTCCATCTCTCCCCCCACTCCCACCCTCGTGAACCCATGAGAATTTATAAATTACTTTTATTTTCATATTGTACACCGTCTGCTGTCTTCCTTCACCCAGGCTTCTGTTGTTCATCCCGGGGGGCGAGGCGGGGGGTGTTGTATGTCAATCATTGCAATCAGTTCCCCCTTTCTCCCCCTTCTCACTCCACCTCCCCCCTGCCCTCATGGTATCACTACTCCCATTATTTATTGGTCCTGGGGGGGGGGTGGGTTATCTGTCCTGGATTCTGTGTGTCCAGAGCTCTTATCTGTATCAGTGTGCACGCTCTGGTCTAGCCAGATATTTAAGGTAGATCTGGGGTCATGGTAGTAGGTTGCGGGGAGCATTAAAGAACTAGAGGAATGTTGTGTGTTTCATCAGTGCCATACTGCACCCCGAGCTGCCCAACTCTTAATCCACTACACCACCAGGATTTGTGTGTGTGTGTGTGTGTGTGTGTGTGTGTGTGTGTAGCGGCGTGGTACATAGAAGATAGGCTCTGTATGTATTTGTTGAAGGAAGGAAGTCTGCATAAATTTGCCTTATTTTTGGCCAGGCCAGCATGTAACTGGCATATAATAATCTCGATTATTGAAACTGACACATTGGGTTAGTCTAGGTAGACCAGAGAAACAAATCCATAGAAATTCATATATGTATAAGAGAGAGGTTTATATAAAGGGTAGCTGTACCTCATGAAAGCATCCCATACCCAGTCCAGTCCAAGCCCATAAGTTCGATGTTAGTCCATGTGTCTGATACCAATCTATAATGTTCTCTTCAGACTCATGAAACATGCAATGACACTGACTGCAGTAGGTCAGTGGGTAGAATGTCTTTGGATCCAGTGCCCTAGTAAGCATCGCAGCGCTGGCAGAGGTCTCTATGTGGCTTCTTTGGCTTCGGAGGTCTGGTGCATCAAGGTAAGTTCACGTGGCTTCTCCAGCTCAGGGCACTAGGGTAGTTCCATGTGTAGTGTCAGCTGCAATGTCTGCCAGGGAGTCAGCAGAGAGAGTCTGTTTCCTTCCTCTAAGCAGGAAAAAAAAAATCAGATTTCCCAGAATTCTCAGGAGAAAGCCATGCCCACAAGAGACCTCATTGGCTATGATCTAATTGATAGACCAGACTCTACCCCTTCACTCTTAATCCTCTCAAGTTACAAATTGGCACCAGATTATGTAATGGCCACTTAAAGATATATGTAATTGTCCCTGGTATACAGCACAAACCACTGCCATCTAGTGGATTCTGACTCACAGTGACTTTGTAGAATAGAATAGACCTGCCCTTTGGGTTTCCATAACTGTACATGGTATATATACTTTTACTTCAAAAATAATTTCTATGAAAATTCTTTCAATGAATAAAATACAAACAATACTATTTATCAAAACCTATGATATGTCAAGGGCCCCTGGTGGAGTAGTGGTTACTAGTTGGGCTGCTAACCACAAGGTCAGCAGTTCAAAACCACCAGCCACTCAACGGGAGAAAGATGAGGCTTTCTACTCCCATAAACAGCTACTGTTTCAGAAACCCAGAGGGCAGTTCTACTCTGTTCCATAGAGTCACTGTGAGTGGGAATGGGCTCAGGCCATGAAGGGTTGTTGTTGTTTAATTAGACACCAGGTCAGGCACTGTATGTGGGGATAATGCACGTAGTAGGATTGTACCCTTGCATGTGACTTATTCAATTTGTGTGCTTAACACATAACCTGAGAAGCTGTGAAATATGAAGAGGAAGACCCATTTGCTTGGAATGCATCCAAGGCTTTGCAGCCATTGTGAAAGGACCATCAAAGCCTGCCTATCCCAGGTCACATGTCCTGAGAGCAGTGGTTATTTCCATAGCCTCTCTCTCTCTCTCAATGTGTCATGTCTCTTTGTCCACTAATATTTCAATATACATTTCTTTTTTGCAATAAATGTTTAATCAGTTAAATAAGCTTCTTTATATTTATGTGCAGTGACAAGCAAATTTTTTTGCTCTCGCATTTCTGTAAGGTTTTTTTCATAAATCATTTTTTGGGCACTTTTATAGCACTTATAACAATCTATACATCAATTATATTGAGCACATTTTGCCATCATCATTTTCAAAACATTTTCTTTCTACTTGAGTATCAGCTTTTTTCCTTCCCTCCCCGACCCTCTCACCCTTGTGAACCCTTGATAAATCACAAATGATTATTATTTTCATATCTTACACCATCCGTTGTCTCCCTTCACCCACATTTCTGTTTTTTGTCCCCCTGGGGGGGGGGCTGTTATGCATTGATCATTGCAATTGGTTCTCCCTTTCTCCCCCTTCTCACCCCACCTGCCCCATAACCTCATGGTATCTGTCCTGGATTCTGTGTGTCAAGAGCTTGTCTGTACCAGTGGCCATGCTCAGGTCTAGTCAGATCTGTAAGGTAGAACTGGGGTCGTAATAGTGGGGGAGAGGGGGGAACATTAAATAAGTAGAAGAATGTTGTGTGTTTCATTGGTGCTACACTAAACCCTGGCTGACTTGTCCCTTCCCTGGGACCCTTCTGTGAGGGGATGTCTATCTATAGATAGGCTTAGGGTCTCCACTCCAACGCCCCTTGTTCACATTTATATGATTGTTTGTTTTGGGTCTTCTGATACCTGATCCTGTTGACACTTCATGATCACACAGGATGGTGTGCTTCTTCCATGTGGGCTCATTGCTTCCCTGCTAGATGGCTGCTTGTTTAACTTCAAGCCTTTAAGATCCCAGATGCTGTATCTTTTAATAACCAGGCACCATCAGCTTTCTTCACCCACTTTGGCTTATGCACCCATTTTTGTCTTCAGGAAGGTGAGCATCACAGAACATTAGGTTATCAGAACAAAGTGTTCTTGTGTTGAGCAAAAATATTCCTTAAGAATAAGATATTCTCACATAATTACAATAGAGCTATCAAATTCTCATATGACAATATAGTTATCAAATCCCCATACTGTCTTTGAAACCTTTCCCCCTCCAATCCAGAATCACCCCGAAGTCTGGAAACAGTGAATTACCAGTCTCTTAATGGTTGTTATCAGCTTCTGTCAAGTTGGCCCTAATTCACAGAGCCTCCATGAACATGAAAAAAAAAGAAAGAAGGGGAAGTGTCTGCCAAATCCTGATCCATCCTCATTATTGATTGCAGATAAGGTTGTTTTGTTATGATCCATAGTGTTTTATTGGCTGGTTTTTGAAAGTAAATCACCAGTCCTTCCTTTCTAGTCCTTCATAGTCTGGAGGCGCCATGAAAACCCATTAAGCATCACCGCGATGCTGGGCCTTCCCTGACGGGAAGGAGCAGCACAGAAGATGCACCGACCATGTGGATCAGTTGCTGGGCCTTCCTTTTGCACTTCCGGTAATTCGACTAGAAAAGGACTTATGTATTTCCTTCATTCTTTCATAAAGCTACATGTACACCATGTGGATGTACAATAGTTCATTCAACCAATCGCCTATGTTTGGATATTTAAAAAATTACAAATAAATATTTTATATTGTTGGAAAATAGCTTCAGGGCAAGCTCCGGAGATGGCTTTGTCAAACGTTACCACATTCCCTCCTTGCTCCAATAGAACTGATACCATGTTTGAATTCCCACCAGCGTATCTGCACATCATCTCACCAAACAAACATTGCCAAGCTTTTAATTTTTTTTTGGTGAGGTCTACGTGCATTTCTCTGCTGGATAAATGTAAACACCTTACATATATTTTAAAACCATTTTTATACTGCATTATGTAGATTACCTGTTCATGTATTCTGCCTGATTCTCTTTTAGGCTTCTTAATCTCTGAGACCAAAGGAATTAATCTTCTGGGAACAAGTACTCTGACCTCAGGCACCATCTGAGCCAGCTGCTCTTCCACCTGGGGCACCCCTCCTTTCTCTCTGCACCAACATCCTCTGAGCTTCTAGACTGGCAGAGGAGGCCACTATACCAGGTGCCCTTTCTCCCTCTCCCCGTTTGCTCTGCTCGCCCTGCTCGGTTTCCCCTTTCTCTCCCTGCTTTGTTTTTTCATCTTTATTTTTCAGTCTTCCTTTTAAATTTATTTCTATTTATCTCTTCCTCTTTTTCCCATACTATCCCTTTTCTTTTTTAGTTATTAAATTCCTTTTTCTGCTGTTGGCTCCTTGCTTGCCTTTATGTTTTTCTTTCCTTTTTTGAGGGGGGTATCTGGTTCCCCCCCTTATTTCTCTTTGTTTGATTAATTTTTCCCCAACTTATTTTTGGCTGTGTAAGTCTCATGGGAGCTTTATGTAGATCTAGAAAAGAATGAAGAAAATATGAAGGTTTTTATTCCTTTTCCAACCTAACAGGAGACAACTGCCGCCTAGTCCCCCCACACCTGTTCCTCCTGCAGCCTGGTCTCCTGGGTGAGGGACGCTCCCTGCCATTGGACAACCTGAGCACCTATGGAGAACAATCAACACCAGCCAACACCTCCCTCAACTATGCCGCAAGAACAGGGAACAGAAATCTGTACACACCCTCGCATTCTCTAACACACCCACCAGGAGACAGGCGTTGCGTGCCTCAGAACACACCGACATACGATCATCAATCAAACAAATAAGACACCACCAAAAGGTCTTAGAGAAAAATGGTCACTTCGACTCATACAAAGACACAAGATCGAGTGCTTCAAAAAGTGACCCAAACTCAAAGTGAGAAGAGCTTTCTGAGGAAGAAAGGGCATTGGAACTACCTGATTAGGAATTCAAATGAAACATCGGACAGTGTAAGATATGACAAAATAATCATGATTCATAAATTATCCGGGGTTCACGAGGGAGGTGGGAACAGGGAGGGAGGAGAAAAATGAGGAGCTGATACCAAAGGCTCAAACAGAAAGCAAATGTTTTCAGAATGATGATGGCAACAAATGTACAAATGTGCTTGACGGATGGATGGATGGATGGATGGATGGATGGATGGATGGATGGATGGATAGATGGATGGTGATAAGAGTTGTATGAGCCCTCAGAAAAATGATTTAAAAAAGAAAAGAACACTTCAAAGCCTAAAAAAAAGATAAACAAATAAAAATTTTGTTCTGCAAAAAAGGAATTCAAATGAGAGCTGTTTAGTTACTTTCACTAGATTGTGAGAAAGATCAATAAAGCTACAGATAACATTAAGGAAAACCTAGGAAATAATTAGTGAAATTCCTGAAGACATTACAATAACAAGTTGACAAAATAAATGAAAATACTACAAAGAACCATACCAAAAACAGAAAATAGCACTCCAAAGATTAATACTAACATTTCAGAAATAGTTAACACATTGAAAGGACAAATGAACAGAACTGAATCAATGGAAGTCCAAACTGGTGTACTTGATGACAATTTCTCAGTATTTATCTTCTAGAGGAACAATCGGAAAAAAATTGAAGAAAGTCTAAGATTTATATGAGATCAAGAAAAATAACTTACTTGTGATTGGAATTCCAGAACAGGAAGAGAGTCTTGAGGTACACCAAGGTCAATTGGCAAACATAGTCCACCAAGTCTGACTCCTACTTTGGGGAGTGGTGACTGGGGTCTTGAAAGTTCTTGAACGGCCGTGTCAGGTGTACCTATGCGTCTCTTTCTGTGTAGCTAGAAGAAAGGAGACTGAAGAACATTGAAGACACAGGGGAACATTTAGTCCAGTGGACTAATGAAGCATGCAAACATCTGTCTCCCGATCCCTGAGACCAGAAACAGTTGATGGTGCCTGGCTACCACTACCAACTGCCCTGAGAGATCGCACCAGAAGTTCTGGATAGGGTGTGAGAAAGATGCAGAACAAAACTCAAAACTATGAAGGTGACCAGGCTGGCTGCTCACGTAGAGACTGGTAGGTCCCCCAAGACTACGATCCCTGGTCACCCTTCATGTCTGGAACTGAACTCAGCCCGCATGGTTCAGTCTTCAGCCCAACAAGAGACAGTTCTGTAAGGAGGATCGTAACACCACGTATGTGTACACCCCTGGAAACAACTGGCCATTTGGGATCCAAAGGGCAGAAGAGTTAGGGAAGAAGGTGGAGTGAAAACAGGAAGTGCGGGAGGAGGCGGGATGGATCATGTTACCCTGAGGGGAATGGCAATGAGTAAGATGAAACCAAGCGTGTAAATCATTGCATGTAAAAACTGATCATTTGCTCTGTAAAATTTCACTGAATTCACAATAAAAAGTTTTGTTTGTTTTTAAGTAAGATGCTGGCTTCAGGGTATTTTTCCATGCTAACTCTGTGTTTATTCATTCTTGTTTTCTTGGTAGGTTTTCCTAGGAATGGGTGTTCGATTTTGACAAAGATGTTTCAGCAACTAAGGTGAGGATAATATGATTTTTCTTCTACCTACTAACATGGTGCATTGAATGATCTTCTGATATCATCATCATCTTGGCATTTGTAAACCTAGTGGCATCGTGAGTTACCACTGGGCTGCTAACGACAAGGTCAGCAGTTTGAACCCACCAGCAGCTTGAACCGTCAGTTGAATCAGAAAACACGGGGCAGCTTGCAATCTGTGCCAAATAGGTGTGAATTGTTGACTGTAAACCAATGACCTGCTCTGTAAACCTGCACCCGAGTCTCACACACACAGCTGGAAAAAAAAAGAAACATATACATTTTCTTTGAAGTACTCTCTTTTAAACACTGGTCTCAACTGGTCTCTAAATGTTTCTGAGAATTTCCTCTTGAGATGACCAATGTCCAAGTAGTTCTCTGATCATTTCCCCCATTTCTTCTGTGGAGACAATTGGTTATTTGAAGCTGTAGATTTCAATTAGGGTCAGTTTGCTGAGTTGTTTTTTCTGGGAAAATTATTCATTTCATCTCACGTTCCAAATTTGTTTACAGAGCCATCTGCCAAGTCATCTTATGATTTTACAAGTCCTCTTCATCAATAGTAATTCCCTCTTGAATTTATTTTATTTGCATTATCTCCTGTTCGCTTATTTAAATTAGCTAGTGGTTTGCCTGTTTTATTGATTTCTCTCTAGGAAGTAGGACTGTGGTCTATTAGTTTTGTTAGATAAATAATTTTATTAGTCCAAATGTTCGAATGAGAGAATCTCAGGAAGTTTGTAATGAAGTCATTTGGATGGTCTTTATTAATGACTCCCAGAGAAAGGAATTTTCTGAAACTCGTAATTTCAGAATTTTCTGTCTGGTGTACAAATGGCCTGGTGGGTAGCTCGAGTCTGTGAATCATCCTGAAAGATATCTCTCACATTCAGAGTAGCTAAAAATATGGCAATATTTCCTCAGATACACACCTTGCTATCCTTTGGTGGTGAGAAAACGTTCTATTTTCAATTTTGGGCCTCTAAATGCTCATGAAACCCCAAAGTGGCTCCTAAGGAGTCCCTGGGGGGTGAAATGAATAGGTGTTGACCTGCTAATGGAAAGCTTGGCAGTCGGAACCCACTGAGAGGGGAGACCAAAGCCTTGCAATCCCAATGGAATGTGTGTACGCAGTTCTTCTCTGTCCTCAGTTGATTCAGCGGCAACAGGTTTGGTATGGCGTTGTTTTTCTTCAATTTGGTTGGTTTTTTAAATACATCTCTATTTCTCCACTTTAGATGCTACTTGGAAGAAGACAAACGTCTCTCTCCATTTGGTGTTTGAAGGGCACTGGGGAACACTGACCAAACAAGATGTCCTGCTGATCTTGCCCCGTCTTTAGTGCGTCAAGACTCAGCAAACTACCTCTGGGAGGAATCTCTTCAGTAACTGGTGTGAATCCCATATTGATGACTTAACTGAGGGGTGGTTATGCCTGGCACTTGGCTGCTCTCATTCCATGGCTTTTCACACACGACACAGTTGTATTGTCACATCTCTATGTATTTACTAGAAAAGATCAAAAGAGGTGAAAAGGCAAGAGTTTAGGGAGTCTTGACCATCTTTTACTCTTCCTTATTGGGTGTTGATCGTTACCAGGCAATTCACAGCTTCTCAGACGTATAGTGTTGATGTCTATTTAAACATAGCACCATCAGGGCCCCTATTGTGAAGTCCTATCAAGTGTTGAACTTTGACCTGGCCATGAGTGGCTAAGGTTCAAGAACAAAGTGTTGCCTGGGCATCTGGTGTCAGCACGGAACCCAATGCCACTGGGCTGATTCCGACTCATAACTACTCTATTGAACAGAAGCAGCACAAAGTGAGGATTTGATTTATTGTCCTCGTAGTTAGTATCAGGAGTGGAATTTCAGCTCTCCCTGCACACAGAGGCGCAAAACTCAGAAAACATTTCTAAAGAAACTTTAGACCCCTTTACTAAAGAGAATTATCAAAATGTGAAGCTCCTGTGTCATGACACATCCCCCAGTCACTTCTGGAGGTGACTGAGGTTCCCATCTCTGACCCTTCTCGAGCAGATCGTGTGCTCTTGAGCTCACCCGACGTCAAAACAGTCATCTCGGCATGTTCCAGGAACTCAAATAGTGCTCCTTCCGGGTGGTGTTTTGAGTTTGAAGGACCCCAGAGTGGATAGGGTAAGGGTTCCCTACAGCCCTACCTGCCCTTGAAGAATGAGCAGATGCATTGTTGTGATGGGGAAAAAATTCCTTGGCATACCTTTCTTGGCTTTATTTTCACGAATGCCGTTTTCGATTAAAAACAAACAAACAAGCTTCTTTATAATAAGCCTCGGTAATCATGCATTGTTATCTGAAATAAATCTATCAAGATCATGCCCCTTTGGAGTCCCCAGTAACAGTCATAACCTTCTGACCTGACATCTCTGCTCGAAAGTGGCTGGCCCAGCAGATTCCCTCAGAAACCAATTTTGAGAGCTTTCTGGGTAGTACTCTTCCAAAAAAAAAAAAAAATTGTCTTCATTAAGCTCCATCTTGTTTTAAAGACTTGATGGTAAGATAAGCTCTTCGAGTTCGCTGGTCTTTGTGTAACACTTTTGACCCCCATGGACTTGAAAGCTCACTGAGGAGTCCAAGATGTTTGCTTACAACTGAAAACGCAGCACCAGGTGAGACGTCACCTTCAGTAGGTAACCACGTCATGGTAATCCTTTGGTCTTCCACTCGTTTCTCCTTTCATCGAACTTGGCCGTCTTCCCTCTCTTGGCTCATCTTTGAGGTCTTCTTCCTTAGAAGCTTCACCCGTCCACACACCGTTGGGAAGATGTCCACTTGTGTGTGAAAACTTTGAAATTAGCCCTGGCTGCAGAATTGTTGCCCGCCTCACTTCCTGTCCCGGCACAGAAAGTCTCCTATTTTCAAGGGCATTTAATGAGACTCCAAACCAAACCAAACTCACTGCCATCATGTTGATTCCAACTCATAGTGACCCGACTACTGGACAGACGGGAACTATTTCCGTGGGTTTCTGAGACTGTGACCCTTTATGGGAGTTGAAATTCTCGTCTTTTTTCCTGAGGAGGGGCTGGTAGCTCTGAACTGCTGACCTTGCTGTTACCACAACTTTTAACCACCCCGTCACTAGCAACACGGCCCCCACCCCGCACCAGACCCCTTGAGAACTTGTCTGCAGCCTTGGGACCCCCTTCAGCACAGCCATCACAGCACTAGTTAAGGTGGGAGAAATGCCAAGGGTGGGCTGGGCTGAGTGTGGGCAGTTGAGCTGTACATTCTTCCTACGCAAACCTTTCTACTCGTGTGGGAGGAAGGGAGAACGTGTTCAACAGATGTTTAAAATATGTCTGGGGCTGTATTTTCACAGGACACATACAAGGAGTTGTTGAAATTTCACACCCCAACTTTTGGGGGAAGGTATAGGCCCTTCCAAAGGTAAGTGGGGGTGAAGGGGGCCAGGTCGTTTAGCAGCAGTGGTGATTCGAGGCCAGTGGCTGAGAGGGCAGGCTTTGGAGCACTGAGCCCGCTTGCTAGTTCAAAGCCCAGGTGTGCTTCTCTCCCTTTGCAGGCCCGTTTCTCATGTGTGGAACGGGGGTCACGATCCTACCCATGTATCCCACAGGGATGTTTTAATGATGCGTCAGTGAACATGGGACACATCTTGAGCTGTCACTACCTCCTGTCTTGTCCCAGATAATCTGACACCCTGGCCTTTTTATTCCGCCGTGTGGCTCTAAATTAGACTAGTGAGAAGCAAGAAGAAATCTCTCTGCTCTTTCATTCCAGTGGATAGGCACACCCAAAATTGTTATCAGCAAACTTTATTTTTGAGCATGAAGCGCAAAAGTTGCTGTGCCCACAATTTCTTTTGAAGGTGTCTGTGGTAGCTACATAATTCGGCACATAAAAGCGTAGGGCATTATTCAGCCGGTCCATCAGGTCAGAGCCTGATGGTGCCTCCTGATGAGCAGGGCCGTCTCATAAGGAGGCCCTGGGAACCTCCCTTCTCTGCCTTCACCTTCCTGCTGGCTGACCTGATGGCAGCCAGAGCCTTGGAGATGCGTCCACTGCCTTTGGATCCACACGAGTCTGCACTCAACAACCTGTGATAGCCCTGCATTCTGCATCACTGCTTGTGACTGGGTGAGTCTGAAGAGGGACTTACGGACGAGTACTGGACTTAGGGGCTTGAGTTGGGACTGGGCTGGGATGTTTTCTTGATACATAATTACTTCTTGATATAAAGCTCTTTCTGGCACATGTAGAAGTCTGTAAAAACTGGATTTGTTCTCTAGTCAGCCTGGCCTAACATTGCTCAACATACTCCTTTCTGGTTTCATTCCTGGAAGCCTCAGCTCCAGAGTACCGTCCTATTTCAGCAAACTCTCCCATTTCTATTCCTTTCAGGCCTGGCTATAAATTTCTTTCACAATATGCCGAGTCTCAAAGACGAGATGGGCGAAAAGCTCGCAACTCAGTCTCATCATTTCAACAACAGGGATGGAAGGGCGCTGGCGATGCTTCCAAATCTATGTTGCTTCTGTGAACAGGGTTCCTTGAATGACACGCGAACGTGCATAGTTCCTTGTGTAAATGGACAGCAAGTACACGTCAGGCACTGGGCCAGGTTACCTCCAAGGCCATGTTACAACACCAACCCTTTTACTCATCGTGTCCCCCTCTCTGTGACCTCACGATGCTCCCAACCCAACCCATCTTCTAATATACAGAGATCCCGTGACCCAAACCCACAGCCATCGAGTTGAGTCCGACTCTTAGTGACCCTACTTGGGGTTTCCAAGGCTTTAAATCTTTATGGGAGAAGACAGCCTCCTCTTACTCTTGGAAACGACTGGTGGGTTTGAACCAGCAACCTTGCAGAACCACCAGGGAGCCCTCAAGCAAAGCAGAGTCTTAAACAAAGAATGACTTAGTCATGAAATACGGACTAACATTGAAGAAAGTTACTTGAAGCTTTAATCTACTGGAAACCATGCTTATTGAAAACTAAAATTCCACTCAAGGAATGGATCAGATCATCTGCCTCTGCTGTCCCTTACTTGTCAATTCCAACTTTTGTTTTGTCTCCTAAATCCGCCTCCTTTTCAAGTCGTCTTACTTGGAACCATAAGACACTTGCCTTCCCATATTTGCAAACCAGGAGAGGATGCTAATTCGTGGGCTACCTGGCACAGGAAACTCCCACCATCAAGGCAGCGGGTGCTCGTGGAGGGTGCTCTCTCCTGGCCGGCCACCTGCTTCACAAGAGAGCATGCCCACCAGTCCCTTTTCAATATTGTTCCTTTTGGTGTCGATGCAGAGGTGCAGGGTCCCGAGGGTCCAGAGAGCCTCAACCCCTCTAGTACGTTGCCTGGACAGCTTACCTTTGTGCTGGGACCAAGACGTAACTTAGAGTAGCAACTGTATGACAGTCATTCTACAGGGGTTAACTCAGGATACTTTCCAAGCAAGCTGGGTTCTTCCCATCCCCACCTTATTGCCTCTGCGGGACACTTCCTACTATGCTGGATGGACAATAGGGACGGACCTCCCAAAGGATCTTTGCTTCGTCCGCATACACTGCGACCTATAGGCAGGGCCACCAAGGCTACAAAGACCTTAAATAGGTAAATTTGCACATAAGACTGGGAAGAGCCAAAGGACATTTAATATTTTCTGTAAACCAACTATCTCTGGGGCATGGTGGTCATGTTCTAAAAACACCGTTTTCATGTGCTGTTCCTAAAATGAGCCTCTTTTTGACAGATCAGAAAGGCGACTTTCCCAGCCGTCGGTGGAGGAGCCTGGAAATTGGGTGGCCTGAGTACCAGACTCTAGGATACCAGCGAGTAAGGAATCTGGAACCGTTAGTGTGTGTGTGCGTGTGAGAGGGCTTTCAACTGCGTCTGTCAATGTTCTCGTTCACAACGTTTCTTTGGAAGGATGTTTTAGGAATAGTTCATTCCCCAAATAAACCATGAATTATGATTACTTTACAGCGACTTGGACAGGGGACCTTCAGCCGTGTTGGCCCTGTGACGAGGAGGGAACCCCGGCCACAGCCACAGCCCATGGGGCAGCAGCTGCAGCAGCAGAGGGACAACACGCGGCTCCCGGGGCGGGCTGTGGGCCTGCTTTCTCCATGCTTGTCTCTATTTTTCTTTATAGCGTCAAGAGAATACAGTCCCTTTGGAAACTCTAAAAATTATTTGGTATGGTTTTACAAATTGAAAGAGACTAGAACTCTCCGCCTCCCCCCGAAATAAAAACATGCTTAGCTAATTGTCAGCAAGGAACGCTCCTGAACACGAGCGGCCACTTTGGTCTGTGGGCCAGTGAATGGACTACCTGTGTCCGGCTGCTCTGAGCGAGGGGGGCCACCGGGCGGGCACAGTTTGGGGAGGCCAGAGGCTGTGCACCACCACTCCCTCCGGGGGTCGAGCTGAAAGCCGTCCTCCCAGAGGGCAGGAAATGCTCTTGGTCTACACAGTCAGGTGTGAGCGGCCCGAACCTGACAGATAGAATAAATACTACTGAACCAGAGTGGAAACTACAACATTTTATTAGCAGGCCTTTCAAATTACAATACAGTTCCAAACACAGCATTGGGTGTGGAATTATACAAATGATACACAACAACACAGTGGACTGCAAACTACGTCGCTATTATTCTTCACATATACTCCTGATCAAGTGAATGCCCGTGGGACGCGGGACGGAACAATCGCACTAGCGTCTCCCACGCGAGTCCATGGGGTGAGCTTGGGCAGAAAACAAGACGGAGAACAAGCGCGAGGGAAGTCGTTCAGTTAGGTCTTGATTTGGAAAACTCTCAGAGCCACAAATCTCAAGAACACAGCGGCATATTCCACCTGAGAGCTGGCCCCAGTACAGCGCGCACAGCGCGTCTAGGTTACGGTTAGGAAGGATCAGTCAGCCACGGTCAGGACAAACGTCAACCAGGCACCGCTCCCGCTCCCACGCGGGACAACAAGGCGCGCTACCACTACCACTCAACTCATGCAAAAGAGGTCCTGCGAAGCAGAGGAAATAAAGAACAGTGCGGGTAATTACTGACACGGCTAACCGCGGGCCTGCTGCAGAAACACGGCATCTGTGCTAGTGGGCCGCCACACACTCCTCTAGAGGTCAAAACTGAAAAACAACAGAATTAAAATGTTATTCGCTCCCATCAAAGCCCTGGAGGAATAAATTGTGAGTGAAGACCTGTCGAAGCAAAAGTCAAGATAGAATCAATTTGTAAAACAGCACATGTACACGTGCACACACACAACACATACACACACAAAACCAAACATGAGACATTTCGGCCGAGTGGAATTCTACATATTAACAGAGAGAGAGAAGCAGCAATAGGGCCACCACAACCCAACGGGAAACTAAAGGGGGTGAAGGGCGGAGGGAGGTGGGGGAGTGTGAGGAAGGGGCCAGAGCAGTGAAAGGGAAGCGGGAAGGGAAGGGTGTCAGGATGGGGAGGGAGGAGTTCTCATGAGGGGGAGGCGTGGCTGATGTGGCAATGGTGGCCATCTAACTGAGGACCCGGCCACGAGAGGCCGGCCAAACAGTGAGGGCCTCAGAATTCACGCGTCTGCCTTTGCGGTACCTGAAAGTTAAAGTGGGATTAAAGCCTGGGAGTGAAAATCCTCGTAAGGAAAAAGCATTTCTGGATCCCATGCCTGTGAAAAGCAAAGCTGAGTCACACACAGGAGGACCTGTAGTAGGCACACATGTGTGCGCGCATGGCGGCGGCCTCTGTTACACCGTTCAGGCGGCACTGCTGCGCACGCGGGGTGAGCGGTCCTCTCAACTGCTGGCCCAGCTAAGGCACCCTCAAGAGGAGGTCGAAAAACCAAAACAACCCCAGAACTAAAGCAAATAAAAGCACGCTAAAAGAATGTTGAGATGGAACTCTTAAATACAAAACTTGAGAACAGGCACTGGCACGCCCACTTGGGGTGACAGAAACTCCAAACAAAACACAAACCAAAATCACACAAGGTCTTGCTTTCCTGGGCCTGCAATTGTCTACATACGGTTTAAAATTAGTTCACAAAGCAAAACACCACCGTGGAGACCTTTGCCTATTTTAGTTGGTTAGAAGGAAAAGGAAAAAGCAAATGCTATTCATGAAACATCTCACTAAAAATGCCTGTTACACCAGCCCATCTTCATGAAAAATTTCCTATCAAACATGGCACAGAAACGAGTTAAGATTTTAAAAATACTTTCTACAAAAGGTAGGTTACAAAGTCTAAAACAAATGATCCTTCCCAACCATATGATACCAGAAGACGGTATACCTGAGGATCCAATATGAATCAGTGAGTTGTACTGCTTTGGTTCTTGTACACAAAACCATGGGCTCATGTACCTAAGAAGTTAGGCATTTTAAATGATAAAAAAAAAATTAAACAGGTTGAAAAAAACCTTACATAAAATCCTTAGGATTTATTATTAGATTAAGGCTTAGTACCTTTGGCGTTCAGACTCAATAATGTCCAAAATAACACTTCATTCACAAGTTATAAAATAGTTGAAAGGTCAATTGATACGCTCATTAAATATAGTAAATTATATTTCAACTTCCCCCCTTATTGACCAAAATTCCTTGTGGTTCCCTTCATGGTGGGCCCCCTACTCCCATTTCACATCTTCTACTTCCTCCTTCTCTTTAGTTCCTACTAGAGCATGTCACTTAAAAACAAAACAAAACTCTTTCAAGTTCTTCCCCGCCCTCTATTTCTCTAGCTCCCCCCCACACTAAGTAAATAAATAAGTAGGGGGACACAGTAACACCTTAATGAATGAATGGATGTAAAACTGGGTCTAGATGTGACTCTGTGAAGCCAGAACTGAGTCTGCAAGCAAGAAGGGAAGAAACTTTAAGAAGCAGGTGCCTGGGAAAGGGCCAAATGCAGCCATACCTCCTGGCACTAAAAACCCGGGGCACCGGTCCTCCGTGAGGGCATGCGGGCAAGGCAGAGGGGAAGGAGCTCGTTCTAACAGACACGACTCACAAGAGACACATGATAGAAACACTGCAGTCACGACAACATACAGAGCCCCTTACGTTTGCGCAGCTGTGCTGCGAGATATAATTTTATCTCCACCAGGTGTTCTGGCAGTCCAAAGGGCTACCGGCATGTATGTGAACCTTACCTTCCCAAGTACATCACAACTTAAAGCAAAACAAAACAAACAAATCAAAAGTAAAACAAAACAACAACAACAGACGTCCCCCAAACCAAGAAACCAGGCCGACTCGAAGGATTACACTCCTGGGTGACTTTCCTCTGCTGCCTGCTCAGTCACGCCTGCCCTCCTCTGCTGAAAGGAACGGAACCGCCTAAAGGGCTCAGATCCATGGCTCCCTCCCCTTCCTGCGTGGCCTGCTCCTTGGGCTCCTGGTAGGCTGGAACTGTAAGTAGCCTGAGAGTCGATCTGTTAGCAGAAAGCTTAGGAACGCCCTATTAGCGTTTGTCAGCATTTCTCCGTGCTGACTCTTTCTCCCCTCACCCTCCACTTGTGCCGACCCTGGCTCCTCTTCAACCTAACCGTCTTACCACCCAGCCTCGGCCCTCACCAAGGTTTGCTTTTCGATGAAAGCAATCTGCTGCCTAAGAAGAACCCATGGGTGCAGGTTCTAAGCTCTGTCACTCTCGTCGCATTTCAGAAATGCTATAGAACCAAGTCTGAGCAAGCGCTTATCTAGGACCTTTACAAATCACGAAAAGAACTGCCGAGACTTAACTAACGATGACGAAATCGTCCCTGGCTGTTCCATCCAACGAACTCCCCACAAGGAGGCCAGGAAGGCTCCAGCCCAGTCCCTGCTTAGGAAGCTACCTGCCCAGAACCTGAGGGGCCCCCTCTGCCTCTCGGAAAGATAGACTGCTTCTCCAAAAGCGTGTTGGTATAATAATTTAACAAAAGTAGCCAAACAATGATAATGCACGGGTATTACGCTAAGGGAGCTTGTATATTACAGCACGAAATCAAAACAAGATAACGAAAAAGAAGGAGGACACTAACGTGCCGCCACATCACCACCTGTAGTATTCCCCCTAGGAGACAGACTGGCATTTCCTGGGTTTACGCTCCTGGAATTGGTGAACAAATAATACACAGATCAGGATACATGTATTGACTTACTACCGTCTTTATAAAAATCGAGTATACACACAAACACATCAACAATTATGGAACTGTATCCATAAACTTTGATAAGACAACACAAAAGAACAAATAGCTAAGGTGTTGCTGAATTGAAAGCATTTCAATAAACATTTTAATTTCCAAAGGTCCGTATTTACATAGCATGTTCAATGCGTTTGCATCTCATTTTAAATCATGATACGTAAAGAACACAGATAATGGTTGCAACAGATCTTCCAGGAGGACTCAGCTCAGAGTGGTCTAACTTAGCTGCGACCAGTGCACTGACAAGGGAGATACCAGCACTTTCTAATTCTGCTTCTTCCCTCTCCTGATATTTCTTTCAGGAACACTAAGCCTTTATTATTTGGACTGTCTGTACGAACAGCGTCCATTCATAGCACGTCCTCAGCGCAGCCGGACTGGACCGTGTCCACCCTGCCTGACGACGGCCGTACTCCAGACCCAGTGTGACGGTGTTGGTCATCAAGAACCTTCTACGGAAGAGCAAGCTGAGAGCGTGGATGTGTGTAGATGGCTACAGACACACACAATCCCACGGCACTGTATCACACCCACACCTCAAAGAAGCAATGAAACTTGTTTTTAAGAGTGCCCCGATATATTTAGTTTTATCACCTCTAACTAGAAAGGAGTAGATTCCTTAGATGTCGACTTTCGGAGCCAGCATTCCGATTTTATTTCAGTCTTGGGCTAGTTTAGAATATGCTGACATTGTGCTAACCCGACTTAACGGCTGCAGTAAGCCCTCACTAATACAAGTTCAGCTGCAAGTCTCCTCACTGCAGGCGGATGCTGAGCGGCTTGGATTTCTCTCCATCAGTGCTGCCAGCCCACCAAACTTATCTCGATCCTGGGCACTGTGGGCTGGGTCATATCATCTACATGTTTAGACATATGGATACAGGCATAAAAACAAGCAGTCTGTGAAAACGTGTCCGTTAGGGAAAGGGCACACCGCCCTGAGCTTTTCCTTGGGAGACTATTAGTCGGCACGCAATGCCATCTTCCGAGTGTGAGACAGGGATTTTCTGGAACGCAGGTGTCTAGGCACTAGCAGCTAGAGCCAGCTGTGTATGCATGAAGTTCACTTTTACACTAAGAGCATCTATGAACGCCTACAGCTTTGGGGAGCCAACACCTCAGTCTGTGGACAAGCAGCCCATTCCCACCACCACCCCCATTTTCCAGCCGGGCTTAGTAAGCACATGCTGTTACTGTAGAATGAAGGCGTATAAACAGTTTTGCAAGGGGTCACTTAATTGTAACGTAATGTAGAAATTCAAATGTAAGAAAACAAGACAATACACCTTCAGGCAACTGTCTCCCGTGGGAACGCTGAGGCCAGGAAGGCATGTGGCTGCTTCCAATGGTTTCAGCGCTCACATACTGGTCCCTACTAGGCTGGGCTTGATGCTTTGAATGACATGCTTCTAATTTTCCTTAATTCTAGTAAAAACGTCAATAAATTTGACATGACATCCTAATTAAAAAAGAGAGCTTAAAAAGTGTGAGTATGCCCTAATATGTATGATCTGCTCAGATAGTTCAGGTCCACATCAAAATATAGCCAAAACTGGGACATGACTTTCATGAGCAGAAATACAACAAGGCACTTTTTTCAGTGCTTGCCCCAATCTGAGTTTTTCTAAAGGCTGCTTTATGGAGAACCAAAGGAACCTACCGGGAATGACTCAAGCCAGTTTCATCGATGACATAGTGTACATTTTATTTCAGGTTTTGTTATCATGCAAGACAACTATTACCTCCTGTCTGTTTAAAAACAAGAAGGCTATGTACGCCAGAGGAAGAATCAGGCTGCTTTTAGGCTCATGGACGAGCACCCCTGCTTAAACAGTCTTCAAAACGAAGGGGGAAAGGGGACAGAAAGAGGGACAATTGAGACCATGACAACCAGGTTCCCAAAGCATGTTACAAAGCCAGTGACGGAGAACTGCCACCAGGGTGGTATTTTAAGAGAGGGAAAAGAAAGCAAATAGGTTCTGGTAACCCCGCAGGCTGACCCTCAATCTCACGTCGACGCCGTGACATGCCACGCTACCAGACAGGGAACTCGGTCAGAGGGCGACAAGGCTGAGCGTGCCTGCTAAGCCCGAGGGAGCTGCAATTTGCCTGCCTACCCAGCCTTTTGGCTTTTTTGGGAATACTGGTCAGATTCTTTGGAACTGAGAGATACAGTTGGCGCTGTTGGAATAGTTACATGAAGCAGAATCTGCCACTTCAATTGGCACCACTCCCAACCACCCCTCTCATACCCCAACTTTCCAGGATATGTAAATGTCAATCGATAACCACCCAAATTTTAACCTACGTCTTTACCAGGACTTTTTGAGAAGACAACTCAAGTGAAGCCTGGCTAAGAAAACTGTGTTCTAGCCTGCGTGAAGATAAGTGCAACCATTATCGAATATTCTTTGCTGTGAAAAAATGCTGTGGATTTGTAGCATTCATGTTCTTTCCTGACTCCAAGTCACTGGGATCGATCATACAGTAAGATCTGGAAGAACAATGTCTACATGCATAGTAAGCACTTTGAAAACAAAAGACAATGAAAAAATGGTACTCTTTTTGTGGTTACAACAGAATTTGAAGAACTCTAACACCAAATTCCCATAGGCTGTGTCCCGTAAGTTCAGCTCCTCTGGAGCCAATCCTGTTGCTGCCTGTCGTTCCGGACAACAGCGATGCCAGGAGTGACGGGAAAGGTCGAAGGTCTGGAGAACTCTGCTCCTGGAGCGTCCTTGGAGAAATTCTACAGTGTTGGTTTAACGTAAGGGCAGACTCGCCTACTAGAAATCACTCAACAATCAGGGCCACGCTGATATGGGACAGATCGATCATGTGCCTGTGGAAACGGAAAGAAAAATCAACATGGAGGCAGTGCACAGCAGCAACAAGTTCACCAAGATGAAAGCCAGTGGATCCTCCCCCCTCCTGAGTCAGCTCAGCCACAGAGGTCCAGAGCAAAACGGGTACCTGTGGAATTTCTGCTGAAATGCTAACGCGTGGGCTGGCTCCTTAAACTTCGCTATGGCTTTCCTTTGCTGGGGAAGCATCTGTAAACTCTACAAGAGGGAAAGGAAAAAACACCATGCAGATGATTTTTTTAAATTGATGTATACAATAAACTTTACAACAAAGTCAAGGCCTGCGTGGACACTTGGAACTTTAAGACAACCCCATTTGACTATCTTCTAGCTCCAGTTTCTTGCTCTGATATATATATTTTAAATCAATTTAAAAAGGGGCAGAGGTGGTATTTCAAGAAATGGTTACCCTGAGCAACTCTGAAATCCGCGCAGCCTCCTTCTAAGACCTCCCAAAGCCATGCGCACAGCCCACTCTCCTCTGACCCTTGGGGGCTCAGGGACAGCTAGCGCCGGGACCTGTACAGTCACTTTCACATGTCCTCTGGCCAGGGAATTCCTCGTAAGGCCCCTAACAAATCTTCTTAAAAGGATGTATCACACCAGGGAAAATTATTATTTACTAAAGGAACCTCATAACCTACTCACAGTCTAGAGTGTACAATTAGTTCTTAATTTCCCAAAGAGTACTCTGGCAGCCATCAGCACAGGAAGGGAATGCTATTGAGGGGTCTTAAAGTCAATTTTAGGAATTACAGAAAGTCCCCTCTTCTATAATAAAAGAATCATTCCTAGAGTCCATGCTTTGCAATGCAATTCAAAAAGTTTATAAAGAAGATCAAATGAAAGAAACAATCATTGAAAAGAAGAACACAAACCCAACCGAGCCCGATGGTAAAATTCCACAAGTGGATGACTTTAACACGGAGAAACTTATTCCTCAGTTAGACTTACTGAATCCATCTACAGTGGTGTGGCGGGAGCCTCTCTCTTCTCCCATCTCTGCTTAATTGCTTGCTTGTTTGATCCTTTATATCTCAAGAGATGGCTCAAGCCAAACCCCAAGTTCATCCTCCCTCATTAACATAACAAAGGCAAAACACTCCCAGGTGGGATTATAAACACAGGCAGGAGGTTAGGCTTTTATGATACATATTTTTGGGGGCACACAATTCCATCTATAACATTGCAGTGCCCCCAAATTAATGTCTCTGCCACATGTGAAATGCATTTTACTTCACTGCATCATTTCAAGTGTCATAAATCTATTCCAAGTCAAAAAATCTTATCTTTTGAATCACCTAAAAATCATATATGGGTAGTCTTCAGGTGTACTGCATTTCTCCGAATCTGTGAAATCTAGGCTACAAGCTATTTCCAAAGGGCAATGTTGAACAGGTACAAGGCAGGCTTTTCCATTACAAACAGGAGACATTGAAGGGGGTGAAGGGATAATGGGCACCAAGCAAGTCCACAGCTCAACAGGAAGATCTGTAAAGGCTATCAAGGTAGAGAATAATCCTCTGTCCTTGGGCAATGGCCCTGCCTTTAGATTTACGGTGAAAATCAGAAAAATCTTTAAATTGTTTCAATTTTGCATAGTTCATCTTAAGTCCACTTCTTTCCTACCATATTTCACAGTAAGCAGCAAGGCAAAACCTTGTAAGATCTTAATTTTCCCAAACATCCACATTCAGCCCTGGTAGCATAATGATTAATTGCTGGGATGCTAACCACAAGGTCAGCAGTTTGAAATCAACAGCTACTCCATGGGGAAGATACAAAGCTTTCTACTCCCCGGAAGAGTTAGAGACTTTTGGAAACCCAGAAGGGCAGTTCTACCCTGTCCTATAATGTTGCCGAGTTGGCACCGACTCAATGGCAGTTTGTTTGTTGGCTTTAGACAACCATTTGAACATAATTTACACAATACCGCATAAAAAAACATAACCCTTGCCTCCACTTCCCAATCACACGCTCACTGTTTACTTCCAAAGCCTCACCAGAAGCACACCCGAGGCCCACATTCCTAGGACCAGTCTATTGCTGGTCCAACGTATGCTTTTGAGGACATTAGCTACTTCCTCCACACTTCTCTTCACGTCCTGACATCTCTTCAAGGAAACTTAGGCTTTTACCACGTGAAGCCTTAAAACTCTTTCGGCTGTCACCCATGACTCAATTCCAAAGTAGCTTCCACATTTTAGGTGTCTAGGAGAGTGGCACCCCTCACAGTTGAGACCACACATCTGAATTCCAACTGCCAGCTCGCGGGGAAGGTCCTTGCTATTTTCTGAAGCTTCTACTTGTGTGTTTTTCATGAGGCCTGGCAGCTCTTTTCTCCCATTTTCTATTTCTCTCACTTGCTTAGTTAATCTTTTCTATCTCAAATCATCTGATGGTGACCCTATAAGACAGGAAGAACTGCCCTGTAGTTTTCTTAGATGTAACACATTGTGGGAATAGAAAGCCTCATCTTTCTTCCTAGAGAAATATACTAGCCAGGGAAAAAACAACAACCAAACTTAATAGTAACATACAATCCTTTGGAGCAGTGGTTCTCAACCTGTGGGTTGCAACCCCTTTGGGGGTGGCACAACCCTTTCTCAGGGGCCACCTCACTCATAGCAGTAGCAAAATTACACTTAGGAAGTAAAGAAAATAATATGGTTGGGGGAGGGGGTCAGCACAACATGAGAAACTGTATTAAAGGGTCACGGCATTAGGAAGGTTGAGAACCACTGCTGTAAAGGTACTTAAACTTCTGGTTGGTTGATTTTAAAGAATTAGTAGAAGCTCTACGTTGGATGCATAGAAATTGTGTGGTTGTGTGGGGGGGGGGGGAGACCAACCCTTCAAAAGGGTTAAGAAAGTTATATATTTTCCAAGAAATAATTATTTATTTTAACATCCATAAATATCCTATCAGTAAAAATGACTGAGAACGCTAGGAGAAAATTACTACAATACTTTCCCAAAAAGGACTTTCAATCCTCATCAGGAAGAAATAAAACGTTTCCAGGCGCCCAATAACACTGCACTGACAGAACTGTGTGACGTGACACCACTAGAAACACCTGGGCGCCCTGTTGCAGTACTACTGTCTCACCTACACAGACATCAACTCAGGCAGCCACCTCACACCCGGGAGCAGACGGGGTACCTGCCCCCCCCCCCCAACCCCCGTAAAGGTTTGATAGCATACTAGACCTCCCCCTGCTTTTTGACAGACACAGTGGTAGGCAAACATTGTTCTTGATGCTTTCCCTTAATGAGGAAAACAAAGCTCAAGAAGTGATCTTTAATTACTGAATTCCTCTCTCGCGGATATTCTCAGCTAGCTGGCTTTTCTGAAATCCCACTTGGAATCCTGACAGAAATTTGTGTTCTCTTCTCGATGCCAGCCCTATCTTTTTGCTTGTTCCTGTCCTGCAGATATCCTTCAAATAATCTTGGGTTACTGAAATTAGGCAGCTGTGCTTCCAAAGGGAAAATGCTGTTCTCGTTTGTCACCAGATGAGGGCAGAGGAGACCGCGGAACAAGTTCTTTTCAGTTATTCAGGAGACATCTTCACATTAACTGTAACCACAACCTTAACCAGCAACCGGCAATGCTTCCGTAAGTAACCTCCGTTTGCCGGTAGTTCCACGGGCGTGCGTGCTGGTGCTGTAGGGGGTTAGCTGTGTTCAAAACCACCAGTCGCTCCATGGAAGGATGGGCCTTTCGACTCCCGTCTCCCCGACTCTCCAGGGGTGTTACCCTGTCCAGTAGGTTTGCTGCGAGTGGAATAGACTTCACGGCAGTGAGGCTGGCGTTTTTGCTACTGAATCTTTCCTTGGGCATTCTTACCAGTCTTCTGGCAATATAGGCCTATGGGTTTCTAAGGTTTTAGGTATTGAAGGGGTTAAAGAAATGTCTCCAAAGGGATTTCAATACCTTCCCATTTCATGGCTGCTAGCAGGGTGGCAGCTTAGGGGTGACTACGAGGCTGCAGGCTGAACCCACCAGCTGCTCCTTTCTGCTCCCATCAACAGTTCTTCTGGGGAACTCACGGGCAGCTCTGGCCTGCCCCAGAGCCACTATGGGTGTGTGTGCATCGAGTCAATGGCAGTGAATTGATTTTTCTCTCTAAGTAGTGTGGCATATGTTACTTGAAGAAGTAAAGGAAGAAGCAGTTTCGTAGGATGCTATTCACAGTTATGAACAGATGAAACCTAGATTCGAAAAACCCCATGCTTCCCTTTAAGGAAAGCTGTATCTAGCATTTCTGATGGTGATCTCACTTCCTTTGAGTAACTTCTCACTGAAACGACGACAGGCGGTTGCATGTGGCAAAACAATGGCAAAGCATAGGATGGAAGGGGGTGAGGTGATCTGGAATCTACATGGATTAAATCTTCATTTGATTGGGAGGACCAGTCAAGATACTAAACACGTAATGAGATTCTTACATTCGAGGGATGACTTGCATTCCAAGTAATTAACACAATAAACGATTATTTTCTCAGAAATGGGTTTCATGTCAGTTCCCCTTTATTTAGATTTTTGTACTCCCTACCCCTCCAAAACACCCTATTTTCTAGATATGAGATTCAAGCGCATACATTTCTAATACTCAATCATTTCTGACCTACTTGAACAACAAGTCAGAGGAAACGAACCGTGCAGTATAAGAAAAGGTTCATGGCCACTAACTTCCATTTTGAAAAATCTGTATTTCTGTACATTTCCGTAACACAGTTTCAGGTAGTTTAAAACACACATTCATATGCAACTTTCCACCCAGAACAATCCAAAAACTGATATTTATCTCTAGACAAACAGTGCCTCCCACTCGAACTCCCCCTTACTCTCCCCCCTTCAACTACCACACAAACAACTTCCTGGCGTGCAGATGGGAAAGGTTAACACATCGAAGTTCACTCCCGGTTCATTTTCCAGAGAGAGACTGCCCAGACAATGAGGTAACTCTGTGTGGGAAGATGCAGGTAAAAGACACTCCTTCAGCTAGCAGCTTTCCTCCACTTACATGCAACAACCCCTTCAGCAGCATCAGGCCCCAGCACCACACCGCACTACAGTAACAATGAACCCTTCCTCAGCCTACTCTTAGTTTAGAAAGCTGTCCATGTAATACAGAGCCCGACCTAAAAGAAAAGTCTTCCTCTTTCTAGGAAGAATGAGTGTGTGTAAACAGATACACCAAACTGGTATGGAGAGACTAAAATAATTCTGCAATCTTAAAAATCAATTTCTCTAGCCAACAATTCTTAGCCCCTTATGGACCTATCTAAAGGGAAACATTTATATTACGTATTTTAACTCTATGTGGGACTGCTTAAAGTAAGCCCACTTTCTAAATCAGTTCATTATCTTCATAGAAAAAAGTAAAAAGAAAATAGAGTTTATACATTAATATGAGAGTTTTCTCAATTCATAAATAATTCCTCTCAGCCTGAAAAATATGGGGCTGGCCTGTTATCATTTACTTTGACCAAATGTGACAGAATTCAACCGCAGAGCCCTACTTTTTGAAGTCCTAAACCAGGGGAAAAGAGAACCAGACTAGAAGGACTAGAAAAACAGGAGAATATAAAGGTCAACCCCACCAAAGGGTTTCCATTATGTTGCGCCAAAGACACAACCCCAACTCTGTGTTTGTTGTAAAGTTGTAGTTCTAAATCATCAATTCATAGAGTTCTAGAAGGGAAGGCCGACAGCATACTGGGCTGCAGTAGTTCTCCAGGGATCGTGAACTTTAAGAACACTGATGACTAAAATCGACATCAAATGATACGGCACTGAAATTTCTTTTAATGATTCAAAAGCATTTCAAATTTTGGCGATGCTCTCTATCTATCTATACACACACACACACACACACACACACACACACACACACACACACATATATATATATATATATATATCTTATTCTCGAAAAATATTTCAAAAAGAAACAAATTCCCAAGAATCTGGTTTTCAGAGTCTTTTGATATTCTCCAAATCCTACTTTAAAAAGTTTATTACCAAATAAATAAATAAAAAGTTTGCTACTGTTTAACTCAACACTTTTTAACATAAGGAGGAATATATTCTCAATTATAACATAAACCAAACAAACGCATAAAAAAACCTCACAAAATTCAGTGCGTTAGTTGATTCTGACCATAGCAACCCTACAGAACAGGATCGAACTGCCCCTGTGGGTTTCTGAGACAGTCCATCTATCTTTCTAGGAGCAGAAGGCCTCATTTTGCTCTTGCAGAGTGAATGGTGGTTTCGAACTGCTGACCATGTGGTTAGCGGGACAACACATAACTACTACACAACCAGGGGTCCAGCATTTTAAAAACAGGAACTAGAAAACATGGTGCTAACGCAATCAAGTTAGGAACCTCTCTTGAATGCATACTGTTCTTAACCAAACCTTCGGTCTTGAACGACAATCTCCAGTTCTCACCACTCTGGGGTAAAGGAACAGAACTGTGAAGTGCCACCAGTGTGCGTACTGAGGGAACATGGGTATGTGTCACTTACAGCAAGACCAGAGTCAAGAGTTAATCGCTGATGGGACTTCATTCCATCAACTAGAGTGTTACTCAAATCCCCCGACGTAAAGAGGGACTGGAGGCGAGGCCAAACCCACTGACTCAATGCTAGAGCTAACCTGACTTAAGGCCTGTGACAGAGGCTCGTGAGAAATAGAGTTTTAACTTTGTCCTGGTTAGATTAATACTGGTTGATTCTTAACATGGTTCTCTCACAGAAAGATACTTCCCAGGAAGGCAAAGGTTTGAATAATAACAAATACAACTTTGAATACAAATGGATGCTTATTTCAAAGGCTTCAAAAAAATCCAGCATAAAGAAGTCATTCATGACAATTAGGTCTAAATAAATCACAGAGTATTTTTATATGCTTTCTATATCGTGGGTAGCAAAGCAGGGTTTTTTTTACTGTAATAAATACTATATGAAACACTCACTCTACTTAAGCAACTAATCATACTTCTTTTGGTGCTCTTTCAACTATCCCAGGATAACAGCACACAGGCCAGGAATATCGGTGCCACTGCCACTACACCACGCGGAGAAGGAAACGGAAGCAGAGCTTCAGTAGCCTGCCCGAGGCCACGGCTCCAGAAAGGCAGACAGCAGCAACCTGGTCCTTTTCTTTCCTTCTTTCGTAACTACTCACACCACCAGCACCACCTCCACCACCACCAGCAACACCTCCACCACCACCTCCACCTCCACCACCACCTACACACCACCAGCACCACCACCAGCACCACCACGACCACCACCTCCACCACCACCATCACCACCACCACCTCCACCACCACCACCACCACCTCCACCACCACCAGCACCACCACCACCTCCACCACCACCACCACCACCACCACCACCTCCACCACCACCTCCACCACCACCACCTCCACCACCTCCACCACCACCACCACCACCACCACCTACACCACCACCACCACCTACACCACCTACACCACCACCACCACCACCACCACCTACACCACCATCACCACCAGCCCCACCACCACATCTCTGGCTCCATTCCTTCCCAGAGGCAATTTAAGTGCATGGAAGTATCTTCACTTTCAAGGTAACAAATAAAACAATACCTCTGACCGAATAAGAACCACCTTTCCTGAAAAGGTGGTATGTTGTTTTCCTGAACTCTCAAAACTTCACTCTTTCAGGTCCCCTGTAACATCAGTAGACTACAAGTTCCTCTACATTTGTATTTATTTCTTTTTTGTTTTGCCCCAATACGATCTCAAATGCACTGAGTTGTACTTTATGACATTTATGTTTATGCAAGCATGCAGTCTATTGTTTACATTTATATATTCATATGAAAATAAATATTTAAAAAGAACTGCTCACGGAAAGGTATACCGAGGCAGATCACACAAGCAAACCCTTTGATCCCAAGACACCAACTGGTTCAGGGCCCCAGAACGTTCACATCTAGACACGCTCTGCATTCAAGTGAGCTCGGAGGCCGTGGATTCTGCCGGGACTCGGTGCTGTGACTTGGCAACTCTTTTCAACTCCAGTTAAACGGTCCTTGGAGGAAAAGACCAAACATCCTGGAGTCATCTGTCCAGGGTGTAGGCTGTAGTCAAGGCCAATTTAAAGCCATTTTTAACACTGACAGAGTGCTGGAAACACACACCGTCTGACTAATACGGCTCCTATGAAGTCTGGGCACACGATCCTACAAGTCTGAGTAAAAAGCCTCATCTTTCTCCCAAGGAGCAGCTGGTGGTTCCAAACAGAACCAAGGCTCTGACTGTGCCAGTCAACGGGATCATTTGGGTAAAATACATGTTCAATGCTACCAGCTCTTACCTCTTCATGCCTTTAGACTGGAAAAAGAACAGTTTATCAGAGATGAGAAACTCTAAGGCAGAGTGACACAGGAGTTTGTATTGTTTTGGGGGGATGGGGATGTAGTTTATGCCTTCGTGAAGTTGGGCTGGGATGCATCTGGGAGTGAGTTCCCATAGTCCGGGGACTCAGAAGAGAAGGAACAACTGAAAATGACTTTCTCCTTTGGTTTGAGACCTTACGGAAAGGTGACGACCTGCCAGAAGCCAACAACCTGCCCCTGTCGCCAAGGTGGGCCAGAAGCAATGACAAAAGAACAAGGGGGCCCAGTGGAGGGCCTTCCACAGTAGAGCACACTGAAGCGAGGGCAAGGAAAGCAAGAGCAGGAAACTGGCATTAAAACATGAAATAATTGGGAGCATTAGATTTAGCCGTTTTCATGGGAGAAAAAAAAATGAAGCTGATTTGTGATACGTTATAAAATGGCAGGTTATCTTTCAAAACTTTTCTATTTTAAGACTAATAGAGGAGAAAAAATTATACCCCAACAGGAGTTTTCAATTGAGACACTAAAAATGTTTTCTGCTTTTAATGAATCCTAATAAGATGACTAACCCCCACTCTCATGGAATTTCTCTGAAAAAATTACAGTAAGAACCCTTAAGTTCACCTACATCACACATCAAAGCTTTCAAATTCCATTTGTTATAGAAAAGGAACCACTTTGAATCATTCTGAATTTTAAGCTACTTCTTTGGGCTCTCTAAAATCACCTTTCTAGGACAGGGGATAGGGGGGAGAGAGAGAGAGAGAGAGAGAGAGAGAGAGAGAGAGAGAGAGAGAGAGAGAGAGAGAGAGAGAGAGAAATATTTGATACTTATATTCAGGGGCATCTAAGCCTCGGTAGAACCTTTTTCTGTAGCTTACTGCAGTCAATTTTCAGTGCCTTGGATAATCCTGGTACAGATTACCCCCAACCCCCACCCTCTTCACTTCTCTTATCCTCATACAATTACAACGACTGTCCGGCAGACTGGGGACCCACAGGCCGCTCACACACAGCTCCTAGGAATGGCACTCAAGATCTGTGTTTGCCTTAGGTCGTGAGGAGTTCAGATGTGGCTTCTGTGCTGTTAGTTCAAGGACTGAAAAACAATGTATTGCTTGTTTTCAACCAATTTAGGCAAATTCTAGAACGTAGGCAGATACAGGTGTCTCAAAATTACAATAACCTTCTCCTAATCCGAAAGGTTCATTTGTTTTTAACCCTTAAGACGGAGCACAGTTCACAGCTGTTCTCCTGAGGTGGCAGCACATACCCCGGTTACTGCAGAGCACCCTGGACAGCGGCCTCACCAGCCTCAGTGCTTGGGGGCTGCCTGGATGCTCTAACAACCATCTGGCTGCCCACAGGTGCCCCTGTGCTTCCCTTTGCCCACTTCCTCGCTCAACGACATGATTGAGCATTCCCATAGCCTTTTCCTTTTTTTAATCTGAAGACCCTACATAAAATCTCCTTCCTTAAAAAAAAAAATTCTCCTTCCTGATTCATTTAGTATTAACATTTATAGCTTTTGCTCTTACTGCCATCTGCCTCACTTAGAAGTCTGAAACACACTACCGTACTTAAGTTATTTCTGTCTATGGCTATTTCTGCATATAATCTTGCTATTTTCCCTTGCTTCTGAATACGGCTTCTGTACACAGATGCCATTAAATTGAGCTTTGTAGTAATACTTGTGGATGTTGTTTTTAAAAGTGAAATATCAATCTGAAGGTAATACTGGCTGGCACATTCTATTCTATTGATGCAGTGAGAAAATGACCAGATTCCACGGGTTAAGAAAATACAGTCAACATGCATGCAGTTATTAGAACTGTCTATAATGAACTGGCCCGTCCTTCCTAGTCGCGATCACACCACGATGCGGATTACGCTCAGTGAACACTAGGCAGTGCCAGACCCCAAGGACAGGCGACTGCTTTGCTGTGCATACACTTTCCTTCATCAACCCAAGAAAACGGACTTCAGTCACTGAGCTAGCTCCCTTTAAAATGTTTGCTTATAGTATTATTTCTCTAGCTACCTAATGCAGGAGGAAGCTAGTAATACTAGTTTGCTTGCTACTTAAAATTACGAGACAGAAATTTGTGACAGCCGTGTTTATCTATAAACCACCAATTAAAACAATCCCACAAGCTTAACACCAGCAAAAATAAGAGCACTACAGCGTCTGCCAGAAAGACACAAACTCACACCACTGCGTAGATTCCAACTCTTATAGACACTGCAGAATTGCCCCTGTGGGTTTCTGAGACTAACTCGTCAGCGGAGTGGCGAGCCCTGTTTCTCTCCCAAGGGGCAGCTGTTGGTTTTGAACTGTAGACTTTGTGCTCAGCAGCCTATTCATAACCACTACGCCACCTGTACTCCACGGAACCAAGACTATGTTCTTGAATAAGTACTGAGCCCATCACCCTTCAGGGACTCTTGTATTACAGCGGCATGTGAACCTTCACCTTTTACTTTCAGTATAACTGATGAAACCTTGAAAACATTCATTCTCATTGTTATATTGCTCTTTCTAATTAAAACAAGTCACTAAACGGTTCTTAGGTTTCTCAGGGACCGCAAATAAATTATATAAAACAAAGATTTCAAACTCTTCGTTTCAGGACGGTGGGGGCATGGGGGCCACAGACCACAAACAACCCACCACAAACGTGGAGAGGAAGGAGCCAGGGCCCAAGAGAGTAAACAGTAAACGGCCGTTCGAAAGCACAATGTTCTATTTAGAACGTAGAACGTGAGGTACCGAACTAACTGTCACAAGGCAGCACTAAAGCTCAGTGTGTAGGAGAAACAAACGGCATGCCATTCAAACGTGGATATTGACACTAGTGCTCATTCAGTTGCCAAAACCACATCGGATGAAGCGAAGCTCACAAAATGCAGCCAATCACAAATGTAAAGCAACCGTTCTCTTTTCTGCCCTCCAAAGGGAAGGACAGAAAGCCCAACAGGTAACAGAAACTGTGGGACACCTAAGCTTAAATTGGCCTCTAATAATGACCTTCTCATCAGACAGCACTAGTTCATAGCTATTCGACCCCTTGGGGGGGGTGTCGAACGACCCTTTCACAGTGGTTGCCTAATACATCCTGCATGGAAGATATTTACATTACAATTCATAACATCAGCAAACTCAGTTATGAAGTAGCAATGAAAATAATGTTATGGTTGGGGGTCACCACACCATGAGGAGCTGTATTCAAGGGTCACGGCATGAGGAAGGTTGAGACCCACTGTAATAGACTAAAGCCCAGGTCAAACCCAGGGCCATTGCATCGATTCTAAATCACAGTCGTCTTACATAACATTGCTAGGTCTGTACATCTTTATGGGAGTAAACAGTCACATCCCGTGGGGCAACTGATGAGCTTATTCAACTTATTCCACAATGCCCCCAGGGACCTGGCTCTTGGAATGTTGGAGTCACTGCTAAGGCCACAGAGCAGAGAAGTGTATTTGATGGCATCTAATGTTCCCTTTGGTGGTTACATAATCTCATGTCAACCTGAGGATATTAAGAGTGAAGTCTACCCTGTTAATCGGGTCACAGTCTGATGATGCCTTCTTATGGGCATGGCCTTCTCATGAGGATTCTGGGAACTTGTCTCTCTGTCTTCAACTTCCTGTTGACAAGCCCTGTGGAGCCAGACTGAGACCTGAGAAGCCATGCGGTGGAGACCTGTGCCAGGCCTGGGATGCTTCCACTGCCATTGGATCCACAAGACTTTTCACCCACCAACCTGTGATCTTCTTGCATTACGCATCACTGCATGTGGCTGCGTGAGTCTGAAAAGAGATGTATGGACTGGTGTCGGACATAGGGGCTAATATCAGACTATGGACTTGATCTGGACTGGGCTGTTTTCTTGATACATAATTACTTTCTTATATAAAGCTGCTCCGTATACATGAGGATCCTAGGATTTGTTTCTCTAGTTAACCTAGCCTAACGCATTCCCTAGTGCCCTTCTGCTCTGCACATCAATCTGTGCTCTCAAGAGCAGTCTACTAACAACCGAGTCGGCAGTGTCATAAGCTTTAAGCCTATGAAATTGAAAAGCTGCTCCCAACTGTGCCACTGCAAAACCTCGTCTATTAAAAATAGAAGCACGAGTCTTTGGTTAATGTTTCATTTACTCCATAAACACAACCAAAATATGTTGACATGCGAGGATGCTTGGGGAAATAAATAAGGAACATAGAGCTAAAAAACGATTAAAAAAACATTCCAAACCGAACAAGTCATTCAACAGAACAAAAACTAGACGTGTGCAAGTAATGCACATCCATAAGAATGAAGCTCACTTTCCATGATATGATTGGATGCGAACAGCCAATTGGTTGAAAGGGGGGTTTCCTTGGGGGTGTGGTCTGCCTCCTGTATATATATGTCTGCAAAAGCTTGCTCCTTCATGGCCCTGAGACTCTTCTTTGTCACTTGACCTCTCATTTGTGAGGTGTAAGATAGCAGAGGTCTCTAGCCTGCAAAGGTCCTGTGAGGTTTTCCAAGGATAAATTCATTCAGTTGAGTTATTTATTTCTTAAGCTGATAACTGAGCACCCATTATGCTACACGTCCGAGATAAAAGTTCTGAAATCAAGGATGCATAGTCAATAAACCATTTCTATCAAGTATATCATTAAGCAACACAAAGAAAAGAGCATTTTGCGTCAGGAAGTTAGTTAGTTTGGGGTCTGAGAAACTTGGACGAGATAGAAACCTAAGGTGACCTACCTGAATGGGTCCCACAGACATGAGCAGGCTCTTCAGCTGGGCATCAGTAGTGGACGAAGAAAGCCCTTCCACAGACACAACACAGGGCTGGGGCTTGCACTCCACCACTCGTAAATTCTGCTTATTTGGCATGAGGCGTCCCCGACCCATCTGACCGGCGAGTCCTCTGCCTCTCCCGTACATGACCTAACAGCAACAAAAGGTGACAGTGTTCTGATTTCGAAGCTTTAAGCATTTCCAAAGTTACTAAGATAGAAGGCTGAGCAAGTAACTCTTAGTTATAATATTAATCCTAAACCTTCTACCAAAAGTTTTCTTGTATGCATTTGATATGTTTTTAGATCCTTGCACAAGCATTATCCGATACCATCCTTTTTATATGATCTTCTTATAGAATCCTTACAACCGCCCACAGATGAGGGAAGATTTTAGAATCCTCATGTTCTGGGAGTAAACGGAGGTTTCAGGTGGAGACACTCAGCATCTTATGTATCTATATGTGTGGAGTTTTTTGTTTTTTTAAATCTCTCTCATCATATATCTACGAAGAACACCTGAATAGAGAAAATTCAAACAGGAATAATCTTTAAAGACTGTAACAAAAGCTAGCACTTAAGGTGCACGCCTCTGACCTGCAGCTACAGAAATGGAATTCTGTTTGTTCCTTTATCATGAAGTGTTACTGAGATAATGTACACAAAGACATTCAAATAGGTTTAAAAAAAGAGGATGGTCTAAATACCAATGTTACGAGGAGCACCAAGATTAGCAGGGAGGTTGAACCAGCAGGATTCAAAGGCTTTCAGGGAGAAACTCAAAGCAAGGCCGCAAGGCACTCCCCGACGTGGCCGAATCGATTGAAATAGGGTTGTCTGGCTTCGACCTCCATGGCATCCACCAGGCTGGCCACCCGTTCCTCTTCCAGACACGGAAAGGCTTTGGTGGAAGAAAAAGATGCTTCTCACCAAAAGCTGGGGATGGAGGGATGGGATGGCTGCTCTGCTGTGACAGGATGATGCCCAGAGGATTTCAAATATCACACAGAAGAGGAGACACATCGACACCCTCACAAGGAGGCCTGGAGAGATGTTGCTTCTCTGTCTAGCAGACTGAGTTCACACAGACAAACACTCCTTCACACAGCAATACATCCCAGCGCAGAGAGAGGAAAGCCACCAAGAACGACGATCCTACCCCTTTCTAGGGCCAATTATGGAGCCACCAAAAGGTGCCCTCTCTCCCCTTGGGGTTAATAATTATGAAATCACCCTGAAAAGACCCAGGGCGTTTCCTTGGTGAGATCCGGTAGCTAAGCGAAAGTCAAGTGTCCCCAGGCTGATGCTGTCTGGCGGCACATTCCTCCTACTTCGGAAGGTGGCAGAGCCGCTGGCTCTGCAGACAGCTTAGCGTCTCGGGCAAACGCTCGCTCGCTCCTGCAATGAGGCGCTACAGCCGGACCATTAAAAAGTCATGGGAGGGAAAGCTCTGTGGTGAACGTCAGAGCGTGTTTTCAAAAGCAGAACAAAGACCATCCTGGCTTAGCCCTGCATGTCTATTTGAGCCCTGCTGAGCAGCAAGTCCTGCCATTTAAACATTCCATTTCCTGAGCCAGCGGGGCGACCTCACTGCAGAAGCGGGCCTTCACACTGCTACTGCGGGAGGAAACAGGGCCAACTGTACCTTTTTGGCTGGGTGGATTCCTTGGATGCTTTTGATCCCTGGAGGAACAGCCGGGTGCATGTGGGGGGCCACTGGCGAGTGCTGTGGCTGAAGGGTCCCCTTGGTCAGTGTGACCTTCCGGACAGGCTGCTGCCTCCCTTCCGGAGGTGGAGGAAGCCGCTGCGGATGGCCTTCCGGGTGGAAAAAGCCGTCACTCTCTCCTCCCTGCAGGAAGTAACCAGGCATCACGCGGTTTAGTGATCTGCTCACACAGAGGGTGAACCGACAAACACAATTTCTAACTAACAAGCATGTAAGCAGGCTCATGTTTCATCAGCGCGTTCGGAAACTCGGCTTGTGGCAGTGCTCGGGTTTGAACAGCGAGTCTGACCGGGATGGCGGTTCCGAGGCAGCAGTCTGGAAGTGGCCTGGCGATGAGCTTCTGCAAAGATCACGAAGTAGGAACCTGTCTGGAGCAAGTCTACTGACACACAGCACCCACCAACAGTAGCAGGGCTTTACAAGGACATTCTTCTTACTAGGAAACACTCAGCTCTCCTTCGCTTACTCAGCCACTAAGTCTGACGATATCCACTTTAAGAGGCCTGGGAGAAAAATAAGTGCTGGTCGCCCCAGTACAACAAACAAAAGCGAAACATCCTTTGGAGTCAACAAGCAACTTTCATTTCCAAGAGCTTTCCTGCTGGAGCCTGACTTCGTAGCACTGTCGCTTTACAGCTTTCCTCTCTCACAGCTCAAGTGAGCGGGGAACCTGGACCCACCCACTGATTTCGGCGCACACTGGAAAGGCCAAAGGGCAGGCCTGGGGAGAGCACGGCAAGTGAGCCAGAGGCGCTGCCTGGCACTTTCTGTAGCCACAGGACGGAAGAACAGCCGGGCACCACTGGCCCGTATGGCCCTCCGCTCCGGCGAGAACACGGGGGCCAGGACCAACCACACAGGGACCCAATTTCGGGGAAGAAAGGCATCTATTCTATTAGGTGCTTCAACTAACCCTTTCCGTTAAAGCTTTTACTCATGATCTGCCCTTAACAGTTGCTAATCAGTTTGGAAGCAACTCTACATGGCAGCGACAGTACAATGCCATTGGGCGTGATGGCTGAGGCCGGCTGTGTTCAGTACTAACTACAGCACCCTTCCAAAAGAAACAGCGGCAAGAAGAGTGAACGATGTCAGCCTGCTAAGGGTGGGTGCTGCAACTTGAAAACTAACTCTCCGGCACTTTTAGCAGCCCGGTGCCCTGCTCTTGGCATCAACAGGAACCCGGCCAGGTGCTGGGTAGTAAATCTTCCACACACGGGCTGCTCAGCAGAAGTCCGTGCCAAGACTGCCCACCGTCACGGGAGCCTAAGAAAGCATGAGATGCTGAAAAATGACGCAACGGAGAGACTTCTGGCTCGGGGAGCATGAAGAGGCCAGCCAACGCTTCCGCGTGCCCCCCAGGACAAAAGCATGAAACCAGAAAAGTTGTTGGAAACAACCATTTTAAGCTTCTGAAAACCGACCCCAGGGAAACAACAAATTGAGAATTTCTTCTTAATATTTGGGATCAGTGTCAGCCGTGGCCTTCCTGACAAGGCTATTATTTTGTCCTCGCTGGCTCTATTTGGTGCTCAGGCATGTCCGTACAAGCAGCCAACGTGGTGGACGAGGAAGGGGGAAAGCCCAGTGAAGTGTGATCCCCGTCCTGTTTTGGGACACACAGCAATCAGTCCGCGATTTAAACTCTTCACACAAGGCTGCTTTGGAAGCTCACGCACGTCCAGGGAGACCCCAGAGAGCTGGACAGACCGTAAAGCCACGGCAGACTTAAGAACAGACTGAACTTGGAATGCACTTTCCAGTCCACACACAGACAGATCCACTTACTGGCTAACCACTACGCTGAGAAGCTAGGGAACACAAATTTTTAAAAAATTCATTTCTTTTGAATGGAACCAAAATTAAAGTACAGCTTATCCAAATTTAGGAGATGCCATGAAAGCTGTGCGTCTAAGGAAACGAACAGATTAAGCCTTGTATCAGAAAGGAAGGAGCGAAGGAAAGAACAGGGACTCACACCTGAAGGATGCGGGAGGAAGGCACTCTTATAGAGCGCAGAGCAGAGCGATGACATGACACACAGAAAACCAATACAGAAAACCAGACCCTGGTTTTCTGAGATCAACAGACTTGGTAGTCCTTTATTTAGAGTAACCCCAAAACAACAAGACACAAATTAGTAATGTCAGGAATGAAAGCGAGGTCAACACATGGACCCTATATAAAGTAAAAGGAATATTCTTAACGTTAAAAAATTAAGACGCTCTCCGTTTCTCTGCCACCCCGAGTGTGGTGGTGCTCCAACTTCATCATGTCATCTCATAAGACTTTCAGGATCAAGAGATTCCTGGCCAAGAAACAGAAGCAGAATCGGCCCATTCTCCAATGGATTCGAATGAAAACCGGTAATAAAATCAGGTACAACTCCAAGAGAAGACACTGGAGAAGAACCAAGCTGAGTCTGTAAGGTGCCCCCTGAAGGGTAGCACGCATGGCCGCATTTTCCCAGGCTCAGATCATGAATTAAGACTTTCGTCCCCATCTGATGACCTGAACTTCTATTGGCAAATAATCTGGTTTATTCCTTGGTTTTTTGCTTCCTAATCAAGTTTAACAATAAATAATGTAAGGCTGTTGGTGTGGGGAAAAAAATTAAGACAACTTAGGAAAAACGGACACGGTCCAAAAAAGATTCAAAATGGACTCAAGAAGAAACAGAAAACCTGATTAGACAGCTAAGATGTAAAGGCATTGAATTAATCATTTAAAAATCTCTCACAAAGAAAAACTCATGCCCAAATGGCTTCACTAGTGAATTCTGTCAGCTATTTAAGGAAGCCATACTTTCAATCTCTCATAATCTGTCAGAAAAGCGGGAGAGGAACGAGGACTTTTCCCATTCATTTTTGAGCTACTATTGCTGATACAAGGAAGACCTCTAAACAAATGAAAACTACAAAGCACTATCCCTCATTGAAGTTTATACATAAAAATGTGTTGAAATATTAGTAAGCTGAATCCACAAAATGGAAAAGGGATCATATGCCATGGCCAAGTACTTATCCCAGAAATACAAGACTGACCAATATTTGAAAACCTACCAATGAAATAAACCATACTGAAGGGACATGATCACGTCAAAGGATACATTTTTAAGAAAACCACCTAATGAAGTCTAGGAATGGTTAAAACTCAGCAAAGTAGAGGTAGGAGGGAATTCATCAAAGGGCATCTAAGAAACCCTTCAGGGTCAACAGTTGGACGCTTCCTCCTCAGGACCACTTCTAGTCAAACTGTACTGATCACCTGAGCCCTACCCCCATCGGAAACGCCGGGAGCTTCTGAGTGTCTTTGCTATCGAGAGGTTACATAGAACCTCACCGTGGGCCCCAGACGTCAAGGATTTTAAAGGGCTTTCAGGTGATGCTGTTGTCGCGCTAGGGCTGTGAACTTCCACATCAGATGACTCTATCATTTCCATTTTAATTGCATGATAAAAGTCACAGAGATAACACTTCCAAATGAAAATGGAAGCATTTGGAAAAGTCTGATGATTGTATAATCTTTCTGAATATGACTGAACTGCTGAATTGTGTGAAGTGTTGATTACAGCTCAATAAAACGGTATTTTTAAAAAAAAAAGCAAGAAAAGGCATCCATTTGCAAAATCCATAAAAAAAGTGAGGCATCATCCTCGACCAGGGAGGGGAGCAGGTGCATGCACCGACCAAGGCTGGTCTGAAGGAAGCACACAACGTGTCGTGGTGTTTACTCTTTAAAAGGCTCTGCTTCTCTTACCTCCACATAGAAATTTCTATGCTAGGAAGTTTAAAACTCCATGTATATGTAACAATACATACTAAATGTCACCTTTACCAGTGATGCAGCAGATAACTTACCTAAGGATTCTACTGAAAGTATGCTTCCCACAGTGCAAGGACCGCATAAGACGCACACGCCCAGCAGCAGGCTGGGTCCAGTCAGGCTGCCCTTCCGCCGCACTGCTCTTTCCTGTGGCCACGCTGTGAGTCGGCCTTCCAGGTGCCCTGTGCGGCAGTGTGGGAGCTTGGGTAGAAGTGGCAGGAGAGACCTAAAGTCTCCACAAGACTTTAGATATAAAACAAGCTACTGGTTGCAACTCTCCAACTTCTGTCCTTTTCACTAATGGAGAGATGCATATAGACTATAAGGTATGTGATCAAGAAGCCTTTCAGTGTATGCACTTTGGTGATTTAAATAAATAAATGTACTCCCTGGGAGGCAGTGTCAGAATGGCCTCTCAAACGGTTTTAACCAGTGGTTAAGACCCTATATAAATTGGTTTTCTGAGATCAATGAAATTTGATAATCCTTCACTACTCTGTACCTAAGACCTGTCAAAATGTCTTGCGAAATAGGAGGCACAGAAATAATCATCGAATAATTCAATAGAGATCTCACTTCTTTTACACATTTTGAATGGGCTACGGAAGGACGATAGTGTGCTACACAATATGCTACAGCCACCGACAATTAGTACATACTGCTCCGCATGTGGGCCGCTCACTCTCCACTTTGCTGCCAGGAATCCAGCGTCCTAGAGCGGGCTCCCCAAAGCAATGCTCACGGTGTCTCTCTCAGGTGTCTTCCACGGAACTTCACGACCCAGGATCGTTCCTGTTCTCTTACCGCGACGAAACACCTACACAGTAACAGGTCCAGCCTGTGCCTGGTTCACTGTGTCTGCCATGACAGAACGAGTGTGAAGCCCGTCATGAGAGGGCAAGTGGGAGTTCTAAGTCAGAGCCTCATAATCTGGGGATGGCCTTAACTAGGTAATAGATTGTTGGCTAATACTGTTGGTCTAAAGAATGATCGATGCATGTAAAACAATAGACGGCACTGAACATTCTGGTAAGTCACCTGATTTTCTTCAGCTTTCCAGAGTGAAAAGCAAACTATCCTGGATGGAAATTTATGATCGACAGAGAGAAGCCCAATATTAAAAGACTAGCTGACACCACAAAGATAGTATCATTACTAGTCTAGCAAAGTACGAAGGAGCCTCACAGTCACTGGAAAAGACGGAATCAAAAGATAATAGAAGGTTTTCCCATTTTTTGAAGCTGTGGCAGTTTACATAATCTCCTGTTAACTTGTGAAGGGGTGGAGTCTAGCCTGTCAATCAAGTCATAGCCAATAAAACCTCTCTGTGGGCATGGCTGCTTTCTGAGGATTCTGGGACACGGACACACACACACACACACACACACACACACACACACACACACACACACACACACACACACACACCTCTCTTTCTGCTTCGGCTTCCTGCTGACAAGCCACATTGAGCTAAGCTGATGGAGCCAGAGCCCTGGAGCTGGTAGAGCCACATGGAGACCCATGCAAGCACTCAGATGCTTCCACTGCCACTGGATCCACAAGACTTTCCACGCACTGACCTGTGATCTTCCTGCATTCAGTGTCATTGCATATGTTGTGTGTGTCTGAAGAATTTAGAGACTGGTATTGGAGATATGAGCTAATATCAGACTCATGGACTTGACCCAGACTGGGCTGGGATGTTTTCTCAATATTCAATTGCTCTTTTATATAAACCTCTTCCTTCTACACAAATATCTATGAATTTCTTTCTCTAGTCAACCCAGACTAATACCAGAAGCCCTCTGGTGTATGCGTTTGTGTGATAAATATGTAATACCAATAGATTAACTTGATGGCAGTGAGTCCCAATCCTGGTAATGACTGAATGATTTTTAAATTAGAAATTGTGAATTATTTACTTCATCGGTATATACTCCAAATATTAAAAATTACCATAGTTGCTTTGGTTGTGGTTGTTGCTGTTAGGCGCCCTCAGGTGAGTTCTGGCATGTAGTGACTCCAAGAACCCAGAATGGAGCACTGCCCGGGGCTGTACCATCCTCACAATCGAGGTTATGCCCTTGCTGCGGCCAGAGGCAATTCATCTCCTGGACGTCCCTCTTTTTTGCTGACCTCTTACTTTCCTGAGCATGGCGTCCCTTTCCAGGGACTGCTCTGACCTGGCAACAGGCCCGTCCTGCTTGCTACTAAGGAACACCGCGGCTGTCCGCCTTCTAAGACATGTATCTGTTCGTCTGACACTCTGTAGTACTTTCCTTAATCCTTGCCGGTGCTCTAATTCAAGTCAGACATCTTTCTGGGGCCTCCCTTATTCACTGTTAGTCTGGGTGGACTAGAGAAACAAATTTGTGATACTTATATGTGTATAAGAAAGAGCTTTATATATAAGAGCAACTGTACATTGAGAAAACATCCCAGTCCAGTCCAGATCAAGTCCTTAAGTCTGATATTAGCCCATCTGTCTGATACCAGTCTATAAAATTTGTCTTCAGATTCACACAACTCATGCAATGACGCCAAATGGTCTTGTGGATCCAATGGCCATGGAAGAATCAGCACTGGCGTGGTTGATTCCCCACATGGCTCCTCCAGCTCCAGACTCTGGCTGCCATTAGTTAGAGCTCCATCTGGCTTGTCATCAGAGATGTGTGTGTCCCACCTCCAGTGAGGAAGACAGGCGTTTCCAGAATCCTTAGGAGAGGGCCATGCTCACACAGAGGCCTCACTGGCTATAACCGGATTGACAGGCTAGACCCCACCCTTTCGCAAGTTGACAAATTAAGTAACTGCCACACTGTCCCAACTTTCACCTGAATATAAGGTGACTGAAAATGACACAGCTTGGGTCAGGCATGTCTTCGGTCTCAAAGTGACATCGTTGCTCTTCAATGCTTCAACACTCAAACAAAGTCTCAAGCCGTAGACCTGGCCTAAGCAATCCATCATTTGATTTTCTGGCTGCTGCTTCCATGAGCACTGATTTGGGATCCAAGCAAAATTAAATCCTGACACCTTTAATCTTTTCATTTATCATGATGTTGTCTATTGGGCCAGTTGGACTTTAGTCTCTTTACATTGAGTTGTAATCCGTCCTGAAGGTTACAGACCTTACTCTTCCTCCGTAAATGCTGCAACTGTCTGTGTACCAGAAAGCAAGCTCCAAGAAATCTCAACTCGCCAGTGTCCTCATTAAGAGAGGACAGCCTAACAACAGGTGAATCATGAATATTTAAATTAACAAGGGAACGCAAAAGGTAGGATTCAAGGATGAATGCGTGCTTGATTTATAGGAAAACCCCGTTTCTTATTGCCTGCAATGTTAAATGATGAAGGAAAGGTCTACAATTGCTTATATCAGGATGACTTTTGATATCTTCCACAATTACAAGGGGAGACTTGGTGGCATAGTGGGTTATGTTTTAGGCTGCTAACCCCAAGGTCGACAGTTCAAATACACCAGCCACTCAGGAGAAGAAAGATGAGGTTTTCTGCTCCCATAAAGGTTTAGTGTCTCAGAGACCAGAAGCGGCAGTTTTACTCTGTCCTGCACGGTCACAATGAGTTAGAGAGCAAATGTTTTGAGGATGATGAGGGCAATGAATGCACAAATGTGCTCTATACAATTGATGTATGTGTGGATTGTGTTAAGAGTTGTATGAGCCCCCAACAAAATGATTTTTAAAAAGATCCAAGCAGAGGCACCGTTTATGTTGTTGAAAAGGGGGTATTTTCAATGAGAAAAAATACATACATGGCCTTTTTTTAAAACAGAGAAATTATTATCTTTCAAGTGAACACAATTCTAGGGAGAAAGCCTTAACTATGGCATGATTCTGGTTCACACCAAGAACGAGGTTACTAGGTTGTGAGCACTGAACATATATGCTCACACAGATACAAGTGAAAGGATCAATTTGAATGCAAACCAAACCAAAGGGAATCTATCCATTCAAAAAGGTCTTCCATAGCCCGTGATCTTAACAGCTGTGCCGCTGAACGTCATCCTACAGTTATTACTACGAGCTATGTAAAATCTACAATACCATCCGTTCAAATAAATTAGGGATTTTAACAACCTGTCAATGACAGGCTAAGTTCCATTCATAAAAAGTTCACTCTGAAAGTGACTTTCTCAAGAGTTACACAGTATATTATTTTAACTCCTCACAAGACCGAGTGTTTTAAACACAATTTTAATTATCTTCCTCTCCCTCCAAAAGAAACAAGAAGAATTTCTGCCCATTTTAAACCAAACTAGAAACATTGGTGTTTCCTCTCCACAAGCGACTGTCTTTTAATAAATGATTTTTAAAGTTTCTTTAGGGTACTTTTTTGGGGTCCTATAAGCAACACTACACTTCAGGAATAAAGAGCGCCTCTGGTACTGAGTGAAGCGCCTGCCTACTCACTGAGAGGCGAGTGATTCAAATCGACCTGCCACTCCCTGGGGAGAAAGCTGTCGCAGTTGGATTCTGCAGGGTTAGAACCTTAGAAATCCTCAGGAGCAACTCCACGCTGCCCCAAATCAGGTTGCTGTAAGTTTGGTTTGGGTTTAAACTTAGAGAATACTTTTTATCTGCTTAAACATTACAAAAAAAATAAGTTTTGTTGCCACCAACAAATTTATTTATAACGAATGGTTTAAATGTATAGATAAAAAAGCCTATTGATACTGTCAGGGCTTCTTGCCATTTGACAGATCAAATCTTATTTTCATTCTTAAACCCCAAGAAGAAGAGATAGCACTGACTCGCATTCACTAGTGAGCACATTGATTAATCCCTCTCTATAGAAATCTCAACTCTTGATTACACCTATCAGACGTTAAGCAGCATTATTCTAGAGTGACAACACCTGACAAATTCCCCAACCATTTCTCTCAGCCTTTGTGGCCCTGCTAGCTTGTATTAACCCTGATGAAAAATTAATTTTCCTTATCTTCTTCTAAACCCTAAAATCCAAATCCGCCAAACTGGCAACTCTTTCTGTAAAGGTATTATGAAAACCTCTAAAAGATTAATTGCATGTCTTCAGGTGACATTAAATTAATTTCTGTACTCATGACAGACATTTGATACTCCTTACTGAGAAGACAGATAACATTGTCAGGGTACACAGAAGGACAGTGGTGTAGTGTCCCAGGGCAGCCTCTTATGAATTCTCCTTCGATAAGGCCATACTTCACTGTCACTGGCAATGTTACTGATCTCACAGCACATACACCTCACTGAACACTGACAACAACAATGTTGGCTCTATCCCAGTAATCTTTCTAAGGCTAATTCAAAACCTGGACAATAAATGATACTATACATGCTATAGGAAGTTTCTGAATATAAATATATTTGAAGGCTCTTCTATTTTTTCCCTTGGTGACTGCTATATCAAAGGAGAAAAAGGAAAACTATCATTCGTTTCCCAGATCCTAGGTCAACTCATTAATTAAATTATGACAATATCACGAGGTAGAACATTTCACATATGCAATGCTCCATTTATTCTCTGCAAGAAATCACCCTTCCACAAAGGCACGCATCCAAACTTCAATCAAAAGTGCTTCCTACATAATCCTGGTCATAGTCTACACATAGGATTAAAACAAAATCCCTAACAAACCAGAGCAGGCAGATCTCAAAGCTGCCTGCTCTTGGGCAGCACACAGTAAAAGGATTCTAGTCGTGTTTGAATTTATCGTGTGGTTGATAAATGACACGTGTTCATCTGGTCTCTCTACCAACAATCTACCTTCACGTGGTGAGTTAGGCTTGGGGCAATCATTAAAACTGTAATTAATTTGCATTTGGAGGAAGAAATAAAGCCCTTTGCTCTTGGGAGACCTGACAGGCCAGGATTCTCATTCCCAAAGTATCCATTTCGACTGGGAAGGTCCACTAAAAGTGAGACTGCATGGGCCTTTGGACTAGATATATACCTCTCAACTCCAGTTGGGGTGGAGCCTGGTTCTTCCCAAAGGGATGACTGTCTCCATCTGGCAAGGCGTGGGTCCCGCCCAGTCCCGTGAGAAGCGGCCCTCTGCAGCTGGGCAGCCCCTAAGGCAGGCAGGGAGGTTCCAATTCCCGGTAAGCCGTGGACAGTCAGGAGAGGGGAGTCTACCTAAGCCACTGGAGAAAGCAGGCTCCTACTCTCCTGGGGAGGGCAGACTCTTGTAGCCTGATGACCACTAACAGGTGACTTATATATGGCTTATTCACTGCTCATTTGTTCTCCCATCTCATATTAGTGAATACAGAAAATTCTGTGTTAAAACTGATTCCAACCTTTCTAGTAAATGACCTATTTTGCTCAAATGTGGAGGCCACCTTTATGATTGTTTAAAAAGTAACTTAAGGAAGTTATCAAATTGATCACTAAAGCACTTTTAAAAATTCTGCTGTACAAGTTTCTCCTCTACAAGGAAAATTCTACAGTATAGATCTTACCAAGCAAGTGACTAATCAGGATTATCCATGCCCCATTTTCTTTCCTCTCTTCTGCTATTTGCCTTGTGGCCATTTTACTGCTCATTAACACCATTAACAAGGACAAGAATAGGAAACAAAGGAGGTCAAATTCCAATTAGTGAACTCTGCACAACTCTCTGCTACCAGAAAGGGGCTGACAAGAAGAGAACAAGGTGAAACTATTAGCCTCTGGTATCTACCATCACACAGTCTTGTCCCCTTCCCTCCATCCTTCCTTCCTTCCTTCACTCCTTCCCTAAGCCACCTACCTGAGCAGCATGGAACCCTTGGCTCTCATTTCTCTGTCAAAAGCAAGTTTTCTTACACCCAAGTTCATTACTACCTGGATTCACTAGAACATCTTTTTTCTAGTAGAATTCTCTATAAGATTCTTTCTACAGATGCAGATTTTGAAACCTTACTTTGTCATCACTTCCATTTAAGATCTACCAGACCAAGATCTTTCCGGCCTCTCCTACTTATCTGCTCACACGCACTGTCAATTCCCAAGCCATATTCATAGCCACATTCCCAAGGACTTGACAGCTGATCTCGATTTACCCAAATGAGACCCACACTGGTTATGTAGTTGTCTTCGCCTACGACTCAGAGGTTTATAACTATTTCCAGTTACAAATTACAAAAGCAGCAAAACAGGATGTATACGGAATTAGTAATGGGAATAAGTTACGCATTTTGGACAAATACAGTAAGTTGTTGCATGAAAAGATTAGAAAAACAATCACTTTTGTTTTATAATAATAAACTAAGTAGATATCTCAATATAACTAATAATTTGTTCCTTTTGATTTTCCCAAATATTTCTTACTGGGATCATCTGAATGTATACAATAAACAACTACTACTTTAATAATCAGAAATATTGAGAAAACATTCAGGCTCTGTTAACATCTCATCTCCCTTGCTACTTCAATTAAAAACAGAAACAAAAACCGTAAGACATGTCAATATTTTTAAAAAGTCACTTAAACGTTTAACAAACATTTCTTAAAGAATTAAAATATACACACAAAAGAATGAAAATATACATGAAACTAGACCAACCCTGTTGCCCTGGAGTAACAGATTAGCCAGCAGGTGGTGCTGTCAACTGCCATGCAGCCAATCCCAACTCAGAAAATCTAAGTGGCTACCCCAAGGCCTGACTGGCAGGGGGAGAAGGCAGACAATGATGCTAGCAATGGACAGAGGAGCGAGAGATTTCTGTATGTGGAAATAGTCAGGGAGACGGCCAAGGAGACACCCTTACCTGGATCTTAAGCACCAAGTAAAATTGACAAGTGAGAGAGAGACATAAGCAGTGTGGAACATCTGAGAGGGAAGGGCACAAATTATAACCTTGCATTTCTTGCTTAAGGATGTTGATAGTTTCTTAGACCAGTGTTCCAAAGATGATCACAACTTTAGATATTAAGGACGGATATTTTTGTGTCTCTAAATTAAACCTCAGCTTGTTGTGAACCTGCAACAGCTACATGGACACACTCTCATCTGTCAGTATCCACAGGGGATTGGTTCCAGGAGCCCCTGCTTCACTCGGCTACCCCATACCAAAATCTCCTGGTGCTCAAGTCCCTAAGTAAGACGGACACACTTTGGCGCTGTCAGAGCCATCTGCATCTGTCTGCACATATGACTACATCAGCAGGTCCACCTAGATAAGATAGGCTGTACAATGTGAGAAGAAAATAACAGGACCAACGGTCCCGGAGGGACAGGAGAGTGTGGGAGGTAGGGGAAGGGAGGAGGTGTTGACCAACACAGGGACAAGGGAACAACGAGTGGTTCAAAACCAGAGGAGGGAGGGGAGGGGAGGACTGGTAGGGAGAGACCAAGGGCAAGGTAACTGAGAGGAATTACTGAAACCAGAATGAAGGCTGAACATGGTAGTGGGATAGGAGGAAAGTGTAACGAAAGAGAGGAAAGGTGTATGTAGGAGGCAAAAGGCATACATAGAAGCCTAAATACAGACATGTACAAATGTAAATAGATTTATGATTATGGGGAATAGACCTATATGCATGTGTTTATAGGTTCAATAGTAGAGTAGCAGGTGGACATTGGGCCTCCTCACGCGTACTCCCTCAATACAATAGCACCTTGCTCAGCTAAACGGTCATTCCATGATACCAACCTTCCTGACATGATCACTGAAGACAGACGTGTACATAAGCAAACGTGGTGAAGAAAGATGATGGTGACCGGCTATCAAAAAGATATAGCATCTGGGGTCTTAAAGGCTTGAAGACAAACAAGCAGCCATCTAGCTCGGAAGCAACAAAGCCCACAGAAAAGAAGCACACAAACCTAAGAAAACACGAGGTGTTGAAGGGATCAGGTAGCAGATACCAAAGAACAAAAACCATCATTGTCTGATCACCTTCCCCACATAAACGCTGAAGACGAATGTGTGCATAAATAAGTGTGGTAAAGAAAGCTGATGGTGCCCGCCTATTGAGAGTCATAGCGTCTGGGGACTTAAAGGCTTGAAAGTAAACAAGTGGCCATCTAGCCCAGAAGCAACAAAGCCCACATGGAAGCAGCACACCAACATGTGTGATCATGAAGGGTCGAGGGGACCAGGCTTCGAGCAACAAAGGCAGGGGGGAAAAATTGTAGCATTGTGAATGAGGGGAGTGCGTGATGGGGACCCAATGCCCATCGGTAGGCGGCTGGATATCCCTTGCAGAGGGGCAGTGGGAAGAAGAGTCACTCAGGGTTCAGTGTAGCAACAATGAAACTCAAAACCTTCCTCTAGTTCTTGAACGCTTCCCCTCCCCCGTAATTTTCATGATCCCAATTCTACCTTGCGGACCTGGATAGACCAGAGGATGCACAGTGGTGCAGTTGGGATCTGGAAACACAGGGAATCTAGGACAGATGAACCCCTCAGGACCAGCGGTGAGAGTGGCGACACCGGGAGGGAAGGGGGTGTAGAAAGGGGGAACTGATCTCGGGGATCTACATGTAACTTCCTCTCTGGGGGATGGGCAACAGGAAAGTGGGTAAGGGGAGACGCCGGGCAGTGTAAGATAGGATAGAGGAATCATTTATAAATGATTAAGGGTTCGTGAGGGAGGAGGGAGTGGGGAAGGAGGTGGAGGGTGGGGAGGGGAAAAGGAAAATGAGCTGATTCCAGGAACCCAAGTGGAAGGTGAATTTTGAGGATGAGGGCAACGAATGTATAAGGGTGCTTTACTCAATTGATGTATATATGGATTGTGGTAAGAGTTGTATGAGCCCCAATAAAATGATTTATAAAAAATAAATAAAATAAAATGGCACAATGTTTACATATAACCTGAGCACATCTTCCCATGTACTTTAAATCATCTCCACGCCTTTTCCTAATACAATGTGAATTGTAACATAAGTAGCATTTTAAGCTTCCTCTCTGCCTAACTTCATGGGGCAGCCCCTTCCCCCGACTCCCACAGAAACAGACAGGTGGTACACAACACATGCTGAAAAGGTGAACAATCCCTGGTCCAACCAGTTTTGAACTGCGGGTCTTGGAAGTGGTAGGAGGCTGTCCAGGGATGCTTTGCACGCTCCTGCTTAGGTGCGGAGTCAGCAGAGTACTCCGTGGGGGACAACTCAAGTCCCACTTCCAGGAACGTGCCTGCAAAGCGATGATCTCTATTGTTTGAATAAACGAGGAAGCAAGTGTCTGCTCGGTTATGAATGAGCCTTGTTGACATGTAAAGCAAACATATTCAGGTGTGCTTTGAGGAGGATTCCCCATGTCACATACTTCCGGCCCTGGGTGTTCATGTCTCAGCAGCGCTCTCCAGAGGCTGAGAGAACTACTCGTGACATTCAAAGTGATGCTGAACGCTTTGGGAACTATCGTGCAAGCACAATAATTCAAAGTACGAATCAACATAGCAGAAAGTACTTCATTCCAGCCAACTGCCTATTTCAAGACACAGACAAAACCCAACCAAGTCAGGTCGTCGTCTTAGTCACTTGTCTCTCTGAAGTTCCTGGTCAAAAGATTGGACATATGCCAACAAGATGGAAAAGCCATGACACCCAACTAGCGACGAGCAGACCTGGCGCCTGGGTCACCACCACATTGCGCTGGACCAGGCCGATGGCAGGGCCACGGTGAGGAGATTACAAGCTGCGCCTGCACAGTTCATGCACCACCAAAGGAGGAACCGCTCCAAGAGAGACGCAGGCAAACTGCCTGGACTCGCAAGCCAAGCTGAAGCGGCTCTCACTGGCCACGTGGTGGTAGGAGGCCATTGTGGCATCAAAATAAATAATGACAGCAATACTTCAGTAGTAACACTTGAGTTAGAAGAGAAAGTTATTACACCTAGTTAGCAGCAGGTCAACTAACACACATAGAAGGAATGGTAACAATGAAAACAATGGAACCTTCACAGAGTCTTAAAGTATATTCCCATTTCACTTAGTAATTAAAGTACAAAGGGTAGAGTTTTAACTCTACAGTGGAGACTCACTGTAATAACACAGCATGTTATTCAAGTAATCAGAGGTCACCTAAGCAATAGCGGGACAAAGTGGCATCACAGGTCTTATGACATGACTAAGACACGGCCCTGCTAGAGTTTCTACCCACACACTAATCTAGCCTTAAACTAATTATGAAGCATAAAACCAACCCAAATTAAGCATCAAGACGTAGTCTCTACTCTTTAAAAACGTTCAGGTCAAGAAATAAACACAAGCACAGATTAGGAAATTGCTCAAGATGAGGGACTAGAGAGGCAACAGGACAGGAAATGGAACATATAATCCTGGATTGCAGGCCGAGGGGAAATGGCTACAAAGAATGCAACTGGGGCAGCTGATAAAATGCGAATGTGGGATATGTACGATATAGCAATATTAAATGCCCTGTCATTTCATCATTCTGTGGTTCTGTAAGAGATCATCTGTGTTCTGAGGTAATACAACTTACTATCTCTAACCTCCTCTCAAGTGGGACGGCAGGGAGGGGGGTAATGCCAAAGAACAGAAGCAGAGAGCAAAGTAAAGCAAATGTGGTAGAATGCAAACAATTGATGTAAGGTGTATACAACTCAATGATTTCTCTCACAATAAATATGGGGAAATAAAACTTTGGCCACCTCCCATCTCTACAAAAATTATCGAGCATGTGTATATCACCTCTTCTACCAACTCTCTAAAAAGCACTTGGGAATAAGGTTGAATGGGTATGGAAGAGAAGTATATGTAGATAGGTAGCTCGAGCTTGCTCTACAATTGCAGTTTAACTTCAAAAGCAAGATCACACAAATAAACTGGGGCCTAAAGCAAGCAGCATTTTGACAGCCTTTTGAAAATAAAACAGGGGCGTTTCAAAGCTGGGCAGCTGGCTTTCCTGCTGGGGCACTCTGTTTCTGTCTCAGCTCTCTGTGCAGCCAAGAGAACAAAGTACTAGTTACTTCATTTGCTGCCAAATTCTCAAGATTTTCATTATTTTGATTAGAATACGTGAATTAAATTTCTTAAAAATCTCTTAATAAGCCACTTTAACTAAACCTTTTTTGTCAGTTAAACACTTTCCAAGTGTGAGCAGGGTCCCGGGGCACGGTCGGATCCCTTTTTACCCCACTAGGGGAAACAAAGCAACAATACCGTACACTTGCTGCCACCGAGTCAAGGTGACCACACAGGGCAGGGTAGAAGTGCCCCTCTTAAAGTTTCTGAGACGGTTCCTCTTCATGGGAGCAGAAAGTCCCATCTTCCTGCTGTGGGGCGGCTGGAGGTTTCAAATGGCTGGCCTTGCAGTTACCAGTTCAACCAGTGACCACTCCGTCGCCAGGGCTCTTGTTCGTACGGGGAAAGGAGAATCAAATTCAGCACCAGCCCAAGGAAGTCAGACACATCTCGACCCTCCAAGCTTCTTTACCAATTGTGCCTCTCATGGCACGCTCTGCCTCCTTGCTGGGTTCAGTCAGTAATCCCAATGACCACACAGCACTTAAGAGCTCACACGAACAATTAGGGGGTCACATGGAAAATTAACAGGCTACAGTTCAGGATCCCAAGTGCCCAGGACACGGTATTTTGGTCTGCACACAGGCACGCTTCTCTCTGGTCCCCCGCCGTTTAGCCATGCAGCCCCGTTGGCTTCTGTCTTGCTGGGTCAATGTTGCAAAGAGCACTGCTAGTGTTGTCTGCCCAAAGGGCATCCCAACTCAGCCAGAAGGTCCCTGGTCCCAAGGCACAGGTCAGCCAACCTACCCCGCCAAGATTAAGAACCGGGGCCATTCCGCAGGTGAGTCTTCTGCCCAAAGGCCTTCTCGCTCAGGGCCACAAGGCCCCGCCTCGGTTTAGTGCTTTGGGTGCTGTTGCTGGTGCTGGTGCTCCTGCGTCGAGGTGTTCAGCCTGCAGGAGTCTCATCTTCAAGCCCAAGGCGTGTGCTCCACTCCTGACTCTGCTTTCTTGCTGACAGGAAGACCAGTCAGACCTGCTTCCGAGATGCCTTTTACTCTATCCAGCAGGAAGGGTGAGACTGACCAAACCAAGTTTTTACCCTCACAACCCTTTGGGAACTAATCACTCACAATGAAATACTACACTCACATGAGCATCTTCCTTGACCTTCTCTTACCCAGACCCATGGGAAGAGAACACATTCCCAGCCTGCATGTTGGGTGGGAGTCACAAAGATTATGGCTAGAAGAGTCGTATCGAGTAAGCTACAACACTTTAGTCCTTACAATTCTGGAGACCTTACCCTCATTTCATGCTGAAGAAACTGAGGTTCAATCAGGCCAAATAATCAAGCTACCAATAGACAAAATGAAAACCAAGGTGTAAATACTTCAAGGATGCCATCTCCCCTAATCTAGACAACAGAAGTTGAAGACTCAAGGCTATCAAGCCATTTCCAGGGTATGTGCTTGTTCTACTTTATTTTTCTTGAGCTTCATCCCAAAGAATGGCTGCAGGGAATGATGGAAGCTTACAATAATGAAGAAATGGCATGGGGCCAGCTCTGACCTCCTCAGGCATTAGTAGGGAGAATCCAACTCTACACCAGCCACTGCCAATTGCCACCAGGCAGAGGGCAGGTAAGTCTCCTCCCTTTACTTTTCTCTAAAGCTCTTCTGGCACCAACTGTTCCTCTCACGGCACTCTTTGTCTTTGCTGGGTTCAATCATCTAATTGCAATGGCTACACAGAACCCCAAAGAATACTCACAATGAATGAGATTTATTAGGGAAGTTAACATGATCACACTGAGGATCAGAAAACATTAAGGCCGCAGTCTTTTGTCCACAGCAGTGCCTCTTCTCAGCCAGCAGGCCCATCTTTCGCTGGTCCTTAGCCTTTCAGCCATGTTCTGTGAGGCGGCAAGCTTGCAGTTTTGCCTCAGGGTCTCCGCCCCGTTGTTCTGCTCTGCCTCGTGGTCTCACTGCAGCGCCTGGTCCCTCTGCTGCTGCATGCACTCTGCTGGTGCTGCTTCTCTTGAAAGTCTCAAGATTTCCTGTTTCTGTGTCTAAGATGGTTCTCATACCCAGAGGAAGAGCAAAAAAGACTAACCAGAGTGAAGGGTTCTATACATCTAATTCACAACTTCACCACAACACAACTAAGCAACTATTTTATATGTTCATATTCACTATATTACAAGATGTAAGAAAATTTTTTACTTAAAATAGCTTTCTATGAAATGAGCAAATGGAGAATATTTCTATATGCTCAGTAGTTAAAGAATCATTCCATCAAATATAATTCTTTTTAAAAACTACCTGTATAAATAATATTCAGTGAGACTCATAAATAATTAGAAGCAATACTTGCTAATATTTATAATTACCTGCACTTTGTGCCTTTTGTCAGATCACCTAACAAATTTAGATGATAAAACGTTGGGGAGAAACAAATACTCAGACAAAGAGAGCGATCAGCCTCACAACAAGAGGTCTCTTTGAATTTCATATCCTTATTGTCCCCCATCCACACAGAAACACAGAGGAGGATGTAGTTACAGCAAATAGAAAGCTACAGCTATTCTTTTACCAGACTAGGAGTTATCTGGTTACTCTAACGGTACCAGTTTACTCCACACAGGTTCCAGAACTGTTACTCCTAACCAATCATGGAGCTTTTTATTAACTTCTCAACAGACACTATCAACCAACAGGGACTGACAAATCATCCTTACTCTAAATTCATAAAATACATTTTTATGATCATCAAAAATTTTCTGAATCAACACCAATGACAGCACATTCTTTTACAGGAAACAAAATATATTCCCTAATGATTAAAAAAACATTACAGAAAAAAGCAACAGCAAAAGTAACAAACTGGATAAACAATGGCGAAGAGCTTAGGATTCGGAATTAAACCTAGATTAAGAAACCTAGCATTGTCAGTTACTAGCTGAGTGATTTAGGGTTACTAATTTCTCTGAGACTCAATTTATTCTCATGTAAAACTGGAAGACCGCGGGCCTCATAAAGATGGTGTGGAGAGTGCCTGAGAAAGCCTGGAAGGCAACTGGTACATGCTGAGCACTTAATCACCTGATATTCCTTACCTTACAATGAGAATTTCTACAAGGGGCCTGTGAGCATCCTAAAAGGAAAATGGACACTCCGAAGATGCCTTTTGGGTGTCAGAGGGTTTCATTTATTTACTCCTTTCAGCAGCCTTCCTACCCTCATTTCTAGATGAGAACCGGGATGCAAAGAAATGAAATGATTTGTGCAGAGCCCAAAGATGAAACTTAAGAGACTTTCATGTACACATGGGTCTGTCTTTCAGAATCCCAAACCATGTTGTTTCTTTCACTAGATCACTCTATTGCACACCAATGTAATCTCTACCCTAAAAAGGGAGAGATGAATTTCTAATAGTCCATGAACAGGAAATTTTGGAATGGACTAAAAAACGTCCAAGCCCCACCCATCCCAAATATGGTGCCAACAACAAGCCCTTGACAAAAGCCTCACACCAAGATAATAACCCAGTTATCTGATCCTATAAGAAATAATGCCAAGAAATTATTTTTATAAACTTTTGGGAAATGTTTCCTATGTCTATAACACAATAGTTGTAACCAAGAAAAATATAAAACAACTAGAAATCCTCTCACCATGAATAAGGTAAATCAAAGCTAACTTTAAAAAAAATTAAGACAGAAAAATGTATTAAGACTCAAGATCTCTCTCCGTTGACACCCCTTTTTCCCAATCCAAATGGTAGGTATTTTATAATAATTAACTCAATGTGGGAATTTAAAAGGAGAGTAAGAACTCTTTTCATTTACAATTGTTTCACAGGTACGTGCGATCCAGACTCCCAGCAGCCCCAGGTTTGTCAGTGCTCAATAATTTCAAAGTTTTCAGTGGCGGACTTTTAAGTAGACTGATAGCCTTCTCTCTGAGCCACCCCCATACCCCCCGTCCTCCATAAGTTTTAAGTATATGGACAGAAATCTAATTACGGTTAAGCATACTACCTTGAATGTTAGTGTGTCTGGAGATAGTTTCACACCTCTGCTAGAGATTGAATGGTAGGATGAGGAGGCTGCTGAATGTAAAGAATAATTTACTTAAATACATTAGATACAAGTTTGAGATAGAAAAGCAAGCAGAGGACCTAACGCTGACGGCGTAGGGGTTAATTGCTTGAGGCTGCTAACCTGCTAACCGCGGGTCAGTCTGTGAGACCACTGGCTGCTTTACGGGGGGAGGGGGGGGAGAGACAGGCTTCCGCTGACATAAAGAGTTACACTCTCCGAACCCCACAGACCGGGCAGTTCTATCCTGTCCCACAGGCCACTGTGAGTCAGAGTCCACTCAGGAGCAACGAGTTTGCTTTTTTGTTATCTCTAGAGTTAGTTCCTGAAACAGCTCAGAAGCACAATATAAAGACAGACAATTTTTACACTAACAGACTGTAAAGAAGCTGAGGACTCATGGCAAAACAAGGGGAACACAAACCAAAATCGATACGCTTTTATTAAACAAGTAATTAATTATGAAATGGAGGCAGTAATCCGCTCAAAATACTAACCCCGTCAGACCCTTAATTGGGTTTCCTGGCTTAGTTCTATAGTCACCATGGAAGAGTTTCACGTACATAATCTACCTCTGAGCATGAATAACCACAGTACAACAAGGTAGAGAACAGCCCACAGCCAGACACCGCAGCAGCAGCCAGAGGCAGAAAAGTCAAAATAAATGTGAGCATACCTTAGCATTAACATAATTCTTTTCTTACAACTAACCCCAATTGTAAATGCGGCCTCTTAAAAAATATTTCTAACTCACAAACACAGCCAAGTCCATAGAACAATAACTATTTTCGTTTGGAGTTTAGAGAGATTCGAGAGATACTGATCATTTGATAAACAAAATTTCCAACACATGGAATTGCTGAAATAAATCCCAAGATACAGAAGGTGTTAGTTCTCCAATACTTAAGAGTTAAAAAGTGGGCCCAAAAGTGATTCCAAAGCATTGGGTCGGTAGAAAATGTACTGCCATTCAAAATTCACAACCCCCTCTACTGTAAATAATATAACATGATTTTGAAATACAGTGTGATACAAAACATATTTTTCCACTGGAGAAAAAAAAATCCAGACAGTTACACTATTTAAAGGAATGGCATTAGTTAAAGCGTATGGTTTTTTTGGAGTGTAGAAATGCTATTATACACATCCTAATCCACCAATCTCAGTAATAAAAATCATTGGCTAGTAGCTGTTGTAGTCAAAGAGCCATGCCTAATCGTGGCCACCCATCTCCTCCTCTTACACTTATAACACAGATTTAAAGTGAGGCACTGACAAGTATGTTTAAAAGTGAAACTAATAGTCAAAAGGTCATATACAATGTAGAAACCAATGAAAGTTTGGGTTTTCATCCAAAGATAAGAAATCCACTTAATATGATGTAGCATAGTTATCTGCTTAATAACATCTGAAGTCACAACAAATACATGTGAGAAAACCCAGATTTGGAGAACCAAAATTATGGATGCTATTGAATGTTCTACATAGGGCTCTTGCCATTTATACTAGTCTATCACAGCTTAACACGAGAGGGTTATAGTTTATGAACATACAAAGAGCAGCATGAACACACAACTTTACCAACTAATGAAATCAGCCATTTTTAATTTGGTCCAGCAGAGGATGGTACCACAATTAGGTGTTTTTGTCCTGGTATTTTTTAGTTTTTACCTGAGAGGTACTACTTTGTTGGCTGGACTATTGTTTGCAAGTGTGGGGTGTTAAATTTTAATATAAAGGGGCTTCAAAGTTTGTGGGAAAGAAATGATGAGCTAGTTCCATGATTTTTCTAAGCTCTCCAATAATTTTTAAAATACTAATTGTTGGCGATCTCCTACTGTAAAAGCCCCTCTCTTACTGCTACTCTCCTCTCTTCCACAATACAAACTGCACACCATACGTAGGTAGTATTGTTCTAGAACACAGAATGAGAGAGCGTGGCATTTGTTGAAGAATCTACTGTATTTACAAAGAGCAGCTGACAGTAACGAGAAGACCACGTGGTGGGATAAGGAAGCAAGTGTTTTACAGTCCACTTCTTTACCAAAGAATCATCCATAAGAAGAATTCACCTGCAGCAACATTTCTATTTTGGAGTACTGTGTATCTTCAAACCACACTGAAAAACTGCAGCTCCTGTGCCTTATAGAAAATAGGCAAGAGAAAATGAAAGAGCTAGGTTTGATTTTTGTGAAAGCTTGAGGTAAGATCACGTATGATTTCAACTTAAACTCTGGCCATCATTTTCCTGCCTGAGGGAGAAACCAGAAGACAAGACAGGTCTCTGGAACAATGCAGCTTAAAAGTAGGCACACACACACACACACACACACACACACACACACACACACACACAGTCACCAACAACATTCAATATGCACAAAGGTGCTTCACCAGATCTCAAGCTACGCACAACAAATAATTTGTTTTGTGGAAAAGGGAATTTTATTTTTAAAATATACTTGATTCGATCACAAAGTCTCTACAAAATGAAGCTAAAACTGAGGAATGGCTAATTTAGGGGTGGTCGTACTGGTTTTCATTAAGGCTCAAAAGACACAAATGAGAAAGTATGAGCACGGTCTGCAGTAGCGCATTCCTCCTGCCAATGTCAAGGAGGCCCACGGCCGTTACTTGACGCCGACAGGGAAGTTTTGTTTTTCCCAGAAGAATCAGGAGCTCTTGCAGTGCCGTGGTTACGAATTGGGCTGCTAACTAGAACGTCAGCAGTTTGAGACTATTGGCTGCTCTGAGCAGAGGAGGCTCTCTACTCCCACAGGGTCAGTCTACCCTTTCCTACAGGGTCGCTATAAGTTAGAATCAACTCGGTGGCAGTGAATTTGGTTTGGGTTTTGGCTCCTGGAACATTAAGCTATTCTAAGTGAAACACAAATGGGAAGAGGCATTCACAACACAGGTAAACTTACCCCGCCTGACAACTTAATCACCCTGACTTTGGAGCTGATGTGCGGCCCGTCTCCACTACCACTGTTTGCCCGTTGCATGACCGTCCTTTTCACTCCCGGTTTGACTTCCTGGGGCCGGCCTTGGACGGAAGCCACTCTGGCAGTCTGTGGGGCAGGTGGAAGTTCCTCCATGTCAGCAGGTTTTGCTGGGAATCCCTTGAGAGCCGGCTGCGTTTGACTCTGCGGTACTGTCCGGACCTGTCTCGAATGTCTGAGTGGTCTCAGTGCTTGTCCTTGATACTGCACATTAGCACCAGAGGGAACAAAACTGGATGTTTTAGGCTGGACATTTGAAATGGCAACATCTTGATTTTTAACAAGAAGTCGGTTTTTCACATTTTGCCTGATCTGGGCACCTGGAAAGGGTAACAGTGGGTTACCATTGGTGGGTAGTGGTGATGAAGTCCGTTCTTCTTGCTCTACTGGGAGCTGGGGGGTATAAAGCTGCTGCTGCTGCTGCTGCTGCTGCTGCGCAAGTCTTTCCAGTAACTCCTTCTTCCGAGCACCAGCCTGCTGCTGCCGTCGCAACTCCTTTTGTTTCAGGATTTCTTCTCTTAAGCGTTTCTGCTCTTCTATCTTTAAACGATAGAGCCTTGTCTCTTCATCCTCGTCCGGAAACTGAAAGTGAGAAAATGCATGGTTTACTTTAGCGTGCAAGGCAAAGTGACCACTCCGACATAGTTTAACAAGCTAAGACAGTGCACTTCCCAAAGACCCTTTCACTCACTACTTGAGAGAAGCCATTCAAAATCAGCTTAAAGGCTTTCAAGTACAACTCTTTCCTCTGGAAGGGGGGGGGGGGATTACAGAGCCAAAGTTAATTCGGAAAATCTTATCAGAATATTAAAAAAATGAAATAACATAAATTCCCCACTCATTTACAAGTTTGAAATCAATTATACATCTAAGGTATCAAAATATGTCTCCAATGGAAATGGCACCAATACTGAGGTAGCCGCTGTCAGCAGGCTTTATCTTGCTCTTTTCTGACAAACTAACAAAAGGTAGGGTGGTAAATGACCTGAAAGGCTCTGATTAGAACTATTGATTTTTCTTACAGAAATTTCGGCTTGATCTCAAACTCATTTGTCACAGAATAATTGGTTATAATGAACAGCACAAGTCAATCTCTTTGACCTTGAACTCATGCACTCTCCTCAGAATAAAAATGTAGCCAATTGCAGTAACTGAATATTAATGGCTATATATAAAGAACCCTTAATCTTATAGTCCCAAATCCTTCTGAATACTTACCGAACAGTCTGAAAACAACCAACACATTCACTAAAGCATCTAAGTCTTATAAAATGTTTTTAAATTTTCTTAATAATTTTCTTTTAAAAATTATTTTTTAAAAGTATCCTCACCCATTAATCCTTTTCAAAGAACAGAATAGAATTGAATCTATCTAGAATTCAGTTAGCTTTTTAATAATCTTATATATCACAAATAAACCTGAGGTCTCAGAATGTTAAGATTCAAATGTAGCTGCATAGTCAGTTGATGTCATTCTACTTACAGAACAGCACCTCAGGCCCTCATCCAGGCTTCCAGCAATCTCTACCAACATGGTTATCTAATTTCAAAGTCTAGGATAGATTTGAACCAGCACATGTAAAGGTGTTGGGGTGACTGCTACATAGGAAGGTATGTGAAGTCGCAGCGGGAGAAAAAGAGTAGAAAAATAAAAAGTGAATGTAGCAGTCCCCAAAGGGAAGGATACAAGGCCATCTGGGAGCAAACAGCCATAACGATATCAGGAGGTCCCTGGGGAGGTATGCTTTAAAGTTCAGGTATGATTAATATTCATTAGGGTGTTTGTAAAGCCAGCAAGAAAAAATATGTTCAGGAATCTGGACAGAAACATCTTCATCGAAATATGAAGTAAATTTAAAAAGTAGTGTTACAATTTCATAGAAATCTGTCCAAAATAAAACTATCAAAATGTTGATTGTTTCTCGACGTATCTTCCATTTGGGTCTACATAACTCTGAGGGCAGTGTGGGTATCTCTCTAATCCTTCCCCTCAAAATTCAGTGCTCTTTCATTTGGATGCTGAAAAGGCTGTTTGGGCATGCTCAAAGGTCTCCTCTTAAATGTTGAGTTTGAGGAATAAAATGAAGACTGGCAGGGCAAGACGAGGGCTTGAGAGTACATGGGATAAGGCTTCCCAATGAAATTTTCATAGAATACTCCTTGCTACCCTCAAAGAATGGGCAGGTCCATCATTATGATACACAATAATTCCTCGATACAATTTTCCTGTCCTTGTTATCACCAATGGCATTTTCAATTTTCTCAAAACTTCGTAAAAGCCTCTGTGATCATCCTGCGCCTTTTGAGAAAATCTATCAAGATGATCCCTTGGGAAACCCCCAAAATAGTCTTCATCACCTTCTGGGCTGCCCACTCTGGCCTACTCTTCTTCGAGGTCTTCTCAACCTCCTGAAAATGCTTGCTCCACCTACAACCTGAGGCCTTATGTGGGCAGCGCTCCTGCAGACTTACTGCAACTAGCCCTGACATCAACAGCACGTGTTTTCAATGACACAAAAAGTAGCCTTTAAAAAAATAAAAGTGGCCCAAAAACGCACTTCCGTCCTCTCCTCCCTCTCTCCGTTTCTCTGCCACCCCGAGTGTGGTGGTGCTCCGACTTCACCATGTCGTCTCATTAGACTTTCAGGATTAAGAGATTCCTGGCCAAGAAACAGAAGCAGAATCGGCCCATTCCCCCAATGGATTCGAATGAAAACCGGTAATAAAATCAGGTACAACTCCAAGAGAAGATATTGGAGAAGAACCAAGCTGGGGCTGTAAGGAGCCCCCTGAAGAGTGGCACGCATGGCCGCATTTTCCCAGGCTCAAATCATGACTTTTGTCCCCATCTGATGACTTGAACGTCTATTGGCAAATAATCTGGTTTATTCCTTGGTTTTTTGCTTCCTAATCAAGTTTAACAATAAATGATGTAAGGCTGTTGGTGTGGAAAAAAATAAATAAAAAAATAAAAGTATCCTAGAGAGACTAAGAAAAGTGTATTACTGAGAGAATATGGTCTGCAGCTATCCACCCATCAGAGATAAAGCTTTAAGAATGTTTTCTTTTGAGTAAGACTATGCACACATGAACCGAAGTTTAGTAACAAGAGTTGTGTATTTAACCTCATAGGTTTGTCTTTATCATCAATTGCATGAGTATAAGAATATAAACCACATTTTCTTATGCAAAAAATATAGATGACTTTTAAAAAAAATAGGTCTACTCATCTTATTTTATGTACACAGAAACTTGAAAACAAATGATGACATTCAATTCATTATAATCATTCATGTTTTCATATTTGAATTACTTTCCATATGATAGTTATTCTAAGTTCCATTTCAATCCTCCAGCTGCTTAAAGAACATTTCTGCAGTTTTTGCTGTAAAGTGTGGTCAAGTTGGTTGTGACTCACAGTGGTCCTACATGAAACAGATCCCTGTCCAGTCCTATGCAAGCCTGGTATGTTTGCGCCCACTGTTGCACCCGCCGTGTCAATCCATTTTATTGAGGGCCCACTTTTCTTTTTGTTGATCCTCTATCAAGCTTGATGCTCTAAATCCACTACTAAGCAAGTAACAGCTGGACAAAGCTAGTGGTACACCTAATTGGTTACCTTTGTCATATTATTTTGGCTAGTGTTATTATAAAATAATGAGCATGACTTAGTTTTTCTGAACCAAAACAGCTTGTAAAAAGTAAGAAACTAGCACTAGAAAAGTTTTAGTAAAGATTTTATAAAATAACTACCTTGATCCAATTTATAAATCTCATTTTTCCCCCAGATAGTGATTTGGAAATTTTTGAAAAAGCTACACTTCTACTAAGATCGTATTATATGTTGTCAATATTTTATATTTCTTATTTAGTAACACATTAACAACTGTTATATTTAGTTATATATATATACATATAGCCTAGATAGCAATAACTGACAAAAGATAAAGCAACATTTTATCTGGTTTTAATAAAATTAACACGTTAACTTTCCTATATTCTAGATACCTGTCATTTAAAATTATTTTCTTATACTGACACTGCCAATGCATTATAATTATTCATTATATTCCATGTACATTTTTCTAATAAAATGTACTGATCTCTCACCAAGTCCTAGGCAAAAACACTGCTGTTTTTAATCCTCTTAATAGATAATGAACTTAAGGCTTATGAGGAAAAGTAATTTGCTTAGGGTCACACTGCTAACGAGTATAGTCATTCCAAAGACTATGCTTTCAGGAGTTGCTGGGTGTTGCAAACAATTAGCCTACACTAATTTGCCTCGTTAAAACTCCTTGCCATCGAGACGAAATACTGTCCAATTTGTATAGCTGAACTTTCAGGGACAAGCCTGGAACTGAGCTATTGCACAGTAGAATTAGGTAAATCACCTTCATCCTTTTTATAAGAGACCAATGGCCTGTAGGGACTTGTCTTAGTCACAGATTTTTACACAGACCTAACCAGAATTCATTCAAAACTTCGTGCCCAGTACTATATTAATTAATAGTAACCACTGCATCCCCCAAACAAAAACAAAAATAACACAATGGGCAAAACTAAATCAAGGTGCTAATAAGACTAGAAACGAAGTATTAAAATATTAAATGCATTTGTTATTTAACTTATATCACTCTGTGCCAATTTAAAAGTTAGCATTAATATATATAATAAACCAAAGCCTCCAAAATCTTAACTATAGACCAGAAGTAAAGCTGGCCTTATCTTCTAGTACTTCATAGTATACAACAAAAGCATCTATCTATCTATCTATCTATCTATCTATCTATCTATATCAGGACTCAGAAAACCACAATCCCTAGGACAAATCTCACATAGCACTTTTTGTGAGAACATGCCACAGTCAGTCAAGCATTATCTACAACTGCTCTTGTGCTAATAGCTATGACAGAGGGTCAGAACTATAAACTCTCACATACATTCTATGGGGTCCGCTACGGAAAGCTTGCTGGCCTCTAGAATGCACTCGTTGTAAATCATACAAGTCGTTCGATTAGCAGATACAATCTAAAAGAGGGTCCCAATTCAAGGTATAGTTGGCTCTGTGAATACACAGAGAAAACAAATTTAAGGCTTCTGACTCTAGACGGACTTTTTTTTCCCTTTCTTTTTTAAAGTCCTACCTCTGGTTCTGTTTTTGCTTCTTCTTTAGGTTGAACCATGGGAGTAACAGGCTTGACTTTGACTTCAGTCTTTCCCTGTGCGTTCCTGGAACCCACCAGAGACCTTGAGGGTGGTGATGTGCTTAAAACAGGTTTTACTTGAGCTGCAGGGGTGGAGGAGCATCGGTTGTTACTCATTTCCATAACATGCGACGGGGCTATTGGTAATTCACGCAAATTACTATTTCTTGGAGCAGTTGGCTGCATTTGCTGAATTGGACGTTTGGTTACATTCTGCGAAGTTGTATTCTGTCACAAGAAGAAACAAATTCTAATTAAAACTGGAAATTTGAGAAGAAACTAAAAAGGTATATTGTAAAATAAAAATATCAGACTTCTTTTGGGAAATCGGTGTTTTTCTCATTGGTAAATACTTTTTCTTCATGCATGATGTTCCCTAACCTATGTAGTAGCGTGCCTTCTACTTCTGTTTAAGAACTCGAACTGGTAAAGGTGTCACGTTTGCTACCAGGTATGCTCTTTACATGAATGACACCAGTGTGCTTTCCAAGTGGTTCGTCCAATGACTGTTGAGCACATTTACCCTGGGGACTGACATTTTTATCAGAAGTAGTAGCACCAACAAGTAACTCTGGATGCCAAAAGGAACCAAGTAGATTAACGGCATTAACACTCTCACTTGGTTACCAAAACTTAAGCTTGAACAGGAAGAAAAAACTGAAAAGAAAAATAACTATTAAGTCAATCTTCTAATAAAAAGCTCCTCCTGGAGCAGAAATGTACCACCAAGTTGTACGGGAGAAAATGCTCCGTCCTAGTTATCTGAGGGGCTCTCTTCAAAGTGAGACCCGACAGAAGACCTTACAGATCAGTAAGATAGGGAGCATACAGTTCCAAGGTCACTCGGGTCAGAGATTTACCGTCATTCCTGCTACATTCTGCCATTATTCTAACAAACAAAATCAAGGCTACAAAGCACCCTCTTCTCCAGTCTACACATGCTTCTGTCTACCATTTTTACCTCTATGCGCACATAAAGGGAATGGGGTGGGGGAGGCACGTATCTGGAAGACTGAGATGCACTGGGGCTCCATGCCATGCTTGTAGCTGAAGGGGGAACCAGTAAAAGGACTAGCGTTGTGTCTCACCACACAAGATCGTCTATATATTTTTGCTGATTTTATTTACCTGTTCGGAACTCAGCGGTAGAGGTCATCTATACAACAAAAAATAGTCCACTGGCAAAGAGTATCTTATCAATAAAAGAAATTTTCTAAAATTATGTGCTTATGAACAATAATAGTTCAGTGGTGATTGACTGCTGGCATAAAAGTTTCGAATCAAGAGAACCCTCTGGAGCAGTTCTGCCTTGTGCCACATGAGTCTAAAGCAATCTAATACAGAGTTTATTTTGGTTGATATCAGTGAAATTAAGTAATATTAATACAGTTTTTATACAAAAACAACCAAATTATTCAATTCTTCAGTTAAGAAATCTCCTAGTGTTCCGCCACCGCCCCCCGCACGATCATTCATTTCAGAGAACATTTAAAATTTGAAGCTTATTGAGATACATATTATTGTAGCAAATATATATCACATAATAAAACATGTATCATCTTAACCACTTTTAGGTCTAGAACTCAGTGTAATTAATTATATTCAGGGTTCTGCAACCACCACCAATTTCAAAATTTTTCCTTTACCCTTAACAAAAAAGTAATCTCCTTAATCAAAAGCAATCTCATCTCCCCTTCCTCCACACCTAGTAACATGAACACTCTGGTCTCTACATACTCATCTACTGTAGATATGCCACATGTTTTACCAATTTAAATAAGAAATGGAATACATTCTAACTCACAAATAATGCCCCCAAAGTCCTGTAACTTAAAGGCCTCCAAGGGAGACAATAAACACGGTGTAATACTTACATGCCTTAGACCTTGGCGCTGGGGGCACTGCATTCTGTTATTATTTGGTTGAGACTGAGTTGTCTGCATATGAGGCCTAAACTGTGGCTGAGACATGGGCATCAGAGGTGGGGGAGGAACTGAAAGGTGGTGGTGGTGCTGGTGCTGATGCTGATGTTGCTGAGGTTGATGTGGAGGCTGGTGCTGCGGCTGATGCTGTGGCTGGTGAGGTGGCTGATGCTGGGGAGGAGGTTGGTGTGGAGGCTGATGTGGTGGTTGGTGTTGGGGTTGAAGCGGGGGCTGGTGCTGATGATGCTGGGGCTGATGTTGGGGTTGCTGCTGCTGATGCTGAGGTTGCTGCTGTTGAGGCTGAGGCTGATGTGGAGGTGGCAATGGAGGATGCAGTGGCCCCTGCAGGTTCAAAAGAAAAGAAAAGCAGTAGTTTATAAATGTAGATGCTAGTTATATTTCAATTCAGCCATCCAACACAGAAATGTTAAATAGTATTACAAGTTCAAGTTAGATTTATTGATAATACTACCTTAAACACAGTAAAAAGCCAAAACAATGATAAATTTTATTTGCCCTAAACCCTTTTAACTCAGTAATTCCATACTGATAATCTTAAGAAAGTAACTAAAAATGCCAGCTAACACTTGGCCTCCAGGACACTGTCTACAGCACTTTACATACTAAAATCTTAAAAGGGTGAGGAGAGAGACACACACACTTACACACACACATGTGCAAACACAGACCGCCATAAAATATAATGTTGTGAAGTTTATAATGATGTGCAAAGTCACTGCCATCGAGTCCATTCTGACTCCAAGCGACCCTGTAGGGCTGAACAGCACTGCCCCTGTGGGTTTCTGAAGCTGCAACTCTTCATGGGCACAGACGGTCTCATCTCTCTGCCACGGAGTAACTGCTAGGTTCAAACTGCTGACCTACATCATTAGGGCTCCTTTTAAAAATGATGCAGTGATGAAAAATTCACTGCCACACAAGATAGTAACGCTGCACTAAGTGAGGACAGGGGCGCAAAGGCATGCGAACGAGAATGCACGCATTAAAAAAGGCCAAAATCACACACATACAAATGTGTGTGGTGACTGTTTTTAGGTGATACGATTATTAAATTTATATTAGTATTTCTACCACAAAGATGAATTACAAAAGAAAAATTAAAATCTTTCACTCTGCTTTAACACCTTAAATAATAATCACCTGTTTTAAGAAACACCTATTGTGTTTCTAAAGGAATGAGTCAAGCATATCATCAGAAATGTATCTATGCAATAGTAAACTTAAAGAAGACGTGCCCTGGGTAAGAAAGATGGCAACTACGCAAGTCAATCGCTGAAACATGATCCCATCAGCAGAGGGCACTCAAGTCCCTCGAGTACGAGTACACTGTGATAGCATTTTCCTATGTGTGGCGGTCAATCAGAAGGTTCCGGTTCGTACATACATAAGTTTATTCCAAACAAAACCTGTTTCAGCACGTCTCTGTGCTCAGTGAATGGAGACAAGAGCTCTCAGTAATACACTGTCTTGGCCTGGCTGGGTGCCTTAAGAAGGGAATCAGTCCAATCTCAACAATGGCTCCTCAGCCTGTCTATCTGCTGGGCCAGTTGCACGAGTGCCTGGAAGGACGCAGAGTGGTAATGCTGGTTCATTTTCTAGAGGGTCCTGGGAAAGCATAGGGCTATATTATAGAAAGGAGCTTAAAGAAAATGGAACACTGCACTGGTGAAAATACTAGAAATTTTTATTCACCATGACAATGCACCTGGTCCCACCTGAGTTTCATTGAGAAACCCTACCTCATCTACAGCCATGATCTGGCCCACTTCAGGCTTTTGTTCCCAAAGCTCAAAAAAACCCCTTCAAATGAACACTAGAGTCCCTTGAGGATGTCAGAAATGTCATTCTGACATGACCCAGAAGGGCACTGAATTCTTTGGAAAGGCTCCCAAACGCACTCCCATCAAGTCAATTCCAAGTCCTACGCAACTACAAAGGGCAGGGGAGAACTGCAAGTGGGGGCTCCCACCACCGGGCGCCTGTATGGAAGGAGAGAGTGCACCTTCCTCCCACCGAGCAGCTGGTTCTCAGAAGGTGACTCTGCACTCAACAGCCCAGTGCATAAGCCACTAGGCCACCACTTCCTTCAGAAGAGTACAGATTAGACGGAGACATGTCAAGAATAGCAATAGCATTTGTTATTTTTGCTTAATAACGGCTTCTGTGATTTTGAAGCAACTTTTTTATACTGATTCTCATATAATGTAAGCATATAATTTGCACAGTTGTCTGCTTCTATTAGCATAAACCTTTGAAGAAACATTCAATGACGAGCAAATGTGCTACCAAAATGTACAGATTTTATTAACAGTACATTCCTTTAACAATCTTAGTATAGTCCTCTCATTTCTTAAAAGCAGGACACATCTTTCCATTTCTCCTCTTCTTATGGAGAGGAACAACAATTCCAAGAACATTGTCTTTTAATACACAGCACATTTAAGGTAAATATCCTTATTCTTCAAATAATGTCCACAATTAGACCACAATAAAAAATTGAAACTTCATTTTTATGATTTACAACGAAACACGAAGTTTCACGTACAGCCCCCCCCCACCCCCACGCCCCGCCACCAAGTGTTCCTCAAGATGCATACCTGCAGATTAGGCTGTGCATGTGTTGGTAGAAACGGCTGTCCTGGGCCAGGCAAGAACGGCTGTCTAGGAGGAATAAAAGGCCGTGCATTTGCTGATCCTGGCTGGCTAAAGTGAAGAATCCCCACTGGGCCTGGAGGTTGAAGGTTTGGTCTTACAGGCCTTTCTCTTGGAAATCCTGGCTGCTGCCCTTGTTGATTAAATGTGGGTCCAGGCTGAGTGAAGGGTAAAGAACTCTGAGTAGGAACAGGATGAGTACTGTTAAGAAGTGTGGGAGGAGGTGGAGGTGGAGGTGGACTCCGCTGTTCCAGAAAAAGATGACTCGGAAACCTTGGTTCACCTGAAACTAAATGGTGGTACAATCAACATTACCTAATGGGTTATAAATCACATACATTTCTTAGAATAAGACCAAAAAAAAACAGTGTTGCTTTATTATAGCCCAAAGTTACAGGAGACGTTTGAACAAATTAGAAATCTGCTTTTCCTTTTACTTCTAAACTGCTTCATTAGCTCTAGTCTGCTAATGTTTTCCTCTTTTGTAAGAGCTCTCCACATTTCAGATATCAAAAATATCCAATTTCAGCATCCAATGTGAGACAAAGACAGAATAGCCATGGTATAAAACTGAGAATCTTAACAAAATCCCCTAAATTCAATGAAAAATTATTAGTGTGTGTGTGTGGGGGGGAGCCTGTGTTTGTCACTTTCGTTATCTACCTCCTAAGAAAAAAGGATCGCGTTCCTGAGGAGGGGGTGGCGCTCTCCACTGCTCCTGAAGAGGAAGCCGGGGGGGCTGGCTAAAATTATTGGGAACAGGTCCAGGTGTATGCTGTGGAAATTCCGGAGGGCCCTAGAGAACAAGAAGAAAACAGAATGAAATGTCAGAAAAAACAATCCATAAATTTCACAAATATATACATGGTTCTAAGTGCCCCCCACCCGCCGCCGAACATATCAAGTAGCTTATCTGCTATATTCCATATAATTGGGAATCAAAATAGATTCTGTCATAATGAAATAATCAAAAGGCAAAATGCAGTATCTAGAAGTTAATTCAACATTTCAATGTGACTATAGCACCACAAGAATATTATTTTCTAAGCTTCTTGAAATCCATACAATTGCCGACCTTCTTTCCCATTAATCTGAAAGAATAAATGTCTACTTTGGGCACGCTTGACATTTATCTTCTCAAACCCTAACAAAACACCAGTAATCTCTGATGAAAAAGAAATTTAAAATATTTTTAAGAAACCAAATTACTACGAAATTACTATAGAGATTCCTTTGGATTAAAAAATTTAAACAAATAGTTTTCAATAGCTACATGCTACTCGAACTCTGGAGAGACAAATTAAAATTACTCCCATTTTTCTACCAGTCTTTCAGCTATTCAGGGAATATTTAAAGCTATCCATATTTACATTCTTTAAAACTACATTTTTTAAAGTTCCATATTTTCATATTTCAAAAAAGGAATTCATTAATTTCTATATATCATCAAAATAATTTCCATCCAATAACCCCTTAATTCGTTGAAATATAGCCAATATTTTTCATCTTTAAAGTCACACTCCTGTCTTACTTAAAATTCTACCTTGTTAATAATCTTATTACCTAATAAAATTAGCTTCTCCCACTAAATGGCACTATTTTAAACTACATTTGCCTTCCTTCTCCCTTTAGAAACCTGCCCACCCATGTTCAGGTCCATTGCTAAAGACAAGCATAGTGAAGAAGATAAGGCAAAAAATGAACACGAGTATAATAACCAAAAGGTCAACAATCATTTTAAAGCAAAGATGAGAGAAAAAGTAACAAGGAAAGTAGAGTACTAAAAACGAAGCAACCAGAATACAATTCAAGAACATGCGTACACATTGTGGAAAACATAATTAATCCAATCCCATTGGACAGCCTATATAAATTTGTCAATGGGAACCTAAATGTTTCACTGAAAACAGAAATATTAAATGTCACTAGTATAAATACCACAGGATCTCTGGTGGGGAAGAAGTTATTCACTGAACTGTTAACCCCAAGGTTAGGAGTCCAAAACCATCAGCTGCTACTCAGGAGAAAGATGAGGTTTTCTACTCTCTTAAAGAGTGACAGTCAAAACCCACTGAGAGCAGTTCTACCCTGTCCTGTAGAGTCACTATGAATCAGAATTGTTTTGATATGAGTGAGTGAATGCATGCGTGTGTAAGTGTATAAATACCAAAACTTTTAAGAATAAAGGTAATAAATATGAAGGAACATTTAAAACAATTATTATACCAATATTTGATATTTAGAAGTTTTTTGACTCTTGGTAAACATATTAATTAGCAAAGTAATGAACATAAGTAATTAGGGCTGTAAAACATACATATTGCACTCACATTAGAAAGTTTTGTACTCCTAATGAATATCTATGTTTCATCAAAATATTCATTAAGTCTTTACTCATATGGTGCTTTGATGTGGCTATTTTAAAATATTATTTTTACTTTTATCAAAACATGATAAAAATTTATTCCTAATAGGATAGACTATGATGTAATGTAACTTATTAAATTAGTAGGTTCAATGGACTTGCTTCCTTGCCCCTGCCAAATTTTACTTTAAAAAAAAAAAAAAAGACTCCTGTTTTTGGTTGAAATCAATGAAACAGATGTGTGGGTTTTTGTTCTCTCTCTCCATCTAACAGTATTTCTGCAAAAACTTTCACTTTTCTAGTTGTAACATTCATCAATTTTATTCAGGCATATTACCGGTCAGTAAATTAGTTGATAAAGATTTATTCTAGTTATAGTCTTTGTAGCACCAACAAAACAGCTATGCAAATGAGGTGCTTGTAACCCACCAAGATTGGATGAGATAATAACGGAAATAAGATGCAAGGGACCGGTCAGTTTTGCCATCCCACTAAGCTGAAAATAAGCCATGCCAAAGGCAGACAGCTGGATTGCATAACCACCCCAAAAAGACGCCAGGAATGGACTGCAGCAGTGGAAACAGGAGGCTGGGGGCAGTGAGCATTCCCAGGTCAACAGAGCGAAAAGCGCAGCAGAGACAGGTTGTTTGCTGGCAGAGGGCAGGGTCTTCGGGCACTGCAGCCATGAGAAGGATATACGGTGTCAAAATTGGTTAAGTGGTCAGAGAATGGAGGCATTTCTCACTTCCACCCCAATGGACCAAATCTGGGCTGCTGCTGATGGTGATTCTCTCTTACACGCGTATAAAGATTTCATAACATTATTTAATGTAATCTTCAATATTTTCTGAAGGACAATAAAATGACAAGGTTATTATTTTTACAAGTTTAAATGTTTCCCAGAAAATAAAACAAATAATTCACTGCCTTCTAGTTTGCATAGATTAAAGAAGTCCGACTACCCCTAATATATTCAATTTGATTACACAAATTAACAAGGGCTGACCCAAAGTAAAATTTTTCATCTATGTTTCAATATTGCTTTTATGTATACTTGACTTAGCATTTCTTACAAGAGGACGATGAATTTTTTCCCTAAATGCATAAATACAGATGGGACCGTATAAGATACATTGAACTAATTTACACTGAAAATTGCAAAACCTATAAATCAAAACCATGTTACTTGGTTAAAAGAGACAATACACCGCAGTGTAAAAAAAAAAAAAACCTTAATGGCTATAAAGGTCAAGGATATTGCTGAAATTTCTAAGTCTTTTCAGAGAAAAAACTTGTGTAGTCACAAAGAGCTTTAGCTTCTTAATTCAGAAAACTAGTCTCAATAGCTATCTGAACACAAGAACCAAACGTTAGAGGCCGGCTGGAAGTCTGGGGAAGGGTTCTGAAGCAGGTACGGGGTCCACAGTGATCAGAGAGGCACAACAGGAAGAGTATGGATTTCCACTTACCAAATATTTTTGACCTTTTTATACCTCACTCAATATGTTTGGCCATTCCCTACTATACAGCTACTACACAATCTCATGTAATTTAAATAAGTAATATGTCATTGAATCTAACCTAAGCCAGCCACAAATCAATGCTTTACCAGGATTTACTTTGCTAAAAAACAATGAAAGCTAAAAGAATCCTAGGTCCACTGGCAGAGAAAAGGATCAGGGGACCAAGGAATATCTGATGAGAAAACAGGATTTCTACCATTTGTTGTTCATTTAGTGTGTGCTAAGTCCTTCATCCACATGACCTCATTATACACATGGCATTGAAGGTAAGGCCAGGAGTCCCATTTCACGAATGAGGAAATTAGAACTCACTTCAGAAGTGAAGCCATTTGCCCGAAATCACACTGTCTTAGTAGTTTAAAATCATATTATATTCACTCAACCAAAGATTTCAATATTCAAGAAAAACAAGCTAGAACTTGCACAAAGATGCATTTTTATTTCTGACAAATGCAAATATGGAAACAGCTTCAATTTACCTACGCTTTATTAAAACTGGGGATTTTAAAACATGACGAGAGTAGTTTGCCCCCAATTCTAACTGAAATATCCGGAAACTTCCTAACATCATGTTTATACCTTAGTCCAAAGAAGAAATTCCTGTGGACGGAAAATGCCTTTTATAGTCCTCTTATCAACCCATCATTTCCTCCTATCTCGACTTCACTTTCCCAGCTCCTGCCCTCAGAGCCTTGCTCCTTCGGTTTCTGGAGATCCTTGCACTCAGGCCATAAGTCACTCCAAGGGTCCGGCTTCTCTACCCCTGTATCCCAACTCCTACCTACATACCAAGAAGATCTCAGTACTTGAGATCAATATCACTAAAGTCTATGCTTAATGTTAACTGGTTAATGTCACCTGGGTAAAGTTTTTTTTTTTTTTAACCTGTCCCTGGTCAGCTCCTTCACCCACCCACCCTATAATAATCTAAAACATTTGGCCATTTTCTAGTCCCTTCCCCCACCATGTTAACCTCTCTGGAAAGAGATTACCAGGGACTGTGTTAAGGTACACCATCATACAAGCAGTCCCATGTAGTCTCCATACTCCAGTCTCCTACTGCACTTCCATCCTCTCTGTTTTCTAACTTTCTGGCATAACCAATGTGCCTGCTGCTAACTTTTAGCACCCGTGTATTTGTTCAAAACATTTATATTCTCACTTTACCACTGCATTTGGTCAGTTTTTCATTAAAAAGCAAAAGCAGTAGGCTGAATTTTAAGAGGTTTGAAAGTATTAGTCTACTGATTTGTTGACAAGTTTTCAACCTTAACTACACTCAGCATATTTTAGGGCTCATAACTCATTAGCTCTATCAGTCACCACTATGTTAATGAGCTGACAAAAATAGCACAGATATAGGGAGGTGTCAGAAAGAAGGAAGAGTACAAAGCATTCGTTAGGAAGAGGGAAGAGACCTTTGGGTAATTTCCATTTCACCCTTAAATTATATAGCTATTAGAATTGTAGAAATCATTAGTGTGAAAACTTTTTTTGCCAGTTTTCAACTGTTTTACCAATTTCAACAGAGTATAGTCAAGCTGAATTTATTTAGTTGCTTAGAATTATGATGTAATTATACACTACTACCAGTTTATTGTAGGGGGTTCAGTGAAAAAGAGGGAAACCCTTGATGAGACGGCCTGACGCAGTAGGTACAAGAACAGGTTCAAGGTTAACAATTGTGAGGACAGTGCAGGACCTGGCAGTGTCTATCATTCTGTTGTACACAGTGTTGCTATGAGATGGAACGCACTCATCGACTTTTAGCAATGATCAAGAAGTCTTCGCTTTTCACCTATTTCAGCTAAGCTACATGGTTGTTTGTTTCTATCCTGGTTGGCTATTGGTTATAGTTTGCTTTTGCTTTATCTACATCCATCTGTGTTACCAAGAAATAAAAGGCAGAACTCAATCTAAGGAGAGGTAAACAGAAGACTTCTGTAACTGCTGTTTCCCCTAACCAGTTGCCATGGAAGATAAGGAATGCCAGGTTCTCCTTTACTTCTTTGATTTTGTCCATAATCAAAACAGGCTAACAGAGGTTTCTGAGCTGTCTTTGCTAATAAACGGTTTTGGTCATTATTTAATACGTGAAGTCCTGCTATGTCTTGCTGAACGGCTCTTGTAACGCTGAATTAGTAATGTACTGAAACATACTTCAAGCTCTTATGAAACATGCAGTTACAATGGTAAGTCAAAAAATAGTGCTATAAAAATTAAGGCAACTTGGGGCAGGGAATGTATGGATGTGCTTTATACAATTGATGTATGTTTATGTATGGATTGTGGTAAGAGTTGGTGGAGTCCCTAATAAAATGTAAAAGAAGAAAAGAGAAAAAAAATGATTAGGGCAAAGACTGTACAGATGTGCTTTATACAATTGATGTATGTAAATGTATGAACTGTGAAAAGAATTGTATCAGCCCCAATAAATTGTTAAAAAAAAAAAATTAAGGCAACCTTTACTGAACAGAAACAGCCAAACGTGAAGTTACTGTTCCTCATCTCCCCCAGCTAAGCCACTTGTGAGGGTGGTGCTTCGAGGTGACCCTTCCTCCATAACCTTCCCAAGACTGCTGCATGCTCTGACTTACTCCGCGTCAAAGCAGCCGTTTTGGCATTGTCAAGGGACAATGTTTTAAATGGTTTTGTTTTTTTTTAGTCTTATGAACAAAAAGGAGTCGGAAAGGAGGCAAGGAGAAGGAAAAAAATCTGAAGGAGCAAGATCAGGGCTGTAAAGTGGACGGGGTAAAGTGTCCCAAGAGAATTCGCACAGGCTAGCTCTCACTACTCTCCAACTATGAGCAGGTGTGTTGTCATGATTGGAAACAGTTCTGTGGTGCCAATTTCCTGGTGTGTTTTCTATGCAGTTTTCTATTTTCTTCCAACTTCTTCTTGACAAGTCCCTGTGATCATCCTATGTCCTCCAAGATAACCTATCAAGAGAGCCCTTGGAAATCCCAAGAAGCATTCGGAGTGGCTGCAACACTTGAAGCTGACTTCTCTGGCCTTGCCTGGAGCAGCCCAGATGACCCCCCCTCAGAAGGCTAGGTTTTGGGTGCTCTGTTTGAGCTGGCACCCCTGGAGAGATTAATTCTAACATACTACTGAGAGAACTTGTCTGCAGCCATCCACTAACTGCAGACACATGTTTAGGGACAACTAGTTTGGAATAAGCCTGTGTGTGTACGAACTGTAACCCTACTAGCAATACTTCCTGACTTATTCTTGTACTTCTAAAGGCCATGACTGCCTTCTAGTGCTACAAGTTTCGTCCTCTATTGCTCAGCTTGGAACAGACCCTCTCATGTGGCTGCCACAACAGGGCCCGGGACTCCTTCTAAGCCTGTTTTTCCTCCTGCCATTTGAGTCCATTCCAAGTTCTCTAAAAGATGGGTTTTCTCAGAAAAAGAATGAGTAGTTTCTACTCCATTGTAAGCAGAAGGCCTGCTAAGCTTTGGTTGTTCATGCTGCCACAGGTTGAGATTATAGAGAAGTACTCTTTTCTTAACCCCTTTATCCCTGTCTTACAAAGTGGTAGTTAATATATTACGACAATGAACTCAAAGAGAGTGATGTGGCTGCATTTCAACAAAAACTTCAAACTGCCTGAAAACTTGGTACACTACTTCTTGGGTTTCGAAGTACTATCAGATACTTTAAAAATTCATAAATTCTTAACTTTTTTTACATTGTATTAAAAATACATGGGGATGATAAACTTTGGCCTTTCTTTAGAATTTTCAAGTTGCGATTATCATCTTTACCTCAAGCTTCCTTTCATTTTACAAAATCGCCCATTTGTTGTCTAAATGCATACATACAAACATTCTCTCTCAAGTAACAAGGAATACTTTTTTTTCTACACTCAGTAGAAAATGACGTTGTAAAATACACCAGTCAAAATGTCTCAAAACTTTATTCTAAGTAGAACATAATGTTTTAAAATACACTAGTAATAATGACTCAAAACTTTATTTTAATTTCTAGATGACCTTTTTGGTATTTCATTTAAGAAGAACACTTAGAATCTGTTCACTTTAAACCAAGCACGGGGACTAGCCGGGTTGGGTTCTGGTCCAGCTTTGCATTACAGCGCTATCATTCACTTGGCAGCTCTACCTCAATCCCAACGCAAGCTCACATTGCGGCAGCCCAGGTCCTCCCCAGGCCACTAACAGCTCTCGTTAAGTATGACTAGAAATAACAGCATGCCCCTCATCTGCAGAAGACTGTCCTGGAGTACCTCATCTGATCCTTACAACTGTTCGATGCTCTAGGCGTTCTCTTTACAAAAATACTGCAACAATTTAAATACCTTGTACATAATAAAGTTGAAAAGTAGCAGAGCCTAGATCCAAACCCAAGTTATCTAACTCCAGAGGATGTGCACTTAACCATTATGCTATATATAACTTGCTATAAATGAGAAGTTGTAGAGATTTACTTGCATATTCCACTCCTTGTCTCAATGTTTTATAATCGTGTATGTATATGTAACATGCTGTATGTGTATTTTAGAACCAAGAAAACCACATAATGCTAGGTCAAGCCAAAAGTCAGACAGTCACAGAAATGCCATGCCTGGGTGAAAGCAACCAGCAAGCTTGATTTCCACAGCAGGGTATCAATCCATTTACGCCAAAGAGAAGCTGAACTGACACTACTGGCCTTTTATGATTAGAGATCCACACAAGAGGCAACTTTATCAGTAAATAAATCAATGCAATCAGGAAGAAGGCATGGTGCATATTTTCCAAGATGACAAAGCTTGCATGTTGGCCAGTGGTAGGATGATTAGAAAAGAGAGGGCATATCATAAAAGATACTATAAAACTCAGTGACTCATAAAATAAACAAATGAAAAAGGTTATTTCCTTTGAGATGTCAGATAATGCACATATCTGGGGTGAAATTCCTCTATAAAGGTGTAGAATCTTGTCATGGTCATATATATGCTTCAATGGATGTTGGGGTTTGACCTATGAAGAAATTTTGAAACTTCTGAACTCTAAAGTCCTAAAACCTACTAATTGAATGCTGTCAATATTACCGTTTTGAAGGAGACAGGATGCTTCGCAGACAGAAGGCATCATTAAACTATAATTACAGGTGCCATTTGTTTGCTCACTTAGTATAAAATTTCAATTCTTCTTTATAAATTACAGACTCAATTTTATTCAGGAAACAATATGTCTAGATAACAGATTACATTATCAGGGGCTTCAACATGTCTGTGGGAAAATCCCACCACCCTTTCATTTCATTTTACCATGAGCTTTTTGAAGCCCCCTTGTATTCCAATTTCCTGACCACAAGGTGGTCTGTGACTCTGTTCTGGACTAAATACACAGCAGTTATATGTAAATACCTGGGTGCCCCCCCCCCAATGCACAGCCCCTGGCACACTGGTCCCTAGACACTATGTGCGCACCCACTAATTAGCGGACACATTCTTCACAAACTGTGCTGAGTGGAAGTGGGGATACCTGGAAACACACACACCTGCCTGATCCCTCCCCTCTTTCACTGCAAGTGACACTTGGCCAAGAAAAAGTATGAGTCCCAGAGAGCATCTCAGAGATGCTACGACTAACTCAGATCCTTCTCATATTTGTGCAAAAATAATGTGCTTGATGTTGAAGATCACTTTTAACTGAGTTTTCTGTGGTATGCCGTCTACTTCACATCCTCGCACAAGACAACTAAAACGTTTTCTCTGGCGTCAATACAGCCTCAAGATACAAACAATTAACAAAGAACCTCAGGTTTATAGAACTGAAAAGATTATCTAAGGTTATAGTGTCTACAAGTGACAATTCAGGGCATCAATGCGGGTTTTCAGAATCTTGATTTATAGTGTTCTTACAACTGCAGCACACAACTTCTCTTGGCAAGTTCACCAAAACAAATGGCTTCAAGAATTTGAGGCTTTGGAACAAAAGAGCATTCCAAAGTCTATTGTTCACGATCTATGAGGAAACGACCATTTCTCTATTAATGCCTATCATTTCACAAGTATAAAGGATAAGAGATTACCAATTCCCTCTACCAAATGGAGATTTTAAGACTATTAGTGAGTTGTGAATACCTCACTTAACAGAACTTTAAGTACTGATTTAAGTCTACCTTTTGAAAGAGGCTACTTTAATCCCTTGAAATAATTGCTGTTTTGCTTTTCTTTATATCCTCTTAAAAATTCAAAGTAAAAGTTATCATTCTTTTGATATAATTCTTATACAAATTATACTTTCACTTTTTTGCATCTCTTGTTAATTATATGATGTTATCTATATTAATCCTATTCAGAAAGAACTGACAACTTGTTACCAAAAAAAGAAAAAAGAAAACTTTGCATAAATTGCTTAGCACAAAGTTAATCGTATAAAGCAAAGAATAAAGAAGCTCTCACAGCTATTGTGTGACTTATCAGCTTCCCCCAAAGGGTCAGTCAGTATATTTTAACAAGACTAATTAAATACCTTAACAGTGTCATTGAAACAGCATGAAATCTTTCAATAAATTACCTTTCTCTACAACATGTTTTCATTTATTAATCTCACTTAAAATGCAAAGTATGTAAGAAACCTACAGATACTTAAGAAGGGCCTCTCGGTTAATTCTGATTAAATGGGTTAAATACAAAGAATAGAGACCACTAGTGACCCCTGACATAATTAAAATTATAGCCCTCTGTCATGTTAATCCTCTTATTTCCATATTCCCCAGAGATTTTTTTCTTCTTTTAGGTTATGCCACACATAAATACTTCCATTCATTTTTCTTGAAGGTACGTTTCTATCTATAGATGCATTTTCCAGATTAAGAAGACGCACAAACCACTATCAACTACCCAATGATATAAAGGGGGGGGCACTGTGGATTTAAATACATTCTGATAAGGTTCCTAGGTCACGTAGTAAAGTAGAACCTGCACTACAATTTTTAAATCTCTTATTTCATACACTGCTTTTGATACATGTACTAAATACTATATATTTATATTACTTCATAAAATTAAAAGACGTTCATGCTTGTACCCCCCCAATTTTGCTCTCAAAAACCAGCCCACCTAAAGACAGGCCTCACGAGACTAAACGTTAGCACTTGGTGACAGTCGTACTTTTATGCAGCTACAATTTCACTTCACAAATTCGTGCTTTACTGCAGCTGAGTGAGGTGCAGCGTTTGGGGAGTGGCTACAGATGAAGAAGGGGTTTTCAACTTGCCTCCCATCCTACCTCCCGCACCCACTTGTGTAAACCTAAGCCACTTAACCTAAGACTGTTTCCCTCATCTACAAAATGGAAAAATAATGGCATCAACTTCACGCAGTGGTTTAACACATAACTACGAAAAGTCTGGCCCAGGGTAATCACAATATGTATTGTAAAATTTACCAACAATTTCCCACAAAATATGCAGGGAAACTGTATTACTTCATTCAAAATCGTACCAAATTAAAAAGCGACGCTGTAATATCAGCTATATCAACTGAAAGTACAGTGTGTCACTTGTTTTTGTACACTAATCTATTAGTACACTTTCCATATGACCCCTTCATACTACTAGGTATTTACTGAAAACTTAGGCTAACAGGAGGAGCCATGCGAGGTAGTGGGTGATGCAATGGATTGCTAACACCAAAGTTAACAATTCAAAAGATTGAATCTCAGAACCCCACAGGGCAATTCTACCCTGTCCTATCTGTCACTGCCCTGGGTAGGAACAACTCTGTGGCAGTCCAAAGGCTCCTTCGGGAACCAAGGAAGCACAGTGGTTAAAGACTCAGGTGTGAAGCAAAAGTGAAGGTTTTGAACCCACTAGCCACTCAGCAAGAGAAAGAAAGTGGAGTCAGTGTGCTGCTGGAAAGACTGACTTTACAGTCTTGGAAACCACAGGAAGGCAGCTCTTTGTTGTCCTGTCCTATGTGAGGTGGAGTTGACTAGTTTGCAGTGAGTGACAGGAACAAACTACCAACAGGAGCCGAAGGAATCTCAAATGTCTGGCACAGTACCAGGTCAGATCCAAACTAGAACATGCTGTCTAATCCCACTTCCATGGCCAACTGATAGGGTTAGAAAACAGATCCGTGTGTCCAGGAGGCAGGGCGGAGAAACGGAACAGACAACATGAAAACAGTTTTCAGTGGTGGTAAGTCGCTCTCTATCTTAACAGTGACAGTGATATAACTGTAAGCATTTGCCAAAACTCCAGACCTGAATGCAAAAAGAAGTATATCTGATAAGTGAAAAGAAAGAAAAGCTAATCTTCTGGACGAATAGCTTTTAAGTATTTATTTAAGAACAAAGTAAATCCTCTTTCTGGGCTCATTTAAAAATACTCAGGCACCTAAACAGAAGTATGGGCCTTCAGAGAATTCTGTGAACATATATTTTTAAAACTAGTTTGTTTTCCGGGGTACTTAATTAAAAAGGAGTTGTAGGAATTCCCTTTACCTACAGAAGAGTTCAAAGACTTTGAAAGGATGCTACTGTCAACATTTCATAGGCTGAATTATCGAATTACTGATGTGTAAATGTATGCAAGGGTTAAGCCTCCTACATGTATGTCCTATAGATCTAGGTCATTTTCTGAAGAGGTTTCTTTTAAGGTAAATATTTTTGTCAGAAGTTTAATGCAGTGCTACTCTAAGAAAACAAATAAACAAAACAACCGCTACGGTGCTTATCAAACATTTCACAATTCGATTTTCGTAATGTAGCTTTAAAGGTCAGCCAGCTACTCTTAAAAGCAACGGACACTACGTCTGTGAGTATTCCCCGGCCTGTGAGTTATTAGTGTGGACTTTAGCCCGTCCTGAGATCTCTATGGAATATATGCAATGCAGGCTGATAGAATAGCAAGTAACGGTAAAGGGTTGCTGAATTGTATAAACCACCTTAAATAAGAGCTGTTACCATAGTGTTTAGCTCCTCCTGTTACTGCTGCAGATGGGAATTCATTGATATGATTAAATTTGATGGTATGATAATGTATGGTAATCATGATTAATCAGAAACCCACTAGCAAATGGAGAATGTTGAGTATTATGTCACCTGCATTTTAAATTGCATTCTCTCCTTACTAGCTTGACAATATCTGACAGCTGGAAGGATCTTCTACCACCAGCTCGTTACTACTTATAGATCTGATAAGAGAAGAGCCCATCACTCCTTTCCTATGCTAAGTGCTAACAATAAGGAATTGCAGGCAGGTAGTAAAAACAGTCAAGGTTCAAAAGAAAAGCTCACCACCACCACCCCACCCCCCACGGACGACGGCATACAGCCTGGAATCACATCTGCAAGAGCTATAATCAGAAAGAAATGTAATTTGATGCAGCAGTCTCATCAAACATGATTTGCATGAAATGCCGTATAAAACACATCCAAGAAATGTCAATCACCGCCACCTGATACCGTGTATTCTGTTAACTGAAAACAGAAAGCTACCTGTGATTTGCTCTAACTTCAGAGTAAACACAAACGCAAATTTCACTTATTGGTTTTCCCTAATTGCTAAGATTAACTGACACTTGAGTATACTGCTTTTAACCCATAATTTTTATTTCTAATTTAAACAAAAAGCACTATTTGGTACTGAACTGGCTACCCTGGAATATCAGCATTTACCTGTCACTTCAATGAAAAATCAAAAGGCTACAATAGAGTTCAAAGTGCCCTGGGTGAACAATCCTTACACATAAAGAGTTACTCTGAATTTGTTGGTATGCTTATGAACAGTAATTACACTAAAACAGAAACAAGTTAGGGTAGCAAAATCTCAAAGCAACTTAAAAGTATTTAAATAATCACCATTTTATTGTTATGATGTTTAAATGGACAAACTTTTAGAACTATACAAATCTTTTTGAGAACACATGCATAACTGAAAAATCTTATTATTGATAGCCCTTAAGAATTTTAAATTAATGACCAAAAACCAAACCATAATCTCTGTGGACAGGAACAACCAATCAGTCAGACAAACTGCTAACATCCGGAGTATCTGGGGCCCGCTGGGACCTGACCGGCCTGCCTTTGTCTTTCCTGGTCTGACGTGTGCTTTTGCTGCTCATTTCTGTGCAGAGTACTTGACTTTTCTCCTTGAGATAGGTTTCTGTCTTATACAAGTCTTGTCTTTTACAGGTTTCACTGTACTTGCTCGTTTGCGAAAAGCTAAAACTAGACCCCTCAACACCCCCCACCCCTCTTAGCCCACTACTCTATTTGAAAGGAAAAATTAACTGTCTTATTAAATCATATTTGGATACTGTGACATTGTTGAAGATTCACTGAGCAAATGAACTGGTAGTGGGTACATAAAAATAGTCAGAGTGGGGGAGGGGATGAGTTGAAATAGAGAAGGATATTATGTCATTCAATTAAACCCCTTTTCACTTCTAGGGCATATGCTTACGTAACATGCTAATCAATCAGCTCTTATAGGTAAGTACCTATCACTTAACTGAGATTCATTTGTGAAAGATTGATAGTCCAGTATGAAAATGGGTATGAAAAAATGAGAGAGCTTCAAAATGTGGAAAAACTGAATGAAAATGGAATTGTTCCAAACAGTTTTAATTGTTCCTCATAATCATTCTCTGATTTGCTATCAATCAACCCATGTTTTATATCTGGGGAAAAACTATCTTTGAAAAATAAAATGATCACTGGGGATAAAAGTGCTAAGAAGAAGAAGAAGATGAAGAAATGTTTCAAAATTCAGGAACAACTGCTGTTATCTGTAATTGGAATGAAAAGAAAAGTCTAATTCTTCAGTGTAAAATAAGTTACTAAATGTTTCACTGAACATGTGAAGAAATGCTATTCTTTTACAATGACTAGTAATACCAAAGAAGTGGACAGGAGAAAGCTCCGAGAGCGCAAGTAAGTTTTTCCAAAATGAAAGAAGATAAAGACTCTTCTGAGAAGTTTGCCATTTTAACAGTCAAATGTTTGTTTTAAAGAGTGCGTCAACTCATCCCCTCCCCCACTCTTACTATTTAGTATTTCTCAAGAGCTTTCAGATACACGATCATTTCTAGCCCAAGTCCTTCCTCCTGGGCATGCACACTTCCCCCATCTCAGAACCGCAGGTATGCCTTACAGAAAGAAACTTTCCCACCGTTTCAACAGTACTTACCGATCCCAAAATATAACTTGAAAACACGCCCAATTTCCGTCCCCCCCCAAAAAAACTTTCACTAGTCTCTTGTAATAGCCACACTTGGTGAGACTGTCTCTTCTAGCACCAGATACAACTATATTTGCACAGTTGAAAAGAGGTGAGATCTGAAAGTGATTAACTTTAAATCCATATACTATTTTTTACAAAAATATCAATTTCATGAAACATTGCTTTAGCTTTAATTCCTCAAATTGCAATTGCTCTTTGCATTTCAAATGCTAACGTTTTCACAGCTACAATTAACTACTTTGCCAAAAGAAATGGTTCGAATGGTTATATTCATATAACCTTATCCATGGGTAGTGCAATTAATAAATCCTGGCTACTTGAACAAGTATTTTGAATAAAGTCTGTTATACCAGAAATACCACCTAGATTTTTAAAAAGTAATTTTAAAATTTTGGTAATTTAAAAAAGAAAAAACAGCTAAATATAGTAAAACATTTAGAATCATACCAAATTTTAGAAACCATACCAAAATTAATAAATTACATTAAGATTTTCCATAAAAGACTGAATTTAAATTTCTATGATTTTATTTTTAATGGTTATTTAATCTTACGACTAGATATATAATTCATTAAAACTTATTTACTAAGTTCATATATAAATGTTAGCTACTGAAGTATCACAGGTAGAGTTAATTAACTAAGTTATTTAGGCATTCCTGAAAACTAGCCTGTTTAGCTTAAACAAAAGTATTTCTGCTTATATACATGACATTAGAATTTTAGCACTGGTACATTTTTAAACATTATTTTCCAAAACTACATTCTTTTAATAAAAACCATAAACCTAGCCATATTCAAATAAAACCAACAGGACACTACTTGATATTTTGCTTCTACCTCACATGTAACATATTATGTGGCTGAAATTATAGAAAGTTTATTATGTGTAAAAGAGGGAGTAGTACAAGGGGCGAGAGGATATGTGTGCTTTATTAAAAAGATATTTTAGAGCAAAACCTTCTATTTAAAAATTTTAAACAAATAGTTGTCTCAAACTATGGGTCCCCCACCCACCTAAGCCGGTGCAGGTCTCGCTGCTTGCTTTCCCAGAATTTAACGCTCACACCCACAGAGGCTCAAACGCGCGCACTGCATGATAAAGCAAAGACCTTTTGCACTTAACATTAAGAAGGCAATAATAAAATGAAAATCCATATTCTCTCAGATGAAAGACATTCCACTGATGATTCTGATTCAACAATTTTACAGTTAAACAAAATTAATTCCACTCTCCAAAATCCATTGACCTTAAGCTTTTAACAAACATTTTCAACTGCTGAGATTTCTGTCAATATTTACAGATCCTTAAAATTATATTTAGCTGGAACCACTAGTATTTGTGATATTAATATTTCTTTGTAAATGTATGCTTATCCATAACACAGCAGAGGAAACAGCTGCTACTCACTGGGAATCTCTGGGGTCCCACGGCAGGTCTTGGCTGGTTTGGAACAGGTAGCAAGGGCACTAAAAGGAAAGGCAGCTTTCATTACAAACTTACTTTATATAACATGGATACTTCTCATAAAAAGGAAGTCTGATATTTTAAACAGCCCATAAAAGGAAAAGAGGAGATGAGAACTTTTATTTTGGCATACGGTAGCACAAGCAGAAATTAAAACGTTTTTGCATTAAGATGAAATAGTATAAAAATTTTAAAAATCTAGTTCACTTTTCATTTACCTGTTATCAACTATAAATGTCTACCCCAGTTAAATAAAGTTATAATCTAAATCCTCTAGAATCAGAGAGAAAAGAAGTGAAGAAACAAGGAAGGGAGGCAGGCAGGTAGAGAAACGAAAGCTTCTGTATCAGGAACATGTTCACAGAGTGCCTGTCAATGTACCCAAAGAACAAAAAAAATCAAATAAGCAATTCTTACGCAGACATTTAGAAGTTATATATTACTTTCAGATACTGGAGCTAAAATAGATGTATTTAAGCACTTAAAATTACTTTACAATGGTCTGCCTAAAGCACATAATATAAGCTATCAGAATAGCAGGTAAAATTTTAATATAGGATATTTTTCATTTCAGAAATTCCTGAAATATCTTGAAATTGAGACGATACTTCTAAGAGTCAATAACAATTACCTTAAGTATAAAAACAGGTTATTTTAATGTGATGGTTTAATTACATGAAAAATAGATGCTAGAATAAACTTTTTATTTAGTGTTTTGTTTTTATTTGCTCAGGGAATTTCACACATCTTTATAATTAGCATCATACTTCCACAGGTTCAACTAAAAGTATATGCCAATGTCAATGATAAAACAGAAAGTATGAGTCAAAGAAAACTTACTTTTATAAGATGCAAAAATGACAAGAGAGAATCATTCCCTTGAGAGATTAATCCAGTAAATACCAACTTTAAAATCAGGGTGGGCCAATTTATAATATCATATAAAACAAGATTAATTCACAGAGCTAGTTAAAAGACACTACAGTACAAACATCATATATTTGAAGCAAAATACTTACTTACAAAGCGGAGAAGAAGTGCCACTGAGTCATTTCTGGCTCACAGCAACCCTACAGGGCAGGGTAGGTAGATCTGCCATGTGGGTTTCTGAGACGGACTCTAGGGGAGTGGCAGCAGCCTTGGGGGTGGCAAACTGCGACCCCTTGCGGTTAGCAGCCCGACACATCACCTACCATGCCACTAGGGCTCCTTCCTTCAAGCAACTTAAATGTGTGTAAGATTAAGTGCCAAACACAAAATGCCCTGAGCCTCAAAAATTCTACCACATGCACCACTTACTTTTAAACCTAGAATTCGCAGCCCTGTTCAATTTCTGAGACTGTTGCCCCTTTGCAATTCTGAGATTGTAAATATCTAGGGAGTAGACAGCTCTGTCTTTCTCCGAAATGTCAATTTACTATTGCTTAATTCCAGTACAATGAAAGGGTAACATTTTTAAGCCTCTTTAATTGGAAGAAGAGGAAAGCAAGAAACCTAGGAAGGCTCTCTGGAAGAAATCTGGTTATAATTAATAGATTTCTTACACAGAAGCCTTGTGCCTTGTGGCAGTTTCCAAAAAGCAGGAGTTTCTTTCCCCGACCCCTCTCCAAGACAAAGAGTGAAATATGCAATGATAATATGCAGGAGATACAAAGAACCCAACCTATTAAAATTGAGTAGCTGAGAGCAAATGTGAAGTGAGTAAGAACAGACAAAAATTTAGCACAGCCCACCCCCACCCCCAAGAGAAAATTCTTGGTGAGATTGCCATCGATTTTTAATCTGTCTAGGTAGAAGACTATCAGTCTAGTAGGTGTACAACTCCTACTGCCACATCTGTACCACTTTCAAAGGTAGGGAACTTTAATTTGCTTAATATTAAGAGGCCATTCTACTTCAACTCTGAATTCTCAATATTTGATATTCAGTATTTAGATTCTACTGTTCTCCCATTATTTAAAGGTCTAAGTGGATTAAGTTTTCAATTTACTAAGATAGATGTAAAAATAAAAATCTAAAAAAAAAGTTAAATCCCTCCTAATACTGGTCAAATAAATTCTTATAGAGAAACATCCCTCAACCTTAAAAGAAAAATTAATATACATGCCAGCAGAAAAAGATGTGCATAAGTTGTTCATTTCTTTGTAGAGCAGACGGTAGAGAACAAACCCATCTACCCGTATTTTCAAAAGTATTTGCACATGAACATAGAACATTATTAAAACTTTAGAAGGGTACATAGCAAGCTGTTTAGTAACAGCCACTTACTTCTGTGTAATGTGTGGGGGTGGGGGTGGCAAAGAAGGCGGTAAGGACAATGGCGGGTGGGGAATAGTAGCAAGAACAGGGGACTTTATACCCTCTTTTTAAGGCATTACTGAGTATGTTTTTATAATCCATCAGAGGTACCATTCTGATAATAAATGGTGCCCTGTTCAAAGAGTATACTCATGAATATTTATAAGTAGGAAATACTACACAAAGTATTAGTCAGTTTTTAGAATATCCATGTTCAGTCAACGTATTAACTACTCTACAGTGACCCACAAGAACTTGCTGGCCAAGTGGATCCCACTCCTTTATTTTTGTTAACCGTTCACAACCATCTAGTTAGGGGTGTGGCTAGAATAAGTCTCTGCACTAGAATCTAACTAACCAAAAGAGCAGGGGTTATATAAAAATGTTTCTATCGAATAACCCCTAGAGAAGAAAAACCTTCGTGTAACTGAAATGAGGGTTAGTGCAGCTGTGTTGGGGAAAACAACTGCAGGTAACAATATGCCGAAACCCACGTTAATGAAAGCCGTCTATTCTCCTGGCAGGAAGGCATGCATTCCTCCACACGGCAGATATTTAATGAGCAGGGCACCATCCTACTCAGTGAAGCTGAAGGAGAAGCTCAGGCACACCGTGCTCTTCCGAGCACGCAGACGCGCAGGACCAGGGCAACACGTGAGCCACAGGGTCCCACTTGATGCAGCAGCTGCAGACCCCTTCCCCCTCTCTGAGACAGGTGTTTCACTTCCACAATCCTCCCTATTCCATGCGTCACTCCATCCCAATTACTACTAGACCTTCTTCATCTCCTTCCAGCTTCTATCAAGCTACCAAAAAATTGTTGTTATTTCTATTTCAGGAAGTTTTGTTTCAATTACCAATATACAGCAAATTCTGGGCACAGAGTAATAGCTCAATAAACGTTTATTAAGCAGATGCTAAGAAGATACATTTCATATAAATTGCTCAAAATAGTCCCTTACTTTAGCAACATGTTTCTATAACAACACTAAGTAGCTACTCAATTATAATTTTTAATCAATGGATTTGTATCTCCCAATCAGCAAACAGTGGAATTAACATGGTGCACACTAAATAAAACCTAAAATTAACACCTATTGCTACTAACATTTTCACCATGAATTTTATGAACTACACCCCGATGTACGCGTCAATAATTATCTTTAATGTGTTCTGTAAATGTAAATTGGTTCCTCGGTACTTTGCATTAAATCAAAAATATGTGACTTAAATATTTGCACAAATGAAGTTGGTGCAAGCTAAAAGTGCGTTTCCGTGGATGAGGGAAGGAACCCACTCACCTGTAGAAACTTGAGGATGGACGCTATTTTGCCACAGTGGAACAACGAGTGACAAGTGCACGGCAATCTGTAACACTGCTCACAACAGTAAACCGCACCTCTCTCTCACCCACCTTGGACAGGAGTGACAACATTTCCTTTGAAATGCGGATTTATATGGATGTTCTTGGGCTGCTGTGGAGTCCCTGGAGGCGGGGTCATCATCATTCTCGGGGTCTCTATTTGGGGAGGCATATGCATTCCTTGAGGCGGTGTGGGATGGTGCGGGTGTTGTAAGGGAAGCAGAGGCTGTAGCTGCTGCTGCTGGAACAGACTTCTAATTGGCTGCTGCTGAGGAGGAGGTGGTGGTGGAGGTGGAGGTGGCTGTGGAGGAGGAATTAATCTTGGAGAATGAGTCTAAAATCCACAAACACAAAAAAAGGGAGAGAAAGAAAAATTTATATAAATCAACCTTTAGAAGGAATTTAAGAGAATGCTGCTCTCAGTTCTCCTTGCACACATAGCCCTACTCCTTGAGCTACACATGATCTGGTTCAAAACAAACAAACAAAACCACAAGAATCGTGCATAAATAACAGTTCCAAAAAGAGGTAGCACAAAGTGTCAGAGAGAAGTGGAGAAGAGAGTAGCTGGGGTGGTGGGGGTGGTGGTGGTAAAGCTCTGGGAAGGTAGTATTTGAATTTAGGTCCCCCCAAAAGAAAAGAATATCATGCAGAAGGAATAACAAAATTCCCTGAAAGTACCACCAGGGCACAAACATTCACCTGACTGATGAGCTGAAAGGAGACTAGTGTGGTTAAGAGTCCTATGAAAGGATAAAAGACTGACAGTGTGTGGACATCACATACTCCAAGTGGTAACAGATCTTGGGTTGTTTTGTCATACAAAGAGAGCATGAGTGCCAGCAGCAGCAGCAGCAGCAGCAGCAGACATGTGTACTGACAATGTTGCGTATGTTAATTGCCCACCAAAGGTCACTATGTAAATTGACTTCGTCTTCCCATTAGTCCTATGAAGTAAGTTCTATTACTACTCTTTTCTCAAAGTCAAGTAGGTGGTAAGAAAAGAGCTGAGATTGGGATTCAGAAAAGCGGATTTTTAAAAGCTGTGTCCACATTGCCACTAAAAGCAGAGGCAGCAGACTATTACACATCAGCTATTTAGGACAGTTGTTTTCATTGGGAAGGTGCCAAATTATGGTAGGCTTTTGCAACAAACAATTGTTAGGATGTCATGTGTTTTAGGAAGATTCCGGCTAACAAGGGGTAGATGGACTAGGTATCAAGGTAGAAAATCACTTAATAGGCTCTGGCAAGATTTCGAAGAAAGAAATGATCAGGGGTGAAGAAAAGCGATGAGGAACGATTTCAGAAGTACAATTACGTCAAATCTTGAGAGCAAATTGTCTACGGCCTGGGTTCCACTGCCTCTTCCATGGCAAAGACATTCCAAAAACTCCAAGACTAGTTTAAATCTGTGGAGCGTTTCTTGAAGAATTCCGTATATTCCCCTTTTCGAAATCATCACACTTGTAAGGGCAGGGACTTTATCTATCTAGTATTCGCATCTGTATCTCCAGGTATCACATTAACTAAGGTACACCTTAGAACACATCAACGCAGGGACAGTTAAATCAAAGAAGTGAACTGAAAATGACCAGTACATGGTCACGAACTCTACAACATAAAAAAATTGTAAGGGAAATTCGGAAGCGTAGAGACTACGGTTGATACACAGACAGAACGTGATAGCAAGGATAACACTGCCAAGTGGGAATATTGAATAAAAAAAGAACTAACCTCTAAGAAAATTACAATTTAAAAAACAGTAATAAAAGGCACAAGAGGAACAGACTGGAGAACATGTACCCCACCCCCCAAAAAAATTAGGCACGAAAAAAGGATAATCAGTGATCTCAAAAGTCTTAGATAGGGGTAGTCACACAGGATAAGAAGTGACAAAAACATTAAGTGATGACTCAGTGTGTACCCTTCAGTATAATGAAAAGAATAAATTCATGTAGTAAGGGACCAACAGAAGGCGGGAAGAAGCAAAGGTAAGCCCAAAGAATATTCTCTCCAGAATAGTAAGAGGTAAAAAGTTAGAGACAGGCAGCTCTAGGGGGAAGAGGGGGTGAGCAGGGTCAAAGGATGCTTGTGATTTGAGGGGAGAAGCAGTAGAGTGAGATGAAGTTCATGTCAGAGAGGCGTGAGCGTTTTAGCAAACTGGCCACTTTACAACAGCATGGACTATAAGAGTCAGAAGTAGAATGGAGCTTAAAGCATCATTTGGCTTCAGTCAGTCTCAGAACTCCAGGATTCAAGTTAACGTAAACTTCTGAAGCACTGTGTGTGTGTGTGTATGTGTTGACACAGTCTCAGTTTAGCCTCTCTGAATGAGCTAGGTTGGACACGTATCTCCTCTTTATAGACATGAAAACAGACATTCAGTGATGTTTCCAAGACTACAAAGTCAGTTATCCTAAAACAGGTCTCCTACATGGTTGCTTCTCATATACATTTTTCCTTTGTTATTTAAAAAATGTATACCTCCTAAAATATGACATTTCTACACAGAAGCAAAGTGTAGTTTTCTTCTAACTTCACATTAAAAAGGACAAGTGGACATATACTTTTATTGACTGTTTTTGTCCTTGAAGATTAGCATTTGAAGGGAAATGCTAGAAAACCCTAACACTGAAGAAAAAACTACTACAATTCCTCCTCGCTGCTCACATGTCCCACTTTTTAAATAGAAGAAGGTCAAATGAAATCACAATGTCAAATGCATGACTTCTAAACTATAAAAAAATGGCTACCAATCCATCTTTTATGGATAGTTTGAATGAATGAATATGGCTCTGACAGAAACTCCTGAAAATCTATGGTAAACAGTATAAAAAGACTATTTTTGCAAAATAAATAGCCACTTCCAAAATTATATGGTTTACAAATGCGGTACTTTTAAGTGTTGTTAAAGTTAGAAGCCATTCTATACAGCTTAAAGATAAAACCAAGGGACTTCAGTGATTCTTGTCTTTTGAGGGCCTCAAACCTCTTCTTTAATTCTTCTTTGTCATAGCTTAGAAGTATTTCTTACTACCAGATAATAGAACAACTGAATGCTTGTAAGAATGTGATGAAATTGTATTACAGATCAAAAAGCACTATTCCAATTACTAAGCTTTAATTACAAATTAAGAGGGGAACAAAAAAATAACCCATAAGAGTAGTTTTCATTTGTTCTAAACTTAAAGTTACCACACAATAAAATGATCAAAATTACCACTACAGGAGGTTGTGTAGGAAGAAGAGCAGGTCTGTGATCTTTCATTCTCCCCCTCTCACTGTTGTCACGCCTCTGGTCGCCCATTCCACGACACATTAAAGAGCCTCCTCTCCTTCCTCCCCGCCTTGAACCATAGCGTCCCTGTTTATGCTGTCGCTCTCTTTCTTCAAATTCAAGCAATGCAGCTTTGGCTTCTGCTGAAAGTTCTATTTGAAAAAATGCATATGTGTTAGATACCTTCCGGCAAGTGAAAATAAATTTGTAGGGAGAAAACAGAAAAAAAAAAAAGATAATGAAATGCTGGTACAGGGAGTGCTTGACCCTCAATAAATACTAGTGACAGCAAGTATAAACTCAGTGGCACTCATTACCCTTTAGTGATACTTAGTTCAGGAAAGACAGTTTTCCTTTGCAATAAGATGTAAGTTATCGCCTATACGTTTTGAAATATTTTCAATTGAGATGATTAAAATATGAGGGAAGGTAAAAAGCATGGGGAGTGAAGCTAAGCTTAAGCACTGCCCTTAAAGTGCTATGCCTCTTGCAATCTTCTCTTGGCTATTGCCACCCAATTATGAGAAGCAGCGACTGGCACCAGTGAGGAGTTGGCCACACCACTCCCTATGTTGATTATCTTCTCCATATCGAAGTCAGTTATAGATAAAAAGTGCATTAACAGTAGAAACTAAATATATATACATACATATCACTGGTTGCACTAATTTAAAGACAAAAACTTAATGAAATCACTTTGAAGTCGAATAAAAAACTCAACTCAAAATTTCAGCTTTATAAAAAGTTTTATTCTGTGAAGACATTTTATAAACGTGCAGTCTGATATGGAAGTCATATCGAATGCAAGCAAAGTCACATAGTAAGAAAGACTCATTTAGTTCCAGCACTTCTTGACCAACTAGTAAGTGCTCACTGCTTTAGAATACAAAACACATGGATTTATATATTCCACTGGCACAAAGCTCCTACAAAAAGAGTCTAAATAAGGGCCCTCGTAAATTGAAAATAATATTTCGATTTAAATTGTGATAACGCATCTTATCCTCATCTCTGTATACTTTAAAAAGATTCCATTATAAGAATGAGACGCATTTCTATGCTTTCCAGACTGAAGGGTAAATTTTACATACTATCAGTCTATCTCCTACCTTTGATTCCATAATCGGCTGCAAGATTTTCCAAAACCTCTAAGCCACATTTCATGTTGTTGAAACTGTTTCAAAGACACCCCGCCCTCCCTTTCAAAAGAATCTATGACCCATGTGTAAGAAAATGTAATCTGTTTAACAAGCAGAGACTTTTATTTTAATCTTGAGTACATGACTGGTTCACATACACATTTTATGCAGTGAATCAGCAATTATTTTTCTACTGGTTCTAAGTGTCAAGATTAATTTCCGTATCCTCAGTAATAAAATGGTTTCAAATGACATCTTTAATCAGCAAGTAAAAATGCTTTCCTCCAATTGAGACAAGCTGTCACAAAAGGTCACCAAAATATGGCAGGATGAAAATTACAGTTGTAACTTCAACTGAAATGTTAATTTCACTTTAAGTGTTTTCTGAACTATGTCCAGATTTTAAAGTAAAGTGATATAGCTCAATGTAACAGTTTTATACTGTATTTTTCCTTTCTAAAATGTTCTTAAAACGTACTGAATATATATAATTTAAATGTAAAATATACAATTTGCTTGGAAAATGAAAATAACTGAATTATATTAAGAACTTAAAAAAGGATTGACTCCAGAACAAAAAAAGCTTGCAAATACAAGGACCACGATAAAAACTTAACAGCACAAATGACCTTCATTATTTCTTACTAGATGAAGCGATTTCCCCCATTATCTCTTTTGCGTTAAATGAAATTAAGATTTAATATCATGAGATCAGAATGTATATATATCAAGTTTCTCTATGCTAAAGTAACTTAAAAACAAAACCGTTTAACATACTACGTGTACCAATGACAGAAAAGAACACAAAACATGGATGTACACCTATTTTTTACAGGTTCTAAGTTTTCAATATTAACTGTAGCAATAATTAATATATTCATCTATTACTTGTATGACTTTCAAAGAGAATTTCAGGTCCCCTTTAAAGAGTAAAAGAAACAGCTGAGATCTCTAAAGTTATGGTACTAACGTATACATAAAATTGGTCAATGACAATTTTTTAGTAATAGCTAGGGGCAAATGTCATTAAAACTCAATCATCACTTTACATGTACAAGGGAGCTTCAAAAATTTCATGAAAAAAGTCGGTATCTTTTCATTTTGACACTTCTCTCAGTATGTTCTAGCAACTTTTCGTCACTGAGTGAGTTAAGCTGAAAAGGTGGCAGAGATGCATTATGGGTAACACACTGAACTCCTATGCACGGAGCTTTGGACCCCTCTGGGAAGACCCAAGAAAACATTCACTCAAATCTTTCTATGTTTAACCCTCAGGCTCCTGAGAAAGAAAACTAACCACGCAAGATCTTAACATAAATGAAAACCCCAAAATTCTACTCCTAACCAAATCTGAATTCAAGAAACTTAGATTCCTTACTGTTTCCATGAATTCAGTGTTTCCCATACTTAACGATGAGAGCAAGTGGAGTGGGCGGGGACACACACCATTCCTTCATTGCTCTCTTTAAAGAATGGTGTTCTTAACATTGACCAACGATATAAAAAATTATTAATACTCAAAGGGTTCAAAGTTGCTGCAAAATACATTATCATGAGAGGATGCATGTGTTCTGGTAAAATATTTCAATCCCATTACAAAAACTGGGTTAACAGATTTATACAAACGGATCCAGTCATTTCTATACAGAACCTGAAATTTCTATTACTAAGAGCACATAAACTTTATGCAAATTCCTAGTTTACGATACTGTAGCATTCTCTCAATAAAAATTTTCCTTACTGTTGTCTGGTGTAGGAGAGTAATTTAGGTAGTCAAAAAGGTAGTTTGCCAATTTTTTTAGAGACAGAAAAATCTTTTGAGTTGAGAATTAACTTTTTGTTGACTAGAAAATTCAGGTTTCTAAAGTATTAAAGTTTCTTAAGTTAGGGATTACAAATATTGGAACAAAGAAAAGAACTTTTAAGGACTAGTGTCCTATTACTAGGACAATTAAAATTGCCCTATTACTTAGCCAAACAATTTCATTGTACATAAATATAACTGAAGTGCTTTTAGAAATGTTTAAAAGAATGGTATATAATCAAATTGCTTTTTGCTTGTAATAGCTTTGCTATAATGATCCAAACCCTCTTCTATAATAGAAAAGGGGTTCTTCCCCACCACTAATCCTAACCCTACCCAACCTCTTGTCTTCAGATTACCTATTACGCTATCAGATGCCTTGTGCAAGCAGCGGGGTAGAAGTTCAGAGGGTGGACTTGGAAGCACATTGTTGAATAAAGGAAATTTAAATGAATTTGGAAAAAAAGAAATTAGGCAACGATTCTGAAAGGGATACACAAATAAAACAAGCAAAAACTATGAACACAGAAGCGTTGGATATCATTTTAAAACAAATATATATAATTTTTTTAAATTTAAAAATAAAATAACCAACAAACATCATCACTGCTTGGACGGGAGGAAGATGAAGACACACGATTTACAAATGCACATGGCCACTGGGAAGCTCATCAAAAGTGACGCAGAGAAAGGGTACATGAGAAATCCAGAGGCCCTCCAGGCCGGCTAGCCAGATGCGACATCCTTGAGTAATCTTTGGCAAGCAGTTTTCCTTCTTACACTTGGTAACAAACATAGTTACTGGGGTTTATACCACTTAGGTACTCTCTCTAGCTACAGAAAGACAGACATTACTACTTCTTTCTAGTATTCAGCCAGCTGTGATGGTTGATTTTCCTTTTTACCTTATTTCAACCAAATATCTTTGCACCAGTAGGCTTGTTTTGTAATGTTACAATTAGCAATTTGTTGCTATAACTTGAAAAAGGTCTAAGGAAATCTTAGACTTAAGAAGCGGGAAAGTGGAAGTCTATTTAGAGAAGGAAGGCACAAATGCCTTTCCAACATAAGGGGGAATTACATTTTTATTGGAAGGCAGCTATTCTAGAACATCTCTGTAAAATTCTACTTAGGAAAGTAGTATGATATGGTTGGCTCACTACTGTTAACTTGTAGATCCTGGGAGCTTCAATTCTTCAAGCAGCTTTCTTTTCTTTTTTTACATTTTATTAGGGGCTCATACAACTCTTATCACAATCCATACATATACATACATCAATTGCGTAAAGCACAACCGTACATTCTTTGCCCTAATCATTTTCAAAGCATTTGCTCTCCACTTAAGCCCTTTGCATCAGGTCCTCCCCCCCTCCCCCCTCCCTCATGAGCCCTTGATAATTTATAGATTGTTATTTTGTCATATCTTGCCCTATCCGGAGTCTCCCTTCCCCCCCTTCTCTGCCGTCCGTCTCCCAGGGAGGAGGTCAAATGTGGATCCTTGTAATCGGTTCCCCCTTTCCAACCCACTCACCCTCTACTCTCCCAGTATCGCCCCTCACAACCCTGGTCCTGAAGGTATCATCCACCCTGGATTCCCTGTGCCTCCAGCCCTCATATGTACCAGTGCACAACCTCTGCTCTATCCAGTCCTGCAAGGTAGAATTCGGATCATCGTAGTTGGCGGGAGGAAGCATCCAGGATCTGGGGGACAGCTGTGTTCTTCATCGGTACTACCTCGCACCCTGACTGACCCATCTTCTCTCCTAAACCCCTCTATGAGGGGATCTCCATTGGCCGACACTTGGGCCTTGGGTCTCCACTCTGCTCATCCCCCTTCATTCACTATGGTGTGTATGTGTGTGTGTGTATATATATTGTTGTTGTTGCATGATGCCTTATACCTGGTCCCTTTGGCACCTCGTGATCGCACAGGCTGGTGTGCTTCTTCCATGTGGGCTTTATTGCTTCTGAGCTAGATGGCCGTCAAGCAGCTTTCTTATCAGCTACTTAAATACATGTTCATGCTACTTTGAAAGAAAAATTTAAGTTGAAAATTACAATAAAATCTTTTTAAGAAGTAATTAAGGGAGTAGCGAGGAGAAGGAATAGTGAACATAGCAACCAATGATTTTCTTCCCTTGTATCTAGACCATGACACAGAAAATATAATTCATTCTGGTTCTCTCTTCTCTTCCCCCCCGCCCCCTGCGATAGTACTATATACACACTGGTTCTACAGCATGGATTCCAGTAGTGGGAGTACCAAAATCATAAGGGGAGCAGAGTGATGGGGGCCGGGAGGCGGAAAAAGAGGGGACCCCATCACTAGGTTGGATATATAGCCCACCCCGGGGGGGAGGGCGGCAAATAACAGAAATGTGGGTGAAATAAGACAACAAACAGTGTAAGACACTAAATAACAACAGTAATAAATAACGCATCAAGGATTCATGAGGGAGGGAGGGAGGAGCTTATACCAAGGGCTCAAGTAGAAAGGAAATATTTTAGAAATATAGATGGCAACATATATACAAGTGTGCTTAATACAAGTGAATGATGGACTGCCATAAGATTTGTAAATGATGAATAATAAAAAATAAAGTATGAATTCAAAAGCAAAGGCAATTTCAAAGTTTTCAGAAATGCAAATTCGCAGGACCCCATCCTAGACCTGCCGCATCATAAAAGCTGGGAGCCAGGTCCAAAATCCCGTTTCCATTTAGGAATCTGCTTGAATGCCCTCCTTTGGAAGATTCTGATGAGGACTTGAATTTTAGAACAACTGCTTTATTGTTCTAAATGAGCACTAGAAAAAACATCATTTGAGTAGCAGGGGATAAAAGTTACTATCAAAGAAATGTCTTTTATTAGCAACATTCTATAGATGCTTAAAAGCATTGTTTGCTCATAATGATATTCAATTTATTATTTCTTGTAACTAGTCACCTTGTCTCATCAAACAGAGGAATGGCCGACAGAAACAAACAATAACAAAATCACTACGGCAGTAAAAGGTACACAATAAACGTGGTCGGGTGCAGCATTATTCCTGGCAACCTGTGGTACCTTGGCATGGGTAAATAAACCAGTCTTGAGCTGGCATCTCCATGCCATCTCCCCAGGGTCACCCAGGAACCTGGTCACGTTATATGCATGAGAGGAGCTCTAGGCAGATTCCAAAATTACTAAGAAAACCATCTTAAACATTTTATTTAAACATTGTAAATCCAAAGACTACAGTTCTAAGTTGAATTTTACAGTACTATGATGTGACACCAGCCTTACACGGGTCATCTACGTCTGATGACATCCACAAGCATCTATAAAGTCAACGTTTTTAAAACCTATTCAATGAATCATGTGGAGGAAGCAGAGATGGGGTGAAGAGGATGGGAGACAGGCAAAAAAAAGTTACCCAAAGTTTCTGGAATGTTTCTTCTCTCTCTAGTTACATCTGAGAGTCTAATAATTGTTCCTTCCTTCCTTTCCGTTTTGAAACGTAATCTCCCAGATTCTTCATCATCATCATCTTCCTCATCCGATTCTTCTTTTGCATCCTTCTGGAGGTCCAGCGTTTCCACACCTCCCTGTATTATAAAGCAGGAAGACAAACAAAAAGGGAGGGAGACTTGAGTTCACAGTTTTTTCAATTCAGTGTGAAGAATGCCATTTCATGTTTTTAATTGTTTAGGTTTGACATGTAAACCTATAGGTTTATTTCCCTGATATGTGAATCACTGAGCCGATTATAGAAATTTAGTATTAGGAAAACTCCAAATACCATTAACATGTAAAATATACTTCTGAAAGAAATGTAATAAAGAATTCTGAAATCTCTGGACTGTTGCAAAAAGGTCCACGTCATAACTAAATTACCCTTTTTCCACATGCCAATATAATAGCACACATTAGTGTATCACATACGTGCAAAACTAATATGCAAGGGATTGTGCATTTTATCAAAAAACCCTATGTAAGCAGTCATTTGTTTAACAATATGGCCAATACTAGCAGTAATGAATTTATTGGTATGTAGCCCCATCTATTAGATATCATATTCCTTCCAATAATACAGGCTGCAAACCTTTTTTTCCCTTACTCAATTATTTTCTGACCCTAATATAAAGTAAATCATCAAAATCTGTGAGTTTTCCGTTTCCCACGCCAGCGAGCCTCCAAAACCTTTCCCTCAATCTTTCACATCTTTCTATTTCATTTCCATTGTTTAGAACTCACTGCTTACTACACTGGACTAGATGAATGAAAGTAGCAGCCCTATTCTGCTCCTCGGTTGCTGTGTCTGATAAAACCAGCATTTATTTTCAGTTTGCTCCATCGGTGGCCTGGCAGCGCAGTGGGCTGCCTGTTGTGCTGCTAAGCACAAGGTCGGGTGTCCAACCCACCAGCAGTTCAGCAGGAAAGGGTGAGGCTGTGGGCTCTTACAAAGATGTTCTTAGAAACCCTCAGGGGCAGCGTTAGGCTGGCATCACATTGCTAACAGCAACTCAACTGCAAGAAGTTGGTTTTTATCAATATGAACCACAAAACTTTCTCCATCTCACTCTACACAAACATCGGTAATTCTTACTGCACAGCATCGCTCATGTTCCTTTTGCCCCTAATCACTGTTCACCTAACAAGTTTACTTACAGAGTAATATACTCCACATGCAAGAGAATGAAGTTGGGCCCCTACCTCTTACATACAAAAAAAATTAGCTCAAAAGAGATCAATGACTTAATATAAGATCTAAAAATATAAACTATTAAAAGAAGGCACAAGGACAAGGCTTAGCGACCACTTTGGCAACGATTCTAAGCTTCAATACAAAAAGCACCAGTAACAAAATCAAATAAGCTGAACTTCATCAAAGTCAGAAACATTTGTGCATCAAAGGGACTTATCAAGAAAGTACAGAACCAGCTCACATAATGGGAGAAAATATTTGGTAAGAATGTATATGCTAAGGGCTTAATATTCAGATTATATAAAGAACTTATATAACCCAACAAAAAGACAACCAATTAAAAATTGGGCCAAGGGCTTAAGAGGCATGTCTCCCCAAAAAAGACCACATGACCAATACACTAATGACCAAAAAGGACATGAAAAGACAAACTGCCATTACCTGAAATTAAGAATCATTACTTATTAAATGACTATTAGAGAAATACAAATAAAAAACAATAAAATACCATGTCCCACCCGCCACTATTGTTGTTGGGTACACTGACTATTGGCTCTTAAATCACAGTGACAAGTAAAACTGTCCCAAGTGCTTTCTCGGCTGTAACTTCACAGAAGCAAAACAACTGTTTTTCTGGGTAGCAGCTGGGTGCTTTCCAACACCCTACCTAGGGGCTGGGTGCCTGTGTTCATCAAACACCCCATCCTTTTTATCAGCGTACACTAGGTTGGCTAATACTAGAGAAACCAAAATTAGCAAGTTGCAAGTGTGTAAAATGAACCACTCATCCATTGCTGTTGGAAATGTAAATTAGCATAATCACTCTAGTACACAACTGGGCAGTTCCTCAAAAAGTTTAAACATAGAGCTACCAAATTCACTCCTAGCTATCTATCCCACCAAAAAACAAACAAGCAAACAAGCAAAAACAAACAAAAAAAACGGAAACTTCAATAGATGCTGGGACATCATGGAAACTTCCCTCACATAACCACAAGATGGTGACAATCCAAGTGTCTCCTAACAGATGAATGGATAAACAAAACGGGATAAATTTTGATACAACTTAGCAGTATTCAGAAATGAAGTTTTGATACATGCTGCAACATGGATGAACCTATGCTGAGTGACACAGTCATAACAAGGCATGACATATCTAGAATAGACAAATAAATCAATCCATCGGCTGAGTTTCTGCCTACGAGCTTCAACATGTTTTAAAATGAATGATGGTGATGTGATGGCTATCCAACACAGTGAATATAATTAATGCCACGGAGTCACAGTTAAAAATGTAGCTGGGTAAGATGTCACAGTATGTCTATTTTACCACTATACACGTCATCTTTCTCCTACAGAGTGGGTAGTGGGCTTGAACTGCCAACTCTGTGGTGAGCAGCCCCACATGTAGTCTACTAAGCTAAAAGGGTTCGTTAATAACCCAACAGAATGTGGTAATTATCAAACAATATCATTAGTATCAAATGCAGGTAGAATTCTGCTAAAGATAATTAAAAATCAGTTGCAATAATTCATTCGATATGAATAACATTACAAAAAATGGAATTTCAGAATATTTCATTGAGCACCCGCGGAAGTTGTACCCAAAACAAGAAGCTGACCAAGGGGGTATTATGGCATGGTTTGAAATCAGGACAGGTGTGTGTCAGGGTTGTATCCTCTCATCATATTTATTCAATATGTATGCTGGGGAAGTTGAATTAGCTGAGGAAGAATGTGGCATCAGGATTAGATGAAGGCTCACTATCAACCTGTAATATGCAGATGCCACAATCTTGCTTCCAGAAGGCACTTGACGCACTTACTGATGCAGATAAAAACTACAGCCTGCAGCAGGAATAACACCTCAATGGAAAGAAAGCAAAAATCTTCACAACCGGACAGTTAAAAATGTTTTTCATTGTAGGTGGAAGGAGTCCAGATGGTATCCAGGTAGAATCACCAGCAAGGCACTCCTGTAAGTAGATCGGAAAATTTAAGAGGCAGGATAAGCAATTTTAAGGAGACAGCAAGGGGACCAAAGTTTGGTGGTTGGCTATGGGGAGGTGAGCAAGGAGCCAATAACAGCAGGAGCAGGGAAATAGCAAGGGATAAAAACCAACTGGGAGAAGGGTGTAGCATTCAGATCAGATCGTGCTCGATCAATTGAAATGTATATGAAAGGAATGACAGGGAGGTGAATGAAAGGTAAATATAATGGACAGGAAGAAAGAAAAAGATGAAAGGACTAGAAAGCAATGATCACATAGGTATAAATATAGATATGTAAATATATAAGTATATAAAGATAGGCGCATTAGTCAATGTGTGTGTGTAAATACAATAAGGAAACAGACGGACTTTTGGGCCTCTACTTAAATCTTATCTCAGTACAAGAACAGCTCATTCTAATAATGTGGCAATATATGATAATTTACCAACCGATCGCTGAAGACAAAATGGGTGCATAGGCTAATGTGGTGAAGAAAGTTGATGGTGCCCAGCTATTAAAAGAAATGGCATCTGGGGTCTTAAAGGCTTGTAGTTAAACAAGCAGCCAACTGCCCACACAGACGAAACACACCAGCCTGTGTATTCACGAATTGTTGACTGGAATAGGTATCATAAGTTCGAAAACAAGCAAGCAAATTGACGTGAAAAAGTGTAGGCAAACTGGAGACCCAAAACCCACCTGTATGACAAATTGTAGGTGAACAAATAAAGTGGATGGTATAAAGTACGGCTAATATTAATAATTTTAAGTTTATAACATAAGGATTCCTGAAAGACAGCGCAGGGGAAGGAGGGGATAAAGGGAAGCTAAAATCAAAGAGTTCAAGAAGAAAATGTTTTGAAAATAATGGCAAGAATTATACAATTGTGCTTATCTAAATGAATGATGGATTGTTGTAATATCTGTAAGAGCTCCCAATAAAATGATTATTAAAAGAAGACAAAAACAGACCAAAATAAAAGGATGGGGGGGGGAAAGAATTTCATTTTACTTAGATCTACTATCAATATTCATGAATGCAGTATTCAAGAACCCAAATAATACATTGCAATGGGGAGATCAGCTGCAAATCACCTCTTGAAAGTATTGAGATACCAAGATGTCATGGGAAAATGGAACAAGAGACAAGTCTATTATGTGAAAGATAACACTAAGGAGGTACAGTTTAGGAAAGAACACATTCATAAGAAAATCAACCATTTGAGATCAAAGGAGTCGAAAAGTGTGGGAAAGCAGGACTGGAAATGGGAAACACAGAGAGAAAGTGGGATAAACGGTGTTACACTGTGGGGATTGTAATCAACGACATGAAACAAATGCATATCAACTGTTGGATAAAAAATTGCTGTGCTCTGTAAGCCATCGCTCAATTAACAACAAAATGTTTTAAAAAAAAGTAAAATAACAAGCCTTTTTAACCAAACACGCACACAATTGGCACTAATGTGGCAATACAATTGGGAATGCTTGATATTTACTTTGAGAGTAGTGATTTCTTCGTATTAGCCAACCAATAATGTGTTATTGGAACAATCAAAATTGGGCTTCTTAGTTGCCAATATTTTTAATTCCAAATGGCGCTTGGCCAAAAAAAAGGTTCCCCAACTGATATAGAAGAATGGATAATGAAACTCTAGTAAACATACACAATGGAATATTGTGCATCCCTTAAAAAGGATGAAACCATGAAGCACTTCATGGGCATGGATGGACCTGGAGAACATTATGTCAAGTAAAATTAGTCAATCTCAAAAGGTCAAATGTTGTGTGAGACCACTGTAACATAAAGGAAAAAATAAAAAGAGTTTTACTACAAAGGGAACAGACTTTGAAGGTTACGGTTACCAAAGAGGGTAAGGGAAAGTAAGGAAGATAAAGCAATAGTTTAGAAGACCGACAAGTTTGAACTTGAATGACAGGGATAGTAATCCACAAGAGAGATATTAAATCAAATTGGGGGGGGGAGACAGCAGCTCAGAGTAAGCTACTGGGGGGCGTGGGTAGGTTGATAAATAATTTAAAATGTTTAATACAAAACTTAGAATCTGAAATGTAAACTCCCACCTAATTCACAATAAAATATTGTTTAAATGGGGTGGGGGTGGATTGATGTGGTGCCACAAAACAGGTCAGTATTGAATTCTTTTATATACAGGACAACAGAGCCAGAACTGACTGGATGACAACTAACAACAATAAGCTCACTTCGAATAAGAATCTTTCACACAGCTCTGAGAATGAAGTTATCGGAAGATCCTAAGGAGCATGCTTTCTACCTGCTTTCTGAAATCCAGAGCAGTATACACTGTAACATGAGATGCGGCACCAAGGGAGAGGGTTTAGCAACATCCTGCTGACATTTCAGAATGTAGGTCAAAGAACTAGGACAGGCGTCCTCAAACTACGGCCCGCGGGCCACATGCTGCCTGCTGAGGACATTTATCCGGCCCGTCAGGTGTTGTAGCCCCATTTGTTTTTTTACTTCAAAATAAGATATGTGCAGTGTGCATAAGAATTTGTTCATAGCTTTATTTAAGAACTATATTCTGGCCCTCCAACAGGTCTGAGGGACAGTGAACTGGCCCCCTCTTTTAAAAGTTTGAGGACCTCTGAACTAAGAAGATAAAAGTGCAAGATTTTATGGCAAATTAAAAGTAATGCTCATACGTGAGGGTTATATAATTACTAAAATAGATGGGATGATATTTGACCACCCCCAATTTCAAAAGATACTGAAATAGTACTGTACATCAAGTTTTCAATAATTATCTTTTTAATTTAGGAATTCTACCATAAGCAAGGAAACAAGACACCAACGTATTTGTGGCTAGAAGACAAGTTTAAAAGATGAAAGCAAATTATCATCCCATCTCCCCTGCAAACAGATGGTATAACAAAGATTTGATCTGGATGGATTTATAAGGAAAACTTTATCAAAGATAACCCTTGGGAAGCTTTGTATCAGAATTAACAGCAACTAGAAAACAATAGGCAGAGTAGTAGCTATGCATTGGGCTGCTACTCGCAAGGTTTGCAGTTCAAAAGCACCAGTCACCCAGAAACCCGTGGGGACAGTTCTACCCTCTCCTAGAGATGGCAGTGAGGGAATGCAGGAGTGCATGCATGCATCTGTTTTGTTTTTTAAGAAAGCACAGCAGCTATATTTTCACAAAATGTAATTCTCTGGCTTCCAAATTAAATGGCCAAAATCTTAGCAACCTTGTAATTCTGGTGTACAAAATCTAAAACTTCAGAGAGGTAACCACTATTACCACCATTTTTATCTTTATCCAAAAAAATTTTTGAGTAGTATATACAATAATTACATATGAAAACTTACAAAAGGTGTTTTGGGGTAAGGAATTATATTATTTTGTTCTTTTTACTGAATTTATCATGGGTATCTTTCCATATCATATAGAGAGCTAAAGCACCATTTGATACACTGCATTCTACTGCTGTGGTTATATCATAATTCATTAATCATCTAAAAGCAGTTCTCAACCTGTGGGTTGTGACCTCTTTGGGAGGTCAAACGACCCTTTCACAGGGGTCGCCTGGTCATAACAGCAGCAAAATTATAGTTATGAAGTAGCAACAAAAATAATCTGATAGAAAAATAAAAAGTAATTTGATGGTTGGGGGGGTCACCACATGAGGAACTGAATTAAAGGGTCGCAGCATTAGGAAGGTTGAGAACTACTCGCTAACAAAACGTGCATTGGTTCCATTTATTTTCAATACTGCAAATATCTGATACATACAATCTTTGAACACATCTAGATTAATCCTTACATAGTATAAGGTCTTCCAAGTGTCATCAATGAATTAAAGAACACAGGCTTCAAAGCTTGTGATAATGTGAAGAACACAAGTCAAATTTTATCCTTTCTCCAAGACAGCAAGTTAGTAGCCTGCACCTGTGTTCTATGGAGGCAGTTACTGGTCAGAGACACAAAACAAAGCATTACTTATGATGTGAGCAATAGCCAAAGTGCTGGCATTTTCTTATCCAAGTCTCATTCCTACTGGGCAAAGGGTGCCAGGTGACATCTGCACACCCAGCTTGTTGCATTACAGGAAAGGAACCCTCCAGCTTTAATGTCTGGGGTCTTTTACACTGGGCAGTAAGCATGTTTGCCCTTCACCCCAGAAAGATACTATGTCCAAGTTTGAGGCTTCTCACTGTGTAAACATCCTCGAAAAGACAAGACTGGACAAAACGTTGTCAGTGCTTGGCTGGCAGAACCTTGCAGGCAGATAAAGAGACCCATGGATAATTATCTCCTGACAAATGCTATTTCCAAATGCTTTCCACCTGACCAATTATCTTTGCAAATATTAAAGTGGGTTAAAAGTCTCAATTTTACTTAATTTTTATTTATACGACTATCTTTTAACATATCTATTTCTTTTGCTTCTGAATTTATTTTCTCCAATGACCTTTTTTGTATACAGGTGAGTTCATCTGTGTACTGAATATATAAATTCTTACATAGTGACTATATGCTGGATATACTAGTCTTTAGGTTCTCAAGTAAGTATGTTTCCTAAATCTGCCATGCTTGGATTATTTACAATGTTTTGGTGCGTTTCATGTGGCCAGGTCAATTTTCTTTCCCCTTTAAATCTCATACCAAGAATAAAGAGCCCTTGTGGCACAATGGTTAAAGGCTCAGCTCCTAACCCAAAGGTCAGGTCTGACCCGCTCACAGCTCCACTGGCTGAAAGATCTAGCCATCTGCCCCACAGATTTCAGCCTGGGAAATGCTATGGGGTAATTTAATTCTGTCCTTCGGGATCTCTATGAGTAATCAACACAACAATACGCAGTGTCTACAGGAGAAGACACAACTCACAGCTTCGTGTTACTCAGTCCCCATTGCTTGTGACTAATAAAGCCTCCAATATTAGCTCAGCACACTGCCACCTAACGCAACGCTACATCCATGAGCGCTCCGTGCTGCAATCAAGGGACTGAGGTCTCATCTGGATACACTTACAGAAGAGTGGTATGAGAATTCTCAGGAATGTCTTTAAAGAGGCAGAATTGTTAGTTGGTTGTTTGTTTTTTCCGTCTATCTTCCTATTATACACAGCATAGAATGCAGACCATAATAAAAGCATCCACATTAGAAAATATGGGAAAAGCCTGGATATCTAATTACCAAGTGAGGGCCAATACCAAATTCAAATTCTAAAACCAAATAAATAAATAAATAAACCTAACTCGTTGCCATCAAGGCACCACACAGCAAATCTATACAGGGTTCTCAAGCTATTTAACTTTTATAATTAATAATACGTGAACTTTTAATATTTGGTAAGCTTCCTGAGCTCCAGTGGCAGTGATTTCAATGCTGAGCTGCAATCCTCAAGGTAAGCAGTTCAAAACCAGCGCCAAGAGAAAGCACCCTCTACTGTTAACAGTTACAGTCTCAGAGACGCACAGGGACAGTCCTATCCTGCCCTATAGGGTCACTGTGAGTTGACATCGACTCAACAGCAGTTCGTTTGGGTTTTTTTGGGAGGAGCTTTGGGGGAGAACTGGTGGCAGAGTGGGTTTTCTGTTGGGCTGCTTACTGCAAAATGAGCAGTTGGACTCTGCCAGCCCCTCACCCGGAGAAAGATGGGCTCTCTACTCCTATAAAGGTTTAAGGCATCAGAAACTCAAAGGTGCAATTTTACTCTGACATATAGGATCACTATGAGTTGGAATTGACTTGATGGCAGTGGGTTTGGTTTGGACTGGAATCACCTCTGAAAGGCACGGTGGATTAGGTATTGGGTTAGTAACCAACAGGTCAGCAGTTTGAACCCACTAGCTGCTTGCTGTATGGAAGGATGATGGTGGCCAGAATGCCCACAGGGCTGCTAAGAACCACAATTAACTTGATGGCAGTAAGTTTGAGTTGTCTTAGTTTAAACACTATGACTACAATCTTTGGTTTCTAATTTGCAGTGTATGTTTTTGTTTGTAATACACTGAAATCTTTAATCAATTTGAGATCCATACTAATACAAGCTATAAAGTAGGGATCTCACCTTTACCCAAATTATTATTTCTAAGTCTGAAATTCTGTGATTTAAATTTGCACCTAATACAAATTCCATTTTTAATTGGTCTTTTTACTAACTAATGTTCCTCCAAACTTCCTTACTTGAGAGAAAAGACACTACCACCTCCACCAGGATGGCACATAATGAGGAAATATTAAGTCATAATGTCATCCTGAGAGTCTATATGTGCAACAAATTCACAAACCTCCTATCCTGCTTCCTATTGACTAGAACATTTCAATGGATTAATAGTCTTCCTGGATTCATTGTTTATTAATTTAACAAATACAAAATTTACAAAAAATGAATGTGAAATTATTCCAGGAATTCTTAAAACTTGCCTTCTGAAGACAATGAAAATAGGTGTCAAGACTACTATTTTTAGATAGCCATGCTCTTTTAATATTTTAATGAATACAATTGAGTTAAAATTTGAAGTATGTAAATCTATAAGAAATGGCCTGTCACTTCCAGAAAACACCCATATAATGTTAAAGCTTTAGTTGAATAATTTTAGTTGCTTTACAATAGGTAGTACCTCACAAGGTTATCTTAACACGAAAACCCACAATATTTTCCCATTCTCAAAAGTGCTGGAGCCCAAAAAGACAGGTGCCTGAGGTAAGAAGGAACTGAAGAGCTGTCCATGTTTCCAGGTTTTTTTAAAAGAGTTCTCAGGGTTTTTCAATCATTGCTTTATTGTTTTTAATTTATTATTAATTGGGAGTTAATACTTAAATCATTCTATAGTTCAATCAGATCAAGCAGAATTGTATAATTGCTATTACAATCGGTTTCCAAACATTCTTTTTCTTCCTGAACTCCGTGACTTCATCTCCCTTCTCCCCACCTACCCACCCCCTCCTCTTAGTTTACTTGCTGTCCCTGTAGTTTCATCAATCCTGGGTTTCATGTACTGAAATACAGAAAAACATCTAACAACTTCATGAGGGTGACGTCCAATGACATAACACCTCTGAGATAAACCCTAATAATATGAACGAATAGAAACAAAAGAAAGCAAATAAAAAATACAGAAAATGTTGAAAACCAGCTCAAGTTTCAAACTGCTGACCACGATATTAGCAGCCTAACTTGTAATCCCCTACACCAGGGTTCCTTATACCAACTAGTGATTCCAGATGACTCGGGAAGGGTGTGTATCTAAGAAAAATGGGCATCACCAGGCAAAATAAAGATGATGCGCTCAGAGAAACCACCCAAATGAAGTTCAGACCCAGAAAGACTGGAGTCAGACAGCAGCCAAGGAGGGCTTCAGAAACAATTATAAAAGAGGGGTTGAAAGTAAACAAATACAGTGGGGCAAGTGAAAGCCAGGCTCTAACTGTTGGGAGAAAAGTGTGTGAAATCATGCTTTTCAATAACTACAAATAAACGCAGAATGAACAGATATAAGTATGAAAGCTGGAAGTAGTAATACGCTAGAAGCAATCAGCATGCTATCCCGAGCTTGATTCTGAGTGAGAGTATAGGATCATTTCTTTGGTCGTCTGGCCAAGGATGCATGGTACGAGGAAAACAGGATCAATCCTGGTTGAATGCCATTCTCCAAAATGAAGGTCCGATTCAGAGACTTTCAAAGGCATGTGAGGCAGGGAAAGACCAAAGGACTTCTGCAGAATAAAAGGGCTAACGAAACAGATTCTGAAATGCAACGCATATTCCTAGATAGGAGCTCGGACCAGAAAAGAAAAACTGATATTGTTAATGCAGCTGGCTAACTCAGAATCAGTATGTGAAATAACTCACTGCTACCAAGTCCATTCTGACTCAGAGTGATACTAGGGGCAGAGTTCAACTGCCCTTCTGGGTTTCCAAAGCTGTAAATCTATGGGAGCAGGAAAGCCTCAACTTTCTCTAGTGATGTAGCTATTAGGTTAGAACTGCTGCTACCTTGTAGTTAGCAACCTAACACATAACTCACTTTGGCCCCAGGGGTCCCCTGTGTGGAACAATAGAAGCATTACATCAATGTTGACCTTTTGTCTGGGATACTTCACAATAAAGAGTATCCTCTGTTTGGGAGAGGTATATATTGAAGAGTTACACGTCAGAGAGAGAAAAGGATTATGGAGGAAATGTCACAAAATGTTCATTGAGGGGAAAAAAGGGAGCTGATACCAAGGGCTCAATAGAAAGTAAACGCTTAAAAATTAATGATGGCAACATATGTACAAATATGCTTGACACAATTGATGTATGGATTCTTATAAGAGCTGTAAGAGCCTCAATAAAATGATCTTTAAATTTTAAAAAAAAGTTCATTTGGGGTAGGGAGTACAAAAATTCTTTGTATGGTTCTTGCAAGTTTTAAATACACTTGCAATCCTCTCAAAATACATTTTAAAACTTGCAACTAAATACACAAATAGTGGCAGTAGCAGATTATAATCTAGTGACTATAACAGGAATCCACTTGTAGGGAAGTAGGTTGCAAAAGAAAATTCTTTCTGCAGTATAACACCAACTAAAAAAAATGTAAAATGGAATTTTCCCAAAAAAATCGCCTGTATTGGACAGGGTTCTCTAGAGAGACAAACCTGATTGCTAGTAATTATATATAAATATATTTATAAAGGTAGATATATAATTCAAGAAATAAACCGTTAAATAATATACAGGTCGATAATACAAGAAATTAACAGTTAAATTATAAAGCAGTGAGACACTAGCAGTCCTTCAAGTTTTGAGAGCTGCCAGGTGCCAGTCCCCTTCTGTAGAGAGAGCTGGGCTATATATACCCAGGCAGCAAACAGCAAGGCAGGTCCCCAACTGTCATCAACTGTCAGTACCCTGCTCCAGAGATGAACATTCCAATCGTGTGGGCTTAAATGGACCTCAACTTACAGCGACACAGTCCACAGGCTAGGCATCCCACAGGTAGTGTACCCCTTTAAACTGAGGCACAGAACAACCAAGGTGAGGCTCACCGAGCCATTTATCCCTCTGCCCTTCAGTTAACCCTACTTGTGTTTATCGGCCAGGCTGGCACAATAAACTATATCATCGCCCTTTGGCAATTATTTTAGCAATACTTGATTTAAGTCAACAATCATCAACTAGTGAATGCTAAAGTTATGGGTGAAATGTGCTAAGGAATAATATAATTAATGAAGTCCCAGTTACCTCACTGCAAATTAATATTAATTACAAAGGGGAAAAGTAACAATTTACCATAAAGAAATGTTAAGAATGCCTTTTTACCCAAGTATTCAAAATTAACAAGAAAAACAAGATGTCTTTCCTATGACAGAACACAATGAGACTACTGGATCACTTTCTGTGATAGTCTTGCCAAAAAAATGCAAAAACAATTTAATCATGAATAAACACCAAACCAATCAAAGAGTGGGGGACAATTTCAGACTGAAAAGACATGATGATAAATGAAATGTGTGACCCATTACCCTAAAAATAGACCATTGGAGAAAACTGAGTAAAAGCCTGTAGATTAGATTATAATAGTGCAAGAAGGAAAATTATCAGACTTTGGTGGCTGTACTACAATTACATAGAAATATTATCTCTGAGGAAAATACATGCTTAAGAATTCAAGGATATAGACATTGTATCCACCATTCCTCTCAAATGTTTCATTCAGATAAAATGTGTGTACATGTGTGTACCTATGTAAGCACAAATGAAGATTCCCTGAACAGATCTTGTATCTTGTCTCTAAATTTCAAACTTAAAAAGAGAGAGGGAAGAAAGGATATGGCCAAAGAGAGTGTTTTTAGCTTTGTATGCAGTCTGTGTTTATATATGAGGTATATGATCCATTCATCATATATATCTTAGATCACAATAGAGATATTATATCACATGATATATTGTAATACCTATTAGACCATTTTAGCTTTCAATATGACTTATACCTCAATATAAAGAACAAAAATCCTCACAACTAGACCAATAAGCAGCATCATGATAAATTGAAAAATTATTAAAATTGTCAAATATTTCATTTTACTTGAACTCACGATGAACTCTCATGGGAGCAGCAATCAGGAAACCGAATGAGTGGACTGCACAGTGCACATCAGCAGCAATAAATCTTAAAGTGTTAAAAAGCAAGACGTCACTCTGAAGATCAAGGTACACCTTACACAAGCAACAGTAGTTTCCATCACCTAACAGGCACACAAAAGCAGACAATGAATAAGGATGGCCAAAGAAAAACTGATGCCTCCGAATCAAGGTGATGGTGAAGAACATTGAACAACATATCGTGGACTGCCAGAAAAACAAACACACAAAACACATCTTGCGGGAAGTACAGACAGAATATTCCTAAGACTTGGATGTCATATACTTTTGGAGACGCGATCAAGAGGGATCAGTCCCTGGGGGACAACGTGCTTGGCAAAGCAGTGGGTCAGTGAAAAAAAAAGACCCTTGTGAACTACAACCACAATGCCATGACTCTTCTTGAGAGCAACGACAAGGTAGTGACTGTGAAGATGAAGCAGTGTTCCTTTGTTATACAAAGGGTTACATGAATTGAAATCGATACACTTTTTTTTAAAATTGTTTTTCTTTTATAAAAAAGAAACAAAGTTTTGCGAATGGCTTCTCAAAATTTGGAATGATATCTAAACTAAGCCAATGAAACATCCATTTTCAAGATCTTATTTAATAAGAATGGAGAAATAAGGATTGAGATAACAGAAAATTTATATTTATTAATCAAGTCGTAAGATTCTATAGGGATTCTCTGGCTTTTCCACTTGACCCACAGAATCAGGTTAGGTTACACAATGGAATCTATTTTACCCTTGTGCCCTGCATAACCTCTTATTAGTTCAAACTATATCCATTCTGAAGACCTAATTGAAAGATTCCTCTTCATCAAGACTTTTCTCCTACTCATGCAAACATACACCCAGCCAGCTGTTCTCTTTCTGTGAGCACTGAAAGCACTTGATCTGAACTTCCCTTGTGAGATTTTACTTTTTCTATTCTACATCAAAGGAATTTATATATGTCTACCTGCCTGTATATTAGGTTGCAAACTCCTTGTGGGCATGAATCAAACTTGATCCATTCTTATTTCTTTAATACCCAATCCAGCACCCTTAATACAGGGAACTTTGCAGTAATTTTTGAATAATGATCGAAATTAGCATTCACAATAAAAGAGTTCATGTAATAGCTAAGGTTAAAAATACTTACAGCGCTCGCATCAGCGTAGTGATGCGTACAACCCTCAGCAACGGTACCCCCAGCCCATAAAATATTTGAAGCCGCATAACCTTAAAGGGCAAATCGTTCATCAGAACGGATTTCCCAAAGAGCCTAGACAGCTACGGTTTTCACTAGACTCGATAATTGCAAGAAGAGATACACCACCTTTTTTCACTAATGCTAAACAGATGCTCATTTTGTAACTGGAAGAAAGAAAAAAGAAATAGCAACTTTTGGACTCTTTTAAAAGATTAATAAGTACCTCTTCAGTTTCAGGAGCAACCTGCGAATCAGTAATCTCATCTAAGTTATCTTCAGCAACACAGTCTTCCTGCGTTTGCTTCCCTCGGTGCCCACCATAAGCCTGCAAGTATTCTTCATCCTAACAGCCATTAAAGAGAAAACACGTTTTTCTCATACATCGTTTGGGTTTTCTTGTTTGTTGTTTATTTTTAAGGTATTTTTCATATCTTTACGGCTCATGCTTAATCATTTCAGCTATTTTTACTGTGACAATTACCCAACTGAGCACAAAGGTGCACAAAAACAGAACGCAGCCTCCTCTAAGGATTAATGAGAACAAAGCCCATCAAGCTTATCCAGTGCTAAAGTTAGGGATATGAGGTTGCTTCAAACTTAAGTGTCCTGTTAAATAGCTCTTCGTAAAATGGGTAATCTTTAACACACACACACACCAAAACAAAGTGTGCACGCACTACCAGAAAAACCCCGTAGCAGTAAGGAGGCTGAGATTACACTCGCTACCCACCTCTTACGGCAAACTGGATTTTCACAAAAGCATGTTAAGGTTCGTTTCTCCATTAGCTTTCTAACTTGGTCGCTGTTTCAGAGGCAAGCACCCCCTTTAAGGGTGCCTACAAACAAAGAAGCAAGCAGCTTGGCTTGGGACCACCAAAATTGCAAAAGAAGAGAAAGGCTCCCATCAGTCCTCCTAACAAGTAACGGGATCAGATTGCTTCATTTCTTTCCAGTGTCCCTTTCCAGCTCATAGGAGGTGACTGTCTGTATCCCTAGCCTCTTGCTAAAGATCTACAGTAAAATGGTTTAAAGGGAGGCACCAAAGGGTAAACAATATAAGGAAATAGAATAGTCTGTTAGTAGTATACAACAGCCTTATCGACAACCCCCAAAGAAAAAGAGATATTTAAGGTGAAGTTTTGTTTTATGTCTCACAGCTACCTTTTAAGATCCTCTGAATACAGTGCACTTTACTTTCCAGAAGAAACTGTTAGCATCCTATGAAAAAGAGCAACTACCAATATCTATGACTCACTGATTTCAAACAAGGTCAGACAGAGTTAATCAAAAATCTCCATCAATTTATATAGGTGTATAGTACATACCATGGGATTTTTACTGGGAAACAAAGATCCACTACCCTTTACATAAGTGATTAGCTAAAATTGTGCTTACAGTATACGGTTTTATGAAACCTCAATCTGTATTAATTTTAAAGACTCTAGATAAACTGCACTTGGATTATAAATCAAGTATTTTGTTGAATAACAAAACACATTGTTTTGTTGTTCTTAAAAGAGCAAAGGTAAAATCATGGCACAATTTTCTCTTAAAAGCATCAGCAAAATTTGCAAGACTCTTGTCACATTTTGGTATAACAGGAGAGACCATCAGAACTGTGCTGCCAGATGTCTCAATGTCTTTGACCTTAGTTTCTCCCCAAGGAAAATGAAGTGTCCCTTTAAATTATAAAGTTCTCTAGTTTTATGACTCTCCTTCCAGTTACCTTTAAAAGTCCCTCTATGTCATTTTATAGGTGACCTTTAGTAGAAAGTGTTTATGATCGGCACTTCAAAAAATTCAACTCTGGTTTTAAGACCACGTGTTAAAAAATACTAAGAAAAAGCAGCACAGTTTAAAAACCATTTACCAACTAAAAGAACATGTGGATACAAATAGAGACAAAAAAACTCAACAACTGGCCACTGTATACAATGATGGATATATCACTTGCTCATCAGTGACAGTCAAAACAACAATGCTTTCACGCCTAGCAAGAGGTGAATGCTTTACAATTTAATTCCCATCCCATCCCAATAAGTAATTCCAGATGCTACTACTGTGAGAATTAGAAATAAGCTAATAATTTTTATTTAAAGAGGAAAAAATAACGGCCATAACTATAAAGCTTGATATAGTAAGGCGAGCTAATATTGCTTATTGAAGACAATTCTCGTCTTTCAAGTTTAGTGCTTTCTATGAAAACATAAGCACATTTTCAGAATTACTATAAAAACATTTTACCTTAAAACTTTAGTTTGTGTTTGTGTGCTTTTTGCACTCTATGAAAAATATAATTTATTTGGTTATGGTGGATTATCCAATTGTAAAATTTAAAAATTTTACACATACTGATATTAGATAATTCAGTCCAATTTTATGAAAACCAGAAGTCTAAATGCAACCTCAAATTTGAGAATATCTCATAAAGGAAACTCAATTCTATATTATGAAATACCTTTACAAAAAGTTTTAGTAGGATGCAGAGGAAAGAGCTACTTCCTACTTGACAATACACACTAATTTGATTAGGAGCACTCACATTGTGATGTTCCATGAAATTCTAAGTTCAAAAGAGCAAGTTTTGTCATTATTTGTGTCCCAGATGCTCGAAAATCGGTGATATTTGAACAGAAAGGACTCGGAAGATGACTGAATCAACCAACTTACTTAAAGGCACTTAGAAGAAATAATAAGACCACTGTAACTAGACAATAATAACTAAGTCCATTTCTTAAAGTTGTTGGTTTAATTTAGAAAAGCATTTACAAAAGTACCCCACTTTAAGAAAACATATACCAAATACACCAATAAATTAAATTCACGCCAGTAAAATTTTATCACACAAAAACTACAAAATCAACCTAGATAGCAAGTTCCCTTGATGTTTTTTACTTGAGTCTATTCACCAAAACTAAATCTGCAAGCATTTTTTTCATCACTACACTGAAAAGCAAGTATGCAACTGGAATCCAGTCACTATTGAGAGTCCTAAAGCAGTAACGCCCAGAACAAAATAGTCCCGGGTGCCACACTGAACGGTCCCTTTCAGGTTCACTCCTATAGACAAAGGGAGCTTCAAAAAGCTCGTGGAAAAATGGAATTTTTGAAGCTCCCTTATATAGCAATGATCAAGACTGAGCAATTTTTGAACTTAACAAATAAAAGCTTACTTTGAGTGAAGTATAAGGCACAAAAATAGCTATCTTTGTGGAGAACAGACTTCCGCAGCTGCCATTTCCTCAGTGGGCCCTGTTTAACCACAATGAAACCCTAGGGGTCCCGAATCCCGCAGGATCCAACCCAGCTACTACTGAGATCACGGCCTTCCCTGGCCAAGGTCACTGGACACTTCCTTAAAAAGCAACAGTGAGTTATCATTAAGACAGATGAGCAGCCTCTCGCTCATTCTTTTATCTGACACATTTCAACTTTCAAATCACCTAACACTATCATCTTTTTGAATTAAAAATCACCATAATCTTAGCCTCCTGATTACAGATAACAAATTATGTGTGACATTTCCTGAAATAACCTCCAATCTCTTTATTCTCGTTTAGACACTTCTCCATTATAAACAGAATGAAGGCCCAGGACATCAATCACTTTGGAATATTAGCACCTTGAAGATGTCTTTAGCAGGTCAATAATCTTTTCACCTTAGAAGGACTTTATCAGATCTTGTCTAAAGCCTGGATAAAAGCCTCCGCATTAAGTACTTCCAACAATTGACAGTGTATCCCCACCACACAAAGCTGTTTTCTTCCTTAAGGATGCAATCCTCAAGGTCACAGTTCTTTGCAGCCTTCCAGAGTGACAAAGGAGCATTACCTCAGGCCAAACAAGCTGTCAACACAAACTTTGTCATAGCTCAGATAAAGAAACTGGCAGACGGTGATAATAAGGTCTAATTTCCCTGCCTCCCTAGGGAGGTAAATAGATTTCAAAGCAGGCTACAACACCTATGCACAAGAAGCAATGTTATCTTCAGCCATACAAAGGAAAAAAGACTCACTGTAAATTCATCTAATGGTTCATTGATTTCGATGTCTAGCACTTCATCATTGTAAAGGTGTTCCTCCTCTGGCTCATCCCCATATCCTATTTGGTCTTCTGACAGCTCCGCATCCTGGCCTTCATACTGTCCTTCTTCTGTGTATGCTTGAGAATACATTTCAGAGCCATCAGATTTGTGATAAACAATTTCATCCTCTCCATGTTCGTACTCGGATTCCTGTTCTCCAGACTGGTCATTAGTGTTGTCGGGCAGTTCAAATGATGGTACCATGCCAGCTGTGGTATTAAGACTAATTGTGATACCCTGAGAACTAGAGTGGACAAGAAGAAAAAACCTAATTAGAGCAGAAGTCAAATAAGTAATAAATTAGTTGCTACAAAGTACAAATGGTGGAAAGGTAGACACCTTACTGATCAATTACATTTTTTTCATTTCAAAGGTATACCACCTAAATGATAAATGCATTCACTCCACATCAAAGCTTAACCATCTATATTGAGTAGGAATCATACGCACACGGCACCACCACTTAGCATCAGCTGCAGGTGATTTGACCAAGAGAATTAAATCACCCAGATGGTAAAATAGGTCTGACTGGCAAAAGCCCAGGACTGAAGCTAAACAAACTTTATTTCATTTTAATGTTCAAAATGAAATGGATGACATCTGTTTTCTATGACTTGGAGGTTAAAAACAGTATTTCTGAATAAGCAAAAAAAATGGTAGTCAAATTTTTAAAATTATTTTTTCAAATCTATTAATGGAGTTTAATAAGTGCCTGTTTTAAAACTCAAAATATTGAAGATGTATGTAAAGTTATGCAGGATGGATAAATCCCTAATCTTTAAATCTTAAACCAAAAAGATACTATTAAGTCATCGTAAAATTTAACAACCATTTAGCTTAACTAGAAAAACTATGTTTCACCGTTATACTCTTTTAAGAGCTACCTGTATGGGATCAGAGTGACAAGAGCAATGCAAAAAGTAACTGAGAAATCTTAAGGAACGGTGGATTTATGTTATTAAGGGGAGAATAACTCCAAGAAACAGAGCATGAAAATGGTTGCACAACTCAAAGGACGTCATCAATGTCACTGAACTGTACATGCAGAAACTGCCAAAGTGGTGTATGCTTTGTTGTGTATATCAACACTGAAATAAATCAATGTAGAATAATTTCAACAGTCAAATAACAAAAGTTAGTACTAATCACACATTTTCAAAAATGAGTAAAGTTGGCTTTTAAAGCCGCAAAAAAATTATATTCTCATTAAACAAAGCTGCTAAACGTCAAACAGTAAGATGCAAGACAGCAAGACTTCAAAAACGAGATTTCGCAGATCTAAACTCACAAATATTAAATATCAAATATTGAATCTTCACAAAAACTGAATACACTGCATAGACCTGAAAATTGATTTTAAAATCTCCAATGATATATTTTAAGGGCAGGATAATTTCGAGCATGAAATAGAATGATGCCAAAGAATGAACTTTTAGCATTAGAAAATTTGGCACAAATTTATGACTCAATAATGAATAGCGTATGTATAACACATTTATAACCAAGTGTCTGCTACCAAAGGATGGTAAATTGTATAATCCAAAGTGGAGGGAATAGTATCAAAGCCTAAATTGTGAGAACCCAATTTGTAGGCGGCTATGGATGACAGCTGGAACCCAAGATACACATCTACATACAAAAAACCTCCGATGAGTTCCCCCTGTCCACAAGAGGGATGGGAGGAAAGTGATTTCCAAACACTACATTAGAGATGACTATAGATCAAAAGGATAAACCTAACTTGAACAGTTAAAAACCCTGTCAGTTGATTCCCCCTCTAATTTCAACATTTTCTATATTTTGTTTGTTTGCTCACATTAGGGATATCTAAAATGTGTTCTGTCATTAGGGTCACCCTCTTTAATTTTTGTTATATGTTTGTCTATTTTTCAGTATATGAAACCCAATACTGATGAACCTATAGAGCAGTGGTTCTCAATCTTCCTAATGCTGCAACCCTTTAATACAGTTCCTGAAGTTGTGGTGACCCCCCAACCATCAAATTATTTTCATTGTTACTTCATAACTTTAATTTTGCTACTGGTATGAAGCAGCTGACCTCTGAAACGGTTGTTCGACCCCCAAAGGGGCTGTGACCCACAGGTTGTGTGAACCACTGCTACAGAGACAGCAAGTAGAATAAGGATTTGGCGGGGTGGGGGTGTAAGAGGATGTCAAGGAATCAGGAAGGAAAAGAAAGTTTTCTAACTGACTGGGATAGCAATTGTACAATACTGCTTGATGTGACTGAACTGTGCAACGATCTCTGTACTAACTCCCAAGAGAATGGTTTTTTGGGGGGCTTGGGGGTTGCGGTGGGGAGTCTTCTAATACTTTCCCACTAAATGTTCCCTTCTAAATTGTATTTTAAAACTACGTCTTTTTAACATACCTACGAGAATATACTAAACTTCTTCCACTTATTACCGACATTTTACCCTGTAGTATGCGCTATATTACAAGTGTTCATTGCTAGTGGGGTACTGACTACTTTTTGTCTGAAAAGGTAAAAGGAAGTAGGTCAAATAAATTTTGAGAACCTATAGTTTACATTATACCCAAAGTAATTTCCAAAATGGTAATCCAGTGAACAGATATATAATGTCTAAATGTTTAAAATGGAAACATAACAGCAAAATTCACACTGCAGCCAAGACTGTTAAATGGATCCAAACTCATCCTCTTCAATCTAAACACATTAATTCATTAATTCTGTCAAAGAGCAGTACATGATTTACATTTAGCAACCAATGTCACACTGACTTAGAAAGTTCCCTTATAGGAACCAATCACAAGGATCTACATATAACTCCGCCTCTGGGGGACGAACAACATTAAAGTAGGTGAAGGGAGATGTTGGACAGTGTAAGACATGAAAAAAATATATAAATTATCAAGGATTCATGAGGGAGGAAGGGGACAAATGAGCTGATACCAAGGGCTCAAGTAGAAAGAAAATGTTTTCAGAACAAATATACAAATGTGCTTGATGGATTGTGGTAAGAGTTACATGAGCCCCAATAAAATGATTTAAAAAGAAAAAAGTTCCCTTACTTAAAAATGTTTAGAATACAATCATGTTAATGATGTAATACTATAATATTAAATTATGAGAGGTATGCAAGAACTTCATAGAAAAAACACAGACTTCTTTTATTAAAATACCAAAATACATCGTTATTTTGCCATATCTTGCCCTATCCGGAGTCTCCCTTCCCTGCCGTCCCTCTCCCAGGAAGGAGGTCACATGTGGGTCCTTGTAATCAGTTCCCCCTTTCCAACCCACTCGCCCTCCACTCTCCCAGCATCGCCCCTCACACCCCTGGTCCTGAAGGTATCATCCACCCTAGATTCCCTGTGCCTCCAGCCCTCATATGTACCAGTGTACAGCCTCTGTCCTATCCAGCCCTGCAAAGTAGAATTCGGATCATGGTAGTTGGGGGGAGGAAGCATCCTACCAAGGGCACATGAGGGAGGGGGGAGCGGGGAGGGAGGGGGAAAAAAAAAGAGGACCTGATGCAAAGGGCTTAAGTGGAAAGCAAATGCTTTGAGAATGATTGGGGCAGGGAATGTATGGATGTGCTTTATACAATTGATGTATGTATATGTATGGATTGTGATTAAGAGTTGTATGAGTCCCTAATAAAATGTTAAAAAAAACACACCAAAATAAACGAACTTGCTATATGATGTCTGAACAGGATCTAGTTTGACAATAAGACATTAATTTGAAAAATGGCCCCATCAGGGGAAAAAAAAAAGACATCCTGTATATACTCATGTATAAACCGAGTTTTTCAGCACCTTTTTTATGCAGCTTTGATGGTAAAAATAGGTGCCTCGGCTGATATTCAGGTCAGCTTATACTTGAGTATATATGGTATATTCTCCTAAATTGAAGCCAAAACATCAACTTTATGGTGAAGCTTGTATAGAAGAATGGTAAGATCATTGATATCTCATAGAAAGCTGAGGGGGTTCTATGTCCCCAGGAAATCTGCTGTTCACCGCAGCTAACTTGTTTTAAAACAGGGTCAGATAATGTTGAAAATAAAGTCTGCAGTGGCAGACCATTTACATCAGTTTATGAGGAAAACTAATTTAGTTCTTGCCCCAACTAAAGAGGACTAATTAAAAGCAGAAATAATAGTCAACACCCTAAACATCTCTGGTCCAGCTGACACAATTCTGACTGAAAAATTAAAAGTTGAGCAAACTTTCTGTTTAGTGAGTGCCAAATATCAGCTCAGACAAGAGCAGAATTTTTCCGTGAAAATTTTAAATAAGTGGGATCAAGATCCTGAAGGATTCCCTCAGAGGACTGTAACAAGATGAAATATGGCTTTACAAGTACATTGCAGGAGACAAAACAAAATCAAAGCAATGGTTACCAAGAGATGAAAGTAGCCAAGTCAAAGGAAAAGTGGTCTAGTCAAGAGCAAGTCCTAACAACAGATTTTAGGGATGCTCCAATTATTTTGGAGATTGACTTTCCGGAAGGCAAAAGAATGCTAACACCTGATTAGGAGAGTATATTGAGAAAGCTTTAGCACAAAAATGTGAGGAAAAGCTTCACCAGAAAAGCTTCTCCAGAATGATCCTGTTCCTTCTTTTAATTTAATCAACAATAATTTTCCAAGAGTTCCTATGGGAAATCATTAGGTATCTACCTTAAAGTCCTGATATGGCCGTTTCTTAAACTTACAGGACCTTTACAGGGCACCTCTTTTTCTTCAATTACTAATGTAAAAGAACTGCACTGGCAAGGTTAAATTACAGGAAGGACCCTCAGTGCATTGGAGCTGGAACAATGTTGGTATCATCACCTACAAACATCTCTTAAATTTGATGGAATATTGAGAAATAGTCTGCATTTTAATTTTTATCTTTTAATTCCATTTTCCACAACCTTTTGAAATCTCCCCATATTCCAATTATAAATTACAAATCATTCTAACATTTAAAAGTACATTTTTAATGTGAAGTACCTGAAACTCTCTTCTTCGTTATCACTTTGCAAAAGATCATCATTTAGCTCTTCATCTGACAAGTCCGACTGGTTCTAATTAAAATAAGACATCAAATTCAATGCAAGTTGCTTCCATTAAGAGTTCTTACAATTAGTGCAAAATTAGTGATTACAGATTATTTCAAACATTATTTATTAAGGTATTTACCACCCATAAAGTTTTGCCAGTTATGGAGCCCTCGTGGCATAGCTGGTAAAGCACCGGCCTGCTAACTGCAAGGTCAATGGTTCAAACCTTCCAACTATCCCACACAAAAACGATGAAGGTGTCTACCTCAGTATAGATTTATAATCTCACAAAGCCTAAAAGAACAGTTCTATTTTTCCTGTGGGGTCCTTATGAGTCAGAATCAACTGGCTATTGGTTGGTTTTGGTTTGGGGGAGCAGAGAGGTTCTGTGTAGATGTATCTAGATCTAGCTATATAAAACAAACTAAATATGTATACATATAAATTAAGCCACATATACATACACTCTTTAGTTCATTAAAGAATAAAAATTCAAATATATGTATATATACATATAGAAAATATGTTATCTGGCACCTTAAGTGAAAGAATAAGAAAGAGGAGGATCTAATTAAATTTTCCATTTAAAAAATGAAGCAAGCCTTTTCCTGGCATCTTATATATTTATAAAAATAGGTTTCTCAAATTTTTCTGTGTACTCTTCATATAGTACTGTAGGTAACAAATCAAGAAATAATAGAATTACTGTCTCTACCTAGTCACTAACAAGGATACAAAAAAATCTATTCATGTAGTCAAGTTTATTTAAAGAAAGGAACTAGTTATGCATGAAAATTTAAGCACGTAACTGGTAATCCAAACTGGTTCAATTTTGAGAGGGAAAGGATATGGTAGTAACATAAACAAGACCTGGTACAAACCAAGCCTGTGCTGAGCAAATGAAACAAAGCTTAGCTATCCAATAGAATATCCAATGATATCCAAGATATAGCCAATGAAATAAAACCTCAATATTTTGTTTAACATTTAAAAATTATTTTATAAACTCACAGTTTCATGAAAGTTGTATTTTACCCAATGAAAATTTACTTCAAGAATTTTTCATTATCAGCAGGTAAAACAAAACCAGGAGCCAACTGTGGAGCAGACCATCAATTGCTCACATGTTAAGTTTAGGTTGAAGCTGTGGAAAATTAAAACAAGTTCACAAGAGCCAAAATATGACCTTGAGTCTAGTCCACCTGAATTTTGAGAATATCTCAAGATTTGCTGCATTGAACATTCATGACAGAAGACCTGATGAGCTGTGGGATGACATCAACATTTTTAATTATGAAGAGACCGTAATGAGATTTAGACAGAGTATTAATGAAGTACTTGTCTTCAGCTACCCACTAATCACAAAGACATATTTAAACATGTTTTGTATGGAATAAACTCACATGTATGAACTGAAGGGGGGGGGGGAATTTTAGTCAACCTTTTAAGTATTTGACAAAAATCAGTGGATTCAACCTCTCTCTCCTCTGAGCCAACCCAGTAACAGACACAGGAGGCAGTGTCAGAATACCTTCTTTACTGACAAAATGGCCTGGAAAGCTAGACTGAATCCTGGAGGCTGAAAAATGGTTTTCAACTACATCCTAATAAATTGGAGTGGATCATTCTGTTAGGCAAGGGCAGGATATGTAGGGGGATTCTACCTCAATGCAAAGGTCTTAAAAGTAGGTGTGGAGGTATGCCCAGCCTGTGAACTGTATAAGTTCTATGAAACCATCAATACCAGTGAACATTACACACCTCAACAAAGAGAAGTCATTTTTAACCATCATATAAGGTGTGAATTAATTAAATGTTTAACCACTAAAGCCCAAGAATGATGTTAAATGTTCCTTGACAGAAAAAATATTCTCCACTCTTGGTCTAACGGAAAGTCGGACAAACAGACCACTAGAGAATGACTCAAACAAAGTGGGCCATGAATGCAAGTGAAACCCTTTCCTCCATTCTTCCCAGATAGGCCATTCTTCCTATGGGGCCAGAAGCCCTTGACAAAGAAAAAGAATGGTTCTCGTGCTTCCAAGAATGCCAGAACTTGTATGAGCTAGAAGTTCAAACATGGTGACTTATGTTCAATTAATACAGTTCTTCCAGCCCTAATTCTTTATATGATATACTGTATATACTCGAGTATAAGCCGGCCCGAATATCAAGTATCAGCAAGGCACCTAATTTTACCACAAAAACTGCATTAAAAAATGTGCTGAAAAACTTGGCTTATACATGTGTATATGGTAATTCTGGACCTTATACATCTGTGACAATAGTCCCATTTAGAGGTCATTCTCTACTGCAAACAAAAATGAGACGGGACTAAGGCCTGACCTGAATATGAATTGACTACCCTTTGTTTCCTTGATGACATCTTTAAGATTCCACCTTAGGATTAGGCGTGAATCAGGCTACATTCTTTGTCTTCTTTAGATACAAGAGGGGTTCCAAAAAAAAAAAACCACGGAAGTGAATTTCACTAGGTGGAGCTACTGTAAATGCTGCACCCAGTGGCGTAGCCTGGGAAAGTTCTCTCTGGACACAATGAATTATTTTGTAAAAGCAGTTTCACGTGAACCTCATTTTTTGTGGTGGCTGATTTAAGAGACCAGGAAGCAGCTGTGAAATTTTGTTTTCTGCCCAGGAAAAATGCCAGCACTGTGGGAAAAACTGAAGTGGACAACTGCTTTCCTCATTTCAAAAAAGGTGAAATGTTGATTGATTATAAATCTCATTCTGGATGTCCATCAACTTCCCAAAGAGACAAAAATGTCAACTGGTAGTACATTTGGAGTTAATTCCACCAGGTCAGAGTGTTACTCAAGCTTTCTATTTAGAAGTTCTGAAAAAATAGCCCTAACAGTGTACGACAAAAAAGGCCTGAATTGTGGCAGACAGGGAACTGGTTTTGCCACCACAATGCACCTGCTCACACAGCCAACTTAGTGTGCCCGTTTGGGGCAAAAAAGCATGTCTCTTGCCCCACACACCTGATTCACCTTGACCTTGCTCTGTGTGACATTTTTTTGTGTCCGTGAATGAGGAGGGACATGAATTGACAGTGAATTAACAAAGTAGAAGAGGTGAAGGAAAAAAAAAGGGAGGTGCTGTTGGCCATTCAAACAGATGAGTTTGAAAAATGTTTCCAAAAATGGAATTGCAGATTTGACAAGTGTATTAAGTGTACTTTGAAGGTGATAAGGTTATTGTGTATAAAAAGTTAAAATACATAGTTTGGGGGGGAAATTCGGGGTTGTTTTTTTGGGGGGGGGGATACTCCTCCTCGTACATAATGATGCTGCCATACAATTTCACACATTCATCATCTCACCTTGAAAACCAAACCTCTACTTGCTAACTGAGCTTCGGTAGAAACAAGAAGATGCACTGCTGCTTTGGGACTCTTTAGGGCTCTGGCTCTGGACCCTGAATTTGGTTTGCTTCTGCCTAACCCTCAGGTTTTGGACTGAACAGCATCCTCCTGGAAGGCATTTCCTCCATGTCTGTGAGTTTCTGTGGGACGCTGCAGTGAACTGCAGAAGCCAGCGACATGAGGAAATACACTCAAGGGAGAAAAAAAGGGGAAATGGAGTAAAGTCGTAACTGGAAAGAGTTGGACATTTGGAATAGCTTCAACTTCCAACTCTTTGGAACTTGTCCGGTACTAATTCTTACAAAAGAAATGATTACCACACAGGGGACCCATGTGATGCACAGTAGGATGCACTCCTGAGGTTTTCAAGGTTGCAACCTTTTCATAGTAGTACCCCTAGGTGTGTTTGACAGTGGAACATTAACTATAACTTTGTTGCCACAAGTCAGAACCAACTTGGCAAGTGATTTGGGTTTTTAATGGCGTTCGAAGATGGCTTTCCAGTATCCTGTAACACTGGCAACCTATAAGACAACGAATGACTTGGTGCAACGGTTGTTGCAGAAATTAAGTACAGACGTTAAAGCAGGAATTTCAAATGGACAGCCAACTTCCATCTAAATGTAACTCAATTTCTAGTAACTCTCACTTGGTTTTATTTAAGAATATCCACATGCATATCCATGAGCATGTGTGCTGTGTGTGTGTATTCTCTCTTGATCAGTCTGCTTCATACCAAGTTTGCAACCACAGATGTACTCAATTATTTAATATGGCCTTTTAAGCCAGAATCCTTTGGAGGTGAATTGTCAAATTCAGGCTCCATACTTGTGATTAGAAGTGCGATGTTCTTTAGTTGCTACCTTACTAGAGTATGACATAAGGAGCCCAGGTTGTGTGGTAGTTACTGCAGGGTCAGCAGGGCAGCCCACCAGCCACTCTGAAGGAAGAACAAGTAACCATCAGTTACTTCTACTTCTTACCTTTTTGCCAGATAGCAAATCTTCTCCAAGTAAGTCATCTTCAAGTTCACTAGAAATAAAAGAGATATGTTAATATATCATTACTCTTATACAACTATAACACAAGAAGGCTTCCAAAGCTTTTGGGGGAAAAATTCATTGTTCCATGATTTCGCTGAAGACCCCTCATTTATATTGAAAGTTGGAAGGTCATTGGGAAATTTACCAAAAGCTTTATGGTTTGAGTATTCACATGTTAAAGTTGCTATGCTTTTTTCGTTAGCAAAATGAAAACATATTTTCAGGTACACAGAGAAATTTTTGGTTGTCTGTAGAGGGAAGTTTTGTTTTATGAGGTGCTGCACTATATTGAAACACTAGTTTTATACCTTGATATGTACGATATTTTAACTTCTTTGGATCTGTTAAGTAATGAATAAGTGAAGAAATTAACGTAAATAACATCTAAGCCTTCTGCCTCTAAAATATGATCAAGAAAAACCTATAAAGTCTTTTTTCTAACAAAAGAGGGAAATAAGAAAATGATCTTAGAAAACTTTTTCCAAACACACAAAGTTTTTTTAAGGACAAATGAGTTTTGAATGACTAGACCATGAAAGAAGATGGAGAAACTGCCTTGTTCCAAAGCTAACAAAGGCAAAGGCAAGAAATAACATAAAGCTCTATCAAACAATGTGATGATCAATAAAGATTGAAATCACGATGGAATAAACAATATTGAAATTAGTTCAAAATGACTCAACAGTCTTTCAAATACCGACAGGGTCACCCACAGTGGCGAGGTGTCAGAAGAGCCTCCCAAGTATGAAAAACTAAAAAGGAAACCCTTTAAAAAAAGTTACCACTGAGAACCTCACGAACACCAGAGCACCAGAACCTCGTGTCGGATATAACACCAGAAGGAAAGCCCGAGGAAACCAAAAGACAATTTAAAAGATGGGGGTGGGATGGAAAGGGGGGGGGACACCAAAATACATGTCAGGGGGGACTCTGAACTTGTTCTTGAATATGAAGTAGCTAAAATGACTAGAAGAAATGATGAAGTAAAGGACAGAATGGGTCTATCTAGATAAGATAGGCTGGATCAACAGTCTGGAGGAGAAAACAATGGGACCAATGGTTCCAGGGGACATGGGACAGGGGAAGGCGGGGTAAGGAGGTGGTGTTGACCAACCCAGGGACAAGGGAACAAGTGATCCAAAATTAGTGGCAAGGAGGGTGTGAGAAGTTTGATAGGGATTCATCAAGGGCAGTGTAACCAAGAGAAATTACTGAAACCCAAATGATGGCTGCGCATGATAGTGAGACAAGAGGAAAGTAAAAGGAAATAGAGGAAAACACTAGAAGGCAAAGGTCATTTATAGAGGTCTAAATACAGGCATGTAAATACGCAAATATATTTATATAGGATGATGGGGAAATAGATCTAAGTGTAAAAATTTATAGGTTTAGTATTAAGGCAGCAGACAGACATTGGACCTCCAACTCTACTCAAGTACACCCTCAATGCAAGAACACTTTGTTCTACTAAATTGGCATTCTATGATGCAAACCTTCCGAACAAGATTGCTGAAGACAAATGTGTGCATAAGTAAATGTGGTGAAGAAAGCTGATGGTGCCCGGCTAACAAAAGATACAGCATCTGGGGTGTTAAAGGCTTGCAGGTAAACAAGCGACCATGTAACTCAAAAGCAACAAAGCTCACTTGGAAGAAGCACACTAGCCTGTGCGATCACGAGGTGTCGAAGGGATCAGGTATCAGACATCAAAGAACAAAAAAATCATATTATAAATGAGAAGAAGTGCAGAGTGGATACCCACAGTCCATCTATAGGTAATGGGACACCCCCTTACAGAATGGTCGCGGAGAAGATGAACCAGTCAGGGTGCAGTGTAGCAACAATGAAACATACAACTTTCCTCTAGTTCTTAAATGCTCCCCTCCGCCCCTCTCCCCCACTGTCATGATCCCAATTCTACCTTACAAATCCAGCTAGACCAGAAAATGTACACTGGTACAGATAGGAACCGGAAACACAGGGAATCCAGGACAGATGATCCCTTCAGGACCAGTGGTGAGAGTAGTGATACCAGAGGATGGAGGGAAGGTGGGGTAGAAAGGGGGAACCGATCACAAGGATCTACATATAGCCTCCTCCCTGGGGGATTGACAACAGAAAAGTGGGTAAAGGGAGACATCAGACAGTGTAAGATATGACAAAATAATAATAGTTTATAAATTATCAAGGGTTCATGAGGGAGGAGAGAGTGGGGAGGGAGGAAAATGAGGAGCTGATACCAAGGGCTCAAGTAAAAAGCAAATATATTGAGACTGATGAGGGCAACAAATGTACAAATGTACTTGACACAATTGATGTATGTATGGATTGTTATAAGAGTTGTATGAGCCCCCAATAAAATGATTAAAAGGGGGGGGCTGAACAGAAAATTTCAAAAGACAGCTTAAGAAAAGTAAAGCAGTATAATAAAATGTGTAAAGACCTAGAGATTAAAAACCCAAAGAAAAGAAATGCTAGATATTCCACAAGTTATAAGAACTAAAAAACAAAATAATGCCTCAAACTATAATACTGACATATTCCATGGGCAAACAAAATGAACAATATAAGAGGCATCAAGAAATGATGGAAGGAATAGTCACTCTACCAAAACAAAAAAATGGTTGGTATTCAGTTACTTCCATAAGTAGCCTATGAACAAAAACCAATAGTACTGGAGAAAGAAGTCTATATTGCACTGAAGATATTGGTGAAAACAAGGCCCATGAACTGTCCAAATACCAAATGAAAAGGTTAAACAAATATTTGCAGTATTGCAGGAGCTCGCTCACCTATGCCAATAGATTTGGAATAAAGTTATCCGGGCAACCAACTGGAAGAAATCTATCTATGTAAGTGCCCATTCCAACAAAAGTGATCCAAGAGAAGGCAGGGATTATCATCAAATATCACACACAAGTAAAATTTTGCTAAAGATCAAAGAATGGTTACAGTTGTCCACCAATGGAAAACTGCTGAAGTTGAAGCCAGACTCAGATATGAAAAAAGGGATATCATTGTTGATGTCAGATGGCTCTAGGCTAAAAAACAGAATCTAAAAAGTTATTTATCTGTGTTTCATTGACGATGCACAGGCATTGTGGCTGTGTGGGTTATAACAAATTATGAATAAGATTGCAAAAAAGGGGGGGGGAGGATTCCAAAACATTTAATTGCGTTCATGCAGAACCTATTCACAGACTAAGAGAGACTCATTCAACCAGAACACAGGGTATTGCGTGGTTTAAAATGAGGAAAGTTGTAAGTCAGAGTTGTATACTTTTGACCAAACTTATGCAATCTGCATGCTGAATAAATAATCTGAGAAGCTGGACTACATGCGGAGGAAGAGTCATTACCAAGGTATGATCTACAGATGGCACAGCCCTGCTTATTGAAACTCAAGAGAACTTTGATGAAGATCAGAGGCTACAGTCCTCAACGTGGATTATACTTCAACATAAAGTAAAGGAAAACTCTCACATTGGACCAATAAGCAAAATCATGATATATGGAGCAAAGATAGAAGTTGCCAAGAATTTTCATATTCCTTGGATCTACAATTAATATCCACGGAAGCAGCAGTTAAGGTACAACTGTTACAAAAGGCCTCTTTAAGTATGTAAAAGCAGAGATGTCACTTTGAAGACACGGTTGACACAAGCCACTGTATTTTCAGTTGCCTCATACAAGTGAAAGCTGAACTGATGTATCTGAATTAGGAAAGATGTATTGTATTAGATCTATTGTACTATGCATTGTATTGAAACTGATGTATTAGGAAAGAATACTGAGTACAGCATGAATTATCAGAAATCTGTCTTGAAAAAGAACAGCCAGAATGCTCTGTAGAAGCAAAGAAGGTGAGACTCTATCTCACAGACTTTGAATATTTTCAGGAGGGACCAGTCTCCAGTGAAAGACATCACTCTAGGTCAGTGGGTCTCAACCTGTGAGTCACGACCGCTTTGGGGGTCGAGCAACTTTTTCACAGGGGTCGCCCAATTCTTAACAGTAGCAAAATTACAGTTATGAAGTAACAACGAAAACAACTTTATGGTTGGTGGGTCACCACCACATGAGGAGCTGTATGAAAGGGTCGTGGCGTTAGGAAGGCTGAGAACCACTGCTCTAGGTGAAACAGGTCCTCAAAAGAAGACCCTCGACCAGATGGACTAGCACAGTGGCTACACACATGAGCTCACGCATAACTGTGAGGATGCCACAGGACCAGGCAGCACTTCTTCTGTTGTAGACAGGACAATGGTTAGTTTTCTAGGCAATAAAGTGAAAGGAAAAAAAATGTACAGAGGAGCCTCGGGTTTTTGGTGTTGGATAGGATAGGATATGGACCAAAAGGGAAGAAATGCCATAAATTCAATTGACTGTTCAAAAGTCAGTTATATCATCACTATATAAATGGCATATGAAGGACCTATATTCTACCTAAGGCTATGTTCTGCATACACTATAAACTTGGAATTAGAGCCCATTTGCTTGGGCAGCTCTCTCTTGCCCTTACATTAGCCTTATATAGTCAGGCCCACTCAGGAAAGGTCATCAGATTAGTAAAGATCTCTACAAAGAAAAGTAGAAGGAAAAAACAAAACAAAAATATAGATTATCACATTATAATTTTTTTTACCTACCTATCCCAGTCTTCATTCGCAGCTCTTCTTCTCCAGGATCGTTCTGCACCAGGCTTATCAAACTGATCAAAGTCATCATCTGCAGAGATTTCATTAAAATCATTCTTACTACATGAAATTAGACATACAATACAAAAATGATCAAATATGGAAAGCAGATTTTTAAAAGAATCTTAACATACGTTTTTAATAAAGTTCTACAACTACTACTATAGATGTGTTGTCCAGTCACGCTAGGACCCTGAGAGGTTTTAAATAATTAACTATTTTATTAACTATTATAATTACATATAATTAATTATAATGCATGTATTATATTTTACAATCATGTAATTATAATCTGCAACTACTATAAATACAAATGTGTAATGATATATAAGTATATAAAGTTATTAACTGTTAATTAATAATTTATTGTTTAATAAGTACTCAACTGGCTATCAAAAGAAACCATGTATTAACCACTATCAGGCATAAAAAACTGCTGAGAGGAACATGGAATTTTTAAAATTCATTTTAATTGTGTTTTCTATATAAAATATGGTTCTAGTTTACGTATATATTCTCCTACTGCATAAAAGAAAATTTGCCTAATTTCTAAAGTTAAAGAAACTTTTATAACACTTTCATAATCTTCTCCTTTTAGAAAATACAACATAGAGCACATAACCCCGATTTAGGAGAAGGAAAAAAATTTAGAGCAACACTGTACTATATATGAGAGCTGCTTAGATATAACTTTAAATATTTTAAGTCACATTTTAAAAAGCATGTAAAACTAGTAATATATTCTATTCAACATATGTAAAAATAGTATTTCAAAATCAAACTCATATAAAAATAGAGATATTTTACTTTTTTTCATATAAGTGTTAGAAGCCCAGTACGTATATGACAGCATGTCTCAATTGGGATTAGCCACTTTTCAAGTGCTCAATAGTTACAGTATATATTTTCTTATAATAGTTAAAAACGTGTACAGTGCAGAGGTCGAGATCTAAAGCAGCGCCCTTTAATACTTTTCTTTAGTGCAAGGCGAAGCTATCTTCTACATAGGGACTTTACTGGCATATGAAATGTGGCAATATTAAATGCAGGGGGACTAACATGAGTGGCATCTGATGTCTGGTTATTTTTATTAGAAAAACAAAAAAACTGAAATTAGTATTTTTCATTCCACAAACTGTGGGAAACAAAGATTTCTTCCAAGTTGTCTACCCCAGATACATGCCAAACTTAGCTGCTTGCAACCTATGGTAAATGATTGTCAAGTTATCTCCCTGAAGACTCCAGCCATCCAGAGCAAGCAGACACCATTGTTTGTCCCACGATAGGTAGGGCTCACTCCCTGATATTAGGACAATGGACTGCTTCCCCTGAAAGCATAAGCTAAATAAAGTTTCCAGCTCCAGGGCAATCAAGGTTAGGCAGCCATCATGAATCCAGGGTCCACCCATCTTGTCACATGTATACCCCCAATACCATCACCCTTTGCTATTATGCGTATACCCCTTCAGGGTCCTCAAACTACAGCCCGCGGAGGACATTTATCCGGCCCGCTGTGTGTTTTTGCCCGTTTTTTTTTAATTCAAAATAAGATATGTGCAGTGTGCATAAGAATTTGTTCATAGTTTTTTTTAAAACTATAGTCCAGCCCTCCAACAGGTCTGAGGGACAGAGAACTGGGGACTCAATTCAATCCGTATCATCCAAAATGAAACAAAATGAAAAATAAAAAAGATACAATCTATAAGACAACTTCAAGCAGACTATTATATAATTAGAAACTCTAAAGGGAGATATCTTTAAAAGTTTTTAGAAATAATGGCTAAAACCTTTCCAAATGTTATACGCTATAAACTCACCAAAAAACTCAACAAAACCCAAACAAAATAAACATGAAGTAAACATCACCAGGATATTTTATCATCAAATTGCTCAAAACCAGAAACCAACAAAATATCATAATAGAGAAAGATGCCATTTTACATATATAAGAATTTCATCAGATTTCTTGATAACACTTCAAAGTGAAAAGATGCATGCAAGGAGACATTGGAGCATCAACCCAGAAAAATTACACCCAGCAAAGATAACTTTCAAAATCAGAAGTGAATTAGCAATATTTTAAGACAAAAAAACAAAAACAGGAGCAGCAGGTTATGCACAAGAAATCTTGAAGGAAGTTCTTTAGAACATACCAAAAAGAAAATACCACAAAAAATCTAAAAACTACATGAATAAATAGACTTTTAAAACTTTTAACTGAAATCTCTTTAAAGACAACGGGGCCATTCTAAGTGAGTTTCGGCTTAGTCTACACAGAAGAAGCACACCAGCTGTGTGATCTAAGGATTATAAAAAATAAAATCCAGTACCAGAGGAGTGAACAGTATTAGAGCTTAAATTCTCAGCACCTGTTTGTAGAAGGCGATGGATGGATGACCATGAAAGCCCAAAAAACATTTGCAGGGTCCCCACATGGATTAAGCCTCAGGTGAACCCCTTTGGTCCACTGACCGGGAATGTGAATAGTGAACTGCCTTGCTGCAGTGTATAGTACATCTGTTACGACAGATAAACCAGCAGTGATACTTAATCCTTACCTGAAGTCCACGGTTTACATAACGAGCCCTGGTAGTGTAGTATAGCCTGCTGCTCACTAAAGGAGTTCAAAACTAGTGGCATCTGAAGTTGAGGCTTATCTTGCACAGTTAGTCTTGGAAGCTACCTGGGCAGTTCTACACTGTCCTATGGGGTCGCTATGAGTGGTAATCGACTTGATGGCAGTGAGTTTAGTTTTGGTTTACGGTTTACAGTATAGCTCATTTTTTGTGTTGTACAAATCTATGGGGAGTTGTTTTGGTTTTTGAAAAATACGTGATCACCATTACATCATGTAAAAGAGTTTCATCGCCCATAAAATGCAACCTGCTTCACCTTTTTATATCTTGCCTCCTCCTCTAAGCCCCTGACAACCGATCATTTTCGTTCTCTATAGTTTTGTGTCTTTCAAATGCTAGATAGTTAGAATCATGCAGTATGTATGTACACTAACACAATCAAACTATTAAAATTCAAAGCAACAAATTTTTAAAAGCATGGGAAAAAACTCATCACTTAAAACATATCATTATTTTAAAAACTGGTCAACAAAGCAAGATTCCTGCCTTTCCCATATAAAGTAGCCCTGGTGGCCTCGTGGACTGCTAATAACAAGGTCACCAGTTTGAACCTACCAGGCACTCCATGGGAGAAAGATGAGGCTTTCAACTCCAAGAGTATCAAAAACCCACATAGGCAGCTCTATTGTGCCCTATAGAGTCGCTGCTGAGTCAGAATAAACTTGTTGGCAATGAGTTTGGTTTGTGTGTTGTATACAAACTGCAATAGTTAACCTCCACATAAAAATTCTCTTTAAGAAGTACTATAGCCAATAAACAAAGGAAGAAAAAAAAACTAAGGTATCACCATTTGCAAACCCTAACGTTGGATATCTGGTGGCACAGCTGTTCCAATACTGAGCTGTTTAATGAAAGGTTGATCGTTCAAACCCACCAGCCACTCTTCAGAAGAAACATATTTTTGTCCGTAACTATTTACAACCTTGGGAATCCTATGGAGTAGTTCTGTACTCCTGGGTCACAATTCCATAGCAGTGGGGTTTGGGTTTGGTTTTGTTTTTTTCTCATTTTTTTGTTCCTTTTTGGGGGGTGTGTGTGTGAAAAGTGGATCTAGTCACCAATGAATAGCCACCAAAATCATATTAACTGTCAATAGCTGTAATTCCTCTAAAAAGACACAACTACATGTGTCCTAGAAGATAGTCTCACCTAAAATATTTAAGAGCCTTGAACTCAACACGAAAATCTAAATCTCTAAATCCAAATGCCAATCTACAGTAAACAGAAGACAGAATGACATGTTATAACACCAATGTAATCAGAAAATCTAGACTGTGAGAAACTACACACAGAACAAGAGAAACAAATGATGAAAATTATGGATCAAAAGAGATTTTAAACACTTGTAAGCAAATCCACAGAGAAGACCATATGGCCAGCCCCACTATGAGACACGACATCCCTCACTTACCCATAGCCCTACAGGGGACAACACTGTAGAAACAGTGTGGGAATTGCGCCCAATCTGATCCCAAAACACCAAAAGCAAAACACTAAGGGCAGAACAGCAAGGAGAACAGGGCAACGAAGTGCCCAGGAAATACCAAAAAATAGACTTTGGGACCAGGACTTGGCACCCCATCAGACTCGACCAGAAAACACTCCTAAGGGCCAACAAACAGTTCTTGAACTAACTACAAACTTTTCTTTGTTGTTGTTGAGTTTTGTTTAGGTTTTTTTGGGTTTTGTCTTTGTCAATGACTTTCTGGTGTTGTTTTGTTTTCTTTTGTTGCTTTGTTTTGCTCTGTCTTGGTTTTGTGCATGTTATCTCTGCAGACCTCTGTAAATAAAACAGGCTGGATGAATAATCTGGAGGAAAAAACAATGGAATCGATGGGGGGGGGGGATTGGAGAGGGGAAGGTGGGGGGAAAGGTAGTGGTGCTAACAAACCCAGGGACAAGGGAACAAGTGCTCCAAATAGGTAGTGAGGAAGGTGTAGAAGGCCTGGTAGTGCATGATCAAGGGTAATGTAACAGAGGAATTACTGAAACCCAAATGAAGGCTGAGCATGATAGAGGGACAAGAGGAAAGTAAAAGGAAATAGAGGAAAGAACTAGGAGGCAAAGGGCATTTATAGAGGTCTAAATAAAGGCATGTACATATGTACATATATTTATATGAGGATGAGGAAATAGATCTATGTGCACATATTTACAGGTTTAGTATTAAGGTAGCAGATGGACATTGGGCCTCTATTCAAGTGCTTCCTCAATGCAATAATACTTTGTTCTATTAAACTGGCATTCCATGATGCTCACCTTCCCAACACATTCGCTGTAGACAAAGCAGATGCGCAAGCAAATGTGGTGAAGAAAGCTGAGGGTGCCCAGCTATCAAAAGATATAGTATCTGGGGTCTTAAAGACCCCAACATATAAGGTTTTTATTTACCAGTTTCCTTAACCTCCCCAAGAACCTGTAACTTGAAGCAGAAATCTTTCTATGGATTTTATTATTGTTGTTGTTAGGTGCCATCGAGTCAGTTCCGACCTACAGTAACCCTGTGCACAATATAACAAAACAACTCCCCCTTCTGTACCAAGTTCACAATTGTTCCTAAGCCTGAGGCCATTGTTGCAGCCACCTTGTATCTGTCTCATGGAGGGGTCTTTTTTCTTTTCCCTGCCCCTTTTACCAAGCATGGTTGTCCTTCCTTCTTCAAGGACTGGTCTCTCCTGACAACATATCTAAACTATGTAAGACAAATCCTATTATATTACATCCCTTCAAAAGCCCAAACACCTGTACCTGTGAAAGTGATCCTCTTTGAATTCAAGGGCCTTCTTTTGTTATTTTAATAAGGTCATAGAATAGAGATGAGATCTTAATTCTTTGAGTGGTGCCTTATAAAAATTGAGAAAAGGCAAAGAGAAATAAGACTATGTTAAAACAGAGGTAGACGAATCTATAAACCCAAAGAGACATATATGATTGTCCCTCTAGCCTCCAGAACTGTGAAAAATAAATTGCTAGCCTTTAAAGCCACCTACTACTTGTGCTATTTGTTGTTGTTATTATGCCAACCTAAAGAAACTAAGACAAGCCTTACCAAATTTAAGTTGAAACAAGGATTCTAGAAATTACCTAATTTATGGGTCTGCTACTTCTTTTGTCCTAATTTGAACACTGTCAAATTTTAAATAAGCATTTAATGGAACACAACTATGCTAATTCATTTACCTCTTGTGTATGGCTGTTTTCAAGCAATAACAGAACTGAGAAATGCAACAGATGTCCTGAAGAAGAAAAGCATCACACTCTTGTCTAGTCTAACCATCTCCAACTTTCTGTTTTGCCTCAGCACCACTCTCACTCATGTACAATATGCTGGTATTCTGAAGCATTGCTACAGTTAAACACCAGACTACCAGCCGCAGGGGTGGGGGGTTAAAACACACGCACATACATACCTGGTGATCTGTTTGCAAAAGATCATGGGCTTGAAAACTCTATGAAGCAGATCTACTCTGCATACATGGGGTCACCATGATACAGAATTGACTCAATGGCAACTGACCACAACAAAGTAGAAAAACCCTTATTTTACCCAGACGCTTCATTTATACATAAAATAGAAAAGAGAGTATGGATGATGTTGGAGAATTTTCTGAGTGACAATCTCAGCCTTAGTGCTAGCTGCTGTGGAATTGGCAACCCCATGCGCAATGGAATGAAATGGTGCCCTTCCTACACCATCCCCATAATCTGCTGGATAACAAATCGCTGTGACCCAGCTTCCACTGGCTGACTGACAGAAGCGAAGCATCACTTTTTACTTCCTAGTCCATCTTAATCCAAAATCTCCAAAGCTAATAAAATAAAATCTCCAGACCTGACCTGTTCAGCACCACACCCAAAAACACCAACCCTCCTGCCATCAAGTCCATTCCAACTCCCAGTAACTCAACAAAGGACACAGTACAACTGTCCCCACTGGATTTCCAAGTCTGTAATCATATATGGACAGAATGCCATATCTTTATGTAGAGTAGCTGGTGGGGTCAAATCCCTTAAAAATACTTTGCAGTCACTGATTGAAAAATAACTTATGGCCTATGAACCCCTACACAGGTTATCTCTAAAATAAATGTTATACATTATTTACAAATAATAGTCCACACAGTAATGTGCTTGCCTGTCTAGCAACTGTATTTCCTCTCGTGCATTTGGGAAAACAATTCAATGTGAACCCTGGCCCTGGTGACATTGTAGATTATGCACTGAGCTGCTAATACAAAGGCAGAGAGTCAAACCCATCAGCTGTTCTTCAAGAGAAAGACTGGGCTGCCTCCTCCAAAGGAAATATAGTCTCAAGAACCCAAAAGGGCAGTTCTGTTCTGACCCACAGCGTCGCTGCGAGTCAGCTATGGATTTGGGTTGGCTCCCACATCAGAAGCTAGACCCTTGCTTGCTCATTCTCATCCCATGAAGCTCCCACCATAGCGTAAGAATCTAGAGAAAAGGATTGCTTTTCAAAAGCCCTTAAGAACTTTTAAAGCCTAATAATTCTTTAGTCTTTTCCACAGATTGTCACATGACAATTTTCCTACTTAAATTAATATAAATTCTAATTGTTTGCCATCAAAAACCCTAACAACCCTGCTAATCTTTTCTGAAGAGTCTAGACTTTTTTAAAATAAAACTTTGTAACCCACTGAAGATCCAGTGCTAAACTGATATTTACAAAACCATTTTTTTTAGGGAAACCTTCCCACTGATCTTCTCGCCCCTACCACAAACGAAGGAGCCCTGGTGGCACTGCTGAGTAAGCACCAAACTGTTCACTGCAAGGTCAGTGGTTCAAACCCACCATCATGTCACAGGAGAAAGATGTGGCGGTCTGTCCCATTAAAGATTTACAGCCACAGAAATCTACATAGGATCAATAGGAGTCAGATCAACTCAAGGGCATTAGATTTGTTTTTGTTTTTTAATGGACATGTGTATGTAATATGCATGTCGATTGTGGTTGACTTAAAATACATTTCTCAGACCAAGTTCCCTATGAAATTCTGAGTTAAAGGTTTACAAAGTCATGTACTCAGAACAGCTTTGGGTGAAAGAAAAAGCTCACTACCACCAAGCTGATGCCAACTCAAAGCAACCAAACAGGACAGCACAGAACTGTCCCTGTGAGTTTCTAACACTGGAACTGTTTATGGTAGTAGAAAGCCCCGTCTTTCTCCCATGACAAAGGAAAAGGAAGAGACAATTATTTTACAGAAGTAGATAGAGGAGTACATATATGCAGAAGGCAAAAGTGGAGTTCTCAGAAATGTCAAGGTAAGCTCTTGAAAGTCATGTGTTGCTTCTGGGCTAGCAGGTAGCTATGATACCTACCTAACCAACGACAGGCTAGTAAGCATCAATACCTCCCGTACTGCTGACTGAAAGAGCCCAAGAACTCTCCAGATAGTCTCCAGATTCGTAGTGGCTCTCAGGTGAGCTCCACACAGTCACGTGCTTCAGTGCTGAGCTTACTGACCACAGCACACAGCACCTCCAGCTGAGCCCTGGTGGAGCAGCCGTTACCCACTGGGCTGCGAGCCACATGGTCAACAGCTGGAAGCCTCCAGCAGCTCCTCAGGAGAAAGGCTGCACTTTCAACTCCTGTAAATCGTTTCCATCTCAGAAAGCCACGGGTGTCACTGTGAGTCAGCATGGACTCACTAGAGGTGAGTCACCCTCACAGGGATTCTACCAAATAGGAAATGCGGTAATGGAGCCCGATTTGAACTGAGGTACCAGGACGGCCTTGGTTTCTTCCCTGCTCAAGTCTTCGTTGTTCCCATCACATTGTCACTCTCTGAACTACTACTGTTCCAGAAAAGGTCTCACTAATCTGCTTTTGTATATAAATGAATAGCAAACAAACTCACTGCCTTTGGTCCACTTTTATTCAAAGAGAGCCCTGGTGGCATAGTGGGTTATGTATTGGGCTGCTAACTACAAGATCAGCAGTTCGAACCACCAGCCACTCCACAAGTGAAAGATGAGACTTTCTACTCCCATAAAGAGTTATAATCTCAGAAACCCATAGGTACAGTTCTACCCTGCCCTACAGGGTGGCTATGAGTATATAACTGACGTACCTAAAATCCAACTACTAAGAGGTTAAGAAAGTGAGAACAGAAAAAATGAAGGGCCAAAAAACAATGTAAAGCATTTTCCCAACAAAGAAAAGCACATATTACACAAATGATGTATGTATGGATTGTGATGAGTTGTATGGGCCCCTAAGAAAATCATTAAGAAAAAGAAAGAAAGAGAAAAGAAATACTGATCTTGTGGTTAAATTGGAAAAAAAAATAAAAGCACACACTTCCAGACTAAAGTGTCCACCCAGCGCACAGCAGCATGAATATAAAGACGCATGTCAAAGTCTATCATGAGCTTCTAGATGAAAGCATCGAGAGGCTCCAAATGTTAAATGAAATTAGCCTGTGATTCCACACCTACGATTATACTAAAAAGGTTTAGAAGCCGAGACTCACACAGATATTTGCACAAAATGTTCCTAGCAACCTTACTCACAATAGCTAACTCAAGTGCCCATGAAGAGATGAATGAAAAACAAATTATTCAAACAGAGGGAGAACTGAAGTTCTCCTACATGCTAAGATATGGAAGAACCCTGAAAGCACTATGCAGACTGAAGTATGACACAAAAGGACAATGATCCCACTTTACAAAAAAACACCTAGACCGGGCAAATGCATATAGACAAAAATGTGTGGTTATGAAAGGCTGGGGAGATAGAAGTCGCTGCTTCATGAAGTCATAGTTTTTTGTTTGAAGGGATGAAAAACAAGGCTGCACATCATGGTGAATTTAGTTAACATCACTAAGTCATCCGCTTTAAAATGATTAAAACTAATGGGGAGAATAAAGGTCACATAAAGATAATTAAGAATGATGTTTTCCCACTTCTCAAGAGCAGAGCAAGAAGCCAGAAAGCACACACCACCGTTAAGTCTAGGAGTTTAATGAATCTCCCTACAAAATCTTTCATCACAGCAGTATTTTGCCATAGTGCTTCATCTCTTCTTTTTCCAAAAAGATGCTTGTCTCTTAAGATGGGAGAGGCTTTCCTTTCCCAAAGATGCTTTCCTCTTCTAAAGCCAGGATACAGGCACTAAGACAATCATTCTAAAGTTCTGCGGACTTAGGAAGGGAAAGGGGATTTCAGGAGTAAACGATGAAGAGGGGAGGGAGCATTAGAACTGATTGTGATTAAACAATTCCTTTTAAAGGCAATTTAATCTGAAGGGGAGGGGGATTGTTCTAAAATTGATATAGTAATGCTTATACAATTCTTGATATGATTAAATGATTAAAATATTGAATTGTATGATATGCAACTTATGTACCAAAATAAAACTGGGAGAAGGGAAAAAACTCTGAGGATGCCTTCAAGAAGTGGCAGTTAAGTGACGCGAGCAAACGGAGTAGACTAAGGACTTTAATACCTACACCCACATAGGCCTAAGGGAAATGAATATAAATTTTGGCCCCAGTCACACCAATAATCAAGTCTGCTGTAAATAAAAATGTTAAAAGCAAGCATAGTTCTCAAAAAGTTTACATTTACCAAAGCTATTCTTAGGGACGTATCATTTTGAAAATCAAAATGTAAAGAAATTTTTCTAGGATTATATAAATATCAAAATTGATCCATGTATGAAAAAAATAAGTAGACAACAGGAGAAATTAAAAACAAAAATTTATGCACCAGACTCCAACTTCTTTGCAGACAGTTCTTACATTTAATAAACACCTTATACAGAGAGTATCCAAAAACCTTAACCCATATCTGAAAGCCAGTACACCTTTTTTTTTTTTTTTGGAGGGGGGGGGGCAGTACACCTCTTATAAGAAAACCAGGATAGCATACATGCATACACAAACACAAGGGACAAAAATATCCCACACAAAACCCACTGCCAGAGTTGATTCCAAGTCTTTTTTTTTTTAACATTTTATTAGGGACTCATACAACTCTTATCACAATCCATACATACATCAATTGTATAAAGCACAGCTGTACATTCTTTGCCCTCATCATTTTCAAAGCATTTGCTCTCCACTTAAGCCCTTTGCATCAGGCCCTCTTTTTCCCCCTCCCTCATGAGCCCTTGATAATTTATAAATTATTATTTTGTCATATCTTTCCCTGTTCAGCGTCTCCCTTCACCCCCTTTTCTGTTGTCCATCCCCCAGGGAGGAGGTCACATGTAGATCCTTGTAATTGGCTCCCTCTTTCCAACCCACTCACCCTCTACCCTCCCAGTATCGCCCCTCACACCCCTGGTGCTGAAGGTATCATCCACCCTGGAGTCTCTGTGCCTCCAGCTCCTATCTGCACGGGTGTACTTCCTCTGTTCTATCCAGACTTGCTAGATAGAACTCAGATCATGGTAGTTGGGAGTGGGGAGGAGGGGGAGGAAGTATTTAGGAACTGGAGGAAAGCTGTATTCTTCATTGGTGCTACATCGCACCCTTACTGACTCATCTCCTCCCCTAGACCCCTCTGTGAGGGGATCTCCAGCGGCCAACAAATGGGCTTTGGGTCTCCACTCTGCACTTCCTCCCTCATTCACTATGGTAAGATTTTTTTTTCTGATGATGCCTTATACCTGATCCCTTCGACCCCTTGTGATCGCACAGGCTGGTGTGCTTCTTCCATGTGGGCTTTGTTGCTTTTGAGCTAGATGGCCACTTGTACACCTTCAAGCCTTTAAGACCCCAGACACTATCTCTTTTGCTAGCTGGGCACCATCAGCTTTCTTCGCCACATTTGCTTATGCACCCGTTTGTCTTAGGCGATCTTATCATGGAGGAGGGCACCCAATGATATGATTTTTTGTTCTTTGATGCCTGATAACTGATCCTTTCAGGACCACGTGATCACACAGGCTGGTGTGTTCTTCCATGTGGGCTTTGTTGCTTCTGAGCTAGATGGCCACTTGATTATCTTCAAGCCTTTAAGACCCCACATGCTATCCCTTCTGATAGCCGGATACCATCAGCTCTCTTCACATTTGCTTGTTCACTCGCTTTGTCTTCAGCAGTTGTCGGGAGGGTGAGCATCATAGAATGCCAATTTAATAGAAGTATTCATGCACTGAGGGAGTGCTTTGAGTAGAGGTCCAAGGTCCTTCCGCCACCTTAATACTAAACCTATAGATATAGGCACATAGATTTATTTCCCCATCCTCATATATATTTGCATATTGTCTAGACCTCCATAAATGCCCTCTGCCTCCCAGCCCCTTCCTCTACTTCCCCTAACTTTCCTCCTGCCCCACTACCATGCTCCGTCCCCACCTGGGTTACAGCTATACCTCTTCATTACTTTACACTTGATCATTCCCTACCAGGCCTGCCACTCCCATCTCACCACCAATTTGGATCCCTGGTTGTTCCCTTGTCCCTGGGTTTGTTAACACCACTTCCTTACCCCCCACCTACCCCTATCCCATGTCTCCCTGGAACTGTCGGTCCCGTTGTTTATCCTCCAGATAGTTCATCCAGTCTATCTATTTAGACAGACCTGTGGAGATTCCAAGTCTTATATTCATAAATTTTTTAATCTGATGAACAAAAAATGCAGATCAAGTTTTTAATCAAAAAATACCAGTTGGCCCAACATTGGACATTTATTTATATAGTATGTTAATTACATTAAGTGATCAAGAGGAGAAGCACATAATGCATTAAATGCAGAAAAAGCATGTGATAAACTAAAAACTAACTCCAAAAAGGAAACTTTCTCAACTAACCAAGCAGGACTATTAGAAATCTATAACAACAATCACAGTTAATAGTAAAATATTAAAACCACTCATTAAACTGGACAAAATGACATGATCAAGATAGCTGTCATCTCTTGTGCTCACAATTCAATGGACAGCTTGCTAATGCTTCTAAAGCTAGAAACTCAAGAAAAAGAAACAAGGTAAACTACTACAACGGGAGATATTGCAAAATACAACTACCATGAAAATCCAAAGCATTAGACTTTCAAAATTACTGAGAATCTATAAGGCAGTTTTATATGGATTCTTGTACGCTTGCAAGTGAAGTACAACAAATGGACTCTTTTCATCTAGAGCAGTATTTCCCAAAGTGGGCAATACTAACCCCAGGAGGTGCTAGAACAATTCCACAGTAGGGTCCCGCAAAATCAGATAACCTACACTTTATCCTGGATTTCGGGCTCATACAGGCGTTTTTAATTGCCAGGGAGGTACTTAGTAATGGTTTTTTGTTTTCTGGAAATAAGTTTGGGAACCTATGGCTTGGTGCAACAAAAAGGGGAAGGGAACCTGTAGTTGATTGCGTTCAGGAATAACTGCTTCCTCTGCTGGCAGTAAACTTTACTGAGTGTGTTGGTGAAAGATTCTAGAAAAGAATCCCAATCACAGGATGTATGGGTGTGTGGAACTGAATTTCTAATCTGCATGAGAGCCAGATTTTCTACAGCCACCAAGGCTTGATAAACCCCTAAGAAAAATCTTTAGTCCTACAAACTTACAACAAAAATATCCCCACAAGTCTTTTTTAAAACCAAACAACAGTTTTAACTAAAAACCTCACTGGTTTAACTAGGTTTTTGTTTTGTTTTGTTTGGAATGTCCTCTGTGAGCACTGAGTTTAACAGAACGATGTGATTGTGCAAAGGAATCCGAGTGGGTGGGTCATAACCGAGCATGAACAGCTTTGAGAAAACCCGGGACTGCAGGCCCCTTCGTAGTGCTCATGCAGAACCTGCACATGGATCAAGAGGCAGCTGAGCAAACAGAACAAAGGAATACTGCATGGCTTAAAATTAAGAAACGTTTGCATCAGGGTTGCATCCTCTCACCATACTTATTCTATCTGTGTGCCGTGCAGATAATTCGAAAACCTAGATTGTATGAAAAAGAATACAGAGGAGCCCTGGAGTGCAGAGGTTACACACAGGGCTGCAGTCCCCATGGTCAGCAGTTGGAAACCACCAGCAGACCCCAGAACAAAGACTCAGCTTTCTGCTCCCATAACCAGTTACAGATTCAGAAAAACCCATGGGGGGTTCACTATGAATCAACACTGGCTCCATGGCAGTGAGCTTGATTTGTTTTACAAGGATTGAAGGAAGGCCTATTAATAACCTGTGATGTGAAGACGACACAACCTTGCTTGGTGAAAGTGAGGACTGGAAGTACTTGTTGAAGATTAAGGATTGAAGCCTTCAGTATGGGTCGCAGCTCGATGTAAACACCTAAAGTCTCACAACTGGTGGAGGATTTCATCTTGCTTAGATCCACAATCAATGCTCATGGAAGCAACAGTCAAGAGATCAAAAGACATGTACCATGAGGTAAATCTGCTGCACAAGACTTCTTTAGAGCACTGAAGAGCCAGGATGCAACTTGGAGAACTAAGGTTCACCTGACCCAACCCAGGGTATTTTCAATTACCTCCTTTGCATGTAAAAGTTGGACATGGACTAAGGAAGACCAAAAAAGAATCTGCACGTTTGAATTATGGTGCTGGCAAAGAATCTTGAAAGTACCATGACTGCCAGAAAAACAATTCTTTTACAATGACTTACAGGTGAATCCTTTCAGAATCTTCCCCCACCTTACCAAACCCAAGCAGGGACAGGTCATTTGGGGGGAGTTAAGACTTTGACAAAAAGAGCCACATTAGAGAATTCACTGCCCTTGCAGCATGGAACATTCTCCAGATGAGACCATGTTAAGCTACAACGAAGTCTCAGTAATGGAAAGGGGAATACACCTGGAAATTAATAACAGAAGAAAAACTTGCAAAATTTAAAGTATGTGGAAATTAAGCAACACACAATTAAACAATTGGGTCATGAAGAAATCACAAGGGAAATTAGGAAGGACTTTGACCCAACTAGAAATAAAAACTCAAAATACCAAAACTCATGAGATTCAGTGAAGCAAATGTTCAGAGAAAAAGTTTTAGCCGTAAATGCCTACATTGGAAAATAAAGAGCTCAAATCAATAAGAAACTAGAAAAGAACAAAATAAACCCACAGTGAGCAAAAGAAAGCAAATAATAAAGAGGAAATATGGACTAGAAATAGAGAAGACTCGGTGAAACCAGTCCGGTGCTGTGAAAGGACCAACAGAATTAGCAAGCATTTTAACTATGCTGACAAAGGAAAAGGAGACAGAAAGCATAAGTAATTAAAATCAGACATGAAAGTGGAGACATTGCTACCCACCTTATAGAAATAAAGCGGACTACTAGAGAATATTAAGAATTGTACCGGGGGGGGGGGGGGGAAGAGGACCTGATGCAAGGGGCTTAAGTGGAGAGCAAATGCCTTGAGAATGATTGGGGCAGGGAATGTATGGATGTGCTTTATACAATTGATGTATGTATATGTATGGATTGTGGTAAGAGTTGTATGAGTCCCTAATAAAACGTAATAGAAAAAAAAAAAGAATTGTATGAGCCCCTAATAAATTGTTAAAAGAATTGTACCCAACAAATTAGATAATGCAGATGAAATATACAAATTCGTGGGGAAAATGCAACTATTTAAATTGACTCAAGAATAGAAAATCTCAGCAAATCTGAAATGATTAAAGAGGTTGAGTAAGTAATCAAACTTCCCAGCAAAGGCAAGCATAACCCAAAAGGCTTCACTGGTAATTCTACCAACTATTTAAATAAAAGAGGAGGAAACAGTCTCAAGATGCTTTCTATAAGGCATCTTTACCCTGAGAGCAGAAAAAAAAAAGACATTACCCAAAAGAAAGAGAACAGAATGTATAAATATAGACACAAAAATCCCCAACACAATACTAATGAATCATATCCAGGAACATAATAAAGTGCTAATAAAAACCCACTGTGACTGAGTGCAATTTCAACTCTTATCGACCCTGTAAGGCGCTTACTGAGGCTGTCATGAGAACAGATAGGGGATCTTTCTCCCAAGGAGCAGCTGACGTTTTCGAGCATCTAGCAGGCCAACACTTCCCCGGCAGTGCTACCGGGGCCCCTTGAGGGGATCACAGAGCCTGTCCGAGGAAGGCATGGGTGACTACAGACAGCAATGCGTGGAATGGAACACGCCCCACCACATTAACTGTATAATTTCACAGTTAAGCCTGTGAAAACCAGTACTTGTGTCTAGCAGAAACCTGTCTACAGAAAAATTGATTGTTTCCCACTAATAGAGAACAACAGAAAAGTGGTGAGCCCTGCACTCCGTCAGAAACTTGAAAGATCCATAAAAGAATGGCAGTCCCACTGAGTTCCACCTCTGAAAGGTGTGTGTGTGTGTGTATGTGTGTGTGCATGTCTTTTTCTTTCTCTGTATATGTTTTATAAATTCTAAACAACTCACCTAAAAATGTAGTAGCGATACTTAACAAATTCAACAAAGTTTTAGGCTGCATCAGCATGCAAACTTGTTGGTTGTATAAATTAGGAATCATTTCTTTGTGACATAACTTTTTGCTCTTTTTTTTTGCTCTCTTAATAGAATAAGACTAATACACTGAAAACTACAAATCACTGTTGAAAAAATAAAGACCTAAATAAATGCAAACATACTATTTTCATGGATTGAAAGATTTTTAATCTTTTCCAAAATGATTTTGAGGGGTTAATACAGACATCATATCATTCCATAGTTCTATCATGTTAAGCAGTACCACAATCAGATTGCTACCACAACCAGTTTCTAAACATGCTTTTCCTTCTTGAACGCCTTAATATCAGCTCCCTTTTACCTCACCCCACCCGTGCCCCTCTCTGGATTAAATGACTTAAGAGTGTTCAAATGTCATCAATGTCCACACACACTCATAAAGTGATCTGCCAATGCTATCCTTCTCTAAATCACACAGGTTTTGTTGCACGTAATTCACATGTCATGTAACTCCAATTCAGTGAAATTAGTCATCACCAGTGTCAGAATGCCTTCTTCATTCTTGTACCCACTATTAGCTTCCCACTTTCCCCCCAACCTCCTCTGTCATAACTTCAAGGAACCATTAATCCAGTTACTCTTTCCATAAACCGACCCATCCATGATCCCACATACTGAAAAACTTTTATTAATTTAATAAAAATAAGTAAAACAGATGGAAAACCTCAATAAAAAAGAAAGCAGAAACCAAAACCTAGAACAAATTTAAATGGATCATAAAGGAGATCAAATGAGAGAGATAATTTTAACCTAGCTGCATCTACAACAATCTACTTTCCAATGCATTCTGCATGATAGCAAGGCTGTTCACATCCCTGGTCCACAGTCAGAGGAGATCAGGGGCTTAATCCACATGTGTATTTCCCCTTCACTTCTTTTTTAACTGAAACAGCTTTAAAATGGGTCAAAAGAGACATTAAATGATAAGGTATCACCCACCGTCTGACCTAAATCTGCCATAATCGACTTCACAATGGTTTCTGTCTGATAACAAGGCGATTCACATCCCTCAACTATGATCGGAAGGTATTTACCAGAAGCTCGATCCCCGTGTGGATCTGCAAATGGATGTTGGGATTCCATTGCCATCAACAGCCTTCTTCTGCAAACCAAGTGTTCATAGTTCAAACTGATGCTATTCCCTCCTTTAGATCTGGACTGTTATTTTAAACCCTCACCCAGGATAGTGTGCTTCTTCCATGGGAATTTAGTTCATGCCTCAGTTATGTGGCTGCTTGTTTGAAAACAAGCTGGTAAGACTCCGTTGCCATTCCATGGTTCGTCAGTGTCCTTTGCTACAGCACCCCTATCTTCAGTGAGCTCGTCATTAGGTTGAGCACCCACTAGGGCCATGTCATAAGAACTAATTGTTCCTGAATTGGAACTAGAATTAAGTGCAAACCCAAAATCCATTCATGCACCTAAGATTTATAAATGGTCCCGGTCTCTCTTATATGTCTGTATGTCTCCAGAACTATTTTATTAGTAAGGGTAAAATGAGTAAGACAGCAATTGTGAGAATGGCACAGGACTGGGCAGCATTTTGGTCTATTGTCCCTAGGGTACAAGCCAACTAGACACACCTAACAATTACATTTTCCTGTCCTTATAATTTAGTTGCCATAGCAAAAACCAAGCCCACCACCAAGTTAATTGTGACTCATCACAACCCTGTAGGACAGAGAACTGCTCACTCAACAAGGCTTGAGACCATGTATCTTTATGGAAGCTGACTGCCTCGTCTTTCTCCTTGGGAGTGGCTGGTGGGTTTGACTGCAGAGCTGGTTAGCGGTCCAGCAGGTAACCCACTGTGCCAGCAGGTCGCCTTTTGCAATAGCTTGTAGCCTTCCAAAACTGTAATTAAGTAAAAGTTGCCTTCCAATAAAAGCCTGACCAAACACTTCTACAAATAGCCGCACTTTGTGATGTGTTTTGATAACCTACAGAGGTTTTTGGTTATATCCTGGATTGATTAAAAAAAAAAAGTGCTGTCAATTCCAACTCATGGTAAGCCCAGCTATGTCAGGAGAATTGTGTCCCATAGTGTTCTCACTGGTGATTTTTCAGAAATGTGTCACCAACCCTTTCACCCAGGGCATGTGCAGGTACGTATACTTCCACCTCCACCCTTTTAGCTAACTGCACCAACCAGGGACTCTTCTGGCTAATTAGGATCCATTGATCCAGCAACCATTCATCACTTAGTACACACCAAGCCAGTGGTTTTCAAAATTAGATGTTTGAACCTCCACTGGATTATGATATTAATTTATGTCACAGCTAACACTTAACTATAATAAAAAAGTAAACATAGTATGAACAAGCATTTATTATTCATTAAGTTTCTTTAAGTTTATGCACGTACTGTCAATCAATCATATTACTCATTGGGAGTGACAGTTTGAAAGCCACTAGGCAATGTGCTAAGGAGCCTCGTTACATGTGTTGGGATAGTAACTGTAACATCACTGGTTCAAACACATCAGTCTTTCCTTGGAAACCCACAGAGGCAGTTCTACTATGTCATACAGGATCAACATGAGTAGGAACAGACTCAGTGGCAGTGAGTGAAGCAAAATTCTAAATTGAGTTTCAACTAAGGAATTGGTTGACAAACTACAAGGGGGTACCCCCCCAAAAAAAAAAAACCTCTGCTGAGCGGAGTTTTCACACCACATTTTTCCATACTAGATGAGCATCCAGCAACTCACTCTGAGTTAGTGCACCCAGTGACATTGCCTGGGAAATTTCTCTCTGGTCACAGTGAATTTTTTTTCATAAAAGTTTCACTTAGGCCTCGTTTTTTGTGAGGGCTGATTTAAGAGAACAGTGTGTTGCTGTTAATTTTTGTTTTCTGCTAAGAAAAAATGCCCCAGAAACTATTGTGCTCTTGAACACAGCTTACAAAGACAGTGCTATTGGAGAAACTCAAGTTTCTCATTTCAAAAAAGGTGAAATTGATGACAAACTTCATTCTGGATGTCCACTAACTTTCCGAATGGACAAAAATGTGTATTTAAAGTTCATTCCACCAGGTCAGACTGTTATTCATCAGGCTTTCTACTTAGAGGTTCTGAAAAGGTGGCCTTAACTGTGTACGACAAAAAAGGCCCTGATATGTGGCAGACAAGGGGCCGGTTTTGCTACCACAACAATGCACCTGCTCAGGCAGCCATCTCAGTGCACCAGTTTGGGGCAAAAAACAGCATACCTCTCTTGCCCCATCCACCTTATTCACCTGACCTCACTCTATAGACTTCTTTTTCTTTCTGCAAATGAAAAGGGACGTGAAAGGACAGGATTTGACGACTTAGAAGACGTGAAGAAAAACAAGGAAGTTCTGTCAGTCATCCAAATAGATGAGTTTGAAAATGTTTCCAAGAATGGAATAGCAGATTTGACAAATGTATTAAGTATAATGGAGAGTATGTTGAAGGAGATAAGGTTGTTTTGTAAAAATATTTAAATAGATAGCTTTGGGAAATTCCAGGTTTTGGGGGGTACCCCAGGGTATGCATGGCTAAACAAGAGACATGTCTCTAAATTACCATAAATTAACTATTTAAAAAAAACACTCCCATCAAGTTGATTCCAACTCATAGCAACCCTGTAAGAGAAAGTAGAACTGCGCCTCTAAGTTCTGAGACTGCAACTCTTTACAGGAGTAGAAAATTCAGTCTTTCTCCCTCAGAATGGCTGGTGGTCTCGAACAGCTAGTCTTCCAGTTACCAGCCCAACTCCTAACTACCAACCAACTAAACACTGCCATCAAACCAATGCGGAGGCATAATGACCTACAGGGCAAGGTGGAACTGCCCCTGTGAGTTTCCAAGAGTGTAACTCTTCAGGAGCAGAAAACCCAATCTTTCTCCTGAGGAACAGGTGGTGGTTTCAAACTGGGGACTTTGAAGATCAGAGCCCAATGTATAATCACTTCGCCACATGGGCTCCAAACTCCTCAGTAGCAGCTGTCAATTCCAGCTCACGACAGCCTTCTGTGTTTTAAAGAACTGAACTCCATAGGATTTTCCCATGACTTAGGATTCCAAGTAGATTGGCAAGCCTTTCTTCCACAGCACCCATGGGTAAATGCAATCCACCAACCTTTGAATTAGGAACTTATCTAAAGTGCACCTGAAGGACTCCACTCAGTACCATGGGTTAGGCGCGGGCTTGCTAATTGCAAGCTCCTCATGGGGCTTACAGCTAGTTCAAATCACCAGCTGCTGGTGGCAAGAAAGACGGGGCTTTCTGCTCCCATAAAGACTGATAGCTCAGTAACCCTATGGAGCTGTTTTTCTCTGACCTTACCCTCTCACTGCTGTGGAGTCCATTCTGATTCAGAGTGGCCCCAGAGAAGAGAAGAACTGGCCCTGTGAGCGTCCAGGGCTGTACATCTTTATGGGAACAGAAAGCCTCATTTTTCTCTCAAGGAGCCACTGGTGGTTTCAAACTTCTGGCACTGTGGTTAGCAGCTCCTGATATAATCCACCTAACACTGGGAACTCCTTACTCTACTCTCGAAGGACACTAGCCCATAGCAGGTTTGGATATTACATGCAAACAAATAATTTGTCATCAAAACAACTTCAGACTACTTCTAGGTGTTTGGGGTTTTTTGGTTTGGGCTCCCCCCCTCACCCAAACTCATAAAGAAAACATCATTCATATATATGGATTGTGTTGAGTTGTACAAGCCCCAAAATAATGATTTTTAAAAAAACATCATTCATTCCTTCATCAAGTATATGTTGGACATATACTGTGCCTGGCACTGAGAATGCACACAGCCAGGCACTCCTGTCCTCAAGGGGCTTACAGCAAGTGGGGGTGAGAGACAAATTTAGAAGATAATAACTAAATAATATTATGAATTATGACAAATACTCTGAAGAAAATAAAACTCTCTGCTAAGGAATACAGGGGAGGGGGCCCTTAAGCAGAGATGAACATACTTTAGGTATGTTCAAGAAAGACTTCCTTGGAACAAATGAAATAAAATCAATGGAAAAAAGGATGCAGTGGGGCTTAATCAAGGGCAATGTAGCAGCAAGGAATCACTAAACCCAAATGAAGGCTGAACATGATGGTGGGACAGGAGGAAAGTAAAAGGAAATAGAGGAAAGAACCAGGAGGCAAAGGGCATTTATGGAAGTCTAAATATAGGCACTTACATATGTAAACATATATAACAAGGGGAATAGAACTATGTGCTCACATCCGTATGTTAAGAATTAAGGTTGCAGATAGACATCGCGTCTCGACTCAGGTACCCCCAGAATTAAGGTTGCAGATAGACATCGCGTCTCGACTCAGGTACCCCCTCAACACAAGGACACTTTGTTCTAACAATCCAGCATTCTGTGATGCTCACCTTCCCGACATGATCCCTGAAGACAAAATGAGTGCATAAGGAAATGTGGTGAAGAAAGCTGATGGTGCCCGGCTATAGCATCTGAGGTCTTAAAGGCTTGAAGATAGATCTAGCTCAGAAACAACAAAGCCCACATGGAAGAAGCACACCAGCCTGTGTGATCATGAGGTATCGATGGGATCAGGTATCAGGCATCTAAGACCCAGAACAAAATAATACCCAATGTGAAGGGTGGGGTGGGGGGAAATGGAGTGGAGACCAATGGAGTGGACCAATGGAGAGGACACCAAAGGAGTCCAATGCCCACCTGTAGACAATTGGACACCTTCCTACAGAGGGGTCACAGGGAAGAAATGAGCCAGTCAGGGTGCAGTATAGCATCGATGAAGCACACAACTTTCCTCTAGTTCTTTGGTGCTTCTTATCCCCCACTATCATGACCTCAATTCTACCTGACAAATCAGGTTAGACCAGAACATGCACACTGCTACAGTTAGAGCCCGCAACACAGGGAATCCAGGATAGATAAACCCCTTGGGACCAAAATGAGAGTAAAAAAACAGGAGGATTAGGGGAGGGTGGGATAGAAACGAGGAATCATCAATCACAAGGATCAACCTATAACCCCTTCTCAAGGGGAGGAACAACGGAAAAGTGGGTGAGGGGTGATGGAGGACAATGTTTAAGATATGAAAATAATAATCTATAACTTATCAAGGGTTCGTGAGGGAGGGGGGGCAGGGGAGGGAAGAAATGGGGAGCTTATATCAGGGTCTCAAGTCGGAAGAGAATGCTTTGAAAATGATGATGGCTGCATATGTACAAATGTGCTTGACACAATGGATGAATGTATGGATTGTGATAAGAGATGTAAAATCCCCCAATAAAAGTACTTAATATGTTTTTTTAAAAAAGAAAAGCTTCCTAGGGTCAGACCTGACAAGACTGAGAGGAGAGGGGAAAAAAAGAATGAGGGACCAGCTCTCAAACATTCTGGTCTGAAAAGGATAGAGGTGCTTAAAAAGTTTGGTTTATGTGAATATTGATATTTCCATATTAGAAATTAAAAGTGGAAAAAAATGAAATAAACACACATTCCCTTAGTCATTAATGCAATGTTATCTTCACACATCACACAGCCTCTAGAAAACATTAACTACTGAAATCAATAAAAATAGTTTTAACTCAGAGGGTCCAGCATGCTGAGAACCGCAATGCTTCTAAAAGGTTAACTCTGACCCCCCCCACACACACACACACACACACACATAACAAGTAAGGAAAATACACCCTGAAGTTTCTCATTTCAACTAGAAGGCCTCAAACCTAACCCACAGGAAATCATCTACTGAGACTCAAAGGACAGAAAAGTGGCATGCAGTAAATTACATCGACAGAAGTCACTTTCTTCCATTTGTCTCTCTTAACCACACAAACGTTTTGCTATGAGGACCAAAATTCCCAAGTAGGATTATCGCTGTGTACCTACATCTAAGTGCAACTAATGAATACCTCTGGTACATTCGTTAATTTGTCAATGCTTCAATAATGAGGTCTGATTTCCTCAAATTCTTTGCTTGTGACTACTTTACCAGCAAAGGGTCGCCTTTTCAAGTGTTTGAAATATGCATGGTTTTTCGGATATCACTTTTCTATGTATATGTAAGCTACTTTACCAGAAGAAAGTGGTTTGCCGAAAATGTACGCTGTCCACTAACTAAATCACTCAAGTTTGCACAACCAAAGAAACTGACGAAACATCCAAACTTTCTTGTCTCGTTTTTTCACCTGTGGGAGATGCTGACAACGAAACGCTGAACAGATGTTCTTATTTTTTTTATTACACAATAAATGAGCTGTGGTAAAACGTAGACGAACTGCTTCGATTGTTTTTAAACTTTCCCAACCGTAATCCATTCTTTTTACGCGCGTCAGAGTTTTTGTTTCTTTAGTAATGGGCTCGAAGGGAGTCTAAAATTGTCAGGCGGACCCAACAATCATTCGCCCCATCCAGTGCGTTAAGCGACACTCTCCGAGCGGGGGCGCCCTCCTCTGCCCAGCTCGTAAGCCAGCAGTGCCCCCCGAAAACCCGGCGACACTTAGCAAGGCCCTCACACTCGCCGCAGCCTGCAAAGGCCGCGCAAACACACAAGGTCGAGGCTAACTGCGACCCGTAGACCGCACGCGAGGGGCAGCGGCACCCGGGCGAATGACAATAGGAAGGACAGGTGGGAGCCGCGCACTGAATGGGCCAGACACAAAGAGGCCGAGCCCGGGCGACCCACTTCCTCGAGTCGCTCAGCTCCCTCGCGCTCGGCCCTCGCAGTTCCTCGCCACTCTCCTCCCCGCAGGGTGCCTTCACGTACCTCCAGCCCCGGCGCCCCCGCCGGCTCCCAGGGCGGACGCCATGGTGCTCGCCGGGATGGCCTTCACCCTCTCCCCACCAAGCCAGCTGGTGGGCAGCCGGCCCCGGCCCAGCGCCCAGGGGAAGGTGGGACCGGAACGAGCGGGGCAGGGAGCTGCGGGTCCGGAGCGGGGGGGAAGGGCAGGAGAGAGGAGAGGCCGGGCGGTTCGCTGTCCACCGCGGCCCCTTCTCCTCCGCAGGAAGAAAACAACAAACTATCTCAACATGGCCGCTGACTTGGCTCCCGCCCCCGCCGCAGTGCACGCTGGGATGATGGAGGCCTGAAGGCGGGCGGGCAGAGGGCGCGCGCGCAAGGGGCGGGGGCGCGCGCGCAAGGGGCGGGGGGCGCGCGCGCAAGGGGCGGGCGCGCGCGGGAGCGTTCGCGGGCTGCAGAGGGTCTCCATCTGTCCGCTCGGCGCCCCTGGGGCTCGAAGCCTGTCCTAGCGACGGAGGGCGAGTGGGGGAGGAAAGCAAGCAGTCTGCCAACGTCCTCGGCTGCCGGCCTCCCTCCGCTGAGTTCCCCCAAATTGCAGATGTTTAAAGAAGCCCCGCGGCTCGGTCGTAATCCGTTTCGCAGCACAGTGAATGCTGGCTTTTGGCGTCTCGCGCGTCTCCGGCTGCAAGCGGTTGAATACAGGCCCTGGGTATGGAAATGGAACAGTAAATTAACTCCAGGACCTATCTTTCGATAGGAAGTTGGACAATTGGAATAGAAATGACAGTCATGGAAATCGAATACGTGTATTGAAGGAGAGAATCGGAAGTAAATGAAGCCTGAACACGTATTGCCTACAACTGGGTTCTGTGGGTCATCTACCTTGGATTGAGTATCCAGATGAATATTGGAAAATCCCTGACCCCAGAGATTGGGTGCATTTGGACAAGAAATCTGCATACTAAACTTTGTTGGTTCTTAAGTACGCTTCTTGAACACGCTGTGACTTCCTTTTTTAAGCACTGAAGATAACAAATTGTGAGCTACAGGGACAACGTACCGGCCTTCATTTTTTATGTTTATACTTTTGAAGAGGGAGGTTTTAAAATGAAGTGTTAATAAGACAGATGATGGGGGGAATGGTACTTTGTGTACGGTGTCCAAAGAAAATCTCTCTGGGTTGTTGGCAATTGTTCTGTATGTAGGGAAATCTATGGGAGTGTTTTAAATACACACAAGCTGCAAAAACGGATTGAATAGCAACAGCTGAAGAAGATAGGGAAAAGAAAGGTTTAGTTCTAGAAAGGAAGAGGAGACTGAGCAGCAACTGCACTTTCAAATTACTTGATATGGTTAGAAAACTGCAGGCAGAGTATTTGGCTTTTACAAGGGAAAGATGGTCTGTAAGCAGTGTGTCTGGGAAGATATGCAGGACCAACAGGCATAGGATGTGGGCATTTTTCTGAAGCCTTTGGGAATGTTCCCCTAATAAGGGTTCGTGCCCTGCAGAAGCAGAGCCAAGTTCACAACTCCCAAGTTGGGGGAGAGAAGGTGGCATCCTCTGGGGATTTCAACAATAGTGGAGGCTGTCGTAACGGAGCTCCACTGGACATCAACATACATAAAGTTTATATCCCTTTACACTGGAATACACACACCAGAGGATCACACTTTGTTTTACCAAGTGCTTTACATTACTTGTCATAAGATGTAAATATAGACCATAACAATCAGATAAAACATTTTTTATCTGATGTGTCCAGACAGCCAGGATGTCTGTCCATGAGCAGTACAGAAAGATATACAAACTCCACTGACTAGAATGAGCACTAAGGCCAACATGTCATGAGTTAGACCAGGGTGTCAAACAATTAAAACGCAGACCATTTGGTACAACTGGCAAGATTCACACGTATATTTTGAAGTCAGTATTCAGAAACATGGATAGGATAACCAAAACACTAGAATTGCTTTTATTTCAGCATTTATTTCATTTAATGTATTTATAAAACTCAAATTATTCTTTTGTACCCGAAACTGGCCAGCACTTTACTCCTACTAGTTTTCACTTACTTCTTATGTTGTGACCGGAAAATATAACAAAGTAACTAAAAAAAAACACAAAATGTTGGGCAGCTGACAACCGTGATGCACAACTGCGATGGCTTCCCTCTGAAAATGTTAGTTAGCGCCGCTGCTAGGTCTGATTCATAAGAGCACAACCCAGAGTGCTCTTTCTAACCTTTTCACTATTGGGCTCTGTTTACATTACGTGGCACTAAGAGTGGCAGACGTATCACTTCCAAATGTCGCCAGCCCTGAGCACAGTTATCTAATCCACGGGCCCCCAGCAAAGGCACTGGGCCACTTGTGCACTCCTCTTCAGTCATGAACGAGTTAACGAGGGAATTGTGTGTATGGTATTACCTCGATCTCCCTTAAGCACTATTTTCTTCGTAACAATTTTTTCTATTTTCACTTTATTTCAAAGCATCGCAGGCCACAAAAAATTACTTCGGGGGCGGCCGCCAGTTGGACACCTCTGAGTTAGACGAACAACAGTCCTGTTTGAAGGCACTTGAAAACACTCTTTAAAAGGAAGTTTCATGATCAGATTTGTGTCTTAGGAAGACGATTAACAGTGTGGAGTGCATGGAGAGGAATGAAAGTGGACAAATAGTAGCAACACCCTTGCAGGCGTTGGATTAGGTGGCTGTTGTTGCAGCTGTGGAGTTGCCCCTCCATGACAACTTCGATGAACGAACGAACCCCCCACTTCCTCCTTGAGAGAAAGATGGCCTGTACCAGCGAGGATGGCAGCTTTGGCCCCCGCACTGGCCAGCGGTGACCATGGTGCAGGAGGGAGAGCTTTCGCTTTGGGCGTTGAGTTTGTTAGCAGAGGTAGAATAACTTGGAAAGGATGTCAATACTGGGTGTATGACACCAAGGGCATAATCAGGGGCATTGCATTCTACATGTCCAAGTTGTTGAATTGGAGGGTGTTTTGTTTTATATATTTTTGCCACGGTGAAAGATGATTACATGAATAACAATGAGTGCAAGGGAGAAGAAAATGCTTTACAATTGATTGTAGTGATGATTGTGCAACTCTTCTCAGTACGATTGAACTATTGATTGTAGTGATGATTGTGCAACTCTTCTTAGTACGATTGAACTATTGATTGTAGTGATGATTGTGCAACTCTTCTCAGTACGATTGAACTATTGATTGTAGTGATGATTGTGCAACTCTTCTCAGTACGATTGAACTATTGATTGTAGTGATGATTGTGCAACTCGTCTCAGTACGATTGAACTATTGAAGTGTATGATATGTGAATGAGGTGCCAATGAAACTTTTAAAACATAGCAGATGTTATCTTTCTTTGGCCCTCCAGAAAGTCAACAAGCAAATTGCATTAAAAAAAAAAAAATCCTCAACCCCAAACCCACCTGTAAGATAATTGGACAGTCCCTCTCAGAAGGGCCCCTGGAAGAGATGTTAAATCCAAGGTGCAGTATAGCACTGATGAAGCACATAACCATCCTCTAATTCTTCAGTATATCCTCCCCTTTCTATTATAGTATTTGTTTTACCTCATTAATCATGTTAGATTTTCATATGTTCATTTGTATATTTAAGATCATTCAGTACATGAAAGCCAAGAAACAGTAACAGGAGTAATGGTTCCCTGAGGGTATGGGAAGAGGGGGAGGGGAGAAGGGGGAAAATAGGGAACTGATCGCATTGATGACTGTATAACCCCATTCAAGAGGAACAAACAGCAGAATTGCATGTGAATGGACATATTGGATTGTGTAAGACATGGCAAATATATGTATTTACATATGGAAATAATCTTTATTATTTCCATATATTTGGAAAATGAGGGCTCCTGGGGGATAGGGTGGGGAGGGATGGGATAAAGGGGAGCTGATAGGAAGAAGTTCAAGAAGAAAAAATATTTTGAAACGGATTGTGTTAGCAATTGCACAATACTGCTTGATGTGATTTAACTATGGAATATTATCATATCTGTAAGCGCGCCAATAAAGTAATTAAAATTAAAAACAACAATAAAAAAGCCCTCACTGCCATCAAGTCGATGAAGACGTAAAGTAGCCCTATAAGACAGGGTAGAATGCCCCCTGGTTTCTCAGACTAACTATGGGAGCAGAAAGCCTCATCTTTCTCCCTCAGAGAGACTGTTGGTCTGGAACTGCTGACCTTGCAGTTAGCAGCTTAACATGTAACCTCTACACAACTTCTTACTGCCTTTCAGTCAATGCTATGGGTTTTCAATTTAGATATTGAATAAGGAGGATCAACGAAGAATCTTTGCATTTGAGCCACTGTGCTGGCAAAGAATCTTGAAAGTAGTGCGGACTGCCAAAAGAACAAACATCTGCCCAGGCTGGGAGGCAGATGGCTTCCTCCTCAGAGGCAAGCATGGACATGTTGCCAGGAGAGACCAGTACCTGGAAAAGGACATCATGCTTGGTCAAGCAAAAGGGCAGTGAAAACGAGGAAAGCCACAATGAGATGAAGTGACACAGTGGCTGAAGCAATGGCTCAAACACAAGAACAATTGTGAGGATCATGCAGGATCAGACAGTATTTCATTGTGTCGTGCACAGGGAGGCCATGGATTGGAACCAATGATGGTATTTAACAAAACAGCAGGCTGTAGAAGCTCCTTCGAATGTATACCTTATCGTTCTTAGTTATAACAAGTTAGTAGGAGTTCATTTTGGTGTAAAAAAAGTGAAATGCATGCTTTTTTTTCATAATAGGTTTATGCACCCAATACTTGGTAATCTAATAAATGACTGTGGGTAAAGGGCTAGCAAGCCTCTTTTCCTGCTCAACTGACTAATTTAATTCACCTTGGAATAACTTCTGTTTTCCTAGAAATATGATGAAGGGAGAAATCAATATTGTGTTACAAACCAACATTGCTGTGGTTAAAAAAAATGACCTTTGATTTGTACGCTGCTTTTGGCTTGAAAGCATCAAATAATCTTTAAACATCTTGTGGAAAGCTGTGACTTTAGGCTTCACTAAGCGTCGTGATTCTTTTAACTTAGTGTGTCCCTTGTAGGGCCCTAAACAATACACAACGGGAGTTATTCGTGAGAAATATTGGTTCTATGGGCAAAGGGCATCCAATCCAGGGCAGCTCCCACACCTAGCTGCATTTTTGTGGCCCATGGATGCAGCCCCTGCAGGATTTTTAACACGCCTGCGGCATTGAATACCCTAAGTGGAGCGACTGACAATTATGTCATTATGTAAATGCAAATGTCTAGTTAAACCTAACTGAACTTCCTAGTGTGCACTGCAATTGCATATATGGCATATTGGAAAACCTTGAAAGCTTAGCTTCTATTTTTGGTACAAATGAAAATGAAAAAATTCTGTCAGTATCTTATTGGGTACGCTCAAGTCATCTGACTCCTGGTAGCCTACGTGGCAGAGTTGAACTGGCCCGTATAGTCTTTCCTAGGCTGTAATCTTTGCAAAAGCTAATCACCAGATCATGTCTCCTGTGGAACTGCCAAACTATCAGTTAGCAGGCCTCTCCATTACAAACAGACTCTACAGAAAACATTTGCTTTGCTTTATCTATGTCTGAAGAATTAAAGGAAATCTTCAAGGGATCAAGAATTAAGCAAAAAGGTATATATTTTTTAATCTGAGCAATAAATAATGAACATACAAGAAAGAAAGGGTTTCCCCAAGGGAAGATATTTTTAGTAATAGTCGTAGGAAATAAATCCTTAGACTTCACTTGAAATGGGAAAATCTGAATATGAGGTTCTCAAATTAAGCCAGAAAACATGGAAAGGCTTCCTCAAATTATGTTCTCACGTTTCTTGCCGTTCAGATCAAGCAAAGCCCTCCACAAAAGAAATCACTACAATTCGGAGTCTGAAAATTAAACAGAATAGATTGACACATATCCCCATCAATGACCTCAGTGATTGAAAGGATCAAAAACAAAAATGTTTGAAGAAATGAAAGACAAAAATGAGGCATCAAGAAGAGATTGTTCAGAGTAATGAGACAGTTCTTCGTCTCCCCCCACCTTTTTTTCTATCTTTTTAGAACAATGTAGCCCTAAAAGCATTATGGGGTACAGAGCACTGAAGGTCTATGCACTGGTCGTGACATGGCAAAAAAAGGTCACGGTGGTACAGGTCACAAGTACCTTTACATCCTAACCTCTGTAAGTAGGCTAACCTGCATAGGTGTCAAATATTGACCCAAGGGAGGCTATGTCCCTGTGGTTTGCCCAGCTGAAGTGAGAGTCAAAGTTGGAAGTGAATGAGGAGGATATTCATGCGTGGGCACCTCAGCATAGAAAGCTACAGCCTGCGCAAAAACTCACTGACGAGTCAGTGCTGACTCATAGTGATCCCATGTGTGTTTCTGAGCCTGTACGTGTTTATGAGAGTAGACAGCCCAGTCTTTTCTGGTGGCTTCAAACTGCCTGTAAGATTTCTCCATACCTCAGTTCTTGGCTTTGCCTAATGAAAGCCCGTTTTGTAATCCAAGTGGGTTTTTATCAAGGACAGGACATGTTTCCAGTTTTACAGTCTCAAAAGGGTTCACAACTGGGCCTGAGCGACCTTGTGGAAAAGTGCACCCACACATGGGGAACTTGGGAGGATCCCAGGAGGCCTGAGAAAGGCGGGGGTGGGGTGGGAGCGCTAGAGGGTGGAGCCAGAGAGCTCTGGGGCAAGAGAACTTGGGACATGAGAGCGAAGGGGAGAGGAGAGAGAGAGAGAGAGACCCCTGCCTTTATTGTAGCCCAGCCCCTGGCTGAGAAAGGCTTGGTTGAAGGTATTGGTTGACCCCATTGGCTGGGTTGAGCCCACCTGGGTGATGTCACAATGTCATGAGCCTGGGCCTACTTTGCATGCTTGGTTTGGGGTCTTCATAGGTGTCTAATGGTTGCCTGATTTCCTTCAAACCTCCCTTATGCGGGCATTTGCAGGCATGGGAGGACAACGTCCTGTCCCTAAATCAAGCTAACATTTCTGTGTTTCCGAGACTGTAACTGTTTGTGAGAGTAGACAGCCCAGTCTTTCTCCCAAGGAGCTACTGGAGGTTCCATGATAGGATTCACATGGTAGGATCATAACCCAACACATAATCAATTTAACATCAGGGCTTCTCAACCTGCGCAAGGTCATAGGATATCAACCTGAAGTATGAACCCAGCATGGGGATTCCAAGTTCTAGTTGGCTGAGGTGGTAGATGCCGTCTATTGAATCCCCCAAGCCTCCCCAAATCTAAGTCAGTGTGACAAGACCATGGTTCTCAGTGGTCAGTTATGTAATGACGTCATCCTTCTTCATGATGCGATATGTTATCAGTGTATCAATTGTAAAGGGTTTGGGATTAGGATGAGAGGTAACACTCTCACTCGGGTCACAACACTGATCCTATGTAAGGGGAGTTTCCATGGAGTGTGGTCGACATCACATTTTGTCTTGCAAGATGTGGAAGGAAAAAGAAGCAGGCAGAGGAGGAAGTCGAATGCCACCAAGAAAGAAGAGTCAGGAACAAAGTGTTTCTTGTGGACCCAGACTCCCCTGCACTGAGAACCTCCTGGTCCCAAGGGAAGAGTTATAGAACACGCATGAGACCTCCGAGGTACACGAAGCCAGCCATTGTTGAAGGGAGACAAGAACTTTCCTCCAGAACCACTAATAAACCGGCCCCTCATGCAGCCATCTTGAATTTGGACTTCTAACGTCCTGAACTACGAGAAAATTAATTTGTGCTTGCTAGTGCCATCCATGTGTAATAATACCATACAGCACCTATGGGTGAGAAAAATGACCTGGGGAGTCCGAGCTGGAGCATGATAGTAAGAGTGTGTCAGTCCGGGGAGATCAGAGAAACAAATCCAGGGAGACTCATATGTGTTTAAGAGAGAGTTTTATATAAAGGGTCATTATACATTAAGAAAGCATCCCAACCCAGTCCAATCCAAGCCCATAAGTCCAATATTAGCCAATATGTCCGATACCAATCTATAAAGTCCTCTTCAGACTCATGCAACATATGCAATGAGCTGAATGCAGGGTGATCACAAGCCAGTGGGTAGAAAGCCTGTGGATCCAGTGGTGCTGTAAGCATCTCAGCACTGGCAGGGGTCTCTATGTGGCTTCTCTGGCTTCAGAGATCTGGTTGTATCAGGGAAGGTCCCTGTGGCTTCTCCAGCTCAGAGCACTAGCATAGTCCATGAGACTTGTCAGCTGCAACATCTCCCGGTGAGTGAACAGAGAAAGAAAGGTGTCTCCCACCTCGAAAGAGGAAATACTGGAGTTCCCAGAATTCTCAGAAGGCCATGCCCACACAGAGACCTCATTGGTTATATCTTGATTGACAGGTCAGATACCACCCCTTCACTCTTAATCTTCTTAAGTTCCAAATTGATACCACATTATGTAACTATCAGAAAGAATATCTGCATGGAAGGAGGAATGGCAGCCAAGATGAGATATTGCTTAGGAAGATGGAAACTCATCAAACATATTAAGGATAATGCGAACTAAGTTTCTCAATAATACAGAATGAAGTTTGTGGGAGTTAGATGATGTAATGTCAACTTAGCATGAACGTGTAGAGCTGCCTCTGGGGGTGTGGTGTTCTTATAAGAAGAAACGGGGAACCTCTCTCTTTCTCTTCCCTTTCACCTTCCTGCTTTCTGGGACTCTGCCCTCTAGGAGTGGCCCCAGGTGGGCTGCCCAACTCTGAGCGGTGCTGGCACCCAGCTATGTGTCCACTGGCCTAAGATCCATTCAACTCTAGCCCGTGGGCCTCCTGCTTTAGGCTTCATTTTTCTGTGTCACTAGCCTTCAGGTACGTAAGCCTGAAAATGGATTAATGAACTAGCATTGGATTTATGGACTTGAATGGGACTGGGCTGGGATGACTTCTTGATGTAAGATCACTTGTTGATATAAAGCTCTTTCTTATACATACACGAGTGTCACTGGGTTTGCTTCTCTACACAAGCAGGCCTAGCACACACACAAAAGAAAAAAAATATATATATATATATATATAAAGGAATGGTGGAAAGAAAGAAAAACAGAATCAACCTTGTGATCTTGTCTTAGAATATAAGGGTAATACCATAGTTTTGGATAACTGCTGATTTCTACTGAAGTATATGTAAAGGGGCAAATGTATACATGTTTTCTTATTTGTAGCTTCAAAGTTCCTCCCTACAAAATATGTATTAATATAAAGTATAATGTAATCGGGAAAAATCATGGAACATGAATGAATCCACAGTACGGGATCAAAGTAAACATTTGAGTAATGAGAAGAATAAAATTTTATGCCCCCTGGATTAATGAAATGGATGGTATTGGATCACTTCTGTGACAGTCCGATCAAAAGATGTCTAATGTGAATCCAATCATGAAGAAAGAAGGATGGTCTCAAATTGAGAGACATTCTAATCAACTTGATGGCAGTGAGAGCTTTCTTTGGTTTGTTTTGTTTTGATTTTTGAAATATCAAGTGTGTCCAAAGCCAAGGAAAGCCTGAGGAAGTGTTCCAAAAATAAGAAGGGTAAAGGGATATGACAATCAAAATCAAGACATGACTCTTAACTGGATCCTTTCCTAAAAAAGACACTACTGGAACAACGTCAAAATCATGTACCGTGTATACTCGAATATAAGCCGACCGAGTATAAGCCGAGGTACCTAATTATTACCTGGGAAAGAAGAAAAACTTTTTGACTCAAGTATAAGCCTAGGGTGGGGAATGCAGGATGTGAATTAACACAGAGTCCAGAGGAGAGAGGAAGCGCAGCCACAGACACATCCTTACCAGTTCAGCTGCCGGCCTCACTACAGGTGCTTCTGCGAATTGGAGCCGTCTACGTCATAGGACGGCTCTGATTGGTTAGATGTGAGTAAACAAACATTCAAAGCCCTGCAGTGTCAGGGGGTTTGAATGAACAGCAGAGGAACGGCAATCACCTGCAAGATGTTACACCTCGCTGGGGTACCACTGACCGTATATAAGCTGAACCCCAGTTTTTCAGCACATTTTTTGTGCTGAAAAACCTGGCTTATACACGAGTATATACGGTATATATTAAAGTTAAGTTCCTGCTGTTGCTTATTATAAGTGAGATGCAGAAGAAAATTTCTCATTTGTATGAAATACACGTTAAAATGTATAAGGCTAATAGTGCATTAGATCATCAACTTACACTTAAATCTAGAAGAGAATAGTTGTCTTGTGAAACCGTCTTTTAACCTTTTCTGTAAATTACTTATTGCTTAAAATTTTCAGGTACATATTAAAAATTAAAAAGAACCAAATGGAACATTGTTACAAATGTCAAGAACTTCAAGAAGTTAAATAACAGAATAGACAGTTGAGAGATTTTGTGACAGAGTTAGAAAAAGACTGGACAGAACACAACATAGAGAGAAAAAGTACTGGAGGATGTAGGGGGTTAGAAACTGGAAGTGCTACCTCCAAACATTGACTACATGCCCTGCAGCAATCGAACCCAATCAATAATCACCCCAAGATGAACAGAAGGACAGATAAGCTGGCTTCATTAGAGGCTAGGCCCAGGGGCAACTCTCCAGCAACTTGACTAGTGAATCAACAAGTCCCCATAACAGTATTTCACAAGATGTTTATACTTGTTTTCTTTTTACAAATGCTAACTACATACTACATGCAAGTGGTCCATGATTCTGGCAATGAATAACGGATCACAGAGACAGCAGGTGCAAGACACAATATAAAATGTTACAGGCAGATTCTGTAGTGATCACTAGTGTGTTAGCTCCTGGCTGGCTATTCACTACTGGCCACATACTCAAACTGGAAAAACTAGGGGGATTCAGTTAGCATTGTAAAGCTGGGGTTCAAGTTGATTAACAATTCTACACTCATGGAAACAGGCAAAGCAGGCTGATAACAAAGAAACTACCAGATAGGTTATGCTAGGTTAAGGTTGAAGCAACCTGCAATGACTGACTCACAGGATAGGGTGAGAATGTCAAAGTCAGGTAAAATTGGAGTCCCAGAACAAGAGGAATACCAGATCTGCCAAAGCACAACACAAAATACTGTCTAGGCATTTAAAGAATCAATGAAAAGCATGAAGCCACAGACACAGGGTCTATACCACACACCAAGCAAGAAAAAAATAAACATAAATGCTAATCTAGACACACTTGATGAAACTAAAAATTACACACACACACACACACTCAAGGAGAAAAAATCCACTTCTGCCTGGAACAGACTTCCTTTCATAAACAATTTAGAAACTGGAAAAAAATACTTGAAAAATGTTATTTCAAACGTATGACTGGGAGTTCAGGGCTATAAAATTAAGTGGACCTTATGATCGTCTGGAATCATAAGGTCATGATTTGTGTCATGATTCACCTGCACACCTGAGATAGGATGGGGAAACCAAGTAAGACACAGGGATCTCAAAGGCTTGAGGAGACAAAGACCAGAACTCAGGGTGGGAAGGCACTGGTGGAGATGACGGAGTAAGGCAGAGTCTGGGAAGGCACTGGTGGAGATGACGGAGTAAGGCAGAGTCTGGGAAGGCACTGGTGGAGATGACGGAGTAAGGCAGAGTCTGGGAAGGCACTGGTGGAGATGACGGAGTAAGGCAGAGTCTGGGAGGGCACTGGTGGAGATGACGGAGTAAGGCAGAGTCTGGGAGGGCACTGGTGGAGATGACGGAGTAAGGCAGAGTCTCAGAACTCAGCCGTGTCCCCTTGAATGTGTTGTAGAGTGAAACACTATGAGGCTAGGAAAAGCACAGTAAGAAAAAACAAGAAAGCTGTAACCTAAACAATTCCCAACGCTCCCAGGGGGCTGAGAGACATTTGAGTTTCAGCTGCCCAGAATAGAAAGTGCTGGTTGAACAACACAAGATCTTTAGAAGACATTCAAGAAGGATCATATGTGAGTTCGTGGAATAAACGAGTCCGACCCTAAGGGCTACTCTAGAATCTCCTAACAAAGCTATAAAACTACCTCGAAAGAATTGTGCGGATCAGCAAGCAACTTAATGACATCACAGAACAAAATCCAGTACTGTTTAAAGGAACATAACTAAATTCAGCACTCAATAAAGAATCAATTTTTTAAATGAACCAAAATAACCGATAGCCAATCAAAAATTATGAGTGAAATTTTTGCCATAAACAAGGGTCTGAGATTGCTGTCACTGTTTCAGCCAAAGAAAGAAGTGTGGAGATAGGGAAAAAATGTGTTTACTACCTCTAAACTGCTTCAAAAATTCAGCAAAAATAAAAAATCAAGCAATCTATGTACCCTAAACTTTATGACAAAAAAGCACTTTTTTCAGTAATCACAGGAAACCATTGATACTTACCTTTCTCCAGGGGTTAGCAGACCACTACACCCTGAAACCTTAGGCTCCTTTGTTTATCTAAATAAGGGCTGCTTATCTTTTTTTTTTTATGAAATACTTTTATTGGGGGCTTTTCTATCTCTTATCACAATCCATACATTCATCCAATATGTCCAGCACATTTGCACATATGCTGCCGTCATCGTTTTCAAAACATTCTCTTCCCACTTGAGCCCCTGATATCAGTTCCCGATTTCTTTTCCCTCCCTCCCCAACTCACCCTCCCTCGTGAATCCTTGATAAGTTATAGATTATTATTTTTGTATCTTCCATTGTCCTCCATCGCCCCTCACCCACTTTACTGTTGTTCATCCCCCTGGGAGGGAGCTCTAGATTGATCCTTGTGATCAAGTCCCCCTTTCTACCTCCACCGTCCCATAATCCTCCTGGTTTTTCTACTCTCCTTGTTGACCCTGGGGGGACTTTATCTATCCTGGATTTCCTGTGTTGTGGACTCTTATCTGTAGCAGTGTGCATGCTCTGGTCTAATCCAATTTGTAAGGTAGAATTGAGGTCAATGATAGTGGGGGGAAGGAAGCACCAAAGAACTAGAGGAAAGTTGTGTGTTTCATTGGTGCTATCCTGCACCCTGACTGGCTCATTCTTCCCTGTGACCCCTCTGTGAGGGGATGTCCAATTATCTACAGATGAGCATTGAGTCTCCTCTCTATGGCTCCTTCCCCTATTCACACTGGGTATGATTTTGTTCTGGGTCTTAGATGCCTGATACCTGATCCCATCGACACCTCATGAGCACACAGGCCCTTTAGCTTAATGGCCTTCCTTACTGCTTTTCTGAGTTAGAACATCCCTGCTGATAAAACTTAAAAGGAAGTTTTAAGTGCAATGGAGGGAGGTTGTTACATATTGGATTTCCAATAAATTAAGATTTAAGTTATGTTATACATCTAGTATTTTGATTATCAGTAGGCTCTTTCATCCCTTGTCAAAAGGAAGAAGCAGGAGTATTTGACTATACCTAGAGAAGAAATAGTCAATAGAAACAAATATGACAGAAATAATGGACTTAGTGGGCAAGTATTTTAACACCATTATTTAAAATGTAGTCAGAGCTTTAAGGTAAAACAGGGACATAATGAGGCAGAAATAGAAGAATGGAACATTTTGAGCTACAAAACACAATATTTGAAATAAAACAGTCATTAAGTTGGATTAAAAGCAAGGTTTAAATTTCTGGTTTAATCTCAGAGGTGTTAAAAGCTGGAAGAACATCTATCCTAAGCTAGTAATGAGGGGAAAGCTGGGTAAACTTCTCATTTTGATTTGCTTTGATTTTTTTAAAAAAATGCCAGGAGATAAAATTTGCAAAGCAACCAAATAACAAGAATCTGCGGAGCGATCTGCACCTACGAGGAAAAGCAGGAGCTGAGCATCTGCTTCCTTGGCTCTGACGGTTTGGATGCCAAGCAAGCTAGAAAGAAAGCCCAGCTGAAAAATGCTCATGAGTTGCTAAAGGCCGCGCATTGAAAGGTGTGAAGGTGCGAAGTCACAGATACAGAGGGATGTACTTGCTCTTGCAGAGTTTTCCTCCACAAATCCCACCACACACTCAAAGGAAAAATGCAGAGAATCCTGATAAAACTTCTTCCATTGAACAGGCTGAAAATGAAAAGCAACCACTTTAGAAACCAAGACACACATATCCCATCTTCTTCATGAAAACAAAAACAAACAAAAGCATACTTCATCGGGGAAGCAACAAAAACTGCAGTATTGATGCCCTGGGAAATCCATGGCAACTGTGGGGAAGAGAGCAAGTCCAAAAAGCTCTATTCTTGAAGGATATACAGGATAATACCACCAGCCTACAGTAATGGAGTGAAAATTACAGTAGATGACAACCAGGAAGACATCGAGAGGCAGATGATCTCAGGGGTGAAGTGCAAAGAGAAGACACAAAATTGACACTTGGAGGAGACGTGGAGAAATGATATCTAGCGAACAACCCACATTCTAAGTACAAAGTCTCATTCAAAGGGTTTGAAGGTTTTAGTCTATTCACTGCCCTCAAGTCAACGCTGACTCGTAGTGACCATGTGGAGGACTGCCCCCCGGGGGTTTCTACGACTGCAACTCTTTATGGTTGTGGAAAGCACTGTCTTTCTCCCCAGGAGCTGCTGGTGGTTTTGAACTGCTAACCTGGCAGTTTGCAAGCCAACATATATCCACTACACCACCAGTGCACAGAGTACCCTCGACAGTAGCAACAAATATTATAGTAAGCCCAACTCCTGATGAAGTAAACACAAAATCGCACACTAATGTGCGATAAATTAGCTCAAAAATTTTTTTAAAAACCATGAAAATGCTAGAAATACAAACACAGTAGCAGAGGAAAAGAGTGCCATTGATGGGTTCTTCAACAAACTTAAGGCAGAAGAGAATAAGTGGACTTGAAGACACAAAAGCCCAAAGCCTTTTGTTGAGTTGATTCTGACTCATTGCAATCCTGCAGGACAGAGTACCATCACCTCATAGTCCCCAAGAGGTTTGCCCATGGAACTTCTAGTGATTCTGGAACACTAAATTTTCAGTTAGTAATGGAATGTTTTGGTTACTGTACCATCAGATAAATAACAGTTTCCATATAGAACACAAAGGGAAAAGAGTGAATAAAAAAGTATAGAATATTTAAAAAACCCAACCTCTAGGATAAGAGTAAATGTTCTAACACACGTGTAATTGGAATCCCAGAAGGAAAAGAGGAGGGAGAGGTTGACCAAAAAAATAAGTAATGGCTGAGAATTCTTCAAAATTCTTAATAGACACCCAAAAACAGATACAAGAAATTCAGAGACCACCAAATAGTATATTGTCAAAAACAAACCCCCCAAAAGCCGTGCATTGTAGCATGCCATATTCAAACTGCTAAGCAAGAAACATAACCTATGAAGGAATAAAACTAATAGTAATTATAACAGATTTCTCCTCATAAATCATGTAAGCAGAAGATAGTGAAATGGTGCATATATATAATGAGATAGAGAAAAAGGGCAGTCCAGAAATCGATATCCAGGAAAAATATACAGAAAACAAACAAAACCCGGGGGGATCCATTGCTAGAAAACAACTCTACAAGAAATTTTAAAACTCCTACAGGCACAAGAAATAGGAATGTCGTCAGAAACGTGGTTTATACAACGAATGACGGGCACAGTTGGTGGTGAATGGCCCAAGTGAACTAAATGAAAATACAATATTTTTCCTTATTTTTAATTGTTCTAAAATAAATTGGCCTGAAACAAAAATAGTGAAGCTCTATGGTGCACTTAGAGCAGATGAAAATAATTACATGGCAACAATAGCACAAATGAAGAGAGGAGAGAGGAATTTGTAATAGAGTAAAACTTCTGACAGTCAGAATGTGTGTAAAACAGAAACCTGCCCTGGAAGGAAAACCAAAATGCTTTCCACTAAAATAAGGGAAAAAAATAGTTCTTTGCTTTTTTGCTCTTGCTCAACTTGCAAGACTTGAATAAAAAAGAAAGTCCCCTTAAGTTCTGGCTCTTCCACATCTATTGCATGTGTGTAGGATTTTAATACTAAACATGAAGCAGTATATTATTTTAAAGTGAATTCATGTTCATTATAAATGTATAGTACAAATCCCAACATGATCACCAAACCCTTTTTTTCCCACCAAACATTTTAAGGAAGTAAAAAAGAGGCATAAAAAATTACTGTGAGAATTACGGTTGTGGATCAACTCGGCTGGACCATGATTCTCAGCGGTTTGACAATTAGAATACTAGTTATCCCTCATGATGTGACCTAATGGAATGGAATCACTTCATGATGAGAACTTCTATGAGCCACCAATCTGTTGAAAGAAAGTTTCCTCAAGTGCGCAACCTTCTTCCAATATACATAAACATTTTGACAAAAATATTTTTAATTTTAGCTGGATCTGGTTCCTGTAGCTCCTTTGCACCATCTGACCTCTGCTTCTTTGAACTTGAGCCAGTGTTCTGCTCTATTACGTTCTGATCCTGGAATCATTGGCTTCTGCAGCCAGTGAATCAGCACCCTAATTTCTTATGTGCCAACTTTGGATTCATGTCTCCACAGTGAAGGGCCTGTCATTTGACTTGATTTTAAGTTCATCAACCCCTGCAGCTTGGTGAGTCAGGAGGAGCCAAGTCTTACCCATGGACTTGGAATTTGCCAGCCTTTACAACCTGAGCCGTTGCCTCGAGAGACATCTGTATATCTTTACTGGTTTTGCTTTGCTAGTGAACCAAGTCTAAGACACTAACGTAACCCAAGAGAATGTATAAAAAAGAAGAAACAAAAAACAAATGCAATGATTCAAAAATAGCTAGTAAGAGGACAGAATCTATGCATATCAACTCAATTTTCATTGAATATAAAAGGTGTATATGCAACAGTTCTAAATGAATATTATTGGGTGGCATAAAAATATAAGCTTACTAGCAGGTCTTACCCTGGCCTTTGACCTTTCATTCCTCAGTCTCTTGACCCCTCAGCCCTCTTGGCCTGCCTGGCTCCTGCTCTGCTTGAGCAAGTGTTACAAGGTTATTTAGCTCCACCTTTAAGTGCCCAGAATACTTTAACCTGCCAGTAAGTACCAGCCTGAAGGTGCTACACTGTCTAGTTCCATGGGTTGGCAAGCTTAGCTCAGCCAACAAGTGACCAGCAGTTGACCACTTCTCCAGCAAGCCTCCTGCCTAATAGCACTCACCTTTCTCACACTGTGAGCCAGGAAGGGCACAACACCATCTCCTAGCAGTCTCTTCATTTTAAAATTCTCTATTATGCTTGTCATCAGTCTTGCCACCTTGGACCATCTCAGATGTTACAGCCCTGTCTCTGTTGTTTAGGAGGCTTACACCACAAGTATCCTGGATCCACACGACATACTTTAGCCCCAATTGTTCTGTCTGGGTGACAGTGAGTTCCTCTCCCTGTTCTAGGGTTGGCTCTTTGAAAAGTCTGTTACTTTTGCTGTTAGGTACCATTTAGTCTGTTCTGACTTATAGAGACCCTTATGCACAGCAGAGTGAAACACTGCCCAGTCCTGCCCTCTCCTCCCAATTGTTCTGACGTTTGAGCCCATTGTTGCTGCCACTGGGTCAATCCACTTGCCATGGGCCTTCCTCTTTTTCAGTGCTTTCTACAATACCGAGTATGATGTCCTTCCCCAGGGACTGGCCTCTGCTGACAACATGCCCAAAGTCTGGAAGATGAAGGTCTCGCCATCCTTGCCTCTCAGGAGCATTCTAGCTGTACTTCTTCCAAGACAGATCTGTTTGTTCTTTTGGCATCCCATGGTACTTTCAAGATTCTTTGCCAGCACCATAATCCAAATGCATGATTATTCTCCAGTCTTTCTTATTCAGTGTCCAACTTTCACATGCATATGAGGCAATGGAAGATACCATGGCTTATGTCAGGGTCACTTTATTCTCAAAGTAACTTCCTTACTTCCCAATACTTTAAAGAGGTCTTATGCAGCAGATTTACCCAGCACAATGCATCTTTTGATCTCTGGACTGATGCTTCCATGAGGATTAACTGTAGGTTCAAGCAAGATGAAATCCTTGACAACTTCAATCTTTTCTCCATTTATCATGATGTGACCTATTGGTCCATTTGTGAGGATTGTGGTCTTCTTGACATTGAGTTGTAATCCACACTGAAGGCTGCAATCCTTGAACTTCATTAGCAAGTGCTTCAAGTCCTCCTCACTTTCATCAATCAACATTTTAAAGCCTAGTGGTTGGCAAAAGGGTTACTCTCCTAGTGAGGCTTCACTTATATCAGATTGATCAGCCCAGTTCTGAGCCCTGACCCTATCTTAGCTTTTGTTTATTTCCCTTGGATCCTCATACCTTTAGACAGACTCATGTACATACCATTGAATTTCTCCTGTAACTGTCAAACCCTTAGATAGACTTAAGTACTTAGCAAAGTGTATTAGTCTGGGTACTTTAGAGAAACAAACCCACAGAAACTCATGTATAAGGGAAAGTTTTATATAAAGGGTAAGTTCACATCAAGAAAACATCCCAACCCAGTGCTGCCCAAGGCCACACGTCCAACATTAACCCATATGTCCGACTCCAGTCCACAAAGTCCTCCATCTCACAAAACACACACTATGATGGAAGTGGTCCTATGTAATCAACCTGCCACCAAGTCATCATGAGGCCTGAACTACCTATCATGAACTGGGTATTGTCTGACCCACAGAGTCATAAAGTTGGACGTGCGCAGCAACACTCCATTGTTAAATGGAAGTGGTATATACAAGATCGGGCCAAAGCAGGACCTGAAGGAACAAGTAAGCTGCATGAAGTGGCCCAAATGCCCACAGTCTCCACTCCTGTCACATTACCTTCTTTCTCCCAGTCTGCACCTATGGCCTCCTGGGGAGTTCCTTACCATACTTCAACTGAAGACCAAAAAAGTCATGCTTGGTTTACGGATGGCTCTGCACGATATGCAGGTGCCACTCGTAAGTGGACAGCAGCAGCACTACAGACCCTTTCTGTGATCTCCCTAAAGGACAGTGGTGAAGGGAAATCCTCCCAATGGGCAGAAGTTTGAGCAGTGCGCCAGTTTGCATATAAGGAAACATGGCAGATATGACCAAATAATAATTTATAAATTATCAAGGGCTCACAAGGGAGAGGGGAGCGGGGAAGGAGGGGGAAAAAAGAGGACCTGATGCAAAGGGTTTACGTGGAGAGCAAATGCTTTGAAATTGATGTGGGCAAAGAATATACAGATGTGCTTTACACAATTGATATATATATGGATTGTGATAAGGGTTGTATGAGTCCCTAATAAAATGTTTTTTAAAAAAGATCCAAGACTATATAACCGTCATACGGATTACACCTCAACATAAAGAAAACAACTCTTCACAACTGGACCAATAAATAACATCCCGATAAAACAGAAAATATTGCAGTTGTAACGGATTTCACTTTGTGAGAATCTACAATCAGCACCTATGTTTAATAGCAGTTAAGTAATCAAGTCATGTACTGCATTGGGGAAATTAGCTGTAAAAGACCCCTTTTAAATTTAAAAACAGAGAACTGATTACAAGGATCTACATGTGACCTCCTCCCTGAGGGACAGACAACAGAAAAGTGGATGAAGGGAGACGTCGGACAGGGCAAGATATGACAAAATAATAATTTATAAATTATCAAGGGCTCATGAGGGAGCGGGGAGGGAGGGGAAAAATGAGGACCTGATGCCGGGGGCTTAAGTGGAGAGCAAATGTTTTGAGAATGATGAGGGCAATGAATGTACAAATGTGCTTTACACAATTGATGTATGGATGGATTGTGTTAAGAGTTGTATGAGCCCCTAATAAAGTGATAAAAGCAATTTTTAAAAAAAGGAAAAATGGCCAGATGTGAGACTGTATACTGATTCATGGGCTGTGGCTAATGGTTTGGCTGGATGGTCAGGGAACTGAAAGGACCATGATTGGAAAATTGGTGACGAGGAGGTGTGGGGAAGAGGTACATGGACAGACCTCTCTGAATGGGCCAAGAAAGTAAAGTTAATTTTATCTCACGTGAACGCTCACCAAAGGATTACCTCTGAAGAGGAGGACTTTAATAGTCAAGTGGATAAGATGACACACGCTGTGGAAACTGGTCCTCCTCTTTCCTCTGCCACCCCTGTTATCGCCCAATGGGCACATGAACAAAGTGGACATGGCGGCAGGGATGGAGGTTATGCATGGGCACAGCAACATGGACTTCCACTCACCAAGGCTGACTTGGCCACTGCCACTGCTGAGTGCCCCATTTGCCAGCAACAGAAACCAACATTAAGTCCAAGATATGGGACAATTCCTCTGGGAGATCAACCAGCAACTTGGTGGCAGGTTGATTACACAGGACCACTTCCATCATGGAGGGGACAGCGTTCTGTTCTTACTGGAATAGACACCTACTCTGGATATGGATTTGCCTTCCCTGCACGTGATGCTTCTGCCAAAACTACTACTCGTGGACTTACAGAATGCCTCATCCACCGGCATGGCATCCCACATAGCATTGCTTCAGATCAAGGAACTCACTTTACAGCAAATACAGTGAGGCAATGGGCCCATTCCCATGAAATACACTGGTCGTATCATGTTCCTCATCATCCTGAAGCTGCCGGCTTGATAGAACGATGGAATGGGCTCCTAAAGACACAATTACAGTGCCAACTAAGTGGCAACAACTTGTGGGGCTGGGGCAATGTTCTCCAGGAAGGTGTATACACTCTAAACCAGCGGCCAATATATGGTGCTGTGTCTCCAACAGCCAGAATTCATGGGTCCAGGAACCAAGGGGTGGAAACTGGAGTGGCACCACTCACTATTACTTCTAGTGATCCACTTGCAGCATTTTTGCTTCCTGTCCCAGCAACCCTGTGTTCCTCAGGCCTGGAGGTCCTGGTCCCGAAGAAAGGAACTCTCCCACCTGGAAACACAGCACGGATTCCACTGAACTGGCAGCTGAGAATGCCCCCTGGCCACTTTGGACTTTTCATGCCTTTGGATCTACAGGTCAGGAAGGGTTTCACTGTACTAAATGGCATGATTGATCCTGATTACCAAGGAGAAATTGGACTGATGTTACATAATGGAGGCAAAGAAGAATATGTCTGGAATCCAGGAGATCCCCTAGGCCAACTCTTAGTGCTACCATGGCCTGTGATTAAAGTAAATGGTAAGTTACAGCAACCCAATCCTGACAGGACTTATAATGACCCAGACCCATCAGGAATGAAGGTCTGGGTCACCCCACCAGGCAAAAAACCACAGCCAGCTGAGGTGCTTGCTGAGGGCAAAGGTAATACAGAACGGGTAGTAGTAGAAGGTAGTTCTACCTATCAACTACGACCACGTGATCAATTGCAATTTCGAGGTTTGTAATTGTCAATGTATTTTCTTTTTATGTGCTTATTGCATAGCTTTCTTTTGTTCAGGTATGATATATCAGAGACAATTGTACTCAGTGTGTTTTTATTTATATGTATGATAGATGATTGACGATAAGTATAAGTGTGATTTCATCAATGTCTGGAAATTATATAAGTATATGTGGCTAAAGAATTGTGTACAGGTGCTAGGTTGGCAAGAGGTGGATTCAGATAGTTAGTTTATTGTGCCAGCCTGGCCGATAAACACAAGTGGGATTAATTGAAGGGCAGAGAGATAAATGGCTTGGTGAGCCTCACCTTTCTTGTCTCTCGTTTTTTGATCATTGGACCAGTGTGCGGTTGCCTTGCTTGTTCTGTGCCTCAACTTACAGGCTACACTACCTGTGGGATGCCTAGCCTGTGGACTGTGTCGCTGTAAGTCGAGGTCCCTTTAAGACCACACGATTGGAATGTACATCTCTTGAACTGAGGACTGACTGTTGGTGACCTGGCTGACAGTTGGTGACCTGCCTTGCTGGGATAGTCTAGTTCTCTCTACAGAGGACTACCTGGTGGCCCTCAAGACTTGAAGGACTGCCAGTGTCTCACAACTCTCTCGGGAGTGAGTTGCACTGAGCCATTTGTACTGCATTATAATTTAACAGTTCATTTCTTGTGTTATCTATCTTTATAAATATATATATAATTATTAGAAATTTGGTTTTGTCTCTTTAGAGAACCCTGTCTAACACAGACACCAATCCACAAAGTCCTCCATCTCACAAAGCACACACTATGACACCGACTGCAGTTAAGAAACTGTTATCAGTGAATGTGTAAGTATCTCAGTCCTGGCAGGGGTCTCCACACGGCTGCTGCAGCACCCAGGGCTGCATCGGGGTAGGTCCATGCGGCTTCATCTTGGGGATGTCTTGCAGGAAGTGAGCCTTGCCAGCTGAAGCAGGGAACTGGCTAAGGCAGCTGCACCCTGGTCCGACTATCACAAAGCAAGAAACCCAAGAACTTGCAAGGCAAGGAAGGCTCACTGAGCCACTTATCCCACATGTGTTTATCAGCCAGGTTGGCACAATAAACATTATCTCACAAAGGAAATATTGTTTTCTCTGTGATTAAACTAAAGATATGCAGAGAATTTTAAAAATCATTTTATTGGGAGCTTGTACAACTCTTATCATAATCCATACATACACTCATTGTATGTCAAGCACATTTGTACATTTGTTGCCCTCATCATTCCCAAAAGCAGAGAATGTTTTTAAAGGAGGATCTCCACCTGGGATCTTATCATTGTAAATCACCTCAGGAGTCCTCAGGCAATGTTTTTAGATAGTTACTATGTAACCACTTGTATTTAAACTAACCAACCCAAATAACCTACATTTATGTTTCCAACCAATCACTGTAAAGCCACAGAATTAAGTTGTCTGGCCTCTGGCTGTCTTGATCTTTGAACTTCCAATAAAAATTTGTATATTTTGTACATGATTTTCCTTCATAATTATACCTCTTATATAATTTTGAAGCATTTGATTTCACTTTGTGAGATCTGACATGCCCAAATTTCAACTGTTCTGAACTTCCAATAAACCTTTTCTTTTCTTTTTTTGGCTTGTTTTAACAGAGTACATGTTCTTACTCATTAACATTTTCTGGTGTCAGATAAGCGGGTGTGATAGATAGTTAATTATTTAGGTCACCTTAACTGGACCAGGATTCTCAGTGCCTTGGCAGTTAAGACCTAGTAATTTTTCATGATGTGACTTAACACGATGTAATCAACACCATAATAGGATCTGCTATGAGTAGCCAACCAGTTGAAAGAAGATTAGGATGGGGTACAACACCTTTACTCAGGTCACAACCATGATCCAATTGAAAGGGCACTTCTGCAGGGGTGTGGCCTACTTTATTAAACACGATTGCTATGGGCAAGCTTGCTTCTGAATTGTTAGGTCTGGATCCCGCCTCTGGCTCATGGATTTCTGGTTCTTTGAACTGGAGCCATTGGCCTGCCATAGTGCCTGTTGCGACTAGGGGCCCTTAGCGACCTTCCTTCTAAACTACCATCCTTGGATTTATTCACCTCTCGAGTCACAAGCCTGACCTGCGGACCCTGGATTTATCTGCCTCTGCAGCTACTAGGCTGTGGTCTTCCTGTTGATCTTGGGTTTATCAGCCCCTGAATCTATACAAATCAGTAGAAACCTCCAACTTAAAATCTGACCTATGGGCATGGGATTGCCAGACTTAGATTGTACTTGTCTGCTTCTACAACCGTGTGACCCATTTTCTTGATATAAATTTCTCTCCTAGCTATGTACACACATACACATCATTGGTTTTGCTTCTCGAGAGAACCCAGCCTAAGTCAGGATCTTTATTTTAACTTTTGCTCAGTGTCCTATGTGCTTGTGAGATAAATTCAAATTTTGGTAATTTAGGAGATATCTAGTTGCTTAATTTTATGATATCATGTTTCAGGAATCTAGATGCATGAGATATTTAGGGAAACTTTATGCCTCTGAAACCTCAAGATGGACAGTTGTGCTAAGAGTAAAAATGGAGTTGAGGAAGAAGGTGAGAAAATGAGCAAAATTTGATTTTTATTTATCTGTTAATGTCAAGAGGAGACTGAGATATAAATATCTTGAAGGTTGTGAGAAATACACAAGTTGAGTCAGAAATTGTGAACCTATGTAAAGATATCATTAAAGTCATGTAAGTGAACTGGAGCTGGGGGGTGGGGGTGGGGAGACAGTCTCATAAGCATTGAGCAGAGACATCAGTTCTGAATCGTAGAGAGAGAACCTTTCAATAGCCAGTATACAAACTCCATGCAGCCAAAGGCACCAAAGATGGTGAAGCATTCCCTTGGATTTAAAGAGCTCTGTTTTCCCAAAGAGTTCAGACATCTCATTTTTCAGGCATGTACTCATTGATTCAGGTATAACATCTGTTAGATGGGACAGGGAGTGAATTATCCTTACCTCGCAGGTGAGAAAGCTTGGGTACAGAGAGGTGAATCACTTGCTTCACACCACAAAACAAGTTCAAGGGTCTGAGCCCACTGCTACCATTTAGTTCTTTGGCATTTTTGATGGTATAACAGCACAATAGGCATCTGTGTCTCCCCAAGATCTCAGGAAAAGAAGACAAATCTTTCTTTTCTCACATCCACCCACCCATCTAACTCTTTACTTTGACCCAAGGCATTACACTTCACAGTCATGCTTCCATAGACACACAGGCATTTGGAGTGTGATCCTTTTGATGGATATATATGTATTCCTTACATAGAAAGAATCGTCCTGTCCAAACACTTCCTCCACCACCACCTTCCCCTCCACCCCCACTTCTCCATTCATTTTTTTTAAACTACTTCTTTTTATGGTGCCTTTTTCTTTTTATAAGATCTTTTTTTGGGCTCTTACAGCTCTTATAAAAATCCATAAATCAATGGTACCAAGCATATTTGTACTTATGTTGCCATCATTTTCTATTTGAGCCCTTGGTATCAGCTCCTCCTTTTCTCCTCCTTCCACCACCCTCCCAACCTCGTGAACCCTGTATAATTTATAAATGATCATTTTTTTCATATCTTAAACCGACTGCTGTGTCCCTTTACCCACGTTTCTGTTGTTCGTCCCCCTGGAGGGGAAGGAGTTATGCGTTGATTATTGTGATCGGTTACCCATTCCTCCCCCTTCTCCCCCAACCTTCCCCCTACCCTCCTGGTATCACTACTCCCATTTCTGTTCCCAAAGGATTTATATGCCCTGGATTCCATGTATCGAAAGGTCTTATCTGTGGTATCGCTCTCTCTGTAGACAGTAAGATCCTATACATAAAAAAATTCCAGAAACGCAACAAGAAAACTACCGGAGCTAATGGAAAGATTCAGTAAATGGCAGGGGACAAGCTCAACATTAGATAATCAGTTGCATCGCAGCATACACCAACAAAGAGAACTCTGAAAAGAAAACGTGGAAAACAATACCTTTTGCTATTACCGAAAAGATAAAATACTTAAGAATAAACATAACTAGAGATACAAAAGCTTTATACAAAGAACACTACAGAAACTATTGCAAGAAAGCAAAAGAGGCCTATATAAATGGAAGAACATGCTTACTGACCCGAAGACTTAAAGGTGAAAATGTCATTGTCATCCAAAGTGATCACAGATACAATGCAACCCTGATCCGGATTTCATCAACATTCTTTAAGGGGATGAAAAACACTATCTCTAACTTTATATAAAAAGGAGAGAGTCCCAGATAAGCAAAACATGAATAAAGAAGAACAAAGTAGGAGGACTCACATTTTTCTATTTTTAAACCTACTATATAACTGCAGTCGGTATCACGCCCGGGTCTGGTACAATGATAGGCACTTAGACCTATGGAAGGGAATCGAGGCCTCAAAGTAAATCCATCCATCTATGGATAGTTGATCTTAAATAAAGGGCCAAGCCCCATTGAATGTGGAGAAACAGTCTTTTAAAACCCCATTAACAGGGAAAGAGACAGTTTCTTTCATAAATGATGCTGACTGTACTGGGAATCCATTTGTAGAAAAAAGAAAAAGAAAGAGACCCATAACTCATTTGTACAAAAACCAAATTCAGTTTTATCAGACACTTAAATATGTAAATTGACATTATAAAGACCATAAGTGAAAGAAAAAGAGGTCCTAACTTATGGCATGAATAGACTGCAAAGCATAATAAAAAGAGAACACAGCTGTGGATCAGAAACTAGACAACTGGTGACGACTAATAGCCAAACACTTACGTTCATCAAAAGACTTCTCCAAGAGACGAAAAAGGGAACCCACACAGTGGGGGAAATACGCGGCTGTGACTCTAACAATGATCTCATCTCCAAATCTTCAATACCTCAACAACAAAAAGACCCAAAACAGGTCATTAAAAATGGGCAGAGGGCATAGACACTTCACCCTAGAAGATATTCAGGCAGTCAAGAAGTAAATTAAACAATTCTGTGCAGCCATCTAGCAGAGAAGCAACAAGGCCACATGGGAGAAGCACACCAACCTGTGCAATCATGAGGTGTCACCAGGATCAGGCAACGGGCATCAGAAGATCACAAACATGTTGCTGAGAACAAGGGGGCTCAGAGATCTAAAACCCATCTGTAGAAAATGGGACACCCACTCACAGAAGGGTCACAAGGAAGGGATGAGTCAACCAGTGTGCAGTATAGGACTGATGAAACACACAATATTTCTCTGGTTCTTTGAGGCTTCTTCACCTGCCACCATCATGACCCCAATCCTTCCTTTCAGTTCTGGCTATACCGGAGCATGCACGCTGGTACAGACAGGAGCTTGTGACACACTGGATGGATCAGAAATGGGAATAGTGATACCAGGAGGGTAGGAGGAAAGTGGTGGAAGGAGGGAAGGGGGGGAAATGATCACAATGCATAACCTCCTCCTCCCCGCGGGGAGGAGGGGATGAATAACAGAAACCATGGGGGAAGGAAGATAGTAGTCAGTGTAAGATATGAAAATAACAATAATTTATAATTTATCAAGGAGTCACAAGGTAGGGAGAGGGAGGGAAAAAGAGGATTTGATACCAAGGGGTCAAATAGAAACTAAATGTTTATAAAATAATGATGGCAACATAGGTACAAATATGCTTGATACAATTGATGTATGGGTTGTTATAAGAGCTATAAGAGCTCCCTAATCAAATGATCTTAAAAAACAAAACAAAAAATCCCGCTTGTGAAGTTTATCCAATTTCACTGTCATCCTGTCAATTCTGACTCCCTGTGACCCTACGGGACAGACCAGAACTTGCTCTGGGTTTTCAACCAACAATGAGACATCCTTGCACCCTCACAATAACAAAAAATTCAAGAAGAAAACAGCAAATACTGGTGAAGCTGTGGAGAGATTGCAGACCTTACACATTCCTAGGGGGACTGGACAGTGATGCGGTCACTGTGGAACATGGTACAGTGCTAACTTAAAAAGTTGGAGCTAGAAATAGCATATGGCTTAGCAATTCCTTTACTAGGTGTGTACCCTAGAGAAGGAAGGACACAACCATGTTTATTGCAGCATTATTCATGATAGCAAAAAGATGGACATAATCTGAGTGTCTATTAACCGATGAGTGGATAAACAAACCATGGTCCATACATGGAAATTTATGCAACGTTAAAGAATAAAAAGAGTCAGCAGTATACCTCATAATGTGGATAAACTTGAAGGACATTATGCTGAGTGAACTAAGTCAATCACATAAGCCTACTCTTATATTAAAAAGTCAAGGGATGTTTTACACACGGAAAGAAATGCTCTGTTGGTTATTAAGGACAGGATATGAAAGGAGTGAAAAATCGCTGACTAGACATAGACATGTATCAACTTGGGTAAAGGGAAAGACAATATACCATTAAATGAAGATCAGCACAATATCTGAGGCAAAGAGTTACATTCAGCACAGTTAAATACTATTACATACACAACCATGCATCATCAGTAATAACAAACACGAATCTATGTGTAGATAGAGGAAGCCAGGCAAGCTGAACAGGTATGGGTTGATGAGCAAGATTACACCCATGACTTCATAGGTTTGGCAGAGGATAATTTCTACATATGTATTTTTGTGTCCTGTAAATATTTGTCTATCCATGTATATCATAGAGCGATGGGGGGAAGTTATGAAACGTCTTAGCTGGAAGAGAACATCTTGGTTTGATTTACCTTAGTTACTGCGTGCTGCGATGATAGCAACTGCAAGCACTGCCTTAAAGAACAGAGACGTTATTTTCTCTCCGTTCTGGAGGCAAACTGTCTAAAGCAGGCTCTCATCTCTGTTGATTCCATCCATGAGCTTCTCTGTACCGGCTAGCAATCCTTGGGACTCCTTTGCTTATGTATGAGACCTCCCGTGTTGTCTACTTCTCCACTGTGTGTGTCCTTTGTCTATTCTGTTGTTTTTATAATTGAGAAGTGATTAGGTTAGGATCCATACAGTGTGGGTATGGTTTGATTAGCATAACAAAGAAACTATTTCAAAGCAGGTGTACTTACATTGACAGGCAAAGAGGTGTTTTCGACACAGACATGTATCGGTTTAGGTGAAGGGAAAGACAATGCACCACTAGAGGATGATCAGCAGTGTCACTGAGGCAAAGAGGTGCGCAAGAGTTCCATTCAGAGGTACCTGTATAGAGGACACAACCTCAACACAGCTTTTAAGGGGACACAGTTATATTCACAATACTTGTCTTAGGTATCTAGTGTTGCTATAATCCCCAAACCACAGATGTGTGGCATTAGCAAAAAGAAATGTATTCCCTTATAATTTAGAACCCTAGAAATCTCTATTTAGATCTCCAGCTCTAAGGACAGGCTTTCTCTGTGTGTTGGTTCTGGGGGAAGGAAGGTCATTGTCCTCTTTGACTATCTGTGGGTCTGGTGTTCCTTGGCGATCTCCATGTGTTTTGGCATCAGTCTCTCTCAGCACAGGGAACCCAGGTCCAAAGGACATGTTGTGCTCTTGGCTTATCTTTCTTGATATCTTTGTGGTAGCCAGATCCCTTCTTCCTGATTTCTTCTCTCTTTTTAGCTCTTGTAGGAGAAATGATGTGACTCAGGCAAGGGTGTAACTTGAGTAAGTGTGGGACTTGAGTCATACTTCCTTGCTTTATCCAAAACGAAACCATACCCATTGCCATCAGGTTGATTCTGACTCAGAGTAATCCATAGGACAGAAGAGAAACGCCCCTATGGGTTTCCAAGACTGTCAATCTTTACAGGAGCAGAAAGTTTAATCTTTCTTCCGTGGAATGATCAGTGGGTTTGAACTGCCAATCTTACGGTAGCAGACCAATTCATAATACACTACATTACCAGATCTCCTTGCTTGTCTTATCGAGAGAGCTCTGGCTAAAGCTTTTAGCACGACATTGAATAAGAGTGGTGATCAAGGTGTCGGTTCCCATTCACAAGGGGAATGCTTTCAGTCTCTCTTCTTTAAGATGAATGTTGGCCAGGAGTTTGGGGGTTAAGTATTTACCTCCAATTTTGCTGAGTGCTTTTATCAGGAATGGGTATTGGAGCTTGTCAAATGCCTTTTCTGGGTTGAATACCATGATCATGTGACCCGATCTACTTACTGTACGAGCCTAATGCAATCATGTTTCCCCTTACTGTAGGTAGCCTGACACAGTCACATCAGTCTCTTAGGGATTTTTATAATCCTTTATCTCAGGGGCAAACATGAAAGAGTCTCTAGATAACTCTGAGAATCATTTTTTAAAATGAATTCTTATTATCTAGTTAGTTAACAAGGACCTCCGGTGGCCTTGTGGTTTCCTTAAAGGCATTCGTTTGAAACAGCCAGTCACTCTGGGCCAGAAAGACAAGATGTTCCATTCCTGTAAAGAGTTATCATCTCTGTCCGATAGGGTCACTATGAGACATAATAAACTTGATGGCAGTGAGAGTCAACAGAGACGTCCTGAGACTGTCCTAGCTGCATTGTTCTGTCTGCTTGTTCATGGTCAACAATTGCATCCCATGATTATTCTGATACTCGAGTTAATGTCAAACATCTGTACATGAATCCGCCAAGGTGTCAATTCCCAAGTAAAAAGGGTATCATCTTGATAGCTTCTGAACACAAGTGGAGCTCCACCAAGACATGTCCTGTTTCACATCATTTTACTGGGGGCTCTTAGAGCTCTTATAACATGCCATACATCAGTTATAGCAAGCATTTTTGTACATATGTTGCCATCATCATTTCAAAACATTTTCTACTTGAGACCTCTGGATAAGCTCCTCTTTTTCCCCCTCCCAACCTCGTGAATCCTTGATCAGTTATATATTATTATTATTTCATGTCTTACACTGTCCATTGTCTCTCTTCACCCATACTTCTGTTATCCGTCCCCTTGGGGGCAGAAGTATATATTCAACCTTATGATGGTTCCCCCTTTATTTCCCTTCCCCCTCCCAGGCCATTCTCCCTACCTTCAAGACATGTTCTTTTCTTATGTTTTACTTATGTGCTGGAGAAAGGATGGGACTTGAGCCCTGCTGTCTTGTAAGAGTGGGATTCAATAGAAAACCCACTCCTCCCTCAATAGCATGGAGAACACCAAATCCACTATTGTGGAGTCCATTCTAATTCACAATGACCCAGCAGGTCAAAACAGAACTGCCCCAAAGGGTTTCCAAGGCTGTGAATCTTTTAGAAAGCAAACTGTACATCTTTCTCCTGCTGAATGGCTGGTATGTTTGAACAGCGGAACTTTTGGCTAGCACAGTGGCTCTCAACCTTCCTGATGCTGCGACCCTTTCATACAATTCCTCATTTTGTGGTGACCCCCAACCATAAAATTACTTTCATTGCTACTTCATCACTGTAATTTTGCTACCGTTATGAATCGGGCGACCCCTGTGAAAAGGTTGTTCAATCCCCAAAGGGGTCACGACACACAGGTTGAGAACCGCTGGGCTAGGAGGTAACCATTCAGTGCTTAACCACCTCACCACTAAGGCTCCTTAATTAATATAAAGAAGTTAGGATAATGTAGGATAACCACATCAGATCACAAACTGAAGAACAATTGCACACTCTTGTGCCAAGTTGACACATTTTGTGTGTGTGTGTGGGGGGGGGTAGACACAATTCATTCCATGAAGATATTGACTCTCTCAATGCTGTTGTGTTGTTTATTTGTGATACATTTGTGCTCATTTGTTATGTTTGTATCCCCTTTGAGTATCCCCCCGTCCTCATTTAGTTTTTTTATTTATTTACGTAAGCATGTGAAACATGCACTTGATTTGAAAAGACAGCCATAATCGAAAGGGTAGACTCAGGGAGGCATCACTCCCATCCTTTAGATCCCATCCCCCAGCTTGTTCATCTCAACCCCACTACTTTCATAGGTTACCAGCCTCATTAATGCCTAAGTTATTCTCCACACATGCTACTTTTTGTACAAAATGAAAAGATAACATTTATTTTCTTATCTACCTTAATTCTTGTTACTGGTTGTGCTAGTCCCCAGCCAATGCGATATGAGAGGGATCTCATGTCTTGCCAAGTGCAAATAGTTAAGAAAGGCAAAGATTTCCCATTCCAGCCAAAAAAATTATTAGGAGTGTGTGCAGACGAAAGTATGGAGGGCCTGTACAATGTTCAACTCTGTCTCCCCAAACAAAAGCATTGCTAAGGTTTGATCAGGAAAGGATATGTTTGTTCATTAAACAGCTAGGGATTCCTAGGAAAATACCTTGTTTAGGTGGGGATATGTTAGGCAGGTGAACCTGCAGCAATCCCTTTGAGACGGCATCTGCCATAGGGACATCTGTTTCTGGTGAACAAAACTTTTGGGGGGATGTCAGCTTCATAGTTGGGTTGAATTATTGGCCTAGGTTCCTGAAGGTCATGCTTATGGGATGGTATTCTCATGTTCAAGCTCTTGAATCAATTCAATTATCTGGAAGTAATTCTAACAGTAAACTGCTTATCACAATGAATATCATGATGACAACCATTTGTATAAGCAGTGGTTGATGTCCTCCAAAGTGATGTATAGAGGCCATTTCTTTTCTTCTTCTTTTTAAAATTATTTTATCGGGAGCTCATACAACTCTTATCACAATCCAGACATCCATCCATTGTGTCAAGCACATTTGTACATTTGTTACCCTCATCATTCTCAAAACATTTGCTTTCTATTTGAGCCCCTGGTATCAGCTCCTCATTTTCCCCCTCCCTCTTCCACCCTCCCTCCCCACTGATAATTTATAAATTATTATTTTTCGATGTTTTACACTGACCGATGTCTCCCCTCCCCTACTTTTCTGTTGACCATTCCCCAAGGAGGGGGTTATATGTAGATCCTGTAATCGGTTCCCCCTTTCTACCCCACCTTCCCTACATCATCCTGGTATCGCCACTCTCACCACTGGTCCTGAGGGGTTCATCTGTCCTGGATTCCCCATGTTTCCAGTTCCTCTCTGTGCCAGTGTACATCCTCTGGTCTAGCCAGGTTTGTAAAGTACAATTGGGATCATGATAGTGGGGCGGGGAGGAAGCATTTAAGAACTAGAGGAAAGTTGTATGCTTCATCGTTGCTACCTTGCACCCTGACTGGCTTGTCTCCTCCCTGCAGCCCTTCTGTAAGGGGATGGATGTCCAGTTGGCCACATATGTGCTTTGGGTCTCCACTCTGCACTCCCCCTCATTCACAATGATATGATTTTTTTGTTCTTTGATGCCTGATACCTCATCCCTTCAACACCTCATGATCACTCAGCCTGGTGTGCTTCTTCCATGTGGACTTCATTGCTTCTGAGCTAGATGGCCGCTTGTTTACCTTCAAGCCTTTAAGACCCCAGATGCTATATCTTTTGATAGCCAGGTACCATCAGCTTTCTTTACCACATTTGCTTATATACCCACTTTGCCTTCAGCAATCATGTCAGGAAGGTAAGCATTATGGAATGCCAGTTTAATAGAACAAAGTATTCTTGCATTGAGGAAGTACTTGAGTGGAGGCCCAAGGTCCATCTGCTACCTTAATACTAAACCTATAAATATATGCATATAGATTTATTGCCCCATTATATATAAATATATGTACATATGTACATGCCTGTATTTCGACCTTTACAAATGCCCTTTGCCTCCTAGTTCTTTCCTCTATTTCCTTTTACTTTCCTCTTGTCCCACCATCATGCTCACCCTTAATTTGGGTTTAAGTAATTCCTCTCGGTTATAATGCCCTTGGTCAAGCCCTATCACACCTCTTACACCCTCCTTGCCACTGATTATGGATCACTGTTCTTCCCTTGTCCCAGGGTTTGTTAACACCACTTCCTTCGTTAACCTTCCCGTCTCCCATATCCTGCCCTGGAACTGTCGGTCCCATTGTTGTTTTCTCCTCCAGACTGTTTATCTAGATAGACCTGCAGAGATAATAATATGCACAACAACAAGACAGAGCAAAAAAAGCAATAAAATAAAATAAAACAACAACAAAAACAAACCAATGACAAGAAAAGAACAGCCTGTAAATAGTTCAAGGTTTGTTTGTTGACCTTTAGGAGTGTTTTCTGGTTGAGTCTGATGGGGTGCCAACACCCTAACCCCAAAGTCTATTTTTGGTACTCCTTTGAGACTTCCTTGCTCTGCTCCCCTTGCTGTTCTGTTGCATGCCCTTAGAGTTTTGCCTTGGTGAGGTGGGGTCAGATCGGGCACAATTCCCACACTGTGTCTCCAGTGTTGTCCCCTGAAGGGCTATGGGTCAGTGAGGGATGTTGTGTCTCATAGTGGGGCCGGTCCTATGGTCCTCTGTGTGCATTGGCTGCTCTGAGCGGGAATATTGTCCCCAAGGCTTGGTGGGCCAGGATGTGCTCCACTCTCTCTTCCTCCCCCTTCATTTACTCCTGTGTGCTCTGACCAGACATGTCCCTGAGCTGCAATTTCAGTGCTGTCCTCTGAAATAAATTCTCCTGGGGGGTGGGGCGGCTGTCCACATAGTTGGGGTTGGGGCCGGCCCCTTAGACATAGAGGCCATTTCAACAGGACAGTCTGCAGGAAGCAGTGTAAAATACAAATGCAATTAATGGCATAGGCGGCATCTGAGTTCTTTCATATTTGATTGAACTGGGACTGGGGTGAGGGGGATGGTTGGCCAGAGGTTTCAAAAGAAGGAATCGAACAGCTCTGTTATCCTTTCTCAATGTCAACAACAACACAAAAGGCTTCCCAATGTTAAGACCCAGAATACTTGTTTGTTTGTTTACTGACTATAACATGTTTGAATTTTAGGATGCTGGTTACCTTTCTCAATTAAACCAAATCAAAAATTGGATTAAAGTTACAAGAGGAAGAAGAGGGGCAGCCAGTCCTGTTAACCTCTGTCATTCTTTCATGAAAGGGGGAGGGAGGGAAAAAGGGTGGGCAAGGGAGGGGACAAATGAAGAGCTGATACCAGGGGCTCAAGTTAAAAGCAAATGTTTTGAGAATGATGAGGGCAACAAATATACAAATGTGCTTGACACAATGGATGTATTTATGGATTGGGATAAGAGTTGTATGAGCCTCCAACAAAATGATTATTTTTTTAAAGTACTCCATCATGCAGATAGACTATAGCTTACTCAGCTACTCTCCTGTGTGTGGGCATTCAAGTTATTTCCAATAGTTGGGGATTACATAGGTGTTGAAAGGCTATGTTAGGTCTCTCTCTCCGGGACTAGATTTCAGCCTCGGTCCTTGGCTCCGCGCGAGAAAGATTTCACGCCGAAGCCGGGCTCGTGATCCAAGTGAATTTAATGAAAGTTCAAAGAAATTTCAGGTTTTACGCGGCACCCATAAGATTCCTTTGACCATGCGACCTGGCAGAGACTGCCCCAGGTCACACAAGGCTCTCTCTCCTCCCACGAAGACGACCAGACCACCCAAGCAAGACAAGCCCCTCTCCCTTCCGGTCCCTGCCTTTTCAAGGGTTCCCAGAGGAGGCGTGGTGAACGACGCCAGGTCGATCCCATTGGCTGAATTGCAATCACCTGGCCCAGGTGGTCTGCTCCAGGTGTAACGCCCATCTGTGCCCACCGGCGGGAAAATCCAGCTTTGTCCTTTGCTGGCTCTCCTGGGCATGCGTAAACGGACTTCCCAATTCCCTAGGCTAAGTTACCTAACAGCTATATTTCCAATTTCATATGGAACATCCGAATAGGAACATTTATATCCTCTGCCTGTATTAGTAAACAGGAGAGAGAACCTTCTCCTCGTCCCTTACAATAGCTTTGATGGTGCGTGATTATGGTTGGTGGGAACGGGGTCTCAGGAGAATCTGGTGCCACAAGAGGACACTGAGCTGTACTGACATGGGCACCCATGAAGCTCCTGAGACAACTTGTTGCCTTTGGCTGTTTTTCTGAGTTGAAAGAAATGCTAGCCCCAGGTAGAGTCTCCCACAAAGCCAAGTAGAAATTCCACCCAATTCGTGTCTCAAGTTGTGCTTTTTCCGTAACTATGAGTCACCTCAGAAGAGTCCTTGGTTGCTTCCTCTTCAAAGCTTTTTGCCTTTTGCAGGTGCTCTGGCGGGTGTGTGCCCGGTATCTTTCAGGGTTGCCCATCCTGTCGCAGCAGATAAAGGTCTGTGGGCTGGAGCTGGCTCCTGCTCTTTTCTTTGGAATGGAGCTCTCCCCTGTGGCTGTCAGCTTATTCTGGAGCACACGGAACCTCCTGGGGCTTCAGAGCCCTGGGAGGTGATGTGCCTATTGAATTGTTAATTTGCATACTGAAGTTCCAAACACTGAAGTAAATACTCACGAAATTATCCTGGAAGCGCTATTATGCTGGAAGCGCTAGCACAGAAGGATGGAAACAGTTTCAGGTATTCCAATTTCAGCAACAATCTGGACACACACTTTCAAAATTCCATCCTGTTAACCCGAGATTTAACCCGCAGGCCCAGGACCCTGCTCAAATATGGCAATATATGTGCAGAAATGAAGTCTTCAAACGGCAGCGTGAAAGAAGATGGTTACTGGGATTTTAACAATGTTTAAGGCCTCCCTCAGAAATAGTCCAGACTCCCTGCGGTGATCTCCTCTCCGCAGAAAAGAAAAAGGGAAAGGGGTGTGTAGGGTTGGGCTGGTGGTGGTGTGGTGGTGGGGGTGTGAGGAGAGAATGGGAAGGAAGAACATTCCTCTCCCAGGGCAGTGTGGACAAGTAGGGCCTTGGGTGCTTATTAATCTCTTCAGGAAATTCTGAATTCGGGTTTTTCAAAATAGCAGTGTCTGAACACCAATCCTAAAGAGTGATGCTGGCGAGGCTCAGGCATGTTCTGAACTCCTCCAGTGAATCTAAAGATGCAGAGAAATCAACAGAGGTGACCCCTGAGGTTCTGTGTTCAGGCTTGAGGTGACCCCTGAGGTTCTGTGTTCAGGCTTGAGGTGACCCCTGAGGTTCTGTGTTCAGGCTGAGGTGACCCCTGAGGTTCTGTGTTCAGGCTGGAGGCTCATTGGGCCATTCTAGTGTCTGGAAGGCAGGCGTCACCTTAAAAATGATGCCTGGGTGCCAGACAGAGTGCAGTCTTCCACTGAGCTCGCCTGGAATTGGGAGGGGAGAGTAGGGGCAAGGCAGCCTTCCTGTCACATGAGGCAGGTGTCAAGACCTAGGGAGGACAGGAGAGAGGAGCGGCCAGACCATCTCTTGTGGATGTAGACGGCATGTACAGCAATTGATCCTGCTTCGATCACTTCTTGATATGATCGGATTTAGTTGGCTCTCACTGCTGCTTGCTTGTTTCTGTCAAACACATAAGAAAAAGAAATGTCTCCATGTTTTTATTTTAAAGCACAAGCTGTTTGGAGTCACCTTTTTAGTCAGTGAACAGAGAATGATGTGGAAATAGTTCTTTGGAAGTCCGAAGGCCTGGCCAGCTAAGCTGGCGCTGCTGTGGACCACCGTGGGACCTTCTAAACAAGCTACGGCCTTCTCTGTGCCTCCCGGTCTAAGGATGGAGGTGGTCATAGCACCTCATTGCATTGTGGACGCATTACTAGGAAGCAGGTCTCTCTCAGAGCAGCTGGGAACCACACACAGAGATTGGGTGTAAGTGAAAGGGGAAGGCTTTACTCTGGTTGATCAGCAAGGACTAGACTGGAGCTGCTCAGGCAAACCCAAACCACTCATTACGGTCCAGTCGATGACAACTCACAGAGACCTTCTAGAGACAGGGCAGAACTGCCCCTGTGGGTCTGAAACTAACTTTACAGGAGTAGAAAGCCCCATCTGTCTCCCGAGGAGCAGCTGCTGATTTAGAACTGCTGACCTTGCAGTTAGCAGCTCAACCAGTAACCACTCTAGCACTCTGAAAAAATGAGTTTACAATTTTATACATGCTCACCAAGAAGTATATTGAGGGGATTATGAATATGTAGATTTCATAGGAATGGTCTTGAATATGCTTAGGATGGGCTTATGACTCCGACAGCTGTTGGTTTATTGGACTTCTCACTTTCAAATGTTTTCTGAGTTGGTCTGGTGACATCTTCCCCGGGACCGATGGCTTCTTGAGCAAGGCACTTCTGTTCTGGGGGGCCCGACTGTTGGGACTGTCCTTCCTGTAGATGTTCAGAGGGCCACATCTGGTTATAGCCCACGTTCACTTGCTATGATGGGATGTCTCCCAGGCAGCAAGGGTCCAAACACACAAAAAGTCAATATATGGGGTATCTGTATTCCAACATCCTGTGACAACCGCTCATATCCTGAACGGAAATTCCTTAGAAAAGTGTGGCATTTCTAATGTTATACAGGCTGACTGCAAGGTCAGCAATTCGAATTCACGAGCTGCCCTGTGGGAACAAGATGAGTCTATCTATTCTGGTGACGATTTACAGCCTCCGAAACCCAAACTGACAACTCAGCTGTCACTATGAGTCAGAATTGACTTAATGGCAGTGAGTTTGAGGTCAACCACATATAAAATGCATGTCTTTCATTCACGTGATGGTTTGATCACAGGCCCACTTACCATACAGAATCGCTGCTACATGTTAGAACCGACTTGATGGTAGTGGGTGAGTGAGAGTGGAAACATACGTATTCCTTAAATGAAGCGTCATTATAGGGATTTTCTTTATTACAGAAAAAAAGCATGTTTGTTACATACATACAAAACTAACAATGCAGACATACTAAAACAGAATAGGAAAAATATCTTTAATTTTACTATGCAGAGGCCACTTGCCTATGTCCTTTCAGACGCTGACCTCTGAAAATGTGTGTGTGTATGTGTGTGTCCCCTGGCTGTCTAGTTGGTTCTGACTCATCCTGATTCCACTTCTGTCCAAGTAAACTTGTGCTCTGTGGGGTTTCCATGGCTTTGATCTTTTGGCAGTAGGTCAGCAGGCCTTTCTTCCCAGGTGCACCACATTGGACTCAAATCTCCAACCTTTCAGAGAGTCACTAAGACTTTATCTGTCTGTACTTTTTAGGGACTCCTGAAAAGATGTATAGTTTTTTTTGTTGACTGATTGAGTTATTTGAATCTTTGAAACCTGAGTGAACTATTCTTCCGTTGGTGATATTTGGAATGTGTCCTGTGCCTTTCCACTCGATGTAGTGTTGGAGTGAACAATCTCATCCATAGATCTTTGCATTTCAGATTTTTTTTCATTGGGTCAAATTCCCAAGAGAGGTATTAGTGAGTCAAAGGTTATAAACACTGTAAAAGCTTTAGAATCACAGCTAAATTCCCCTCCTGGAGAACTGGCTCCATTTATCTTCGCCTGCACAATATTTATCACAAGTACATTTTTGTAAGCGATCTTTTCTTTGGTGTATCATGACTTCTCAGTTTTAGCTTCCATTTGTATTTGATTGCTACTAAGGTTGGACATTCCCCCCTCGAGTTCTCTCTCCTTTGTGATGACCTGTTTTATTACTTGTCTGTTTGGTCCTTTTGCCTCTGAGGTAGTGTCTTCATTAGTGGGCATGCTTGGACATCTTCACCTTTCTGTAGAAACCATCAGAGCCCTGTCAGCTTGACATCTTTTCCCACTTCCGACAGTCTGTGAATGAGACAAGGAAAACGTATTTCTATCAATCTTTGTGGTCTGGGCCTCTGGATTTCTTGAAAAATAAGAAAAACAAAGTAGATATTTTGACCTTTGAGTTCTTCAATTATCGTTCCAAGCTCTCAAGACAATTAAGACGTACAGTTTCTTTACATAGGATCTTGTTCTTCTGAATCCATGATTGATGTCTCATGCTGAAGTAGCGTGGTGATGTACAAAAAAATTGTCTCAGAGAACTCAGACATGTTAATAAAAGATGGGATGTCAAATATGTTTAGGAAGAGAACAATGAAGAAAGAACATAATTTGCTTTTCCTAAGTGCCCTGACAAATATCACGGCATGTACTTAAACCCAGTTTGATTTCTCTCTTGAAGATTGTTCTCTATTTGAACCTTCACGGTGACACCTGCTGGCGGTCGTCAGCACTGCATCTGGATGGCTCAGGGATAACGTACATTGAAAAGGTGTTGGAGGATGCTTGCCTGTTTCACGTTACTGAATAATGAGTCATGCAATTTATAAGCACAAGTTGTTAAAAATGGTCTATGGATTGGACTAGCCATTAAATAAAAGTTCCAAAGCAACCCAGACCCAGAAGTTGTTTCCTCTAATCTTGTTTTAAACCATTGCAACCATTTTTTATTGTCACGATCATTAGGAGCATGTAGGGAGCTTACTGATGTTATATCATGGGTGCTGGAGAAGAAATATTATTAATGTCCTTTAGAGTGTAGCTCAGTAGTTTGAACTCTTTAAAGAAAGAAAGTAATGCACACTGAACGCTGCCCCATTTCTTTTTCCTTTATTATTCACAAGAGAAATAGAAGTAGGGGGATTATTGAGCCCACAACATGTTGTCTGAGTGTCTTCTGGTTGAGGGAAAGAAGGATTTCAAGACTACACATTCAGAAAGTGGATAGTTTAGGGTTGGAGCTTCATCGACAGCATTGTAGAGGGCTTTTCCATTTGGACCAGTAAGTTTGATACAGGGGCTTCAAAAGTTTGTGGAGAATGGGATGAAAGGCAATGGGATGTTTCTTTCTTTCTTTTCTTTTTTTACATTTTATTAGGGGCTCATACAACTCCTATCACAATCCATACATATACATACATCAATTGTATAAAGCACATCGTACATTCCCTGCCCTAATCATTCCCAAAGCACCTGCTCTCCACTTAAGCCCTTTGCATCAGGTCCTCTTTTTTTCCCCCTCCCTCCCCACTTCCCCCTCTCCCACGAGCCCCCGACAATTTATAGATTGTTATCTTGTCATATCTTGCCCTATCCGGCGTCTCCCTTCACCCCCTTTTCTGTTGTCTGTCCCCCAGGGAGGAGGTCAAATGTGGATCCTTGTAATCAGTTCCCCCTTTCCAACCCACTCACCCTCCACTCTCCCAGCATCACCCCTCACACCCCTGGTCCTGAAGGGATCATCCACCCTGGATCCCCTGTGCCTCCAGCTCCCATATGCACCAGTGTACAACCTCTGCCTTATAATGGATGTTTCTACAAACTTTTCAAAGCCCTTTTTATTTCTTTCAAATATCAATTCCTTTGTTCATTTAAAAGAACTAAACTGACATACTTCTCACAATATCATTCATTTTTACAACATCAGTTTCTTATACTAGCTTGAAACACTAAAACAGATGATTTCCTGGATAAGAAACGGTCCGAAGTTGGTTGTTGTGAGGCAGAAATCAAAGATGTCCCAAATGTTCACCCTCTCCAAACTGCTGTGCGACTCCATCATCTCCAGTACCAACGACTCTCTCCACCCTCAGTGCCTTTCCTCCTGCCTTGGGCTCAGCAATCCACCGCAAGTCCTCATGGGACTCATAAACTGTGCTTACAATGAAGAGGTTTGGAGAGGGGAGAGGTAACAGGGTACGACTCCGAATCAGGATCAACTTGAAAAAAATAGGAACAATTCAGATGATATCACAGAGCTTGTTAATCAGGACAGCTTCCAACCAGGATGCCCCCCAGTCTTCTCTCCACTGTGCCCACAGGAGGCCTTTCTCTCCAGCTTACTGCTCTGACCGACTACCACCAGACGCCACCACCTCGGGCCATGTCTTGTCATAGTATTACTGCTCTTTCTCACTCACCAGGTCTCTCTCTAAACCCTTTGTTGGGTAAGCTGCTTATATAGCAAGCTACCTATCAACCTCAGGACATCCCCCCGATTCCCAGGAAGACCAGGAATGAGCCAATTCCCTCATTAAACTAAAACTTAATGACTCCCTCACAAGATTGTGGCCCAATGACTGGCAAAAGCATAAACCCAAGTCAGAAAGCTAATAGATAAAGAGCAACCCAGGACACTGAAAACACAAATCTTCTGAATCCTCTTCTTCTCATACATAGATTCTATGTAGGCTAAAGGCTACACGGAGCTGAAGGAGATTCACATTGCAGGATGGTTTTTAACTGGAAAGTGACGCAACCCTTTCCTGCTTGGTGAAAGATGCACCTTCTCCTTTTCCTCTTCTGTCAGAATGACTCTTTTTTCTCTGCACTACATCTCCTGCTGGGACAGTGTTAGGGTTGACCTACAGGAGCAGAACAAACCCATTTGGGCCATTCAAGCAATGCAATATGCTGTCACAACTAAAGTCTGTGAACCAACTACTGATTTGCTGTTTAAAAGATAAACCTGTTTGGTCACCAAGTTCTCACCTTTATAGTTATTTATTTAATCTAAGGCTGCTGTTCTTATTCGGAAACCTCAGTCCATCAAATAGGCATTAAAAAATAAAACAAAACACAAATAAGCCTTGGGAACCAGGAAATCAACTGGTAAACCTGGTCTATCACTTGTTTGATATGGGTATTATAAGGCAAATTTGTTTTCAATATGTGAATTGCCCTTCTGGTGTGGGCTTGGCCATTGGTCCACTCTGGGGTGACATTGAGCTGGGGCTATTTAGAAGTGATTGTAGAATTCACTGGGAATTACAATCGCTCAGTGCTGGTAGTCCTACAGCGAAGGATCCTCAAGTTCAGTATCACGGAGTAGATAGCTTAAAATGGCAGAATTTTATTGTCTCACAGCTCTAGGGGCTAGAAGTCCAGGTTCAAGGTTTTGATATGGCCGTGGTCTCTCCAAAGGCCCTAGCGTGAGGATGCTCCCTGGTCCCTTGCAGCCTCTGGCAACCCCAGGTGCTCCTTGGCTTGTCAGTATGACTGTTGTCTCTGTCTTCCCATGCCATCTTCCCTTCATGTGTGGGTGTCAGTCAGATTGTACTAGGACCCACCGTACCAGGTTAGGACCACATGCTAGCTCCCAACATCTGCAAGGACCCTGTTTCCAAATAAGTTTACATTCACAGGTGGTAGGGAGAGGATATATTGGGGTGGGGAGAGAAGAGAACCACAAAACCCAACCCATCACCGTACTGGTAGGCATTCATGGGTTGGAGGCCGTGGCCCTCAGTCATTGCAGTGTGATCCATCTGTCTGGGAGTCCAAGGTGAAGGCTGAACTTGGAACAGGAGAAGCCTCAGGAAACACGCTTGCTTTGTGCTGTGCAAAGAACATTTCCCTCCTACAGGAGAGGAGACATTGACATCTTAAATCAAAACAGAAAAGCTGTAATCACTTCAGAAGTTGTCCTTTCAGGGATTTTCAAGGTAAATGAATATACATGTCTTTCTAAATGCAAAATGAGTCTGAGCCATTTAAGACTCGTTTAGCGCCCGCGCTGCCTTCTTGAAGCTCCTTGGGATACAAAATGCAGTCATTTTCCTGGGCAGCCAGTTCGTGTATTGATCTAGTTAGACAAAGGAGCAGAACTATGAAAAATTACTCTGACAAGCTTTCCTTTCATCTTCAAGCACTAAAGTCATCTTTAAAATCTGATTAAAACACTTTGCGCGCGACGAAGAACGTAGCTGCTGATTTACCAGTAACATCGGTGCAGAAACCTGCAAGACACACCTCCAGGGATTTGCCCGGCACTTGTCAGGTGGAAGAATGGGCTTGTATTTTTTTCAAAACATAGGCTTGGATGGCATTTTCTTCCTTGCTTTTTGTAACTATTGTTTTACATTCTACCTTCTCCTCCCTCCTTTTGTCTCTCTTCCTAGTTGATATGCTTATGTGGGCCCAGCCCAGGTGGGTGAAGGAAGCCCATGGTCAGGACTGTGTGGGTGGGGTGGGGACCTTGAAGAGGGAGGGGTGAGAGAAGGGAGAGACATACCTGAGAGTTGGCTTTTTAGTAAATGAGATAGAAAGTGAATGAAATAACTTACCTATTACTGAGGACCTCTCTTGCCAGCTAGGCAAATCAGCCTTGCTACTGCATGGTCCACCTTCCGCCTACACCGGTCGAGCGTGTCATTGCTCTGCCCTTCGAGCCCATCCAGGTGTTCATTTTGACCTGATGTCACCAGTCTTGTTTGGTTTAGGAAGGCTTTTGAAAAGACACTGAGATTTGATACAGTGATCTGGAGACAGAGAAATTATCAGTGAGTGTGTCCGCTCATGCCGATACCAAGTGAGCCTGAATAGTTCATCAACACGCTCCGCTTTATTCCTTATTTATTTTTATTTGAAAGGAAAGACGATTTTTAGCATGTCATGAAACCTCCACGTAGCTTCACGCCACCAGGACACAGCACACCCACTTCCCCTAGCCCCCAACATTCAGAATCTTCTCCTCTGTTCTTCTGCTGAGGAATTTGGCCTTCACCATGACAGCTTGCTTGATATGTTAGTCGGGTAGACTAGAGACACACACATGTGTATAAGAAAGAGATTTATATACAAGAGCAATTGAACATGGACAAACATCCCAGCCCAGATCAAGTCCATAAGTCCGATATTAGCCCATGTGTTCGACATCAGTCTCTAAAGTCCTCTTCAGACTCACGAGACACATGCAATGAAGTCAAATGCAGGATGATCACAAGCCAGTGGGTAGAAAGTCTTTGGGTCCAGTGGCGTTGTAACCATCTCAGTGCTGGCAGAGGTCTCTCTGTGGCTTCTCCGGCTTCCGAGGTCTGGTTGTGTCCATGTGGCTTGTCTTCTGCAATGTCTCCCAGGAAGTAGGAGAGAGAGAGAGAGAGAGAGAGAGAGAGAGAGAGAGAGAGAGAGAGAGAGAGAGAGAGAGAGAGAGAGAGACTAATTCTTGGCAGCATTTACCCTGGTCTGTCTGCTCGCTGATGAAGGCCCACAGTTTATCGAGGCTGACAGTTGGGCAGAAGCTCTGGTTCCTCTTCAAGGGGCAGTGCCCCTACTGACTTGTCCGAAGTCACCGGATGGTGTGAGTGAAGTGGACCCTGCGATGGTGCGATGATGCGTGTCCCTAGCACTACCCCTCCTCCCGGGTGCATCCCGTGCTGGCCGGCTCGGGTGGTCCACTAATTGGCCTGGTCTTTCTCAGTCTGGATGGCATGACCGTGGTGGCTGAGATGAAAGAGACAGTGCTCTCTGCTTTAAGTTGCCCCCTTGGAAACTCCCACAAAACACTGTTTGATTTATTTGTACAACTTCACTGACAAATAGGGAGCTGTGTATTTTAAGGTATGGGATTTTTTTTTTTGCTATGGGAAAGTTTATTCTTAAAAAATCATTTTATTAGGGGCTTGTACAACTCATCACAATCCATATATACATCCATTGTGTCAAGCACATTTGTATATTCGCTGCCCTCATCATTCCCCAAAATCTGCTCTCCACTTGAGCTCTTGATATCAGCTCCTCATTTTCCCCTCCTCCCTGCTCCCCCCTCTCACATGAACCCTTGATAATTTATAAATTATTATTTTGTCATATCTTGCCCTGTCTGACGTCTCCCTTCACCCACTTTTCTGTTGTCCGCCCCCCAGGGAGGAAGTTGCATATAGATCCTTGTAATCGGTTCCCCCTTTCCACCTCACCTTCCCTCAACCACTCTCACCACTGGTCTTAAAGGGATCACCTGTCCTGGATTCCTTGTGTTTCCAATTCCTATCTGTACCAGTCTACATCCTCTGGTCTAGCCAGGTTTTTAAGGTAGAATTGGGATCATGATAGTGTGTGTGTTGGGGGGTGGGCGCAGGTTAGGAAGCATTTAAGAACTAGAGGAAAGTTGTGTTTTTCTGGGATGTTTTAAATGATGGCAGTTGGCACATGCATGTCCCTGGCAACAATGAATATATAAGAGGGTACCCAAAACAATCTGGAAAATTTTTTTCAAAGCTATGCATTTACATTAAAAAAAAAACTTATCACTTTCAAACTTCTCACCATTACACTGAATACAGTTGTCAAAACTGCGATTCTATTCTTGGAAACACCCAAGCCATCTGTTTGGATAACTGACAGCACCTCCCTCATGTTTTTGTTTCCCCCCCCCCCATCTCTTGTATGTCATCAAATCGCTATCCTTTCGTGTCCCTCTTCACTCATGGAAACAAAAAGAAGTTGCATGGATTTCAGTCAAGTGAGTAAGGTATGTGGGACAAGAGAAGCATAACCAGTCTCCTGTCTGCCACGAATCAGGACTTTTTATTCCACACTGTTACGCTATCTTTTCAGAATCTCTAAATAGAATGCTTGATTAACAGTCTGACCTGGAGGAACAAACTCCAGATTCCCTGAGAGCCGACATTTTTGTCTATTTGGGAAGTTGTTGGTTGTCCAGAATGAGGTTTGTCATCCATCAACATTTCATCATTTTTGAAAGGAGAAAACCATTCATATAATTGTGTTTTTTCCATAGTGTTGTCCATGTAAACTATGTTCAACCTCACAACAGTTTCTGGGGCATTTTTCTGAGTGGCAAACAAAATTTCACAGCCACACGCTGTTCTCTTAAATTGACCATCACAAAAAATGAAGTTTGAGTGAAACAGCTTTTACGAAAAAATTCACTATGACCAGAGAGAATCTTCCCAGGTGATGCCACTTGGTGTACTAACTCAGAGCGAGTTGCTCTATGCTTGTCTAGCAGGGAAAAATGCATACTAGAAAAGCTCCACTCTGCACAGTACAATTCCAGGTTTTTTGGGGACCCCCTTGTACATCCATCCCAAAGTCTCCTCCCGATCCTTAAAAAATATATGTACAAAGTTATATATATATATATATATATATATATATATATATATATATATATATATATATTCATTTGTGTTTTCCTCATTTTTGCATTTGGGAATTGGGTGAAGGTTTACAGAGCAGATCAGTTTCCCATTCAATCCATCTTGCAAGTTTGGTTTCATGCCGTTGCTTGCAATTCCCACAGTGCAACACCGCCAGCTTGCGGTTTCCATTCCTCCTCCTTTCCTATCCCTACCGAACTCTGTCCTGGGTAAATGCTGCCCTTTTGATCTCAAATAGTCGATTCTTCTAAGGTGTTCATACTTCCATTTGGTGATTATGAATTCATTTCTGGATCTTAAGGTTGACTACGGACCATAGTCCTGGGGGTCCGACCAGTCCTACCTGGGGTCTCAAACCAGTAAGCTCCGCATGATACCCTCTCTCCCAACCCTTCTCTATCTTGCCTCCCCCTCCCCAAGCTTGATATTCTGAAGTTGTGGTAAAATGCATGTAGCATAAAATGTGCATGCGTCATTCAGTGATATTAATTACACCCCCATGTTGTGTAACCATGATTGTTTCTAAAAATGCTTGAATAAACCTCTCTACACATCAGTAAGTAAGCACGCCTTCCTCCCTGCTCTCTGTCCATTTGCCTATTTTAGACAGCTCATCTAAGTGGGGTCACACAATGTTTTTATTTGTGTGCCTGACTTCCTTCACTCTGGGTTCATCTGTGTCCTGGTAGATGTGAAGGGGGTGGTTTGTGTTTTATTCTAACCGCAGTTCTGGATCTATGTGGGCAAACTGGAACCGTCAGGCTGCTGTTAGGCAGTCTATAGAAGGCTGTAAAGCAGCAGCAGCAACAACAATAAAACCAACTCACTGCCATTGAGTCAATATTGACTCATAGTGACCCCTCTGGGGGTTTCTGAGACTGTTAATGGAAGTAGAAAGCCCAGTCTTTTATGTGCAGAGCTGCTGGTGGTTTTGAACTACCAACCAGGCAGATTTCAGCCAGCGTGTAACCGTGACACACCCGGAGCTCCTGAAGCAGGGAACAGGGGACACTTTCTGGGAGCAGGAGACAGCTGGATGCACCAGTCAAAACAGGAAAGCCTTCTTGATTGGGCTTTTAAGCTTGTCCGCCCAGTGAAGCCACTGAGTTTGCATAATACCGGGCGGGGCCTTCTCTGCTGTGGAGAGCCTCAGATAGCTGGCCTAGGTGTCGCCCAAGAGTCAAGAATGTTCAATTGACTCAGGTAACTTTAATATAAAGCTATTTTCCCGCCCCCCTGAAATTGATTGACTCCATGTTTGGAGGGCACATACTGATGCTTAATGAACTGATCTGAAGATAGAGGAATAGCCTTTGAGTATTTCCATACTTCCTGCTGCTAAATGAGTCTAAACACTTGACCAGTGCTCTGTATTCTAAATGGTCTGGCTTGCCATCCATTTGGGTGGGGCACTCACTGCCACCGAGTTGATTCTGACTCGTGGGTGGTGACCCTATGGGGTAGAAATGCCCATGTGGGTTTCTGAGAGTGGCTGTAAATCTTTCATAGAAAGCCTCATCTGTCTCTCGCAGAGGGGCTGGTGGCTTCGAACTGCTGACCCTGAAGTTCATAGCTCAGTGTGGAACCTTGGGGAGGGAGAGGGAGACCTAAGCCTCTCTATGTTTTCTAAAGATCCCATAATTGAATCTAACCCCACTCTGCCAGACTCCTCAGAACTAGTGAAATCATTCTTTAAGTTTACGAAACGGCTTGCAAGTATTTTTATGAGTGAGCTCATCTTTTAATGTGGCAAGGAAAGTATAAGTCAAGATCATCATTTTAGCAAAGTGAAGCTCAGAGAGGGAAAATGATCTGCTGATGGCTACAGGCAGCGTGAAAATTCCAGTACAGCTGTCCCCACCATAATGGCGATCCATAAGCCGTGAAGGCAGAAAATGTCACTTAGAGTTGATCAAAATAAAAATGAACGCTTGTGATGTTCCTGTCTCCAGTTTTTAATTTACAGAGTGTTAACTATAACACTGCAAAGTTGATACAAGATTCCATAGGCCAATTCTAAACAAAAGTAGGAAAATGCAAAATAAGTTTTTTAAATTTCATGGAATCGTGAAAAGTGAATGATGCCTAGTAACTATTGCCCTGAGATAATCTTTAAACTTTAAGCAAAATATATCCCCTAATGTCTCCTTAAACCTTAGCTATCGCTTAGTTCAGCGCGTGAAGAATTCTACCTTGAGCACTTCGTTTTTTTAAGACAATGGCAGTTGGAATGTTTGATAGGAAATTGAGGGGACAAAGGAGGAGCAGCTAAGAAACAAGAAGGGGAGAATGGTGACAGACACAAAGAATGGGATCACAGTTATTAGCTTATACTTGTAGAAATTGTTCTATTTCTGTGGCTTTGTTGTGAATAGTCTCAACAAGGACATATGATAAATTATAAAACATTAAAATAAAAAATAAGGTTGCAAACATCTCACATCATGCGAACTATCACCCACGCTATGTGATTTCCCCCCGCCCCCAAATTAATCAAAATTTTCACTAGCTCTTAGGGCTTTCATGAGCTTGTACACTGACATATTTGTTCCTAGCAGGAGTTTGCATTGAACATTATGAATAATATTATTAATTTTCAAATTTTTAACAACATGCATGGTGAGCCTGTGAAATTTTAGTTACATGATTATATCAGGCTTCTAAATTAACCTGATTTCATAGTGGCAATATGTTTTAAATTGTCATCATGCGCAGTGGCTAAAAAAACATTCAAGCAGGCTAAGTAAGGCCACCCTTACCAATTAAAGCTTGCTCACACCTGAGAACACCCAACTGTGACTCAAAAACAAACTTTGAACATCTGAGCTTCCACTAGGGAATTGGCATCAACAGTGGTGACAGGGTCTCCCTCGTGCCACAGTGGTCAAATTGCTCAGTTGGTATCCCAATGGGCAGTAGTTCAAACCCACTCGTTGAGCCGAGAGATAAAGCTGTGACAGCCTGTTTTTGTGAAGAGGTCAGCCTTAGAAACCATATAGGAAAGTTCGTCTGTTACATACGGCTCCTTGAGTCAGAATCAATTCAACAGCAATAGGTTTGGCTTTTACAAGTGGTGGGATGGGAAGTCAGTTTTAGAAAAGAATCACAAAGTGAGACATATGGGTACAACAAGTACAAGCTATGAGGCCAACATAAATTTGGTCAATTCGGGTTATATGGACAGGAGGTGCCACATTAAAAAACTATTTAGAATTCCCTGTGGACAGATGACTCCTTCAGGACTAGTGGTGAGAGTGGCGAGGCCTGGAGGGTGGAGAGGATGTGGGGTAGAAAGGGGGAACTGATTACAAGAATCTACGTATAGCCTCCTCCCTGGGGGATGAACAGCAGAGAAGAAGGTGGGGGGAGATGTCGGACAGTGTAACATATGACAAAATAATAATAATTTATGAATGATGAAGGGTTCATGAGGTGGGGGGAGTGAGGAGGGAGGGGGAAAATGAGCAGCTGATATTAAGGGCTCAAGTAGAAGGCAAATGTTTTGAGAATGATGATGGCAACAAATGTACAAATGTTCCTGACACAATGGATGGATGTATGGATTGTGATAAGAATTGTACGAGCTCCCAATAAAATGATTTAAAAAACTGTTTAGAAAAGTTTAGTGATAGCTTAGTTGTTTGGAGCTTAGAAAGCATGTTCCTAAAGGAAAACTGTTGCCTGTGTTGGACACATTCCCAGTCGATGTCAGACGCTTATTCAATCCCATTGTGGGAGTCCCTGGATGTGTCAATGGTTCACGAATTTGGCTACTAATTGTAGGGTTGGCAGTTTAAGTCCACACAGAAAGCACCTTGCAAGAAAGGCTTGACACTCTACTTCTGGAAAATCAATCATTGAAAACTCTCTGCCATACATGGAGTTGAGTGTCAGAGTGGAATAATGGGTTAGCCTAGGTTGACGAGGGAAGCAAATTCAGAGACACTCATATATGTATAAGAAAGAGCTTTATATCAAAGAGTAATAGTACAGTAAGGAAACATCCCAGCTTAAGTCTGATATCATCCCATGAGTCCACTACTAGTCCAAAAATCTTCCTATAGATTCACACAGCCACGTGCAATGATGAAGAAGGCAAGAAGATCACAGGCAAGTGGGTGAAGAGTCTTGTGGGTCCAATGGCGGTGGAAGCTGGTGCGAGTCTCCTCCCTTAGCCTCACCAGGGTGCCCATTGGGCATTTTGCCTTTCAACCAGGGGTCCCCTCACAAATTCTCAACAACTCTAGTCCCCTCCACTAGGCCATGAACTTCAGACCAGCCAGCCGCTCTCCTCTTCTCCTCTAGTCCCTGTGAACCAGGGCTGGCCCAGACCTTCATTCTTCTCTATTGCTGCCTTCCTGCCACTTCCACACAATAAGTGTCCAAGTGGGTTCCACAACAACTGGCTTGGGTTTGGATTCACCACAGACTCATAAGTCTGGAACCATGACTCGAGAGAACAATCTGCTCACTCTCCATCTCCCTCCTACGGCACTCTCGGACAATCCATTGCAATGGTCACACAGAACTCTTAGGGGATATTCATGATTATAAAGTTTATTCGGGAAGGAGTAGGTTGACCATATCAGACTGGGATCAGCATGGAAGAGACAAGAGCAATCCAGGAGAGATGTTATAATTCAACAGTCAGAACAACTTCAACCTCTCTGCTCCTTCTTGACCAGGCCCCAAAGGCGCTCAATTCTTTTACCCCATGGGTGAGTGACTCACTGCAGCTGCCTGGCTCTGTAGCTTAGGATGCCCACAGCAGTGGTCTTATGCCAGTTTCTAGCATCTTGTCATTTGTGCCATCTTGCATCATCTCATGCTATTTCCGGGGTCATAACTCATTATCTCCTGGGTCTAGGAGATTCTCAGCACAGGGACTCTGGTTCTAAAGATTGTGCTCTACTCTTCTTTTTGATGATTGTGAGGTCCAATCCCCTCAACATTTGTGGGACTAATATTTTTTTAAGCTTAGTGTGATGAGAAAACTGTTGGGTCACAGGCACTTTATTTGCATAGTTGGGTCTTGTTGGGTTGTAGGCACTTTATTTGCATAGTTGCTGTCTGATCCCTACCAAAGTTTTACACACCTTAATGAAATAATCCCAGCCAATCATTTTGTGAGCGTTAGGAGGCCATGGCTAGAAAGATCATATAAAAGCAATAGACTGCATCACACTTCCTCAGTTTGGACATTCTCCTGATCCCCTGAGGGGCATGTCTACGCAGAATCTTCTTCGGCAAGCCATAGTGAAACCTTCTGCATGCCGACCAAACTCCCTGAGGTGCTGAAATGGCGGCCCTCCCCTCACGCTTGAGAAGCAGGAGACTGGCTGCCAACGCTGCTTAGAAATGAAAACACCTGCAGTCACCGTTTTACACCCCATCAGTCATAACACGGGGATTCCATAGATGAAAGGATCTCCATAAGATAAGGGTTTGAAGTACACGGAGGCAATTCCCAAACTTGAAAGGACTGGGAACTAATTATCTGGGAAGGTGGTAAACATGGTACGAGTTGACAGAAAGGTGTCCCTGAGTTCGCTGTCCTGCAATAGGGACAACTTTAGGACAGTGTATAAGCTTTTGATGACAGCTCCAGTGTTCTCTTTGAAGGGCTAACAGTTGATGAGAACCATTATTACCCATGAGCAAAAACTCATGAGCTAAAACTTCACATGTAGGTAGTAACAGCACACATCTTTTGTCATAGAGAGACCTCCTTCAAAAGCAGGATGGCGGATTAATATTTTGTCTTCTCGCTCCCATTTTGACTTTGGATGTTCTCTTTCTTCATCACTGTTAGTCTGTTCTTGGTAGGTGCCATCAAGTAGGTCCCAACTCACAGTGCCCCTCTGCAGGACAGGACGAGACCCGGCGGTCCTGCGCCCTGCTCACGATCACTGCCATGATTGAGCCCGTTGTTGCCGGCACCGCATCAACCCTTCTCCTCGACTGTCTTTCTCTTTTGTGTGAAACATTTACTTTATCAATGATGTCCTTTTCCAGGGACTACTCTCTCCCGATGGCATGTCCAAGGTTACGTGAGACCAAGCCTCTCTTTCTTCTGCTCTAAGGAGCACTTCGCCTATACTTTTTCCAAGACCGACTTGTTTGTTCTTCTGGCAGTCCGTGGTATTTTTATTTTTAGTTCATTTTGATAGTTTGTTTTCTTCAGTTGTTAGGAATGGTGTAGAATGATAGATGAAGATAATTTTGAGAATTTTTAGGCTCCTAATTATTTACATGCCTAATTGCATTTGGCAAGAGTAGAGAAACCAAGGAGAATGTAGAGAGAAAACATCATATGTAGAACCAGGTTGCCTTGTAAGACTTACTTAAGATGGCCTGAAACTCCGATGCCACAGCTTCCAAAGTCCAAAGGCTCCTCCAATTATGTCCTGCAAATTCTTGGAGGCTTGTCCTCTGAGCCATCACCTGCCTATCAGCTTGTACTGTGGTGGCTTGTGTATACTTTACCACCATAACTCAAGTTCTACCTCTGCCCGGCTTTCACATGCATCTGAGGCAACTGAAAATACAATGGCTTCGATCAAGAGCACCTTAGTCTTCAAAGTGACATGCTCCCTCTTCAGCACTCAAAAGAGGTCTTGGGCAGCAGATTTGTCCACACTAGACATCTTTTGATTGATTGGCTGCTACTTCAGTGAAGGATTGATTATGGATCCAAGGAAAATGAAGTTCTTAACAACCTCAGATGTTTCTTTATCGTGAGGTTGTTTGTTGGTCCCGTTGTGAGGATTTTGGTTTTCTTTACATTGAGTTGTAATCCATACAGAAAGCTGCAGCCCTCTCCATCGGCACCGGCTTCAAGTCCTCCTCACTTTCAGCAAGCAGAGTTAAGCCATCTGCACAGCAAAACTGGTTCATCTTTCCTCCGATCCTGATGATGCATTCTTCTTCATATCGTACCGATTCTCGTGTTATGGCTCAGCATACAGATTGAATCAGTATGGTGAAAGAATACAACTCTGATACACACCTTTCCTGATTTGAACCCACAGAGAATTCTCCTGTTCTGTTTGAACGACTACTTCTTGTTCCGTGTACAGATTGTGTGTGAACATGATGAAATGCTCTGAAATTTGCATCCTTCTTAATGCTATCCATAGTTTGTTATGATCTACATGATTGAGTGTCTTTGCATAGTCAATAAAACACAAGTAACCAGCTTTCTGGTATTGTCTGCTTTTAGCAAAGGTCTAGCTGACATTAGGACGGATAGACTTTGTGCCACATCCTTTTCTGAATCCAGCTGGAATTCCTGGTGGCTTCCTGTTGATGTTCTGCTGCAATCATTGTTGAATTATGCTATAATTAAGGTTTATTGTGCCAACCTGGCCAGTAAACACATGCGGGGTGAATTGAAGGGCGGAAAGATAAATGGATCGGTGAGCCTCGCTTTTCTAGTTCTTGGGTCTCTTGCTTTCTGATGATCAGACCAGGGTACAGCTGCCTTAGCCAGTTCCCTGCTTCATCTGGCAAGACTGACTTCCTGCAAGACATCCCTGAGGAAAAGCCACATGGACCTACCGAGATGCAGCCTTGGGTGCTGGAGCAGCCGTGTGGAGACCCCTGCCAGTGCTGCGATGCTTACATGCTCATTGATTTGGCTTTCCTCCTGCAGTTGGTGTCATTGCATGTGTTTTGTGAGATTGAGGAGGACTTTGTAGATTGGTGTCAGACACATGGGCTAATGTTGGACTTGTGGACTCGGAAAGCACTAGGTTGAGATGCTTTCTTGATGTGCACTTACCCTTTATATAAAACTCTCTCTTATACACATGAGTTTCTGTGGGTTTGTTTCCCTAGTTTACCCAGACTAGCACAAATTACCTTGAGCAACATTTTACAGGTACTTTTGACTGAGTTTCTCTCCAGCCCTTGGTATAAAAATCCAGGCAAAATTGCCTGGTAAGATTGAGCTTCTTGATTATTTCTTTCCACCGATATAGTCAATTTGATCCCTATGGTCGCACCTGACGCCCATGCGCACAGTCACCATTTATGCCTTTACAAGGGGCGTTTGCAATGAAGAAGTTGTTGGCTTGAAAAATTCTATCAAGCAATCTCCAGCTTTGTGTCTCTTACTAAGGCCATATTTTCCAACTACCGATGCCTCCTCTGTGCTTCCCACTTTTGCATTCCAGGTACTAATAATTGCCAATGCATTTTCAAAACCGCCAGCCACTCCGTGGGAGAAAGATGAGGCCTTTTATCCCCTAAAGATTTACAGTCTTGGAAACCCATACAGGCAGTTTTCCCCTGCCCTGCAGGCTGCTATCAGTCAGAATTGACTCCAGTTTTGAGAGATCAATTAAATTAAATTGAGGTCCTCCAGGAGTGGGGTGGGCCCCAATACTATATGACTGGTGTCCTTTATAAAAAGAGAAGAGACACAGTGTCACATACATGAGAGGCAGCCATTGAAGATGTGTCTACAAGTCAAGCAATGCCTACAGACACCCCGGGGCAGGGGGTGGTGGTGGGTGGGGGTGATCAGAAACTGCAATAGACTACAAAGGATCTTCCTTTAGATGGTCTTGCTGACACCCTGTATTCAGACTTCTGGTCTCCCGATTTGTGAGACAATACATTTTTGTTTTGGACCAGCCACTCATTTTATGGCATTTTGTATGGCAACCCTAAGAAACTAACATAGTCAGTAAGGAGTTTCTATGGAGTCCTGTGGGACTGCATTCTTTCTGAAGCAGATTTCCATTTTTATAGAGATGTAGCCAAGTACAACTTCAGGTTCCAGATGTTTTCCTAGTTGCCAGGTCTGTGATTTCTGCAATACATACGCAGTGCTTTCATTCCGGAAGGTGCTTTTGTAAGCAAGTGAAATTAGACTGTTAGGGAGGATCTGAAAAAATGATGTCCAAATGTTATTCGCTTCCTGATAATGACAGATGGCCGCTGAGAAATCTCCTTAAACAATGGGTGTTTTGGTATGTAGTGCAATATACTCATTGCTTAAATAAAATGGGATATTACTGGACAAAGCTTGGAGAACTGAAAGACATCCTTCTAATAATAGACTGACCCAGTGGCTGCACCAATGGGCTCACACATAAGAGCAATTGTGAGGATGGGACAGGACTGAGCAGTGTTTTGTTCTGATGCACATAGTCACTCACTATGCGTTGGAACTGTTTCCATGACACCTCACAACAACACCTTCTAATACAGCTGCTCACCACAATGTTAGTGGTTCGAAACCACAAGCTGCTCCAAGGGAGAAAGATATGGAAGTCTGCTTCCCTGAAGATTTGCAGCGTTGGAAACCCTAGGGGTCAGCTCTACTCTGTCCTACATGATTACGGTGAGTTGTAACCAACTGCACGGCAGGGGGGGCATAATCGTGCCTCACTTCCCCTAGTGTATTCCTTCCCCTCCCTCCTCCATGGATCCAGATGACATGATATACTCGTCCTGGGAACAAACAGGGAGGTTGTGGATAGATGTGTGTGTATAGCTCATGTGTGGAGTGTTACGGGGCAAATGTTTCACCTTCTAAAATAGGAAGTCGGTGCATCATGCCTAAAATCGAAGTGCCCAGAAATACTTGTACAAGAATATTTATTTAGAAACATGGAGCTGAATAGCAGGGGAACAATTTTCAAATGGAAAAGTGTTGTCTCTGGAAGTGAGAGGTGAGGGTGGAGGTGCCAAGGAATGGTTTTCAACATACACCTCAGAGTCATATAATAGATTTCACTTTTATGCTATCTATACAAACATTAAAATACAATCCTAGAATAGTATGCAGTGACCTCCCCAAGGTATTGCTTTGTAAAATGAACATGAACACTTGTCCATAGCCTGAAAAATCAAAAGAAAAAGCAAGTCTCCTAAAGTGAATGTTAGTAGGACTCCGTTGAACAGAAAGACCAATAAACCAGTCGCCAGCAAGGTGACCCTGACTTGTGGTGACGCCCCACTTTTCAGGATAGAACTGTGCTCAGCAGGGTTTCCATGGCGACTCTGCGTGGTGAGTAATAGATTCGTCTTTAGAAGAGGACTTAAACCTGCAACCTTTGGGTTGGCCGCTGAGCACCTAGTCATGTGCATCACCCAAGAAATCCAATGGCAAGACTCACACTGAAAGCCAATATCCAATTTCCTTCCTGCTGAGAACCAATTTTGAATCTGTGTGCTGTTACCCTGGGCCTTGAACACAGTGTTAACTGTTTTAGATGAGGGCTCTTCGTCAGCTGGAAGATACATGCGCTTCTCCAAGTGCTCAGCCTGACACCGAGGCAGGGCTTTTCTGGAGCGAGGGCCAAAGTAACAGAGCTTTGATTATTTTCCGAGCAGCGAGAAACATGCAACATGCAAATACAATGTTGTCTATGATACATTCAGGCATTGTTTCCCCGGTGTGAGCCCCTTTAAAGCTAGTGCTTCAGGCAAGAAGGAACCTATGGTTCTAAACTCCTGTGACCACTGAGATCGGAATTGCGGTCTGATCTCATCGTTGCTCTGTTGCTGTGGAAGTCTCATGATAGTTATACATGCTTAGTGGTTCATTTGTTTTGTCAGAATTTCAGTTCCCAAGGTCACCAGCACACGAACAGAACTACTGCCATAGAGTAACGTAACACGGGGAGCCCCAATCGATGATGAATCATGATCATAGCTAAAGTCCCATATAAAAGAGATCTTTTGTGTCCAGGTTTGTTTTCTGTAACTTGGAGTTCAAGGACAATTTAGAAAATGTTAGAGTTAAAAGTGCTCTTGGGCATCATTTAGTACCATCTCCTCACTTTAGAGTTGAAAAATATGATCCCAAGGGGACTGTGAGTTGCTAAGGTCGGTCAATTATATATGCATTCAGAAACACTATGGCGTATCTACTCTGTAACAGATGTTGTGTTCTGTGCTGAGAATAAGGGAGAGAAATGCCCATACCTGCCCCCAAAGACACCCCACCACACACACCACACAGTCAACCGCTATACCAGCATAGTGTGGGAAGGGTTCTGATAGAGCCAGAGTGTATGGAGTTCCTGTCATGGGAGCATGTTAGCTTGGGCCCGAGGGTGGGGAAATTGGTCAACGAAGGTTGCCTGGACAAAGTCATGCTTTAGTCAGGACTTGAAGGACCAGGAAGAGGTGGGCTAATTTAAAAAAGGGCTGGGAAGGTGGATCAGCATTTCAGATGGAGGGAACGGCTTGTGCAAGAGGCCCACACTTTTGGAAAAGTGTGATGCATTTAAGAAAAGAACCTAGAGAAGTTACACAGGAGAGAGGCAGAGGGGGGTTCTGTTCATGTAGGGCTTTGACACCGGCACTAAGGAATTTGGGCTTTATCTTCAAGGTAATAGAATGAAGCAGTGGTGAAGTCTGAGGCACAATTAGATAGGAAGATAGCTGACATCCAGTCAATTCCAACTCATAGCAACCTGATGTACAACAGAATGCAACACTTCCTGGTCCTGCCTCATCCTCATGATAAGGCTATTGTGTCAGTCCATCTCATTGAGAGTGTTCTTTGCCCCCAAGGGCCCTCCACTTCATCAAATATGAGGTCCACTTCCAGCAATGGAGTCCTCTCAATGAACTATCTAAAAGTAGCCAGTGGACAATATTCTGTTGAGGTCCATGGCCTACATGTGGTTTTCCTTGGCTATATTTTAGAAGCAGTATTTTTCTTTTTCACCACCCCCCTACTTAACCAATCATGCTGTCCTTCTCTAGGGATTGGTTTCTCCTGATAACATGCCCAAAGTACCTGAGCCAAAGTCTCACCATCCCTGCTTCTAAGGAGCATTCTTGCTGTCCTTCCAAGACAGATTTCTTTGTTCTTTTGGTAGTCTGCGATGCTTCCGATATTCTTCAACAAATTCAAATGCATCGATTGTTCTTTAGTATTCCTTATTCAATACCAAATTTTAACCTGCATAGAAGGTGATTGAAAATGCCATGGCTTGAGTCAGGTGTACCTCAGCCCTTAAAGTAACATCCTGCAGCTCAATATTTTAAAGCGGTCTTGTGCAGCAGATTTACCCAATGCAGTGCGTCGCTTGATCACTTGATTGCTGCTTCCATGAGCATTGATTATGGATCCAAGCAAGATGAAATCTTTGCCAATTTCAAACTTTTCTGTGTTTATCATGATGTTACCGGCCCAGTTGTGAGGATTTGGGTCTCTTCATATTGAGTTGCACCCACACTGAAGGCTGCAATCCTTGACCTTCATCACCAAGTGCTTCAAGTCCTCCTCACTTTCAGCACGCAAGGCTGGGTCATCTATGTAGCTCAGGCCGTTAAGAAGCCTTCCTCCAATCCTGAGGCGGCAATCTTCTTCATATTAGCCAGTCTCTCTGATGATTTATTTGCTCAGCATACAGAATGAAAAGGTATGGTGAGAGGACACAACCCTGTGGCACACCTTTCCTGGTGTTAAACCACGCAGTCTTCCCTTGTTCTGTGGACACAACTGCCTCTTGATCCAGGCGCAGGCTCTTCACAATGAAGCATTCCGGCCTTGTCATTCTTTTCAAGGCTGACCATAGTTTGTCAGGCGTCGCAGTCGAATGCCTTGGCATAGTCCATAAAGCAGAAGTAGTCTCTGCTTTCAGCCAAGGTCCATCTGATGTCACCAATGATATCCCTTGTTCAACCTTCTTTTCAGAATCCAACCTTAACCTCTGGCAGTTCCCTATGTACTGCTGCGACTGTTGTTAAATGATCTTCAGCAAAATTTTACTTGCATGTGATGTCAACGCTATTGTTCTTTAATTGGCATATTCTATTGGGCCACCTTTCTTTGGAAAGGGTACAAATATGGATCTTCTCCAATCAGCTGGCCATGTAGCCGTCTTCCAAATTTATTGGCAGAGTCCAGTGAGTGCTTTTAGTGCTTCATCAGCTCGTGGAAATATTTCAATTGGCATTCCAGGTTGAATGTCAGCTACTTCTTTTTTAGTATAGGGACTCTGTCTTCTTCCCATCTTCTTTTGAGGCTTCATTCAATCTTTTGACCATAGAATCTATCAGCAATGCAACTCAAGGCTTGAGGGTTTTGTTGTTGTTTTTCTCAGTTCTTTCAGTTTAACGAGTGCTGAGTGTGTTCTTCCCTTTTGATTTTCTAACTTCCAGTCTTTGCACATTTCATTATAATACTTGGTCTTCACAAGCTGCCCTTTGAAATGTTCTTCTGTTCAGCTCTTTGACTTCATCATTTCTTCTCTGCCTTAGCTATTCTACAATTAACAGCAAGTTTCAGGGTGTCTAGTGATAGCCACTTTGAACTTTTCATTTCTTTCCTGTCTTTGTAATGACCGTTTGTTTCCTTCAAGCATTTTCTTGATATAGGCCAGTGGTCTGGAGGTTAGCAGTAGAGTGTGGGAGACCAAGAAAGAGACAAAGAGGAGGAAAAATGTTAAAAAGCAAGCCTGCTGAGCCTGTGGGGAGCAGGGGAGGAGGGAATGTAGTGAAGAGATGGAAACATAGCAACAATCTAGTTGAGTAGAGATCCCCATCAGTAGAGCTGCAAGGGTTTAGTCCTTGCTCCCAGGCGGCAGAGGCAAGCTGTGCCTGTGTTGAGAAAAGGCCCCTGCGCAGCCCTCCAAGACCAAGGGGGGGGACAGAGAGGAGCTGCAAGTCCCTGTCCCCAGGCGGGTGGTGGCAAACTGTGGCTGTGTTGAGACCAAGCCGCACTACAGGCTCCAAATGGTCCCTGCTCCGGCTTCGGCAGAGACAGTGGCAGGGCCAAGGTCAATCCCCTGCCGGGCTCCACTGAGGTAAGCCAAAAGCCCCCAGCCCCTGACAACCCTTGGGTCTGTGCCTACTTATCTTTATGATGCTCCTCCTGCGTTCCAGCAGTGTTGAATTTCCCTCTGAGCAACTCTCCTGGGCTGAATTCTGCAGAGTCCCTCTGGGATGTGTTACTCAGTTGCCATCTTGCCTGAAGTCCCCTGCAGCTGTTTTTTTGGGTTGTTTGTTTATCTCATTTCTAGCTGTGCTCTATTGGCGAGCGACTGTCTTGGAGACCTTGCTCCATTCACATCGTGTGGTAGATCCTATGCTGGGAAGTCCCCTCTCCCTCAGGGTATTTTGTGCGCCTTCTGACCTGAGGGGCCCATCTTCTGGCATCATCTCTGACGATGGCTTGCTGCTCTTCGTGACGTTTTCAGTATCTGACAATGTTCTCCTGCTATCCACCCGGTTTGCAGGGGTGAGTTCCTCTAACGTGGACAGCCTATTCCTTCTTCCGCAGTCTGTGCTTAGTTTAGCAGCCCTGCTAATGCCTGTTCATTTGGGGTGATCCTACTTGTATCTGAAATACCAGCGTCACTGTTTCCACCGTCACAACAACACACAAGCCACTGCAGCACAACAAATTGACAGATGTGTGGTGGCCACTTTGACTAGTGTTAAAAATGTCCCATCAGAACTACCCCAACAACAACAACAACAACAACAAACCTCACTGCCATTGAGTGGATTCCATCAGCAGTTTGAAACTCCCAGCCGTTCCACGGAAGACAGAGATGCTTTCTGCTTCCACAAGGACTTAGAGCCCAGGAAACCCACCGGGGCCGTGCGGTTCTCCTCTGTCCTACAGGCAGAGTCAGGACAGAATTGATAGATTTATGACCATTAAAAATGTCCTACAACATGATCTTGAAGAACAGTGAAAATAAGTATTGATTTACCACAAACATAGTTCCCACTCTGATCCTTGGAGTCTGTTTCTTGAAACGGACTGAATTCTTCAAAAGCGAACAGTGCCCGAGGCAAAATGGTCCTATTAGTGTTCCCAGACCAAGGTTTGACGCAAAACTGACCTCCCAGAAAGCAGTTTCCAAAAGGCCCAAGGTATCAAACAAGAATACCCTGGATGGGTCACCGCAGATCTGAATTCCAGGACAATAAATTTTCTCATGATCTAGTTACTTTCAGGCATCTTACAGGGAAAAAAATGCCCCTTTCTTGGCCTGTCTTATCTTCTGGCAAAAGATGAACACTCCCTCCTTTGCCTCCTCAGTGAAATGGGTTAGACAGGGCCGTGCTGCTCAGTAGGTACCTGTCAAAATCAGCAAGCAGGGTGTTTTAAGAAGCAGAAGCTTGTGCAGGTGTGGGTGTGTAGTGGAAGTGTTCCAACCTGACTTGCATCTGGGGCAGGAGCTTCCCTTCTTCATTTGTACAGGGAAACTGATCCTGATACCAAGCAGAGGGGACACCTCAGCATTTGCTTCTTCCACTGTCATAGATGTTTGGGGAGCGAGGGCTGTTTATACAGTGGCAGTCATGTTCAGGCATGTGCACATTTATTTAAACCAAGTGTTTATTGTTGGTTATACTCTGGGGCAGGAGGTCACATGGTCCCTGCCCAGGAGGTTTCCAATCTAAGTAAAAGAGACAAAACAATTCAATGAAAGAAAGAAAGGGGGAAAAATCTCAGTAAATGAGATGGTGCTTCAAGTCTCAGAGGGAATGAGGTTATTGTCTTTTCTCTTCTTATTCATTCTTCTCTGCCTTTAGGGTAGAGTTTCAACACCACCTTGCTAGGCAAAAGCTTTCAGTGTGAAATGGTATGTTAATGCAAGTTGATGGCGTCTGTTTTAAATGATCTATAGTGATTTTAAATGGAAAGGTAGCCAAGTATTGAGGTGACTTTTGACTTAACCAGAAGGCTCAGGTTCAGTTGGCATCAGGGGGCACTCTGGGGTAGAGATGAGGGAGAGGTGGGGTGGGGGATGCAGATGGCTCTGGAGCCTGCACTTTCTGAGCTCTTGCTGCCTTTTGCTGTTGGGGAAGCTATGTTTTCTTTGCCTTTGACATTTCTAACCCTCCCTCTGTGTTGCCCCTTCCCAGCTCGGGGGTCGGCGTGAGCATGGCAGCTCTTCAGGATTCAAGACGCACATTCAGGTTAAACAAGTGAAAGGTGATTGATGGATTGAAGGATACGATACGAGTGGTGCATTTTTAGGCAGGTATCTCCTGTGCCCAATACACAAACCTGTGGATCCACTTCCACTCCTGGCTCCCCAAGAGTAGCTGAGTAGAACTGTTAGGTTTCTCGGGTGGGAAATGCCTTGGTTCTTGCCTTCGCACTCGAGAAAGAATTCACACAGAAGCCTGGTTTGTGATCCAAGTGGATCTTTATAAAGGATAAGAGAAGTTTCAGGTGTTACAGTCACTGAACACAGGCAACCTCATGGGACTTCACACCCACACATGTGGCCTGAGGCCAGAAGGGGACCACTGGACGGCCTAGCACAGTGGCTCTCAACCTTCCTAATCCCGCGACCCTTGAATACAGTTCCTCATGTTGTGGTGACGCCCACCCAACTATAAAATTATTTTCGTTGCTACTTCATAACTGTCATTTTACTACTGTTATGAATCGGGCCACCACTGTGAAAGGGTTGTTCGACCCCAAGAGGGGTCACAACCCACAGGTTGAGAACCGCTAGTCCTAGCAGAAAGTGGAGAAGCACCCTAGCAACTGAAGGGAAAAGAGCGGGGTGGTCTCCAGGTTCCAGCCAGGGCCTTCGGCTAGGAGGCATGGTCGATGGTACTGGTTGACCCCATTGGCTGAATTAAGCACACCTGGCCTAGTTTGGGCCCACCCAGGTGTACTGCCTCCCTGGCTCGAGGACCTGAATTTGGAACATGCCCAGTTAGTCTGCATTGGCTTCCAACCTCCTGTAAGGGGCCGTTAGGCATAGGGAGAAACAACCCCTGCTCCTTGTCTCTAGCTACCCAACAGAATTGTACTCCTTAGAATTTTCAATGGCGGCTTTGTTTGGAAAGTAGATGATTAGTCCTGTCTTCCAAGGTGCTTCTAACTCTGCCAGTCGGGGGCTCCAACCCCAAGTTCTATTATTCATCGAATTCACAGATGATAAAGCTAAGGTGCAAAAGGCACTTCTGGGGGAAGATAACCCTGTGCAGATGGAGACAGAGACTGGAGTGATGCTATCACCAGCCACGGAACCCTTGGGGGCTTCCCAAGGATCCCACGCCCAGCACATTGCTGTTCTTACCACCTAAGAACTTAATAGACAGGTGCTGAGTGCAGGACGGAACCTGAGGGTCAGTGGCACCCCCTGGAGTGCTGCAGGAAAAGGAGGATTTTTTTTTAAAGGAGGATTGTTTTGAAGGCGCTGTTCACACAACAGAGTCATGGTGGACTTAAAAGTTATTGATTGAATATAGAAAAGAGAACTGCTATTTTGTGTAACCTAGATATTGAGAGACAGGAGACAGGAGAGCCCACAGGCAGAGTGAGGGAAAAGAGGCCAGCCAAACAGTACTGGGAGAGGCAGGATGTCTGGAGGGGTGATTTCCATAGCCAAGGACAATTTAACCCTTAAGTCAGCAGGCCTCAGAAGCCTAGGCTTAGTTTACACTCACAAGTCAGTAAATACAAGATTCTTTTTGATCACTCCTTGCATGCTGACTTCCCTGTCCACACTTGTGCAAGAGCCAGCCTAGGCCAGGGCATGGCCAGGTTCATGGCTGGATCTGAGCAATCGGATCAGACCCAGGATCGGTCCATTCATAACCTGAAGACACAGACAGGGCAAGTACCCCGCATCTGATAAAAAGCCCCTCAACACAGTGCATTCAGCTGCACCTCTCTCGAGTCCCCGCCTGCTGCATTAGGTGCTCCCCCCTCTCCAAACAAACGGTGCTTTCTGTGCTTCCAGAGCCCAGAGCCCCTGGACACATTAGAGCAGTTTCAACAATATTTTGATGATCTACGGAAATGTACTCTAGACTCTTCTAGGAAGGCAAATAAATGCAAAGCCCTCCACGAAACCCAATGACTGAGAATACAGGAGATACGCTAAGTCTTACGGGTGCTGTTCGCAGAGATGATGAGTCTATTCTTCCAAATTGTTACTGTAGCTGAGGTCTCGAATGGGGCCTCAGGAGTGACTTTGCGATTGTGAACAATATAAAAGACAGACAGGCAGACAGACAGGCAGACAGTAGGGCACAGGGGCTCCTCATCCCATGTCAGGACTGAGTGAATGTATTTTCCGATGGGTATATACAATGGGGCTTCAGATCTTTCATAAGGCATGCATGTCATACAACTAACATAGAACATAATCAATAGGTAATATCCTAAGAAGGGAACATAATAATGTTCCAATGAGGTGAGTCACCATCTTGACCTCAACCGCCCCTCAGCCCTCAGGGTTTTGCGATATTTTACGTACAGTGGTTTGGCAATAGAACCTGATTACTCTTATTTACAGATAACCTAGCTTCTTTATGACTGTTCCTTTATGGGGGTTGCTGGAGGGACTGTGTCCAGTCTTAAGAATGTATATTAAGATTTATTTATATCTCATAACCATGAGGGTCTTTCCCCATTGGGGTCAGCTTTCCAGGCCCATAATTACGAGCAGAGGGAGTTAGCTGCACTGCATTCTCACCCAGTCCCTCAGTTTGCCACCGGTTATCACATTTCTCCCAGGAAGTCTAGCCATACAGATGCCAGGATTTGAATTTCAACTGGTGGTTCGCCAACTGCTTGGGGTCACGAGCCCCAGAGACCAGTTTGGCTCCCAGACCAGTTTGGCTGCAGGCATACTTTTCTTAGCTTGACAGATGAGGTTAAACGAAGGACATGCTATCATTTATCTCCTTCTTTGTAATGCTACACAGATTGCTGAATGTGAGCAGGTACCAGACTCGGAAGGGCACAGATGGCTAGTGTGATCTTGTACAAGCAATTGGCAGAAGGATAATGCTACCTAGTATTTGCATATCTATTTATATTTTTAAAGCGCTTTTGTATATAAGATCTTAATTACCCCTTACAACAACCCTGGGGGTAAAAAGTATGATCACCCTATTTAAAGGGAAAACAATGGAGGCAGGTAGAGATTTAATGTCTTTTTCATGGTCACTCCTATTACTTAACAACAAAAAGACAAATAACCTACCGTATATACTTGTGTATAAGCTGAGTTTTTCCACCACAAAAAATGTGCTGAAAAACTGGGGTTCGGATTATACACAGGTCAGGTGTAACATCTCGCTGCCCCACCCCAGGTAACTGGACGAGCACCCGTTATCTTGTGGGTGATTGCCTGTTTCTCTGCTGTTCATTCAAAGCCCCGCTGACACTGTAGGGCTTTGAATGTTTGTTTACTCACATCTAACCAATCAGAGCCGTCCTATGACGTGGATGGCTCCAATTCACAGAAGCACCTGTAGTGATTCACTTACGCTGGCAGCTGAACTGGTAAGGATGTGTCTGTGGCTGCGCTCCATCTCTCCCTTCTGGTCTCTGTGTTAATTCACATCCTGCATCCACAGCCCACAGGGACTCGCCCCCCTCCTCCGCGGGGGGGGGGCATTACCATGAAAGTCTTGTTTTTTTATCCTATTAGAAATGGATACTCTTGAACCAAAACAAAAACGCCGGTCATATGAGGCTGGTTTCAAAATGAAGGTTGTGTCAAGAACGGAAGAGAGCAATAACAATATTGCAAGTAGGGAATTCTGTGTTGATGAAAAGCAAGTGAGGGAGTGGCGGAAAATGAAGGCTGACTTGGAACAGATTCCAAAAGCTAAAATAGCTCATCGTGGTTTAATGTCTTTTTATGGGGCTCTAGAGAGTGAATTGCATAAAAGGGTTATGGAGTGTTGTCATGCACGGGAATCTGTATATGTGCTCTACAAATGGCTAAGGATGACAAATATAAAACTGCAGGCATTGAAAAATTTGCTGTGCCAGCAGGATGGTCTACCTGCTTCGTGAATAGGTTTGCCCTACTATGTTTGAGACAAAGAACAAAGATTTCCCAGAAATTGCCACAAGACCTTGAAGAAAAATTGTGTTATTCCATTCATTTATTATAAAACAAAGAAGGATTTATATTATGAGACCTGGCAGATATTGGGAATATGGATGAAACGGCCATGACTTTTGATCTTCCAAAAGATCAAACTGTGACAAGTTTAGGAGAAAAAAACATTTTTCTCAAAACCACAGGAAATGAAAAATAAAAACACTTTACAGTTGTTCTATCATGTTTGGCTAATGGAACTAAGCTGTGTCCTGTCATTATTTTTAAAAGAAAGACCTTGCCTAAAATGATCAATTTTCCACCAAGAATTACTGTGTATGCACATGTTAAAGGCTGGATGGATGAAGACAGAACAAAAAAAAAATGGCTGGAAGAAATTTGGAACTGACGTCCAGGAACAGACTTAAAGAAAAAGCCATCGTTACTTGTTTGGGATATATTCAGAGCCCACCTATCGGATGACATAAAAAATAATTGGCAAAATCTAGTAAAGTTACTTTAGCCATTATTCCAGGTGGGCTTACATCTGTACTGCAGCCTCTGGATGTATCTTTGAATAAGCCTTTTAAAGACCGTGTGCGAAGGATATGGCATGAATGGATGTCATCTGGTCAAGCCCAACTAACAACAGGAGGAAATCTCATGAAGCCTGACATAGAGTTCATAGCAAAGTGGGTTCTAGATGCATGGGAAGACATTCCAGAAGACATGGTGTGACGTGCCTTCCAGAAATGTAGTATTAGTAATGCTATGAATGGCAGTGAAGACCACGCTTTGTATGAAAATGATAACAGTGATGGTGATGCCGGTGATCTCAGTGAGGACAGCGTCTATGATGACCTCACACCAGCTGAAGCTCTGCATTGGGATACAGATGCTGATGAGGAATCCAGTTTTGAAGGATTTTAACTCTTTACATTTTAGCTTGGTTGCTGATTGAGCTCAGGGAATAGTACTCTTAAGGTATCATTGTTGATACCTCATTGTTTTTGTTGAACCTATTTTCCACTTACCGTGCTGGTTTACTAATGTTAAATGACTTGTTGTCCTTTTATTTATGTTTTTTATTTAAAATAAATATTTAAATACATCACCCCACTGATGTCTCAATTTTTAGTAATTTTATTTTCATTTGTTTTGATTATTGAAACTCACCAATAGCTCCTGCATTTTCCACCCTAGGCTTATACTCGAGTCAATCAGTTTTTCTGGTTTCCCAGGTAATAATTAGGTACTTCGGCTTATACTCGGTCAGCTTATATTCGAGTATATACGGTAATTAAAAATTAGGCAAAGGATTTGAACAAGCAATTCATTCAAGAGATATTTAAGTAGACAACAAGCATATGAAACGACTCTCTTCATCACTAGTCATTGCTTTGTGCCATCAAGTTGATTCTGGCTCCTAGTGATCCTCTAGAACTACCCTGTGGGGCTTCCCAGGCTATAATATTTATGGGAGCAGACAGTTGGTCAGGTCTTTCCTCCTGTGGTGCCTTCTAAGTGGGTTCAAACTGCTGACCTTTCAGTTAGTAGCTTGGTGTTGGACTATTGCCCCACCAGGCTCCTTGCCTTAGCCATTAGCGAGCTGCAAGTCAAAACCACAAGGAGACATGATATTACCCCTATTAGAATTGCAATGATCACAAAAACAGAAAACAACAAACATTGACAGGGCTGTGGAGAAACTGGAACCCTCCTCTTTTGCTGTCAAATTGCACAGCTATTGTGGAAAACCAATTGGTGGCCTCTCAAAGAGCTGAACATAGCATTGCTATGCTCGAGGTATTGACTCAGAAAAAGTGAAATCAGGAATGTAAACAGAACCTTGTATACCATTTTCATTACAGCACTTTTTACAGTTGATCTAAAGCAGAAACAACTGGAGTGCCCATCAATCAGTGAATGGATAAATATTATACAGCAGAAAAAAATTAAAGTTCTGTTGCATGCTATAACCTGGATGAATCTTGAAAGCATTATGTGAGCTAAATAAGTCAGTCACAAAAGGACAAATATTGTATTATGTCATTTATGTAAAACAGAAACCAAAGATTATTAATGGCCACACAACATAGGAGGGAGAGGAAAATGGGGAGTTTGAGTTGGGGGTCATTAAGTTTATTTTCATGGTTGTAGAATAGTTTGGAAAAGGGTAGTAATATGGTGGCACAACATGAAAAATGCAGTCAACATCACTGGATTGTAAAGGGGGGAACCCCTCTTGGTAAATGCTTTGACCTGCATATTTTTACTACAATAGTGATAATAATAAAAATGAGTGGAGTTGACTCTTTTTTGAAATTGACTCTTTAATCTAGATTTCCTGAAGCCAGAAGTTCCTTTCACTAGTAAATAACGGCTCAGGAAATAATGTTTGTTGTTAAGCAGCATCAAATCCATTTCCACCCATAGCAGCCCTATGCACAACACAACGGAGCATTGCCCGAGCCCGTGCCACTTTCCCATATGCTCCTGTGCCTGAGCCCAATGTTGCAGCCACTGTGTCAGTCCATCTTGTGGCGGGTCTTCCTCTTTTTCTGTGCCCCTCCACTTTCCTTAGCATGACGTCCTTCTCCAGTGACTGGTCTCTCCTGACTACCTGTCCAAAGTATGTAAGACAAAAAGTCTTGCATCCTTGCCTCTAGGAGCATTTTGGCCGTGCTTCTTCCGAGACAGTCTTTGTCCTTTTGACACTCGAAGGTGCTTTGAGTGTTCTTCCTCAGCGCCACAATTCAAACGCATCGCTTCTTCCTCCATCTGCCTTATTCAATGTCCGCTTGCATATGAGGCAATGGAAAATACCATGAGTCAGGCACATTTTCCTCCTCAAAGGTCCATCCTTGCTTTTAAATACTTTCTAGAGGTCTTGTGCAGCAGATTTACCTAATGCAACTTTTCTTTTGATCTCTTGACTCCTACTTCCATAAGCATTGATTGTGGAGCCAAGTAGGACAAAATCCTTGATGTCAATCTTCTCTTCAGTTATAATGTTACTCACCTATTGGACCCGTTGTGTGGATTTTGGTCTTCTTGACAATGAGTTGTAATCTATACTGAAGGCTGCCGTACTTGATCTTCATCAGCAAGTGCCTCAAGTCCTCCTCACTTTCAGCAAGCAAGGTTGTGTCATCTGCATACCAAAGGCTGCTAATAAGCCTTCCCCTGATCCTGATACTGGATTCTACTTCATATAATTCATCTTCTCGGATTATTTTCTCTGCATACAGATTGAGATAAGAGTATGAAATAATAGTATTACTTTAAGTATAAGAAGAACATTGAAACAGTATTACTAGCAATCTAGTCCCAAAAGGATTACGTAGGTCTCTTTCGTAAGTCTGTTGTGAGCGCCCATTGAAACCTCAATGGAAAGAAACCAAATGTTGCATGTTCTTATACCCTCCTCATGATTGGCTGCAGGTCCACCTGTGGTGATCCACAGGGCTTTCATTGGTTGCTTTTCCAGAAGTCGATCACAAGACCTTTCATTCGTGTCCTTCTTGGTCTGGAAACCCTGGTGAAGCCTGTGCAACACACAGCAGCACCTCGGCCTCCACTGACAGGCGGCTGGTGGCTGTGCGTGAGTCACGTTCAATGACCACATCTCACATGGAAAGTGAGCAATCCACCACTGAACCGACACGGTCCTCTTTCTGATAGTAGAGATTGTGAACTCATATGCACAGACATACAGACAAGAACATCGTTTATTTGACATCTGTTTATTGAGCCGTTGCTAAGTACTAGTTGTCATTCTATCCTTAGAAGGTGGCTGGTCCTAGGACTGCTTTGTCGAGCAGGAAGCAGGAGCCGGAGTCCTGTTTGCTGATTCAGAAGGATTTCTTTGGGAGACATCCCAGAGGCCTTGCCACATTTCAGGCCTCTTCCCAATCTTAGGGAGACCCCAGGGCACTACATTACACTATTAAGTGCTCAGAACTCCCCCTGCCTTCCCCCACCTCAAACTTAAAACAAGCATTATTGTTGTGATGTGCGGGTGAGATGGTTGACTATTTTGGAGGCAGTCAACCATCTCTCCCCAGAACGGTGAGGACATAGCCAGCATTGGAAGACTTTAGCCTCTACTCAAGACTAGTCTTCGAGCAGCACTGAGGCACAGCGAGCATTGGCGACTCCTCCAGGTGGGGGTGTGGGAGGCATGCTGTACCTCCTGAGGTTGGCTAGGACAGGATCTCCTCTGAGGTGGGGCTCTCCAGGCCTCAGTGCTGCTGCCTCTCAACTTCAGGGAGCGGAGGCAGGGGCGAGCGCAGGTAGCCTCATGCAGTGTTGGCCAACATTCAATCCTGTAGTTCAGGACGGAGTCTCTCTCTGGAGGGTAGAGGGGCTCGCAACCTGCATGAGGAGGTGGGGCAATGGTCAGGGAGGCCAAAGTGACACCCAGAAAAGGGAATTTGTCTGTAATGCTCTTTTTACAGCAGAAAATGGGCTCAGGACTTGCCCTCGGCTGAACCACAGGTGAACAGTGGGGTGAGAGATTCAAGGCCAGTGCCAGCCGCGTTCACTGTAAACACCGGGTCTTTATTGTTTGTTTTATTTACTACATGTCTCCACAGCTCTTTTCTGCAGAAACTTCCTCTAACACGCTGAGATTTCCTACGGCCATAGAAAAGATAACCCGCTGAGCGGATTTTCTTCTTCTTTTTTTCTGGTTTGTAGAACAGAAAATCCCAGAGGAGACAGGAGGATGGAAAGAAAAGGAAAAATCGCAGTGTGCTGGAAGGTTCCCAAGAAGAGGGCTGCCAAGGACTATGAGTGCAAACTGGGCTTTGCTAACACCCTTGCTGCTGCTGGGGGTTTCTCCAAGCTCCTGTGGAGCATCTTAACAGGCCTTTTCTGTCTGGGGCGAAATCAAACCCACTAAACACGGAGCCTGCCAGGTTGGAAAGTAACTTCTAACATCCTCCACCCGAGCGGCTCTGCCTAGGTCTCTGGACTTTGCTGGCTGAGACACTCACTACTAGTTCCAGGTCTGAAGTCCGAAGGTCTCTTGCCTTCAAGGCCAGTCTGTGAAATGGAACAGAGGCAGAAAGGAAAACGCTGCTCCAGTGCCTAAAGCCAGTCAAGAGTATAGCATCTGCCTCTCAAGGGAGAAGGAGCCATGTGTTAGAGATGCAAGAAATCATTTTCTTAAGCTCTATCAATGACTTAAAATGATGCCGCAATTTGGTTTTGAAGCATGACTGTTTGGAAGCAGATAGCCGCCCCTGTCATCGGACGTGCCTCTGAGTGGGTTTGAACTGCCAACATTTGTCACATTGCTGAGACTTTAGCCAGGGGAAAAAAATGGATTCATTTGTAAATAGGGAGTATATTTAATTAAAGGTGAAAAATAAAAAGAAAAGATATTTGTGAGGGAGGGAGTTATCCACGCAGTCTTTCTAACCAGAGGAGACCAGTGTTATTTAGTATTTTGGTATTCTTCTAAAAATATTTGATCCTTAGGGCCCCATGCTCTCTGTACGCTATTAACTCTGCTGGGAAGATTTTATTTTCAAATTTAAAATTATATCTTGGAGAATCTCCAAATGCTGTTGTTAGGTGCTGCTCCAATTCAGCGAGCGACCTGCATACATCAGAGCGCATCCTGCATGCACCTCGTCCTGCATCGCCCGCACTAGGATTTCTCTGTTTGAGCCCCAGCGCGGCAGTCCCAGGGTCAGTCCATCGGCTGATGGTCCTTCACTTTCATCGAACCTCTCTACCTTTGCCAGCAGCAAGCCCTTCTACAGGGACCGGTATCCTTCCAATAACATGCCCAAAGTACACGAGATGAAGTCTTGCCATCTTCCATTCTAAGGAACGATCTGGCTGTGCTTCTTCCAAGACCAATGTGTTGGTTTTCTGGCCGTCTTTGGTAAAGTCAACATTCTTCAAGAATGCTTTCAATCAAAGGCATCCATTTTTCTTCTCTCTTCCCCAATTGTTGTTCAGCTTTTGCATGCACATGAAGCAAGGGAAACCGTCATGATGTAGAGCAGGCATATCTTAATCCTGCACCGAAGCGACTTCTATGCTGTTAAACACTGTGAGGAAATCTGCAGCAGATGATGCAATACATCCTTTGATTTCTTGACCGCTGCTCCCAGGGGTGTGGATCGAAGTAAACTAAAATCCTTGACAATTTTAATATTTTCCCCTTTACTATGATGTTGCTTACTGGTTCAATGCAAGGATTTTCACTCTCTTTATATTGAGTTACAGCCTTTGATCTTTCTCAGGAAGGGATTCAAGGCCTCTTTGCTTACAGCAAGCAGAGTTCTGTCATTTGCATATCACACGTTGTTAATGATCCGTTATATACTTTAGCTCTGTGGGTTATTTGCTCAGCATTCAGACTAATTAAGTCTGGTGAGGTGATAGAACTCTGATGCATATCTGTCCACATTTTAGACCACACTGTATCCCCTTGTTCTGTTCATACAACTGTCTTTTGGTCTATGTATAGGTTCTTCATCTGCACTAATAAGTGTTCTGGAATTCTGATTCTTCCCAATGTCATTCATAATTTTAATGATTCACACAATCAAATCCCTTTGCACATCTTTCTGGCATTCTCTGCTTTCAGCTCAGATCCATCTGGCATCAGCAATGATATCCCTTGTTCCATGTCCTCTTCTGAATCCAGTCTGTCTTTCTAGTAGCTTCCTGTGGATGTACCGCTGCCACCATTTTTGCATGAGATCTTCAGCAAAATTTTCCTTGGGTGATATTAATGATAGTGTACAATTATTTCCACCTTCTGTTGAGTCACCACTCTTTACAGTGAGCAAAGATAAGGATCTCTTTCAAGTGCGTGAGCAAGCAGCTCTCTTCCAAATTTCTTGGCAGAGACAAGTGAGTGTTTCCGACGTTGCACCCCTTGGTTGAACTATCTCAATTAGTGGTCCGTCAGTTCCTAGAACGTTGTTTTCACCAGTGACTTCATTGCAGTTTGGAATTTTCCTACAATCGTATCATCTTTTGATCATATATATGCTCTTCTGAAATAACTGAAAGTTCACTAATTCTTTTTGCTACCGTGACTCGACTCTGGGGATTCCTTCATCTTCTTCAGATACTTGCTGTGTTGTTCAATATTTTGTCCATAGAATCCTTAAGCATTGTACAACTTGAGGCATGAATTTTTTTCTTTCGGTTCTTTCAACTGAAGAAATGCTCAATATGATCCTTCTTTTTTACTTTCTAACTCCAAGTCTTGGCACATTTCTTTATAATACTTTAGCTTCTTGAACTATTCTGTTCAGATCTTTTCTGATTTCCCCTATTCTCTTTAGCTACAGTATGCTCAAAAGCAAGTCTCAGTGTTTCTTTTGACATTCATTTGGTTTTCCTTTCTTTCCAGTGACTTTTCCTTCCTTTGTGCATGCTATCGTTAATGCCATTTCACAATGTGGGGCTTCATGTGGGCTGTGCTCCAAAAAGCGAGACAAAAGGTCTTCCTTTTCTCATGACTTAGCCATCAATTACACCATTCTTTAACTGATCTCCTATGGAGGGCTACAGTGCGCTTTTTGGATGGCTATAAACAACGCTACTATGAATAGCATCACAAACAAGCTACTTAGCACAAGTGCTTGTATCCTTTTAGGGGGAATGGCTAGAAATGGAATCATTGGGTCCAAAATGTGTTTACTTGTATTTTTCCTGAAACTTTGGATCTTACCAGGTTATCCTCCATAAAGGGGTTTCCTTTAATTTAAACTTCCATCACGATGTAAGCAGGCTCATTGAATACATGTCAAAGCATTGTGTTCTACCATCACCAACATGTTTTTGTGTCAACTTTAATTTTTTCCCTTGTTTATTTTTATATGTTTACTCTGTTTCAATTAACTTGGTGGATTTTATTGTTTAATGATTTAGGGACACTCTTGCTCCTGCTTATGGACTTTCTTTTTTGCAATACTTGACCTTTCCCATTCTGCAATTATATCTAACTTATTCTCCCATACTCATTCTAGTATTTTTTTAATAGTTTTGTTTCTTCATCCAAATAGAATTTATCTTGGTATAAAGTCTGTCAAAACACCATTTACTGAAAAGTCCCTTTGCCCTCCTCACCACTCTCACTGAAATGCCACCTTTAAGGTTTGTTTTTTAAAGGCAAAACTCCTCTGGCAGCCAGTGAAGAAGTGATGGCGATGGGCCAAGCGTGATAGATGAGTCAGTAAGTGCTGTCTCCCACCAGGGATTAGGATAGCTTGAGTTGGGACTGGTAGGATGGCAATGGAGAGCCATAGATTGATTCCAGAAATACTTAGGAGAAAAGATCAACATGCTTGGTCATGATTTAGATCTGGACCTTCAGAAGATGACTTTGAGTTTCTAAGACAAATGGTGATCTGGTGGATAATAAGAACACCAGATATTCTTTAGGGATCCAGATTCTCCACAGGACACAGCTGAAGTATCTCAGGCGTCACGGGGCCTAGAGAGCCCTCTGTCAACCACTCTGTCTCTTTGCTCAGTCTAGAGTCACAGGAGATGTTTGCCTCAGAGGCTCCATACTCCCTTCTGCCACTGGCTCCTCAGCAAGGCCCTTGAGTCTTATCCCCACCCACATCCTTGTGTTGGCACAGTCGACTCAGGTGTCCATCTCTTTCCCATCCGGTGGTCTAATGACTTGGAATTCACTAGGCTGCCACTTCTGTCTTGTGGACTTAGAAGTCTCTCTAATAAGAGACATAGGAGGATCTATAGTCACTACCCTGTTTTTTCAGTCAGGAATTTCATACAGCTACCATAGCGTAAAGAAACTGCCACCCAGTTAATGCTGACTCATAGTGACAGCCCCCTCCCTCCACCCACACTCTGTGGGTTTCTGAGACTGTAACTGAAGTTCCCTGGAATAGAAAGCCCAGGCTTTCTGTGGAGTTTCTGGTGGTTTCAAACTGCCAGCCATGCGGGTTGTAGCCCAACATGTAACCACTACACCACTAATAGCATAGGAAAACAATAATAATATGAAGGAAATATGGTGCCAACGAATCTTTCTCAATATTAAAAGGGGGCCAAATGCCAACAGTTACATGGCTGGAGTGAGAGTGCTCCAAAGCCACTGGGGAACCAGGCTTTACGTACTTGTGCTCTGTGATTCCTTCTTTGGCATTCGCCCTCAAGCATACCTGTGGTTCCAGAATGTCTACGGGCGTTCCAGGCAGTCTAGCCACATCCCAGGAGGAAAACAAGACGCTAGAACCCCACCAGCAACTTCTCATTGACTTGAACTTATGACACATGCAGCCCAACACCAAAAATGAAACTCACTGCTATCGAGTCAATGTCGATGCATACTGACCCTATAGGACAGGGTAGAACTGTCTCTGAGTTTCTGAGGCTCAAACGGTTTACGAGAATAGAAAATCCCATCTTTCTCCTTCGGAGCTTCTGGTGGTTTTGAACTGCCGATGTTGAGACTCACAGTCCAACACATAACCTCTGTGCCACCAGGGCTCCCCACCTGTAAAAAGGCTGTGCCTCAAACTTCCAGGCAACTATAAGACCACTAAGAATGAGGTGTGTATGACCACTGGCATCAGCCATTCCATGTGTGCTATGTTCATTTGTGGTTGAGTGAACACACGAGATGCTTACACAATGTTGGCAAAGTGAAAGCATTATTATTATTTATGGAAATCAAACAGTAAACAATAACAACAGATTCTCACCTTTCCCCAAATTACCTATGTTCATTCTTAGGTCATGTACAGGGGCACTGTGTCCAAATCACTGCTGCCTCTGTGCGGTGCAATGAATTACTTAATGTGGCCCTGCTACCTATAGTCTTTGTAACTCCTCCCAAATGACTAGATAAGGCTATGCAAACGAGGTCCTTGGGGCCGTCAGAGGGATTGGATCATTTGCTAATGGTGTAATTAAGGTGCATGGGACATAGTGGGAAGGGGACTGCTAAGACTCTTGCTCAAGAGAGCATTTTGTCATGTTTGTTTAAGCAGGACAGAGGATGAGCTGGCTCAGAAGGAGGGGTGCCACATGTGATACCAGCATGTGAGGGAGTGTTAGGAATGAAATTGTTTCCTCCTCACAAGGAGACGTGGGTCTAGCCTTGGCATCTGTGAGCGTCGTCTTGCTTGGAAATGTTGTTAGGGGCCACTCAAGTCTGACTCACAGTAACTCTTTGTACAACAGAGTGAAACAAAGCTGGCTCCCCACAATGGCTATGGTTGAGTCCATTGTTGCAGCCACTGTGTCAGTCATCGCCTTGCAGGTTTTCCCTTTTTTGGCAGCCCTCTCTATTTTACCAAGCATGATGTCCTTTCCCGGGGCCTGGTCGTTCCTGACAACATGGCTGAAGCATGTAAGGTAAAGTCTCACCATCCCTGCTTCTAAGGAGATGTGCTTTTCCCAGGACAGATCTGTTTGTTCTTGGCAGGCCATGTTACTGTCAAGATTCTTTGCCAGCACCATAGTTCAAGTACACCAATTCACCTTCAGTCTTCCTCATTCAACATCCAACTTTCACATGGATACGAGGCAATGGAAAATACCACGGATAGGGTCAGATGCACCTTAGTCGCTAAAGTAACCAGCACTTTTGTCCAACACTATTTTTTTAAAGGTTAAACAATAATTTATTGCGGCCTACCCTCCCAGGCTTCAGGTCACTTTGGTCGTGTGTAGATCTTGTGTGCTAGCCCCAGGAGGATGGATGGCAACAGCAGTGCAGCACACTGCTCGCTGAGGCTCACGAGGCTGCCTCGGACGACTGGCACATGGCCGGCAGCTCCATCTCTTCGTCCATGGCCTTTATCTGCACCACCTTCTCTGTCTCCTTCTGCCCTCCTGTAGGACCCGGCGCTGCTTTGGAGAAGCCTGCTGCAGGCACTGAACCACCAGCCAGCTGCATTTGTTGTCCTGTATGTCAGTGCCAACCTTGCACACTGGGGTCACCAAAGAGGTCCAGGTCATCATCCTGGATCTGAAAGAAGACGCCCGTCTCCAGCAGAATCCACTCGGCATCGGTGTGCTGCTTCTCCCTGTCAGTGCCTGCCATGTATGTGGCAGCAGTGATGGGGTGGTAAAAGGAATAGAACGAGGTCTTGTACTTGACAATGGATTTGCACTTCTTTGGGGTAAACCTGCTGAGAGCCGCGTTGCCCTGGGGGTTGGTGATGAGGTCCAGGGCCTGTCCCATCTCAGTCTGATAGGAACCCTCCAGGGAGAGCTCGAGCAGGCTCAGGTAGCAGGTTTGCCCCGGGGCAGTGGAGCTTCAGCAGGCGGTAAACACAGGGTTCCAGCAGCCTGGCCTGATTGATGGCATCCAGACCTATGCCTGGCTTCTGGTACCAGCAGGGCTGCCCCCGGCGGGTGAGGGATGAATCCATTCTGGCATCCAGTGTCAGGAGGAAAGCTTCGAGCAACTTGACCCACCAGCCCAAAGTCCAGGCCTACTTCAGATTGTCAGCCTCCTGCTTCCTGGGCTCCCCCAGCGCCTGGAACACAGCCAGCACCGTCAAACGTCGGTTATCCTTGTCTCCGACGACACTGTATTCCAGGGCCTCCCTGAGCCGGGCAACAGCATCTCCCATCTCGGGGTGCCCCAGCTCATCCTCGGTCAGCACTTTGAGCACATGGGAGAAGTGAGAGATGAGATTCTGCGTTTCTTGGGCACGAGCGTCGCTTCCTGTTCTCCATTCATTCTGAGAGAGGAGCAGCATGCTCTGTTCCAGGATGCTAGTTCTTGCTTGGTCCTCCAACACTGTAAAGAAGTCTCGTGCAGTAATGCATGCATCATTTGATCTCTTGATGGTTGCTTCCATGAGCATTGATTGTAGATCCAAGCCAGGATGAAAATTTTGATAACTTAAAGCTCTTCTCTGTTTATCATGATGTTACCTATTGGTCCACTTGTGAGGATTGGGGTTTTCTTTACATTGAGTTGTAATCCATTCTGAGGGCTGCACTCCTTGATTTTCACCAGCAAGAGCTTCAAGTCCTCTCACTGTAAGCAAGCAAGGTTGCGTCATCTGCATACCGCAAGTTGTTAATAAGCTTTCCTCCACACTGATGCACGTCTTCTCCATGTCGAAGAGCGTCTCTGACTTGTTCAGCATACATGTGGAATATAGATGGTGAGAGGATACAACCCTGAACACATCTTTCCTGATTTTAAACCAGAAAGTAGTCCTTATTCTGTTCAAATGACTGCCTCTCGATCTGTGTTCGGCATGAACGCAATGACATGTTCTGGAACCCCTGTTCTTTTTACTGTATCCATAGTTTGTTATGATCCACACAGTCTAATGCCTTTGCATAGCTTAAAATCAAGAAAGATGTATGTCAGGGTTATATCCTTTCACCATACTAACTCCATCTGTATGTCTGTATGCTGAGCAAATGATCAGAGGGACTATATTAAATGAAGAACCAGGTGTGAGGGTCGGAGAAAAGCTTATTAACAAGCTGTGATATGCAGATGACACAACCTTGCTTGTTGAAAGTGAGGAAGACTTGAGGTATTTGCTGATGAAGATCAAGTATTGCAACCTTCAATATGGATTACAACTCAATGTAAAGAAAACAAAAACCAAGGGCTCAAGTCCAAAGCAAACGTTTTGAGAATGATGAGGGCAACAAATGTACAAATGTGCTTGACACAATGGATCCATTGTGATGAGTTGTACAACTCCCCCAATAAAATGATTATTAAAAAAAACATTTCATTAAACAGCCAAAAAAAGAAATATATGTTTCAAATGTGAAAAGAAAAAAATCCTCATAACTGGAACAACAGGTAACATCATGACAAATGGAGAAGAGACTGAATCTGTCAAGGATTTTGTCTTGCTTGCATTCACAATCAATACCCATGGAAGCAGCAGCCAAGAGATCAAAGGACGCATTGGGCTGGGCAAAGCTACTGCACAAGACCTTTTTAAAGAGCCGAATAGCAAGGATGTTACTTTGAGAACTAAGGGGTGTTTGATCCAAATAATAGTATGTTCACTTGCTTCATATACATGTTAAAAGCTGGACATGAAATAAGCAAAGACCAAAGAAAAATGGTTGATTTGGAACTACGGTGTGGGCAAAGAATAGGGAAAGTTCCGTGGACTGCCAAAAGAACAGACAAGCCTGTCTTGGCAGAAGTACAGCCAGAATGTTTCTTAGAGGCAAGGGTGGCGAGACTTGGCCAAATATTATCAGAAGAGACAGTCCAGGGAGCAGGATGTCATGCCTGGTAAAGTAGAGGGCAATGGAACAACAGGGGAACCCTCAGTGAGCTGGACTGACACAGAGGCTGCAACGACAGGCTGGCTATAACAACACACACGTGCACCTGCTTAAGGAGAGCGGCGCTGACACTTCCTGGTTTTATGGGGGGCCTTTAAAATTCCGTGCTCAAAATCCATGATCTTTTAGATCACTTTTCCACGAGCGTTTTTGGTCTCGTTTGAAAGGGGATACCCTGCTGCTTTGCAGAGACGGGCTGGTGAAATGTCAGTATAATCATTTACTAGGCAGTTTATGGAGTAGGGTGGGAAGGGGGTGGGAATGGGACCGATGGGAAAGCCTTTGGCGCAGGCGTGTGAAACTTTAGCTCCAGGAGAAGGCAGAGTCTGAGCGGCGCGGGCAGGGAGCAGCGCCGTGCGCAGCCTGGATGCCCCGAGCGCCCCACATCCCCTCTCCTGCCGAAGGTCTCCCCAGCTGTTAGCAACATACCTTTCTCTATAGGGACAGGATTTGAACTCTGGGCGTAGACGGAATAAGCCTTACGCTCTCACCCGGGCACTGGCTGTGTGGCTGGAGGAGGCCGGCCACCCCTGGAGCAGAGGAAGGGACACTGGCCAGGGGGTGGGGACCGAGGGGCGGCGACCCGCCGGGAGGGAGGAGGCAGCTGCCTAGGGCAGGCTCCCGGGAGCAGGGACCAGGTGCGGGTGGGCGGGGAGCCCGTCTCCTTGGCGCTGCGCTCGCCGGCGCGCAGAGGGGCCGGGCCTGGCCGCCCCAGCGCCGCTCTCCCCGGCATGAAGCCCGCGCTGCTCCCCGCGGCGCTGCTGCCCCTGCTGCTGTGGCCCGCGCTGGGCCGGGGCGCCCGGGACCCCGAGGTGTTCTGCGGAGGTGAGTGTCTCCCCAGCGGCCGGGCGCCGCGACCCCTTCCTCCTCCACCCAACGGGCCTCTTGCGCTAACCCCATGACTCTCCTCCTTCCTGTCCCCCCAAATCCCCCTAAAGCCCCCTGGATTTCCGCGACTCAGCCCCTGGACGCCTGGAAGCCAAGTGAGTCTAGTGCTTTCGAGAAACTGCTTGAACTTTTCCGCGCACAGGGTTCAAATCCCGCCTCCGCCAGGTACTGGCTGTGTCACCTCTGGTGAGGCATTTCAACGTGTCCAGCTTCACGTGCAAATGGGGTGTTGGAAAGAGTAGCCATAAAGGTTGATCCAAGAATTCCATTCATACAGGCCACGTTCTTATCAAGCTGCTGGATGCGCGACAAGGCTCTGTCAACGTTTGCCAAGGAGGTGAAGCCAGAGAACTGGCGCACTTAGGTAACGTTCCAGCGGTGCCTACAGATCGCGCAGCAAGGGGGAGTCCATCCCACGGGGTGGGTGGAGAACGCGAAAGGACAGGGCAGATGGTCTGAGGAGGGCAGCGACAGGGGCCTTTGAGACCACCTGGAGAGGTCCACCTAGCCGAGTGGCCTTCTGTGGGAGGGACGAGCCCACCAAGGGGTTAAGGTAGGCACTGTTCTCGTTTGCCATTCACTCCTGGGCGCTGTGTGTTTACTCTGGATTTAAATCCAAGCACTCAGGTGTTCTCTATGTAAATTGGCCATCTGGACTAACAGAATTGAAAGACGGTTTAGTTGGTTAGAAGACAGAAGGCCGACTCGGTATTCTCTCAGTCCTACCAATTACTGTGGATCTAAGGAGCCCTGCAAGGAGTCTTGGTGCCACTGTGGGATTAGCTTTGAGCTGCTCACTTCAAGGTTTACGGTTCAAAACCACCTGCCACTTGTTCCATGAGCGAAAGGTGATACTGTCTCCTGGGATTGACAGTCTGAGAAATCCAAAGGAGTTCTATTTTGCCCTCTAGGGTCACTGTGAATGGCAATTAACTTGATGTCAGTGGAGTAGGAAGCCCTGCTTTCAGAATGATTCTACTCAGCTGCTAACAGAAAGGTCTAGGGTTCCAATTCTCTCCACAGCTCCTCTGGAGAACAGGCCCGGTGATTTGCTCCCATAAAGATTCCAGCCTAGAAACCCCTTGGGCGCGGTTCTACTCTGTTTTATAAGGTCACTATTGATTGGAAATCAACTCAACAGCACATAACAGAATATCCCCAGATCCTACCCTTCACAGAGTTCACACCCTTGATTGCTAATGGAAAGGTTAGAGGTTTGAATCCACGCAGAGGCACCTGGAAAGAACCTCCCACCCACTGCTCTCAAGCCTATTCCAATGCATAGTGGCCCCTTGCCAGGTTTCTGAGAGCCAGGCCCAGTTACAGAGGAGGTGGGAAGGAGGGGTCATGGGAGAGTGAGTGGTCTAGGACCCTCTTTGTACGGGGCTGTGGTTACCCTAGTGGGTTTGTTGGGTCAACTGAATAGAAAAAGGCCTGGCCAGGGGGTTGACCCCACCCCTACCAAACACATAACCATCAGGCACCCCCTGATGTATCCCCTGCCAGGGTCTGCGGGCATTTCTTCATTCTTAAGCATTCTCTCCAAAAAGTTGAAATGAAGCATCTATCCCAGACTGGGGGACCCATGGGTACCTCCCAGGAGTGTCGAGGACTAGCAGATTCTCTGGGGTATACTCGGCTGCTATGGAAATGAGACATCGCGTGAGCAAAGTTTAACAAAAAGAACGAAGGTCTAGAGAGGCCTAGAGCTGTAGTTTTCATAAATTTTTTTAGCACCAGAACCCTCCCTGCCAGCAAGACCTTACACAGAAGCCTAATGTGCAAAGCAGATTGAAAGCAGGGCTGAGCCAATCTGGCCTGGCAGCCCCCGTGAGGAGTGTGTGCTACATGCCTGTGCTTATCCCCTCCCCCTGGGGGATGGGCAGGCCATGCTACAGCGCCCACCACTGTTTATTTTATATGAAAACCAGGCGGAGCTATAAAGATATCTAAATACACATACCTATATTAGGGGTTACTGGACGGTTGTTACTACCGATGAGCTTTGATCAGAAAAGTCTGTAGACTTTTTCTAGAGCTGGGCCAGGGGGCGGGGTGCCCCAGTGGGTACAACAACAAGCATCTCTGAGAAGTCAGCGCTTGCTTAGCGACTTCTCGCTCTCTTTTTCTCACTCTATCTTGTTCTTTAAAAATCTCTCTAAGCGGTTTCCTTCTATTTGAAGCAAACCCACTTAGGGAAACCTGGGAGGGGATGTCTCCTTCGATTTTGTTGAATCCCGGTCTCTCTGGCACAAATGGCCCTGGTTCTGACAGCAGATGAAATTACAAGTTAGGCGGTAATGTTGGCTGCTCCGTGTCCTGAAGCGATTCTCCTAATTCTGCCTTACAAATAGGCAGAATACAGACAAGCTTACCCACCCGGGGGAGGAAGTTAGCAACCTGCCTGCTCTCATTCAAGGAGTAATATTAGAACAAAAATGCACGAAATCAGCATTCTTTGCCCCCTTTCCCACTATCTTTTGTACTTTCCCTGAGCGCGGGGCTATTTTGCCAAACTCCAGACTTGGTTTCCCTTTCTGACAACAGGAAAGTGGAGGCCTTGCTGCTGAGTTAGGCCTCCCTTCACAGGCCCTAGGGGAAGAGGCTAGTGTGGGTGATCACTGAAATACTAACTTATCGAGCGCTTGCTAGATGAATGTTTTAGGTGCCTGGCACCAGGCACACTCAGACCTCTCCTAACCCTAGGAAGTCCTGCAGCCAGCCTCCCGGCCCACACCTGCTGCATCACGCAAGCACCTGTGCCTCTCCCGGGAGCATGCTCTGGCCTCAGGAGGGAAAACGTTTAGCCTGTTTGGCTGTGTGTGAACAAGGCTGGACAAGCCAGGGAGTTAAGGCCCTCGAGGACAGCTCTCAACCACCAACCGTGGGCACATGTTGGTAGCCAGATCCGCTCGCCTACTCCTGTCCTTTCCTCTGCCTCGAGGGGGACTGCTCTGAAGGATGCTCTGCAACAAAGTCTGCACACTTTCTTCCTAAAGGGTCAGCTCGTTGATGCTTTAGGCTTCCCAACATCTGAGACGGAAGCTGTCAAGTGTTTCACTTTCCTTGGATCAACACCGATGCCTCGTGGAAGCAATCGTCAAGACACCGGACGATGGATTGCACTGGGGAAATCTGCTGCCAAAGACGCTTGAAAGTGCTAGAGTGCAAAGGGAGAGGTCACTTTGAGGACTTCAGTTGACCGGGCTGTGGATTTTCAGTTGCCTCAAAGACTTGTAAAAAGCTGGACCATGTATAAGGAAGATCAAAGAGGAAGCGGAGCATTTGAATGATCTCATTGACTATACCATGGGCACATCTGTGTTGGAAGAAGTACCGCTAGACTGCCCCTTAGAAGTGAGGAGGGTGTCCCTTCAGAAATGTCATCAGGCAGGACCAGCCGTGGAGGAGGGCTCCTACCTTGGCAAGGTAGCGGGTCAGTGAAAAAGAGGACTCTCAGTGCGATGGATGACCGCAGTGGCTGCAACAATGTGCCCACACATGGTAATGAGGGGGACCGTTGGGAGCATGCAGGACAGGGCAATGCTTGGCTCTAGTGGGCATAGAGCCGCTATGATTCAACAACACCTAACAAGGAAAACGCTTATCTACAAGTCAGTACAGGATCCCTTACTCATTTCATTTGGAAATTTATTGTGAGTTATGTGAAAGTTTACAGGGCAGATCATAGGTGAATCAGCAAGCCATACACATTCTGATTCAACGCATTCTCCCCTCAATGGACCGTGATTTCTCCCACTTCCTCCCTGTTTCCTGTTTACATCCCTTCTTTTTTCGTAACCCTCTGAACTTTTATCCTTGGGTAAAACTGTCCTTCTGGTGGTAAATGGCTGATTGCTTTAACATGGAGTTCAATTCCAGACCGGAAGAGTAAGAGCCAGACATAGTCTTGTGGATCTAGCCAGTCCCTGTCCCAACAGTAAGCCCGGCCTTTTTTATGCTTTTGAGTTTGAGTCTACATTTGTCTCCCACTCTAGTCAGGACCTTCTGAAGCGATCCTTTTCAGAGATGGTAACTGTGGTAGTGTAGCATGATCCACTTCTAGATCAGCGGTTCTCAACCTGTGGGTTGCGACCTCTTTGGGGGTCAAACAATTAATAACAGTCGCAAAATTACAGTTATGAAGTAGCAATGAAAACAATTTTATGCGTTTATCGGTCATTGGTTTTCTTTTTTGTTGTCCTCGTTGTATTCTCTTTTGTCGCCTTGTCTTGCTATGTCATGTTTTTTTAGGTGCATATTATTATCTCTGTAGATCTATCTAGATAAAATAAGCTGGATGAACAGTCTGGAGGAGAAAACACTGGGACCAATGGTTCCGGGGGGACATGGGAGAGGGGGATAGGGGGGAAAGGAGGTGGTATTGACCAATCCAGGGAAAAAGGAACAACAAGTGATCCAAAATTAGTGGCAAGGAAGGTGTGACAGGCCTGGTAGGGATTCAACAAGGGCAATGTAACCGAGAGAAATTAGTGAAACCCAAATGAAGGCTGAGCATGATAGTGGGACAAGAGGAAAGTAAAAGGAAATAGAAGAAAGAACTAGGAGACAAAATTTATTTATGGAGATCTAAATATAGGCATGTAAATATATTTATATAGGATGGTGGGGAAATAGATCTACCTGCATATATTTATAGGTTTAGTATTAAGGCAGCAGATGGACATTGGACTTCCACTCAAGTACTTACTCAAAGCAAGAACACGTTGTTCTATTAAATTGGCATTCCATGATGCACACCTTCCAAACATGATCACTGAAGACAAATATGTACATAAGAAAATGTGAAAAAAGCCGATGGTGCCCAACTATTGAAAGATATAACATCTGGGGTCTTAAAGGCTTGCAGGTAAACAAGCAGCCATCTAGTTCAGAAGCAACAAAGTCCACATGGAAGAAGCACAGCAGCCTGTGTGACCACGAGGTGTTGAAGGGATGAGGTATCAAGCATCAAAGAACAAAAAATCATGTAATTGTAAATGAGGGTGAGTGCAGTGTGGAGATCCAAAGCCCATCTGTAGGCAACTGGCCACCCCTTACAGAAGGGTCGCAGGGAGGAGATGAGCCAGTCAGGTTGCAGGGTAGTAACGATGAAACATACAACTTTCTTCTACTTAAATGCTTCCTCCCCCAACTATCATGATCCCAAGTCTACCTTACAAATCTGGCTAGACCAGAGAATGTACATTGGTACAGATAGGAATTGGAAACACAGGGAATCCAGGACAGATGACCCGTTCAGGATCAGTGGTGAGAGTGACGATACCTGGAGGGTGTAGGGTAGGTGGGGTAGAAAAGGGGATCAGATTACAAGTATCTACATATAACCTCCTCCCTGGGGGATAGACAACAGGAAAGCGGGTGAAGGGAGACATTGGACAGTGTAAGATATGAAAAATAATAATAATTTATGAATTATGAGGGGTTCATGAGGGAGGGGGCAGGGGGAAGGAATGGGGAAAAATGAGGAGCTGATATTAGCTCAAGTAGAAAGCAAATGTTTTGAGAATGATGATGGCAACAGTTGTACAAATGTGCTTCACACAACGGATGTATGTATGGATTGTGATAAGAATTGTACGAGACCCCAATAACATGATTTAAAAAAAAATATGGTTTGGGGGTCACCACAACATGAGGAACTGTATTAAAAGATTATGGCAGTAGGAAAGCTGAGAACCACTGGTCTAGATGGTCTTAGGGTTGTGGAGACATATTTGTGTGATCTCCTAGCCTGCTGGACTAATTGTTTTCATGTATCTTCCCTCTGGACAAGGAGAGACCAAGAGTTGCTCACGAGCTCATAAGACCCTAGTCACTACTGACAAAAGGACATTGCCTTTGTGAACGATGTTTTGCTAACTGACCTTGGGGTCTCTGGAGGGTATGATCCTGAGCTCCCAGTCCAGAGAGTCATTTCCTCAAGGGATTTGGGTCTGTCTAAGAAGTTTTCATCAGGGTGCCTGCTGGATGCGCCCTCACATTCATGGATATATCTGCAGCAAAAGTAAACAGATGCAGACAAACAGGGAGGTGCATTCATTGCTGGACCTGGAGGGCCAGTTAATCCATCTGAATGTGTGGATATATGCCCGGTATCTGTCTCCCATCTGTTCAGCCTGCATATCTAGTGAGGCATCTCCTTGCAGATCCCGGTTGTCGGCGGGGGGGGGGGGGGGGGGCAGGGAGTGTGTGTAGGACGGCAGCTGCCTCAGCTGCCTCACCCAAGTGAACACTCGTCTGCCCTCAAGCTCATGACTTTGCTTTTTTGGGCAAGTTAAATGACTCATCCCTTTATTGCTATTTTTCCCATAAATCCTTTGGATTGTTATAAGACTAAACTAGCAAGTTTAAAAATAATTAGTTCACAGCAGATAGATAAAAAAAATACAAGGGGGTTCAGAAAGTTTGTGGAGACTGGAATGAGAAGATCATGGCATTTTTCCACATTTTCTTTTTCTTTTCATCATTTTGTTGGGAGCTCTCGCTCATGACTTGCCCCCCCTCCCTTCACTACCCTTCCCTCGTAGACACCAAAGAATCTTCCTTTGACTATGAAAGCTGATTCTTGACTGTTGGTACCAGTGATCACATACAATCCTTGTCCCTGTGTGGTTGACTGATGTCACTCACCATAACGTCCTCCAGGTGGCTCACAGATGGGCCTCTCTTTTACCAGTGTGGTTTTCCATTGTGCGTGCCTACGGAGCCCAGTTTACTTACCCATGCTGCCGCGGATGGGCATTGAGGTTGTTTCCGTCTGTTTGCTACTGAGAGCTGTCCTGTGACATCATGGCAGTGCGTATATCTATTTGTGTTTACACGTTTCTCATCAATTGTGGACATTATTAAACTTCTTAATATTCAAAAGTCTGATGTGCAAAAATAGTAACTGATTTGTATTTGCATTTCTTGGGATGTGAGTAAGATTGATTTTTTAAAAAGACCTGATTAATGACTATTTATTCTTCCAAGAATAGTCTGTCTTTGCTCATTTTTCTATTAGGCTATTATCTTTTCTTTAATTATTTATAAGAGTTTTCTGTGTAAAATTAAAATGGTGCTTTCCATATAATTGCAGATTTTCTTTTAAGTTTTCTTTGTCTTTCAAGTTTCTCTCTTTTTTTTTTTCTTTCAAGTTTCTCCATGGCACTTTTTCTCTACTAGTTTTTAAAAGGTTTTATTTTGGTAAAAAAAAAGGCATGCAATAAAATTATTTTCAACTCAAAAACTTTACTCCTCAGTGATCTTGGCTGCATTCATCATATTGCATAACCATCAACACTATCAATATTCAATTATTTCACCACCATTCACAAAATCCCCATGCTCCCTCTGCTAACGTCCCCCTGCCCCTCTCCTTGTGTCTGAAAGCCACATGCAGACTTTGATCTTTACACTTTTGTGTATTTCACATAAGTGGAATCAAATGATATTTGTCCTTTTGTGATTGATTTATTTCACTCAGCATGGTATTTTCAAGGTTCAGCCCTGACATAGCCTATCTTCTTGATGACCAAGTATAAACAGACCCTTGTATACATAGACCACGTTTTGTGATCCATTCATGTGCTGATGGGCATTTATGTTGTTTCCATCTTTGGCTATTGTGAATACCATTGCAGTGGACATTGATGTATAACCTACAAATTTCAATGCAATCAAATTTATTCATGTTTTCTTTATATATGTTTTGCTTTCGTGTCATGGTTCGATTGATGTGCCCCACTTGAAACCTATAAAAATTTATATGGTCTCTACCTGGCATTAATTTAAATGTAAAGCATAATGGTAGAAATTGAGGCCAAAATGTTCAATAGTATTATTAACCTAAACTTCTCTTATAATCAATTTGCATATGTATTAGGGTCTATGTGGACTCTGCTATTATTTAATGATTTATTTCTGTATCAGTGTTAGTGGTACATATGTTTAATGCACTTATTTGCTAACTGAAAGGATAAAAGTTCTAGTCCATACAGTAAAGACTCAGAAAAAAGGCCTGCTGATCATCTTCTGAAAGACCAGCTGTTGAACACAATCATACACACATAGGGTTGCCATGAATGGAGTAAACTTGACAGCAACTGGTTTAACACATTATTTTACCTGTCATAGCTTTGTAATCTATTCATATTATACTATCCTTTATTATTTTTCCTCAGGAGAAAGATGGGGCTGTCTACTCCCATCAAGAGCTACAGTCTCAGAAACTCACAAGGGCAGTTCTTCCCTGTCCTATTGGGTCACTATGAGTTGGCATCGACTCAATGGCAGAGTTTTTATTATTCTTATATCTTCTGCTTAAAGGCTCCCTGTATGTGTGTGTGGAGACCTAGCGACTCAAGGGCAGAGCAGGTGAGCAGCACCATGGACACCGAGCTCTTGTTTGGAGGAAGGTGCGAAGACGTTCCTGGGGACCTCTGGCTGTGGGACAGCCAAACTGACTACAGGCTGTCCTTCCAGTCCTTGTGCAGGAGTAACTCAGAATAGAGCCCCCGGAAGACACTGAGAATCAGGAACTCTGGGATGGAGGCCCAATTTGGAGGAATAGAAAAAAAAATCATAAAAGTCTCAGTTTACCTGCCTAAAACTGGGGATGATCCTGCTTGTGCTATATGAGTATGATAGGGATGGACTAATTCAACCAGCATCTGTGAGGCTTTGCATGTTCTAGACATGGTGGTATCATTATTGTACACAGGTTGTTGCTTTCATGTCCGTGGCAGGTAGGAGGGGAAAGGATGTGGTAACTGTGCTAGTTAGGTTTTGAGTCACCTGGGATGGGCTAGGATTCTCAGTAGTTTGACAGGAGGACCTTCTCCCACCATGTAATCTATCATGATGCAATCAACTCCATGATGGGATCCGATGTGAGCAACCAAGCAGTTGTGGGGAGAGTGGGGTGCAGCGCTTCCCCTTTAATCAGGGCCCAGGTCTGCTACAATTGGAAAGAAGTTTTATCTAGGGTGTGGCTCACTCTTATTTAAGGAGACTTCGTGGGAAGGCTTCTCTCCTCTTGCTCTCCTGGATCCTGCATCCGTCTCATCGACTTCTGGTTCTTTGGACTCACACCAACAGCCTGCTATGTTGTCTTCCAACTTTGGCTCCATTAGATTCTGCAGCCACAAGCCTGACCCATTGACCTTGAATTATCTGTTTCTGCTTCTACCAACTTGTGGTCTTCCTGCTTCCTGGTTGATCATCCCCAGCAGCCAGCTCTGTGGATCAGGGAAACCGCTTAACACCTGATGCATGGACTGGAACTGGTCAGGACTTGCCTGCTTCTACCACTGGGTGAGCTACTTTCTTGATATGTAGATCTAAGCATCAGTGGTTTTGCTTCTCTAAAGAACCTACCACATTTAGTGAATAACTGCAGCAGAACCAAGTCAAGGGATGGGGGAAGAGCGGTGGGCATTGGGGACATATAGACACCCCATCACAAGCAATTTCCCTCAGTCTCTCTTTGAATCAACTGCTAGCACAGTAACTGACCAGTGTGTCCTTTCCTCACCTCCATCACCTGCCCCGCTGCTAACACATGCTTCAGAGGCCCAGCATACTTCTCTCACCTTGAATCAGATGGGCACTGTGTGAACCATGGAGTGGTACCCATGGTGCCAGCCAGTGCACCTGGATGGCCATCTGCCTTTAGAATCCTGCTCCTGCAAGGTCCTCCATGCTTCTCATCAAACTGTGTCCCATGATGAATAAGCTTCCACCCTAGATATGGCCCATAGTGTGTGTGTGTGTATGTGTGTGTCTGTATAAAATAGGCAGGCATTTATGGTTGACTTCCCTGGATGCATCCAGGTGCAGAGTCACTTTTGTTCCTGGTTGTCCTACACCCATCTCCCTTTCTTGTAGTAATAGATGCCCTCGCAGACGCCTGGCAAAGGTGCCTCGGCATCCGTGCTGAGCATTCCCGATCCGATGCCTGTGTTTCGCTGAGACCCGCAGGCCGTTGCGCCTGGTTTATACCAGCGCTCTTTCCCAGGACCATCCTGTTGGGTTCCTGCGTCTCCCCTCTCTCGCTGTCCTTGTCGGTTTGACTTTTTAAAAGATGTACAGCTGGAGAACGTGGTGAGACTTTAGGTAGGTGTGAACACTGCAATGTGCTAAAAGCCTGTTCTCGCCCAAGGGAAAGAGTCTCGGCCGCTCATTTCTTCCTGAGACATCCCTGTGGTCGGTCGCCCTGCTGGTCTTGAGGATGCTGGTCACATTTAGACAATGGCACCTTTCTTTCTCTCTTTTCAATGCACTGCAGCTTGGTAGGCAGAGCAGATCTTTATCGTCTTGTCCCCAGCCCCTCCCTCCCTCCCTTCGGTTCTGCTCCAACCCCAGTCACTCGTAGAGGGCACTTCCGTGGGGCCTCATTGTGAGCAGACCTGCCTGCGAGGTGTCAGCCATGAGAACAATGGACTCCACATGCTATTGATTTCATGACAACCATCACTGCTCGGGATTGATCTAATGTTTTCATTACACTAAAAAGGCTTTAACAAGTTCATTGAGAATGAGGCCAGGGTAAAGAGCTGGTCGCTTGCGCTCCTGTCGCTGAAGGATGGTGGCCCTGAGGACTCCTGCAATGACAGAGACTCTCTACTGCTGTACCCCGCAGCCTTACCTTGTCAGTGCTTGCCCTAAAGGAGGCCAGAGGCTCAGGGTCTCAGCTCTGAGAGCCCTCTTCTGGGTCAGCCCTTTGATTTAGAAATGCAAAGGCGCGTGCCTGCGTTCTTCACAGTGTGGCGGTCTTCGCCATGTGGCTCACTGATAAGCTAGGTGCCTCCTGTTTCCAATTGTCCCCCTCCTCAGCGCCTTGCCTCTTTCTCCCCTCTCCCCAGTCCCTGCCTCTTTCTGCTCTAGGGTTTCCACCGTGGGAAAGCTCTCTGCCTTGCCTGGGACGAATTCTGTGTCTGCAGGGCCAGAGCCTCAGCTTCCCTGCCTTTTGACTCTGCAAGGATAGTTCTCGAGGGAGCTGGCATGCAAGACTAGACTTCGGAGACTCACTGACACCAAACTGCTTCTTGGGCCCCTAAGACTTGCCACTTGCCCAAACCAGCCCTGCACTCCCTGCCCAGACTGCTGAATGGACCCTCCATTTGACCTGGGCCGACCTGCACTGTTTGGGCCCCTCCCACGGGGGGAGGGGGTCTAACCTCAGGCCCCAGCTGGTCCATCTACTAGCGGTGAAGTGTGAGGCCCAGGTTTTGCTGGGTTTTGTTCACTTTCCCTGCTCTCAGCATGGTGGTTCGCACCGGCTTTTCCTCTCTTCTTCGGAGCCTAAAGTTCACACGTGACTCCATTAGGACAGGCCGGACTGGTCGATGGAAATCAATGACCCCCCTGAGCTTAGGGGGCCACTGAAGTTGAGGTGGTAGCCCTCGCCCGGCCGCGCCCTTCCTTGCCCCACGGCGACCTACCTGTGTGCGCTGCTCGTCCTCAGGCAGTGGGCCAAGAGCTGGGGAGGGTCCAGGGCTGGGGATCAAGGGCTTCTCACCAGGGTGAGATACAGCACTTCTGCTCACAGTGCACCTGCCGGAGGAGGCATTTGGTTCCGCTCAAACACAGGGGAGCCACGAAGTAAACTCTTGGCATGGGCCTGCAGAATGGAGAGTGGGGGCTAACCACTGGGCAGCATGGATGGCTGCCATTAGCAGGGGACCATGCTTCCAGAGCTGCACCCAGGCCTGAGCACTATGCCGGGCTGCCAGATGCAGTTAGGCATCGGCTTGCTTAGTGGGGGTAAGGTTAGGTTGCTTAATAGGGTTGCTAGGATTCAGAATTACCTCCATGGCAGCGGGATTTTATTGTCGATATCAAGTTAGACCCATCTGCATTTGCTTAAAGAAAATGAAAATATTTGGGAATCTTTCTGTTCGGACAGCTTCCCTGTGCTGGAACTGAAAAACAATAACAAACAAGTAAACGGCATCTAACCTGTTCCAGTTTCGAAGCTTTTCACTGGCTTGGGCATACATTATAAAGGGGCATCTGTCCACTATGACCAGTGAAATGACTCTGAGGTTATGGGGCAGTTAGGACGTACCTGCAGAAACCAGTCCTCTGGATGCCCTCCGTTCCCATCTTTCAGCTCCCATTCAGACACTCAGTTATTTATTTATCACGGTGTCAGTCAGCTACCACATCTCAATGGCATGTCTCTCACCCATTTGCCAGGTGACTGGGGGTCAGCTGGGCTAGCCACGGGGCCAGGTCTGCTTGTCTGTGCCTCATCCTCCTGTGACCAGGGGGGGTGAGCTGCCATGCTTTCTGAGTCGGGGAGTGCCTGGGCAGAGGGTTCATGCACTTGGCTGTGGTCCAGCAGGTTGGAATGGAAGTGTGTGTCCCTCCAGAAGCGCCTCAGAAGAAAGGCCTGGTGATTGACTTCTCTAAATGTAGCCGTGGACAACCCTATGGAGACAGTCAGTCACAAAAGGATAATTGCTGACTGAGACCACTGCTGTAAGCCAAATCTTGGCTGAAATCATATTTGTAATCCTTCATTTTGGTCTCCCAAGCAGTGCGGTGGCATGTCTGTCTAATGCTTGTGAATCATCTATCACTCCCTTATGTGTACATTTCAAAACCACTTCTTAGATATGAAAATAATAATAATTTATCAAGGGGTCACGAGGGTAGGAGGAGGGGAGGGAGGAAAAAAGAGGCACTGACGCCAAGGGCTCAATAGAAAGTTAATGTCTAAGAAATAATGATGGTAACGTAGGTACAAATATGCTTGGAACAATTGATGTATGGATTGTTCTAAGAGTTGTGAGAGCCCCCAATAAAATGATCTTTTAATAAAAATTAATAAAAACCACTTCTTCAAAAGAGACCCCACCTCTGCTGGGGTCAGTTTTTCATTTAGTGGGGAGTGAGAGAGAGAGGACCAAGCAGTTCTGCCAAGAAGCATTGTCCTGCAGGCACACCAGTTTAATAAACATTCGTGCAGGTGGGGGGGGGTTCAGTGAACTTCAATGGTAACTTATGACCAGAAGAGCGGGGGATATGTCAGGCTCAGTGAAGTGGATGCCCCTTCTGTAGCTGGGTAAACTAGGAAGTGCCGCCTGTCCTTGGGGGGAAAAAAGGCTAACATTACTTGCCTAGATCCCAAGTTGAGAATTTACACTGAATGATGTTTCCAATCAGGCATTTTGGGCTAAATTTCCTCAGTGTGCTATAGGCTACCTGGACTTCAAATGTGGCTTTTCGGGGTGTACAGCATTCTTCATCAACCACATCGGAAGGATCTGATTTGGAAACCCCTCTAAGTAGATGCCTTAACCTGAAACCCATCTGTTCCAGATATGAAAAGGACTGAACTTCTCCTTGGGACTTACAGCTAGAAAACTCTAGCATGAGAAGAAACAGGCGACTGCTATTTCAACATCTGGAACTTTGAAATCATTGAATTTTGCTTCCGATCCCTTGCTTTTAAAGTTGGCAACTTAATGCCAACATCTATTTGCTATTTTCATATTTTCTTTGCTTCTTGTGACGTCTTAGTTCTGTAGTCATGGGTTTGCCTTAGTGAATGAGCCTCATTGAAATGTTTGCCTGGGATTAAACTCTCGTTGTTTTCTTCAGCATTGTTCAGTCACTTAAGTTTGTATCTGATCTGGGTCCAGAAGAGGACGTGGAACAAAGACATCATTGCTGACGTCAGGTGGATCTTGCCTGAAAGCAGAGACTCCTAGAAAGATGTTTACTTGTGTTTTATTGACTATCCAAAAGGCATTTGACTGTGGGTGGTCTTGAGAGGAATGGAATTCCAGAGTGCTCCGTGGTGCTCATGCAGAACTTGTACACGGATCAAGAGGCAATAGGATGGACAGAACAAGGGAATACTGCGCCTTTCTCAACAAGGAAAGGTATGCATCAGGATTATATCTTCTCACCATACTTATTCAGTTTGTAAGCAGAGAAGCTGAATTATATGATGAAGGAGGTGTCATCAGGATTGGAGGGAGGCTTATTAACAACATGTGATATGCAGATGACACAACCTTGCCTGCTGAAAGTGAGGAGGACTTGAAGCTCAAGGATTGTAGCCTTCAGTGTGGATTATGACTCGCTATAAAAAAGGCCAAAATACTCACAACTGGACCTATAGGTAACATGATAAACATAGAAAGAGTTGAAGTTGCCAAAAATTTTATCCTGCTTGAATCCACAATTAATGCTCATGGAAGCAGAAGTCAAGGGATCAAAAGACATATTTAATTAGACAAACCGGTTGCATGACACCTTGTTAAAGACTTGAAAAGTAAGGATGTTCCTTTGAGGACTAAGGTATGCCTGACCTAAGCCATGATCTTCTCAGTGGCCTCGGATGCATGTGAAAATTGGACACTGAATAAGGAAGACGGAAGAAGAATGGCAGCATTTCAATGATGGTGCCGGCTAAGAATGTTGAAAGGAACATGGACTGCCAAAAGAACAAATAGAGCTGTCTTAGAAGAAATACAGCCAGAATGTTCCTTCAAGGCAAGGATGGCAAGAGTTTGTCTCAGGTACTTTGGACATGTTGTCTGGAGAGACCAGTCCCTGGAGAAGGTCGTCATGCTTGGCAAACCAGAGAGACAGCAACAAAGAGAAGGATCCTCGGCAAGATGGATTGTCATAGTGGCTGCAACCATGGACTCCAACATAAGCACAGCTGTGAGGATGGCGTGGGCCTAAGCAATGGTTTGTTCTGCTGTACACAGGGTCACTCTGAGTTAGAATGGATCCAATAGCACCGAACAACAACAATCTATATTCCTCATGAATATTTAAATTATATACCATTGGCTAAATTAGACACTATGATTCAAATGACCAAATGTCCCCTGCAGGGGACACCTATATCATTCCTCAAGGAGCTGATCATGCTGCTTCTAAAGCAGACCAGGGATAGATCAACCTTCGCTTTATGAAGGGATTTTGAGCTCACACTAATTAGAAGCCCAAATCTAAGAGCAATTAGTTCTTATGGTGTGACCCTGCACAATACTTGCCCACATGAAGTGATCGTTGAAGACATGGATGCGATCACAAAATATGGTGAAGAAAGTGTATGGTGCCCAGCTATCAGAAAGAATAGATTTAGAGTCGTAAAGGCTAGTTTTAAAATAAGCGGATGTTTAGTGAGGTGTTACTAGGGGCTGAGGGCAGGAGTGAATGGCAGTTATGGCTGAAGGGGTCTTAAATTTCTGTTTGGGGTAATAAAAATCTTTTGGGGTGATGAAAACCTTTTGGAAATGGATAATAGTAGTTATAATTACTGCCTGTCCATGTTAGGTGGACAAATATATATCAGTGAACGTGTACAACACTTGTCCTTTTATGTTTAGCTTATGTCATTCAGCACCATGTTTTCAAGGTTCATCTGATGACAGTGCATGTGTCAGAGTTTCATTTCTCTTTATGGGTGAATAATATTCCATTGTCTATTCAGACAGCGCTTGTTGGACACTTCAGTGGTTTCCACCTGTGGGCCATTGTGGATCATGCAGTGAGCGTTACTGTTCCCATGGGCCTTGAAGTAAGTGGTACGTACCATTCCAGGGCTGATTCGGGTAGTTGTCCAAATGGTTGAACCAGGGGCTTGTACGGCTGCTTCCTCTTCCTCTATTTGCTTCCTCCTTGTTCCTTCCCTCAGCCCTACCTTGCTAAAAATCTATCAATTTTTGATGTAGGCTTTGGGATATGTGGAGCTCTGGTGGTGGAGTGGGTGATGCATTGGGCTGCGAACCATATGGTCCATGGTTTGAAACCGCCATCCACTCCATAGGAGAAAGAGGGCTTTCTACTCCCGCAGAGAATTACAGTCTCGGACACCCACAGAGGCTGTTTGGCTATAGGGTGTCCATGAGTCGGATTCTACTCGATGGACGGCACACTGTGAGATATGTTGGAATGTGGCTTGCTTTATGTTGAGATATGCTGGAGATATTGGGATGTGGCTCGATAGTGACATTTTACTTGGGTTCACCTTTCAGCCTGGACCAGCGGCCCCATCCTGGAGACGATGACCACTTTAATCAATGTTAATGCAAGAGAGGACAGGGGCATGGAGTGGTCTGCCGCACTGTGCCTAAACCCCAGCGCATGCAGGCCTGCACCTGTGTCTGGACCAGAACATATTAAAATGTACTGTCTTGTGAGAGAGACCGGGTCGCCTCCGAAGTGGTGAGCAGCCATCAGGGACGTGAGGGTTCTTCTTTGTTGTGCGACAGGTGGGTCTCCTCCCGCAGAGGGGCTTTGTCACTGATCTGGAGATGCTGGTTTTCCTGACAAGCCAACACACCCGAGTGGGATTCGCTGACTAGATTCCGCCCCAGCTTCCTCTCAGCGGAGCCAGAGGCCTTCCCTCAGGCAGGCCAGTCCGGATCTTAGTTGGAACTGACTTTGGCACCTTTTGACACTTTATTAGGAAATCGTTTTCTGCCAGGAGGAGAGGGTACACAAGTCCACTGGAGTAGGCAAGAGTCCTTTGATGGGGTCGAGGGGTCCCTGATCGTGGTGGGGCACCTCGATTGCAGCAGCTGCACTCTGTATTAGCAGAGGCCCACTTATTTCTTCATCTGTTTATTAGAACTCATATACATGTGCATGAACATTCCCCCCTTCCCCCACCCCACGACCGCCATCACCAGGCCTTTTTCAAGAGAAATGATTCGGGACTTTGTGGGCATGTCTACAAAACCTAGCCTAAGAATTTTTAGTGCTACTCAGATGTTCTTACCCTCATATACTGAAGGAGTTGCTGGGTCTTAAAGGTCAAGTGCTCAGCTAATGACTGAGGTTGGAAGTTAGAGTCCATCCGGAGGTGCCTGGGAAGAAAGTCCTGGTGATCCAATACCCAAAAATGCAGCCACTGAGCATTCTGCCCAACAGCAGCCAACTGCATTGTCCTCAGAGATCCTCTGCGGGTCAACTGCCCCATCCCTCAAAGACTTCTGTGATGCGATGTCTTCCTAGACCGAAGTCATTTCAGCCCATGCTTGAGACCAACCTGCTTTTGAATCTTGGTTTTGCAGCCCTGGCGAATCGGAAGCAAGGCTTTCTCCTTCAGTCTCTGCATGCACAGAATGAGAAGGGGGACAGTAGCATCTTCTTGTTAGCATGATGCCTGGCAGACGATCCAACCTGTTGTCTTGGTGTCGATCCTGACTCATAACATGACCGTATAGGACACTGTCAAATTGCTCCTGAGGGTTCCCGGGCTGTGGTCTTTGTGGAAGCAGACTTTCTACCTCAGAGCCCATGGTGGGTTGGAACCATGGCCATCCTGTTAGCCGACCATCTTGTTAGCCGCTGAGTACATACATAGCCCCTGAGCCCCCGGGGCTCCATCTTTCCAGACAGCAAGCACTACTAAACTCGAAGCTGTTGTTATGGTGTGTGGTTCTCCAGCTCCCCAGGGATTGTTGGAGGGTTGACTCTCCTGGATGATCTATAATCACATAATAGGTGGTTTTAACTGACGAGGACCCAAGGGGCAGGAACCACACACACTAGCCCTGTCTCATGCTTTATTAAAACAACAACAACAAAGACCAGGCATGTGATAACTAACTTGTTCTAGAATTGTTCTTAAGATTGTAGGAAGTTTCATATAGGCAAAATTTAATAATCAACAGAAAAAGGAGGATTTGAATGGCAGTGAAGGTCACTTTTCCGAACCTTAAAAACGAGTAGTAAAGTAAAATGAGAGTGAAATGAATATTCCCTGGAAAATCACCACTACCACCATGTCCCAGTATTAGTTTGTGCTTTTCCTTGGTTTGCTTAAAAGACTATGGAGTAAATATGCCTGTGGTTTAGGTCCCAAGTAGCCAGGCTTTGCCTGTTCATTTATATAATATTATTTGTGAACTTCTTCTTTCTGCCATCCACTCCTCATCCAAAACACTTTAAGATCGTCAGAATGAGTTCTCTTTGTACAGTGACTCTGATTTTAGACCTGGAAAATGTAATTTGGGTTAAAACTCAATGGGGAGTCCCTTACTCGGATGGGTTGCCTTGGTGATGTGTGAGAGGAGGGGAGATTAATGGCCTGATGGTATTTGTAAGAGCCTCTGGTTGTGTTTTGCTTCAGCACCAGCTGGTGGAACCTCCTCTTTCCAGCACTCCCCCACTCCCACCTGCTGACTCTGAATCACTGCCCGGCTCTGACTATTCTAAAGACAGTGTCCCTCTATCTTTGGGGCAGGCATCATCTTGCTAACAGACCCTTATTTTGTTCAGCTATACAGTGGCCAAGGCTGCACGGGACAGGTTGCACACTGCCTAGCCCCAGAAGGCAAATCACAATCGATGTCAGTCCAACATAATGGTTTGATGTCCGGTGATTGGATTAGACCAGGGCATGTGACATCACCTGGCCCGTGAGGTCTGAGGCAGTCTGCTGGAAAGGGTGAAGGGCTAGAATGTCTCCATTTTGCAAAAGAGATGAAAACACCTATCTAGACCCTCGCCTACAAGCTTCTCTTCGTGTCTCATGCACCGTAGTAATGTCACACGCGCGCACCAGACCATTCAGTTGGCAAGGGGACTGGAATTATTTTGACTGAATTAAACCAGGGAGGAGCCGCCCTGGTCCATGGACACTTGTGGCTGCCGAGAATGGAATCCATAAGCAATGTTTTACTCACACAGACCAGAAACCCTTTGCCTTTGAGTCAATTCCGAGGCCCAGCGTTTCTGGGCCTGGACATCTTTATGAGAGCAGACAGCTTTATCTTTCCTCCCCAAAGGACCTGGTGGGTGTGAACAACCCACCTCGTGATTAGCAGACCGCCTAACATAAATAAGAACACAGGCCCGAAATGGTGGTTGGGAGACAACCCAGGATGTCTGCCATATCTGATGTATACAGTGCACTGCCAATCCCATTGACCGGTAGCTCCTAAATACTTGAATGGGTTGACTCCTCCATCTCCTAATCCCAGTCACGGTCTCTCTCCTTTGGATTCTGCGGTAGGCTATTCACCAGTGGGCCTTCGCATGGCTGGTTCCCTTACTCGTCTGCTATCCTAAGCTAAGCTGAAAAGATCATAAAAAGGCAAATCTCAAGTTGTTCCTGACTTAACATACTGCAGTGGCATCCACCTACCTTAAAATCCAGATGTCATTCCATAAGGACTCTACCTGGTCTGGCCCCCGCCCAGCTCTTCAGCGTTGGCACACCCGCATGCTTCCCCTCCTCTTCCTCCAGGTCGACTGACTATTTTAAACCATTGTTTTCCAAGTTCTCCCTGCCCATTTCCACTAGTATGTCTTTTACAGATACTGTGCCATCTCCCAAGAGCCTTGTTCCCTCCCCGCTTCTCCGGTTAATGCCCGCTCATCCTTCAGGTCGCATCCAGCCATTGCTCTTAGGGAACCCCCGCCCCCACCCAGCCCAATCTTACCCGACCAGGCCAAACTCATTCTCAGCAGCTGCCAACTGCTGTGCCATCCACCCCCAAACTCAGTGACTGAAAGCTTCAAGTGATCCTTTCTCACTCTGCCAGCGGGCTGACGGGGTGGTTCTCCTGTTGACCTCACTGTGCTCACTGCAGCTGTGGCCATGCATGGCCTCACACATGTCTGGGCCTTGGTGCTGGCTTGAGCTTGTCCCCTTTCTTTGTGGGCACGCATCATTCAGTGGTCTTCACTGGCATCCCATGAGGGCATAGCTTCAAGGCTTCTCGGGCCCGTGTACAACTTTCTACCACATCCTATGAGCCAAAGAAGTCAGTGGGCAGGCAAGACTTGGGGTAGGGGTCCAGATTCCACTTCAAGATGGGATCAAGAGAATCAGCTGTGGTTCCCTTTTTATTCTACGGCACCACCCACACACGTTCTCCGAACACTGTGAAGTTCTCCTTTGTTAAGCTTGTCCCTGCTACCCATGATGGTGGCAAGGACTTCAGCTCTGCTGGCCAAATAGTGAAATGCTTGGCTGCTCACTGAACGTACAGACCCATCACCTGGCTCCGTGGGATCCAGACCCGGTCATCGGCTTCCTTAATGATCACTGTGGGTAAAGCCTATGGGGCAGTTCGAGTCTGTTATGTGGGGTTGCTATGAGGCAAATGTGACTGGATGCCATTCAACCACCACCGTCTTATCCTAAACCACTACCTGGTAACTAATGTGTGTCAGGATAGATCTGTGCTCCATAGGGTCTTTAGCCAGGTTTTCTCTGGAATTCCCTTTAGGTGAACTCAAACTTCCAACTTTTTAGTTGACAGTTGAACACCTTCACCACTGACATCAGCCAAGGGCTCTGGCCAGAAGATAATAAATGCTTAAATATGGGTTGAAACACTTAATGAGTGAAATCCAATTATGCCCTAGCTTAACTTGAAAAGGCAGCCTTGCTGCAAATGAAGAAAATTGGTAAATTAAACGTCTCTCAGACATTTGTAACAATTTAACACACATAGAAAAATTAGGGATATGGAATGTTATATAACAATTTTTAAATGATGGAGCAAATTACCATATGAAAAATACTTATGAGATGGAACCAAATGAGAGAAAGAATACTTCATTTTATCATCATGTCTTCCTACCAGTCAAGTCATCTCCCATCTCACCTCTTCCCACTGGCACATGCTGCCGGGTCCCCAGAACAATCTGCCTCGATCTCAGCCTGGCCAACTCCTATTGTTTCTCGAGATTCTGCTTAAACATCACTGCTTCCAGGAGGCTTTCTCTGAGACCCCCAAGTTATTGTGCCTGCTATAACGTTTCCTCCTCCTGTTTTCTAACACTTAGTTCTTAGCTTGTTCGTGCCGCATTCCCAACTAGAGTGTAAACTCCAGGAGGGTACTGGCTATCTGTCTGCACACTGCTGCTCTGTTACATCTGGCACAGCGCATGGCCAGATGAGGAAGGGAGGAACGAAAAGAATGAAAGACGCTATTCCATTTGGGGAGTGGCGAAGCCCTGGTGGCAGCGTGGTTACGTGTTGGGCTATTCACGGAAAGGTCAGCAGTTCGAAACCACCAGGCCCTCTGAGGGAGAAAGAGGGAACGTTTTACTCCCATAAAGAGTTACCATCTCAGAAACTCAAGGGCAATTATACCCTGTCCTGTAGGGTCGCGATGAGTTGGCCATGAGTTTGGTGTTCTGCTTTAGTTTTTCCTGACCAACAGACACTGGTGCTCAGCCCAGCTCCGTTGAGTGTGGTGTGGTCCTCATTGGCTCTTCCATCTCTTTTGGAAGGCCCAGGCTACTCCTGGGTCAACCTGGTGATGAAAAGGACTACGGGGCTTCACACAGTCCATGGCTCAGCCTTCCTCAGTACCGTCTCAGGCTCTCACTACAGCTCTCCCTACACTTCTGTGGCCGAATGTGGAAGCAAAGCTCCAGTGGCTGCCATTTCCACTGGCAGGAAGGTGGGGGTGGGCTGGCAGTGGATCCACCTCTCTTCAGGACATTTATGTCTGCTCTCCCTGATCTCATTCAAGGGTTTTCTTCATCTACAGGGGTTCAAGCATGATTAAGCCAGAGACAGACATTTTTACGTGGTGGGAACAGGTAGACTTTGAATAATTCTGATGTCTATACCAGTACCTTGCTCATCAAAAGTGCTAAACAATTGTTTATTTTGTAAGTAAATCACAGACTGGGAGGCACCATAGAAAATGGTCCCTATCCCCTATTATGGATTAAATGTGTGTTATAATCCTAAACTCCTATGCTGCAGAATGTAATCCTGTTTCAAAACAAGATTTTCTTTGTTCTGTTAATTATATCATGCCCAAGTATGGTGGGTTCTAAATCCAATGGCTTTGGGGTTATAAAAAGAGAAGGTTTGACACAGAGATGCACATGAGGGGAAGACAGATGCCATGTGGTGGCGGTCACCCAGGCTGATGATTAGCATTGGGTGTCAACATGGTCAGGCTGTGTTTCTCTGGTTTGGCAGGTATGCAGCGATGTAACCATCTCCCAGGATGTGATCGCAATGATGAGCCCTGATCTGATATAAGGGCATAGGGTGGCAGGAAGCAAGATGGATTGACACAGTGACTGCAGGACTAGACTGTGTTTTGTTCTGCTGGATGCAGGGTGATGTGAGTCAGAACTGGGTAGAGGCTGCGACACGCTTCATCCAGTCACAGCCATGATCCAAAGTAAAGGGAGGTTCCTAAGGGGTGTACCCATTTATATGTGGCTTGTACTTTGTATGTGTGACTCACACTGTGTATGTGTGGCTCGCACTGTGTATGTGTGGCTGCCGTGGCAAAACTCTCCAGCGCTTTGATCACTCTGGATCCTGCATCTGGCTCTCATCATCTGACCTTCAGTTTCCAATCTTGGGATACATTAGCCTCTGCAGCCTATAAACCACCATCCTTCGGTTGGGCTTGTTGATCTTGATAGCCCCTGAGGCTACATGAGTCAGGAGAAGCCTTGTCTAGCCTGATGTTTGACCTATAGACTTGGGACCTGCCAGTCTCTACAACTGTGTGACCCATTTCTGTGGGATAAATCTCCTCTCTCTCTCTCTCCATATATAATCTTAACTGGTTTTGTCCATCTAGAAAATCCAGTCTAAGACAATAAGCCATGGGACCAAGGAAAGCTCCAAGCTACTGACAAGGAAGGAGTCAACATGACTGAGACTCACATGTGGACATCTTGCCTTGCGATATGTGAGAAAACCAAGTTCTGTTCTTTAAAGGCCCCACTTGGGCTGCTTCTGTTATGGCAGCACCAGGGTACTAAGACATACCTTTTCTGTTATTTATCATCACGCCCTCCCGAGGGGTGCTGGGAAGACGGGAATGAGCTCATATTGTGCATCTTCTGATCGGGGCAGTCGTTCAGTGCCATACAGTCATACATAGGTCCCTGGGCCCCATCCAGACCCCCTGACTCAGAGTCTCCACCATAGTGACCCAGGAAGCTCTAGGTTTCGCAGCTCCTCGGGTAGTTGCAATGGTCTCCTCAGGTTTCAGGCTAACAGACTCTAGAGGAAAGCCCGCATTGTCTGTGGACCCAGGTGGGCCCAGTTTCTTCATTCACTGCAGAGGTCAAGAGTAATCTAGGTGCCCAATGAGCTAACTTTAGGAGCTACATCAGTTCCTTTCCATCGTCCCCAATTAAACACAAGCACCTTTGACAGCATGGACTCTGACCTACACCTCTTCATGCCCTTGTGCTTTGCTCATAACCTTGAAAACAGCAAGTGCCCGAACATTTGATGGTTCGTTAGCCTCTAGTGAAGTATAGTGCGTGGGAGCCCTGGGCAGAAAGCGGCGCTGTGCTGTGAATGGTTACCAACATGCCAATGGAAGGTGGGCCAGGGACCACTAATTTCTAGCATTTGCTGAGTTCTGTGAAGTAAATAAGGAGTCTTGGGGAAGTAAGTGTTGGGCTGCTAACCACAAAGTTGGCAGTTCAAAGCTATTAGTCAGAATGGACTCAATGGCAGTGGGTGGTGGTAGGAGTGAGTTGTGTCCTTTCCCCTTGGCTATTTGTCGGCTAAGGCTTCTGGTGATGCTTTGCCTTTGATGTGGGGCTGCTGACCACCAGGTTTGTAGCTCAAACCCACCAGCCATTCTGTGGAAGCAGGCTGAGGCTGCCAGCTTCCTTAAAGTTTTATAGTCTTCGCAGAAGCCCTAAAAAGCAGTTCTACGCAATGTCACTGTGAGTTCAAATCAGCTCGAAGGCAGTGGGTTTGTGTTTGGGGGTAAGGGGTCCTGGTGGCACTGCGAGTTAGACACCGGGTTGCTAAATGCAAAGCTGGTTCAAACCCATCAGGGACTCTGCAGGAGAAAGAGGCGGTTGTAGATTTACAATATTGGAAACCTTGAATGGGTCAGAATAGACTAGAAGGCAGTGGTTTGGACTGTTTTGTGTTATTTGCTGTCATAAGGAGCCTTGGTGACATAGTGTTAAAGTGCTCAGCTGCCAACTAAAAGGTTCACACCCCCAGGTGCTCCTTGGGAGGAAGATGCGACAGTCTGCGTCTGAAACTGCCCTGTGGGGCAGTTCTACTCTGCCCTAAAGGGTCCCTGTGAGTTGGAATTGACTCAGCTACAGGGGCCGTGTGATAGATGCCACAGGGAAGGTGGTGGCTCCGTGGTAGATTTCTTTCCTTCTATGCAGGAGAAAAGTGAACCAAATTTCTGACATCAAGTTGATGCCTACCCAGAGGGACTCTGTGGGACAGAATAGAACTGCTTCGATGGATTTCTGAGACTTTAACTCTATGGAAATAGAAAGCCTCCTCTTTCTCCCACAGAGTGGCTGCTGGCTCTGAACTGCCACCCTTGTGATTAGTAGCCTGACTCATAACCACAGCGCCACCAGGGCTCCTTTCCAAAAGACCCATTTACATGGGTCAAAAGGAAGACCAAATGATAAGGTCTTACATTTTAGCCTAACTACATCTGCCATAAGCAACTTTACAGTGCTCTCTGAGAGCAAGGCGACTCTTATCTCCACGATGCTCAGAGGGGATTCACCAGGGCCTTCATCCATGTGGCGACCCTGCTAATGGATTTGGGGCTTCCACTGTTGTCTATAGCCTTCTGCAAACTGGGTGACAGTGAACAAGTTTTAACAGAATTTTCAGACTAAGATAGACTAGGAGGAAAGGCCTGGTGACCAATTTCTAAAAATCAGCCTGTGAAACACATGTGACTCATCATGGTGGCGAGGGGCTAGACAGTCTTTTGTCCCATTGTGTATAGAGTCACAGAGTCAATGGCAGCTAACACCCATGTGATGACATGGATGAGACCCTGGATGGCGCAAAGAGGTAACTGGCCTGGCTGTTCACCGAAAGGCTGGAGGTTCAGGTCTACTCAGCGATACCTCCAAAGAAAGGACCGGAGAATTATTTCCAAAATATCAGCCATTGAAAGCCCTACGGAGCCCAGTTCCACAAGGAAGCAGATGGCATCCCCAAGTGTTGGCATCAATCTGTGGCACCTGGATTCCCAGTTATGTGTTGTCTGCATCACCTGCTCCTTCTCACCAGCCACTTGGAGATGGCTCCAGCCCTCTGCCCGGAATTCGACCGCCATCCTTCCCCTTCTCCAAATCTCCCTCCAAGAAAGAGAAGCCGGGAGAGAGGACACGAGGCAGGCAGCATGGCGAAGGCTGGTACCGGGCCCAGCTGGGAGGAGGGCCTGCCCTCTGGCAGGAATGTGACCTGCCAATCTCGTGCTGCTGCTCCGCTCCTGCTGGCTGGTCTAATAAACTCTAAACTCCAGTGATTTAAGTGAAGATTTCAGATTAACATTTAAATTAATGCTGGACTCGAAATCCAGAGGCCCAGGTCGCTGATGTGACTCTGTTAACTTGCTCTGTGACCTGGGGCAGAAATGTGAAATTATCCTTTCTCATAGAGCCACCCTCCGTGGGGAAGCCAGGCTGTGCCGACCTGGCAGCCCTCTTAGCCCGACTCTTTTGGAAGACCTCCCTGGGGAGCCCTGGGCTTGACCCTTCCCAGGGTGCACCCTTCCTGCCCTTAAGGTGGTGGCTCCTGGCTGCGGAGAACAGAGAAGAGGAGGACCAGGCATATTCTCTGGGAAGCTCTTGCCCCCCTCGGTCCTGCTGGGGTGGAGTGTGGTACCACGGTGGTTCTGGAAGTCCCTGGGGGCTCTCTGCCTTCGGCCCTGTCACAGGAATCAGAATCTGAGATGGCGTTAGGTGTGCAGGATGCTGATCAGGGAGGGGGTCTCCTTCTGCAGGAGAGGATGAAAGTGCGCTTGAGCAGAGGGAGTAGACAGTCTTGCTAAGTCCACAGAGAAACTCAGGAACTCAAATGGCCCTGTCAGACTCGTCCCCACTGGGCCTGGCTCCCTCGTGAGCCACGGGCTGCCTGGTGGGGTATGGTCTCTGCAGGGTCTGACCTCAGGGGGTCTGTTGGGAGCCCTGCTAGTAGTGGGTGATGCACCCTCCCCGAGGGGAATTAGGGCAGCACATAGCTGCTTCTCTCTCCTGCACCTTCCCCTGCCTGTCTGTTGATGTCATCTCCTTGGCCCAAATGTATCTGTGTTGGGGTCCTTCTGCCCCCATGCCCCCAAGTCCTCTCACTTAGTACGGATGGCAGGTCCAGGGACTGTGCAGTTCAGTGGATGCAGCCGCTGAGCTCCACAGTCTCTGTGAGGATCCCTGCCTTTGTCCTGTCTTGGTGTTTTTTTAAGCGCTAGGACTGAGCCAAAGGAACCGGACAGTAATCTAGGAGCCCAGACAGTGCTCGGGTCCAGAGGGCTTCCCCTGCGAGGCACAAGCGAGCCAGAAATATCCGAACTCTCTATCAAGAAATATCCAAACTCTTCTATCAAGCAAAGTGAACAGTCGGGAGAGATGGCCCTGTTTCACGGTGGTGTTGGAAACGTGGATTTCATGATCTGGAGTAAAGCTGACCTGGAGCACGGGAGAGCTCCGGGACACAGGAGGTTCAGGATAATCTGTCAGGTCAGAGCCCGGAATTCCAAGAAAATCCCAAGTGTCCAGATAGGAGAGAGGAGTAAAGAAACCAAGGGACTGGGGCGAGCTGAGTATCTTAAATGCCCGTTTGTTCTTCACGCTGTGGCAAAGGGACACATTCCCGTTTTGTGGGAGAGAAAGCTAAGTGTTCGCCAGTTAAAGTTAGCAGAGCCTAGAGGCAGGATTGGGAGCCACGTCCCCACGCTTCCTCAGTGAGGGCCGCGGGAAGACTCATGGCGAGTTTGTTGCCAGCACAGAGCAGCTTACCAGCATCCCTGGCAGTGCCTGGTTGACAGGTAACCTTCCCACCCAGCCTGCTGCTGCCCCCCAGGCTGCAAGATGCTTATTTTCAAACCGTATCTGCAGGCTGGGGCCGTCAGCCTCCTTTGTAGCAACTGTTCCATCTTCGCACCCAAGAGCCTGTTTCCTTGATATCCTCCGGCTCACCCTAGCGAGAGGCTGGTGGAACAGTCAATCCCATTCCCTCTTCCTCTCCCCACTTGTATTGCCTAAGACTGTACTGCCTTGAACGCCCACTTCTGGTTTGTGCTGTTGCCAAGATCCTCACCGAACTCTATGTTCAGCATTAATATGATCACGTGTGTGTGTGTGTCTTCCCAGGGAAGGCCCCTTGTCAGCCCGCTGGGCCATCAGACATCTAGCAAAGCCCCATAGACTGTGCTTATGGGAAGGCCTGCTACCCTACCAGGTCCCCTCCCCAGGATCTGCTGGCCCCATCTCATTAGGAACTCCCTGCTGGGGAGAAGGAAATGGGACCTTTCTTCCTGATTTCAATCTTGGAAGCTTAGGATGACCTCTGCGGGCAGTAACTTAAAGTAGGAGTGGTTTAAATGTACTAGGATGGAGGAAAGCTGCCCAAGCTGACACGGAAACTCTGCCCTGGGTGGACTCAAACTGCCTGGGAACCCAAGTCCTCTCCACTCTTCATCTGCCATCTCCCAGAAATGTTGCCTGGTCCTAACGATCGAAGGGAGCACCTACCACACCCAGGCTTTCAGCAATGGGGTGGAGGGAGCAGCGGAGCAGGGCAAAGGGCAGAGCCTGCTGTCTCCTGGGGAAGGTTCTGGAAACACGTTGGTGCTTGGCCACGTCAAGCGGCAAAGGAGCTGGGAATGTAGTATTTAATCGGCGTGGTTGAGTAGGTGGCTAAAGTCATTTTAAGAAGGAAGAAGGGGATGGTGGCGGCTGGAGGAGGCTTTTCCTGATTCAGCCACACGGTATTCAGCGCAGATGGGTAAGCTCTGGCATGGATGGGCTCAGCTGGCAACATGGCCGGCAGACCTTCCCGCTTTAACTGGTGGTGGCCTTTGGGAGACTGGCTCTTCTGCTGGCGTGCTCAGGAATGCAGAAGGACTGAGCATCAAGCCTTGGATTTCATCGTTTCATAATAACCAGTTGCCATTGGATCCACCGCAAGCCACAGGCTCCCACATGGGTCACAGTAGAACTGCGCTTCCCTCAGGTTCTAGTGGCTAATGTTTCAGAAGTCCATGATCAGGTCCTTCCTCTGCGACACCTCTGGGCAGATGCCAACCACCAGCCTTTTGTGTACCAGTCCAGCATATTAACTACTTGTACCAAGCGGGGTACAAGCTGGTTACATGAGAGCAGCCAGCTATTGAGAGGCACATGGCTGGGGAAGGGCGGAGTCGTGTGTGGTTGATTCTCTGCCCAGTTTTTGCTATGTCAGGACATGTACTCTTTACAGCCCAGTGCTAGCCATCCTACTGTCATCTTCACTTCACAGATGTGTTTGGAGTGCCTCCAACCCAGGAGCCCTGGTGGTGCAGTGGTTACACTTTGGGCTGCTAACTGCAAGGTTGGCAGTTCAAACCTACCAGCCTTCCATGGGAGAAAGATGAGGGTCTCTACTCCTCTGAAGAGTGACAGTCTCAGGACCCCCAGGGGCCGTTCTAGCCCGGGGTCTCATCTTCCCATACTTTCTGTTGTCATCCACAGAGTTTTCATTGGCTGTTGTTTGGAAGTCGATTCCCAAGCCTTCCCTCTTAGTGTGGACGCTAAGGAATCCAGCAGCGCCACGGAAACCTATCCCCAATAGTTGACCCCGCCAGTACTTAAACTACTAGGCAGGGTGTCCAGCATCGCAGGAGCATGCACGCCGCCACAGCACAGCTTAACGCACCACAGTGAAACTTCAGGATCTCTGTTCAATCCCAAGCATAACTCGTTTTAGTCTTTTTAAAATGTATATGTTTTTAAATAAGAATATAAGACAGGCATGTGGTTAAAAAAACAACAACCAAAAACGAGTGCAGAACAAGTCTAGGAAGAGAAATAGTCTGAGCAGAGCTATCTCTGAGAACTCTGCACACTGTTGCTTGTCACCAGCAGCCAGAGGATGAGCCCCCCCTTCTCATGTGTAGAGTATGAAGGCAATGCTCATCGCCACTGCTAAGGATGGTGCAGAAAGGAGCCGGCTCCCCTTGCCTCTGCCTCCTCTTCTCCTGTCTCACGCCAGCGTGTTTTGTGTCTTGGTTAGCCTGCAGGGCCCTGATGGACGAGGTGGAGTATGACGTCACCAGGGTTCGGCAGAAGAAGATCAAGGTGGGCTCCTTCCGCATCAATCCTGATGGGACGCAGGAGAGGAGAAAGGTAGCGGAAAAGAAATTATGTGCCAGTGTATAATTGCGGATATGGGCAATTACCAACCATTTATCAAAACAGCAGTTGGTCTTAATCTTCTAACCTTTCTCTTGTGCAGGGTCTCAGCTCTAAATTGCTTCTGAGTCCTCGGGGACCCAAAGTAATCTTTAAGCTTGAAATTGAAGTATCTCTCCCAGCACCTAAATTTTGTGTCTTGTCAAGTCAGAAGACATTTTAGCACTATTGTTCATCAGGATAAAAATAGTGCCTCAGTGGGTCTTGGACAAGGCCAGCAGGAGGCCCAGGGGGGCTGGGAGGGCGTATGACTCAAAGGCCAAATACCCCTCCTCCAGACACACCACCACCTTCTCACAAGCCAAGGGCTGCAAGATTCCTATAGGGGATGCAGGATAAGACACAGCAGCAGCTGTTTCCCTGGTAGGTCAGACACCCCACCGAGGGGACAGAAGACATGCTCCCTATCTCTGGAGACCATCCAGAGGGGCTGCATGCATGGAGATCGGTAGCTTCTTACACTGCACTGATGAAGTCTGAGAATCTAGGAGGGCAGGGGATCGACCGCAAACGCTGGCTTCTGCCTCCAGTCTTTCCGCAATCACCTTTCGTGCTCGGTAATAAATAGATGCTCAGAACATAGTGCAAAATAGTCAATGCACTTGCCTGCTTGCCCAAAGTTGGCGATTTGAGCCCATGCCTACTTCTGAAAAAATAATCAGCCATCGCAAAACTCTTCTGAGTGCAGTTCCTCTCAGACACACACGGGGCTGCCATGTGTTAGAGATGATTCCACAGCAACTAATTTTAGCTTAAGCAAAATGTAATTAGAAAAGCCGTTTCCCAGTGTTATCTAACTCAGAACCAGTAGACATTGGCTTTGAGTTCCTCACAGTTTCTTGTCCCCGCATAGTCTACTCTATTTTAGAGCAAATAAAATAGTCAACGGCTGTGTTTTTCCCACCTCTGTCGGAAATGAAGGCTCCAGGTGAAGAGGTTCAGGGTCTGGGTAGGAAAAGATCTGCCAGAGCAGCTTGCGGCGTGTTAGAGTGCACAAGGGAGAGATTCTTTTAGAGCGGTCATGTTGTTGTAAGGGTTGGTTCCTGCTCATCATAAGCCTGTGTTCAACAGAATAAAACTCCCCTGGACCACGCCCTGCAGTCCTGGCGGTGTTTGAGCCATTGTTGAAGTCACTGCGTCAATCCATTCTCATTGAAGGTCTTCTTTTTTGTTTTTCTTTCTGACATTCTCCCCATTACAATGTCCTTCTCCAGGGACTGGTCTCTAACTGGTAACATGTCCCAAGTAAGACCAGGTCTGGCTATCCTCATGTCTAAGGAGCACTCTGATTGTGCTTCTCCCAGGAAAAATGTGTTCATTCTTTTGATAGTCCATGGCTGTGTTAGACTGTGTTAACTAGAAAAACAAATACACACACGCATACACACACACACACACACACACACACGCACGAAAGACCTTTATATCAAAGAGTAATTGTATATTAAGAAAACGTCCCAGCCCAGTCCAGATCAAGTCCATAAGTCTGATATTAGTCCACAAATCTGATACTCGTCCATAAATCCCTTTCTAGATTCACGCAGCACATACAATGATGCAAAAATGCTGGAAGATCACAGGCCAGTGGGTGCAAAGTCTGGTGGCTTCAGTAGGGGTGGAAGCATCTCCAGGGCTCTCACAGGTCTCAGTGTGGTTCCACGTGACTTGGAAGGTGGAAGCAGAGAGAGGCCCACTTCCCGGGAGCCATTTATCTCCATCACCCTCCAATCAAGCTGCGACCCGACTGACAGGCTGAGGTCTACCCACATGATCCGTGGGAGTCATGTTGGCACACACAAAAAAATCACTGTGGCGTATTCAATTTTGACAACACTATATTTAAAATGCATCAATCCCTCTTTGGTCTTCCTTATTCCTGGTTTACTTTTCATATGCTATAAAGAAATTGAAAATACTATGATTTGGATCAGATACTCCTTAGTCCTCCACGTGACATCTTTGCGTTTAAATACTAAAAAAAAAGGTCTTCTGCAGCAGATTTTCCCCATCTGTTGTTTAATTTCTTGGCTGCTATTTCTGTAGGCAACATTCTTATAATATCCGAGGAGAAACTGGAATAGGAGCCCTGGTGCACAGTTGGCTATGAGTTGAGTTGCTAACACCCAAGGTCAGCAGTTCAAGCCCCAAGCTCTTTGGTGGAGAAAGATGAGGCTTTCTGCTTCTGTAGATATGTATAGCCTTGGAAACCCACAGGGGCAGTTCTTCCTGTCCACGGACTCGCTGTGAGTCAGAATTAACTCAATGACGGTAAGAGTTTATTTCTATTGATGGATTATTGAGTCAAGTAAAATGAGATCTTTGAACTTCATTCTTTTCTCCATTTATTGGCCAACATGTGAGGATTTTTACTTCTCTGAAGTATAACCTATATCAAAGCCTGTAGTTTTAAAATTTTAATCAAAGTTTCAAATCTTCTTCACTTTCAGCAAGCAAAATTATGCCATCTCTATGTTTTTGGTTGTTCACAATCTTCCTCCAATCTCGATGCCACCTCCCTCTCTTATTAGCTCAGCGTATAAATGGAATAAACATGGTGAAAGGATCCAACCCTGATGGACACCTTTCCCGACTTTAAGGTCGCATTCTGCTTGAAGTACTGCCTGTTTGCCGTTTCTGCATCAGCACTATTCTCATTCTTCACAATGCTATCCATAATTTGTTAGGATCCACACAATTGGATGCTTTTGCATGGTCAATACGACAGGTAAATATCTTTCTGATAGTCTCTACTTTCATCCAGGATCCAACTGACACCAGCAGTGCTATCTTTTATTCCGTATCCTCTTCTGAACCCACTTGAGTTTCTCGCAGTGTCCTGCTAACGGACTGCTGGAAGCCATTTAAAATGAACTTCAGCAAGATTCCACTTGCTTGTAATATTAATGCTAGTGCTCACTAAGTTCTGCATTCTGTTCCTTCGCTTTTCTTTACATTGGGTACAAATATGGATCTCTCCAGTTGGCTAAGCGTCACCATTGTCTCTTTCCGTAGATGTCTATTTGATTCCTGTGTATTTCATTTGGCAAGGTTCATGTGCATAGTTGCTGTTTCTGTCTTTTGGTAAAGGTAATGACAATGAATAAGTCATTGATTCTGAAAAATTCAATCATACAATTCCCTGGTGATGTTTCTATCACTAAGGCCATGTTTTCTAACTTCTAACCTCTTTGCCTGCAACCTTCTCAGGGCAACATTTACCCGTACTTGTCCATGCAGCTTAATGGCATGGCTGATCAAGTTTAGACAGAACAAGTTGGAAAACTCTGAAGTTTCTTTGTCTTTAACGTGAGTGAAAGGATAATACCCAGAGAAACCAGAAATGTGATCTGTTTACCTTGCCGACACTCTGAGGGATGTTCTGAGTTAAAAAGCTCATAGATTTCATCCACAAGTCAGTGCATCTCCCACCAAAGAGGAAGAGGAGCTCAAGGACCTTCGTTTGAGTCTTCGCCTCTCAAGGTTGTAAGCGCACACTTGTAAAGACCTACCTCCAAAAATAATTCAGTGGGATGATCATGCTAACTTGAGAATGGCCGGAGGAGTCCATTAGCAACTCCACTGCAGGTCTGATGCATGGATCTAGCCAGTCTGACTGAGGTCCTGTATGGTCTCTTGAGGCGTGGTCTATGTTCTCTCCTGGAGCAGCACGTGCAGAGGAGGGAGCAGAGTGCTCCTTGACCCCAGCCCCACAGGGTCTCCTACTGTTAGCCAGGGCTACCAAAATTCTCGTGTGTGTGTGTATGTGTGTGTGCATGGGTGTTTCAAAAGCAAATGGAAAGATCATGTTTTAATAGCTTAAAATATGGTTTATCTCCTTGAAAATATTATAAAGCACACACAAGAGAACAAATATTGTTTGAGTCCACTTAAATGATATTCTAGAATGCGCAAATGCGTAGTCAGTTGGGTAGCGGCAGGGGCTAAGGAGAGAGGGGAGAAGAGGGAGTAATTGCTTCCTGGGTAGAGTTTGGATTTGAGGGGATGGAGAACATTTTGGAAGTAGTTAGTAGGGATAGTTGCACAACGTGGTGAATTAATGCCATTGAAAGATAGCTTTCAAGTGGTAAAAATAGCAAATGTTTTGTTATGACCTTCTCAAAGGACTATGGGATGCTTTGCACATGGACCAGGAAGCACGTGTATAGCTAGAAAGGAATCAGTCTGTCCTGCCAACACAAGAGGGTCTCCAGGTAAAGGACTAAAGTAAAAGGAAGCAACTAGAGTCCTAGGAAAAGAGGCTCGGTGGCAGAGCCAGGAAGGGACCAACAGCCACCAAGGGCATGGCCATGAGGAAACTGGCTAGACTCTGTGGAGCCCCTACTGTGTGACAATTTTTCAATGAGATATGACCCTGGCAACGGCCTTACAAAATAACGATGATTTCCAATTTACTGATGTGAATTTTTAGAGTCGGTAAAAGGGGCCTAAGGTCCCACAGTTAATGAAGGTCCCACCCTGGGATTTAGACAGTGCCGATGTGGGCTTTCACGCTTAATACTCCTAGACTGCATCCTTTGAATGCGCACGTAGGTGCCCGGAGTGTCTCCAGTGCTAATCCCAAAATGAATTTAAATTCACCTGGAGAAAATAGGCCACCACTCTCCCCTGCCTTTCTGTGTCCTTGAGGACGTTCCACTTGGCAGGGATCAAGGTGCAGCAGCACGCCCGACTCTATCGCAGGCCCTTGAGCTGAGGAGCAAACGCGAAGGAGGCGCTTCTGCTGCTTTCACACCACAGGTCCCCGGGCTCTCTCAAAGAACCAGCCCCTGCGATCTACTGCCGTTCAAGGGAAATCTCTCCACCTTGGACCCACTTGGAAATGGCCAAGACCCCTCTGGCGGAGCCAGTGCGTCTCCCTAACCCGTTGAGTGCCTTACTCCGGAGGGACTGCGGGTGCTGTACAAACCCCTGTGGGTTTGTCTGACTTTGCGGGGTGGGCAACGTGGCGGTCCTCGGCCCAGGGGGTTGGTGTCATAGCAGGCAGGGGTGGTGGTGCTGGTGTTTCTTCATGAGCGACAGTGAGGTAATCAGGTGGTTACCTCTGAGAGCTAGCAGGAAAGGGCATGGGTGGGGCGGCGTTTGGGGAGACTGGCTGGGACTCAGGAAGAAGAGGCTATGAAGGGTGGGGAGCTGTAGCAGGTGCTCTCGGCTCTGTTTCCCTGGGCCCTCGATGTCCACTGGTTGCCAGCGGGCACCCCTGCCCTCTTGAAGCATTCTCCACTTCTCAGGGGGAGGGGAAAAAGCTTCCTTGGGGAGCAGTCCTGGGAGGGGTCATAAACCCCCTGAGTAGAAGTGTCTACAGGGTCTTGAAGCTTGCTCTGTGTTGCTTTCCATCGTGGCCCCGTGCCTCAGTGGCTCCGGACTGACTGCCCTCCCTCTTCTATGCCACTTCCTCTCCCTCGCCATGTTTTCTGATCCTCCCACCATGGTGAACCCAGAGAGAGTAGTCAAAGGCCCCTAAGGCAAGCTCTCTCTCCTCTGCGGGTCTGGCAATGATACTCACGCTCCCTTTGAATTGTGTGTGACTTTATGCCCTTCAACTGCAAAGGTTTCCTGGACAGGAGAACCTGGGAGCTGTTACCAGCAGCCACACACCAGAATGAGGTCAGCCCTGGGGGAGGGACTCAACCCAGGCCAGTCCCTCTGCGTTCTTGGCAGTCGGGGGGACTACAGGGTCACTGCTGGGGCCCGAGGACTTCTGAGGCTGCCTGTGGGGAGCCTCAAAGCCAAACCCAGACTCTTTTGCCTCCCCCAGGGCTAGCCCAGCCAGGGCTAGGAGGGAACCAGGAAAGGGTCCTGGGGCGCTGGGAATAATTAGAAAATAAATATCTTTCCTTGTCATGGATAGCATCCTCCAGGGCGACTTAGAGGTCAGCAGGTTGTCCATTTTATGTGACAGCCCATAAAAATAGGGATGGCAGAGGGAGCAGCCAGGGTGTGTGTGTGTGTGGACCCCCCAACTTGCCAGATGTGTTGTAAGCACCTTCCTTAGCTGCGGTACTTGGTGCTGTGTTCTCTCTCTCTCTCTCTCTCTCCCTCCCTCGCTCCCTCCCTCCCTCCCTCTCTTGTTAGAAGAAGAAATTAATCTGCATCCAGCCAGTCTTGCTTAATGCTGCTATGAGTTGCAGAGTGCTGGTCCTCTGCGTTCACAGACTCTCTCGTCAGCTAGCGAGGCTCTGCGGAGGCGAGCTCATTGAAGTCCCGGGTTCAGAGCCAGCGCCACATGGCACCCAGGTTGCTGGTGACAGGTGAGAGACCACTCCCGCTGGCTGCATTCCGAGAGAGCATGCTCCGCGTGACATTTCTCCTGTGTTGTACAAAGGCCTGTGTGTTTAGCAAGAGGCAGCCAGCGTTTCAGCACCGAGGTTGCTTCTTGTTTAAAAAAATTCTTTTTAAACAACGGGATTCATGGCAGACAGTAAACACAGCAATGAATCAGGCCAGTGGTTTTATGTTTACAAATATTTATTTCCCTGTCCTCCAAACGCTGAAAGCCAAGCCTCCAGGAAGGAGGGAGGAAGCCCAGAGCTGTTCTGAAGACCGATCTCGAGCCTGGAGCGGTGTTTGTTTTGCATATTGAAACTCTGCGTTCCCTGGCTCCCTGTGCTTGGGACCCAGGAGGTACTCAGTGCACATTTGCTAAACGCCTGAGTGGCAAATGAAAGTACCCAACGCAAACTGGGTGCCTGGGCCTTGCTGACGAGTTGAGAACTATGCCGAGTTCTTCTTCAAACCATAAACGCCCCAGGAAAAAAGAGGCACCAATCAGTAATAGCGATGATGGAGCAACATCTAGTTTCCACTCTCTACAGCCAGGCTTCAGGTATCTGCCGCGGATTGGCTCCAGGACCATCCTGTAGACGCCAAAAGCCATTGGTCCTCAAGTCCCTTATATAAGATTGCATTATATTTGCAAATAACTTACACATCCTCCCGTATGCTTGAAATCATCACCAATCCACCCAATGCCTAATGCCATCAAGCCGATTCCAATTCATAGTGACCTTATATTGTTTCCCGGGGTGTTCATCTTTACAAAGCCACTCAGAGCAGCTGGTTGGCTTGAACTTTGCAGTTGTGCAGTCAGCAGGCCAAGCTTACCCACAGTGCTCTGGGGCTTCTTTATTCTAGGTTACTTAGAATACCTAGTTCAAAGCAAATATGATGGAAACAGCTCCTTACTCTCCTTCTTAGCCTTTGAGGGATCACTTTGACTCCTAATTGCCATCATTATCAACAAACAAACACCCATCAGTCTCGCTGCCATGCAGTCGATGGCCACCCAGGCAATGCAAAAGGACAGGACAGAATTTCCCCCGGGAGCTCCTAAGACTGTTAAGTGCTTAAGAGAGCAGAAAGCTCCATCATTCTCCCAGGAGCGGCTGGTGGTTTTGAACTGCAGATCTTGCAGAGTACAGCCCAATGTGTAACCACTATGTCACCAGGGTCCCCTTCTCTATCAGTCTACCCCAAGTTTGGATCCATGGTTGGTTGGTTGAAACTGCGGGTGCAGAAGCTGGGGCTGGAATGCGGAGGGATGATGGCAGTACCTTTTGTTAAACATTGTTAACGACTCTGGAAGGGAAATAGGGCTGCTATCACCTGTTTCATGAGGAAATGCAGACCAGGCTCAAGTGCTTTTCATGGCTCACTTTACTATGACAACTTGGTAGTAAGTTAATTTACAGATAAAGACATGGAGACAGGCTCCAGTCATTTGTTGCCTCATACTGCTACGTGCTGCACAAGCCTGGGATGTCACAGTACCCCTGCTCTCCATTACGACAGTACCCTGGAGTTGTGCGGTACACAACCTGAATAATTGTGGGATTCTACAGTACCCCTGCTCTCCATTACAACAGTACCCTGGAATTGTGCAACACACACCCAAATAATTGTGGGATTCCACAGTACTCCTGCTCTCCATTACGACAGTACCCTGGAGTTGTGCGGTACACAACCTGAATAATTGTGGGATTCTACAGTACCCCTGCTCTCCATTACAACAGTACCCTGGAATTGTGCAACACACACCCAAATAATTGTGGGATTCCACAGTACTCCTGCTCTCCATTACGACAGTACCCTGGAGTTGGGCAGCACACACCCGAATAATTGTATGTGGGGACGATACTAACAAAAATGCTGTTGTAAACTGTCAGCAGGGAGCTAGAGGGCCACTCAGTCCAGTAGTACTTTTCAGACTGGACATAGTCATTCATGAAACTGGTGTAAGTGTATGGTAACCAGCCTTTTAAAGAAACTCTAAAATCTCAGTACATCTTAGACAAAACCATTGCTTTGTGAAACTTCTGTGTGTGATGAATTGCAATATAAAAATATGGGCCGTGTTCTAAAACCTTGAAAATCACCCGAGCAGATGGTGTCCCCAGCATGGAATGGTCGCCTAAAGACATTTTGCTTGGGAAGACTATTAATACCCAAGCAATGCCGCAGTAATTCCTATCTGACGCTTTATGCAACAACAAACCAAAACAAAACAAAAGCACCCCGGGAACTGTGCGGCTAGATAGTCGGCATAAGAGCTTAGGACTTGGTGGTTTGTACAGTTTACAGACTGGAAAAGTGAGGCCCTCCGAAGTTGATGGCCGAGCTGCTGTCCCCAAGCCCCAGAAGTGTTCCCAGCTCGCAGTTGCCTCATGTCTCTGAGCCTACACCTTCCCAATCATGTGCTCTGGCACAGTAGCTGGGGCTCATCTGCCCTCCCCAGAGTCAATCAATGCACCAGGGAGGCAGGTCGACTCATGCAAGGTGTGGGGTAAGACAGGGAAGGAATTCGTACACCAAAGGAGTTTACACTCTAATCACAGAGACCTAGATAGGAAGCAGTGTGAAGACCCAGGACCAATTTCATGGCATGGACTTTAAGAGCCAAGGAACTCAGAGGAGAAACAGTGAGTCACGAGGCAAGTGAGGTGCATTCGTAGCAATGTAACAATTACTATTGGTCCAGGACTTTTTGTACGCTGAAGATAGTGCTAAGAATGTTTGAACATCCTCAGCTGATTCTCACCACAACAGCATCAAATAAGCGTTGTGTCTCCCTTCCAATGTTATACATGGAAAAGTCAAAGCTGATGGGCTCTGTTGGCCTAAGGCCACCCAGTTGTTGGTGGAGAAGCTGAACTCCTGACTCTGGCTTGTACCCTTGAGTGTCCACGATATGAATTATTTGGATAGACATTACCCTGAAGGAAACAGGGGATGTGGGTGGGTAACGAGAAAGGAGAGGGCTGGGGAAGCAATACAAGCGAAGGCAGGGACTGTACTTTCTAATATATATATATATATATATATATATATATATATATATATATATATATATACACACACACACCACTCATCTCACATGTGTTGTAATGAGAGGCTTTTAGGTTCAACAGGGAAAAAAACCCCAAAGTATTCAACTGGCATAGGAAGTAGGAAGTTTTATTATCCCATATAATAAATGTCTGAACATAGAGCAGCTCTTGTCATTGTGGTTGAGTTGACTCTAATTCCAGGCAACCTTTTGTCCAACAGAACAAAATGCTGCCCATCCCTGTGCCATGAGCTTGATTGTTGGTGTGTTGGAGTCCATTGCAGTGGCTGTTCTGTTGACCCATCTCGTAAAGTTGTCTTCTGCTTTAACCAAACGGGATGTCTTGGACGACATAGGCAGTTTGGGGTCCGGGTAATCCAGTGGCACACTGATGTTACGAATGACTTGATTTTTGTCTTTTTGCTTGTGTGTTTGCGAGCTCTACCTCTCAGATGGAGTCTCCTCATGAACTCAAAGTGGCTGCACAGCTGTCGGTAAAACACACAAGCAGCAAACTTCAAAACCGAAAAGGGGAATGCTTGGCCTTTGGCGCCTTGTGAACAACTGGGAGTCTTGACCAGGACCGCCCGCTAGAACGCCAGAATGGCGTTCCCTTAGATCTTCTGGGCCAGGAATGCTTCCACTGGCCAAGACGGAACCAATCCCTTCTCAAAGGGAGTAAGCCCACTCTGAGAGGCTCAAGTCCAACCAGACTCACTTCCTGTGGCCGGGGAGGAGCCAACCTCTCCTGGCCACAGTTAGGGGGCGAACTTACCTAGGATAGTTCCATAGAATGCCACCAGATTTGCGACTGCAGTTTAGCATCCCTGCGTTGATGAGCAGGGACCGTTCTGAATATCCTAAGACTATCTATCCTTAGAGTCCTGCATGTGGCTGAAGGGACTGTGAGGAATAAGCTTGTTTTGTTATTATTATTTACTTTTAAAAAATAAGTCATGATGCCCCTCAGTGACTAAGGGCGATACAGGGGACAGCACCGGAGACACAGTGTGGGAATTGCACCTGACCTGATCCCACCACACCAAGGCAAAGCACTGGGGGAGTGCAGCGGAACAGCAAGGGAATGGAGTGGCAAGGTCCCCAGGGAATGCTGAAAATGGACTTTGGGGCCAGGGTGTGGTGCCCCAACAGACTGGACTGGAAAACGCTCCTAAGGGCCAGCAAACGATCCTTGAACGAACTACAAGCCTTTCTTTTGTGAAGTGTTTTGTTTTGTTCTTTGTCAGTGGTTTTTGTTGTTTTATTGTCTGGTTGTATACTGTTGCTTTGTTTTCCTCTGTCTTGTTTTCGTGCAGGTTAGTGTCTCCACAGGTCTGTCTGAATAGGACAGGCTGGATGAACTATCTGGAGGAAAAACAATAGGACAGACAGTTCCGGGGGGACAGACAGTTCCGGGTGGGGGAGGGGGAGGAGGGTAAGGAAGTGGTGTTAATAAACACAGGGACAAAGGAACAACATGGGACCCAAAATGGTACTGAGGGGGGAGTGGCAGGCCTGGTGGGGAACGATCAAGGGTAAGGTTGCGTAGAGAAGAGGTATAGCTGTAGCCCAGGTGGGGACGGAGCATGGTGGTGGGGCAGGAGGGAAGTCAAGGGAGATGGAGGAAAGAACTGGGAGTCAAGGGGCATTTATGGAGGTCTAGACAAAGACATGTACATGCAAACATATATATGAGGATGGGGAAATAGATCTAATTGTCTACATTTATAGGTTTAATATTAAGGTGGCGGAAGTACCTTGGGCCTCTACTCAAGCACTCCCTCAATGCATGAATACTTTCGTTTATTAAATTGGTACTCTATGATGCTCACTCTCCCGACACAACTGCTGAAGTCAAAGTGGGTGAACAAGTAAATGTGGTGAAGAAAGCTGATGGTGCCCGGCTATCAAAAGAGATAGTGACTGGGGTCTTAAAGGCTTGAAGATAAACAAGCGGCCATCTAGCTCAGAAGCAACAAAGCTCACATGGAAGAACACATCAGCCTGTGTGAGTGAGTGATCCCAAAGGGATCAGTTATCAGGCATCAAAGAACAAAAAATCATCATATCATTGGCTGCACACCTCCATGATAGGATCGCTGAAGACAAATGGGTGCATAAGCAAATGTGGCGAAGAAAGCGGATGGTGCCCGGCTATCAAAAGAGATAGTGTCTGGGGTCTTAAAGGCTTGAAGATAAACAAGCGGCCATCTAGCTCAGAAGCAAAAAAGCCCACATGGAAGAAGCACACCAGCCAGTGCGATCACGAGGTGCCAAAGGGACCAGGTATAAGGCATCATGCAAAAAAAAAAAAAAAAAGAATAAGTGTTTGTGTGTGTGTGTGTATATATATATATATATATATATATATATATATACCATATTGAATGAAGGGGGAAGTGCAGAGTGGAGACCCAAGGCCCAAGTGTCGGCCACTGGAGATCCCCTCATAGAGGGGTTTAGGAGAGGAGATGGGTCAGTCAGGTTGCGAGGTAGTACCGATGAAGAGCACAGCTTTCCCCCAGATCCTGGATGCTTCCTCTCCCCAACTACCATGATCCAAATTCTACCTTGCAGGGCTGGATAGGGCAGAGATTGTACACTGGTGCGTATGGGAGCTGGAGGCACAGGGAATCCAGGGTGGATGATACCTTTAGGACCAAGGGTGTGAGGGGCGATGCTGGGAGAGTGGAGGGTGAGTGGGTTGGAAAGGGGGAACTGATTACAGGGATCCACATGTGACCTCCTCCCTGGGAGAGGGACGGCAGAGAAGGGGGGGGGGAGGGAGACTCCGGATAGAGCAAGATATGACAAAATAACGATGTATAAATTACAAAGGGCACATGAGGGAGGGGGGAGTGGGGAGGGAGGGGAAAAAAAAGAGGACCTGATGCAAAGGCCTTAAGTGGAGAGCAAATGCTTTGAGAATGATTGGGGTGGAGAATGTATGGATGTGCTTTATACAATTGATGTATGTATATGTATGGACTGTGATAAGAGTTGTATGAGCCCCTAATAAAACATTAAAAAAAAATAAGTCAGAGAAAAGAATGGGATGAGGATGGAGTGCTGCGCTAGAAACGATAGCAGGAATTTGGGGATGATTCCTAAATTGTTCTAGGGGAGTTGTTGGTAAATATATTACTTTGACACCACTGTGAGTAAAATTATGTTCACAGAAGCCTGTAAATTGCTGTGTGAAAAAAATCAGGCCAGCATTTCCTAGGAGTGAGTGTGAAAAGGGAGTTGTTTACAGGATGTCCAGATGGCTCCTGTGTGTATCTGTATCTGTTCATTGGGAGAAAGTTGGTCTGATACACACCACACTATTAATAGTGGTCAGATGTGAGATCACAATCGAGTTTCTTTTCTTTTTGCTTATCTTAAATTTTTTTTGCTATAGCAAATACATTCTTACTTGAGTGATTGTAATACATAGGCACGATGTTTGTTTGTTTTTAAAGAAACCAAAAGAACTTCAGTTTATTAGGTATTGCTCCTAGTTGTTACCAAGAGTTTCCATTGATTCCAACACCATGTTTACAGAGAACTGCTCCATAGGGTTTCCAAGATGGCCAGGCTTGTCTTCTGAGGTACCTGTGAGTGGGTTCAAACCACTTACCTTTTGACTAGTATTCAAGAGCTTAACCATTTGTGCTCCCCAGGGACTCCTTGTTCCTAGTAAGATGGAGAACTGAAAATGAACAAGGGACGTAATATTTGAACCAAAGATGTGAAGTGGCTCTCTCTCAACTTGTCCAGCTTCCACCCTTGCTGGTCATGCTAAGCCTGCTATCTTGAACAGTGGTCTATGAGGGGCTTCAAAAAGCTCATGGGAAACTGGTACTGAAAGACAATGGGGTTTTCCATGAGCTTTTTAAAGCCTTTAGGATTGAGATTCAGAGGAAACTGGAGATGGAAAGGAAACGACTTTCACCTTGGTCTCTGAAACTACTCTCTCTTTTTTCCAAATTCTATTTGACAAAAGATGTTCTCTCTCTCTCTCTCTCTCTCTCTATATATATATATATATATATATATATATATACATATAATTTTTTACATATATATAAAATGTTTGGAATGAACTTGTGTGCTACTACGGACTCCAAGTCCGCTTCAGTCTTGTTTTTCCTCTCCCTTTAGCCCCAGAGACCCCTGTTTAGACTTGAGGAGGGTAATAGATCACCCCATCCCCTTACTAGACTCATTTTTCCGTCTCGTCAAAGAAGAAAATAAGACCGACTGGATGGATCGCTCTAGTCCACAAGAACATGACTGTGGAGTTCTGTTCATTTCGTGCCATGTGGCCAGCAACCTTGTTGTATATCATCTTCTAGATTATTGTGATAGTTAAGTTTTGTGTCAACTTAGCTATGCCAGAATTCTCAGGAGTTTGTCAGATGAGCCCTTTCCCATGATGTGACCTAACATATTGTAAACAAGTCTATGATTGATCTGCTAGGAGCAGTCAAGGAGTTGTGGGAAGACTAGGGTGCAGTGCAACCCTTTTCTCGGGTCACAGATGGGTATAGATAGATAGAGAGAGAGAGAGAGAGAGAGAGAGAGAGAGAGAGAGAGAGAGAGATATTTCTTATCGTGGTCCCTCTCAGAGTGGTCGGCAGTGGTAGTCAAGTACCATGTAGTTCTGGTCTTGGTCTAGTTCTTGGTCATTTTCCTACTCATTTTGCTCATGTTTGTGTCTTAATTGTGCCATTTATAGTCACTATAATTATGGATAGATATAATTTTCTGTTATTTCACTGTGTGTGATATTGATGTTTTCTGTGTTCCATACACTTTTTATGCACTGAGTTCATTTTGTTTGCAAATTTTCTTATAATTTCTTTCATTAATGTCGTTTAGTGTTTACTGTGTCTTTCTGATTAGCTTTTTAAATTTTAGTGAGAACGATTTCTTTTGTTTGCAGTGGTTCTATAACTTTTCCAAGTCTCCAACACTCCACTCTATCTTAATATTGTCTTGACTTCTTCCTTTGACGTTCCGAAGCATCATGTATTATCTGTTGGGTTTGTAAGTATCATTGTTTGTAAATTGCTGACGACACTGTTGCCTTTTTTTCAGAGCTGCAGATTTATTTTCTTTTCCATATTTTTTAAAACTAGGTTGATTTCTAGGTGATCTTGTTATGTGTCTATCTCCAGTTGGTGTCTATTTTTGTTGGTTCTCTGTCCAAAGGATTCCCTTTAGGATTTCTCACTTGGTTTGTATGGTTTGTTTTATAAATTCCCTTAATTTTTGTTCATCTGGGAGTGCAGACAAACTAATTTCACCATTGTATGTGAGTGACAATTTCACTTATGTATAATTCCTGGTTGGCAAATTATTTTCAGAATTTTACATATTCATCCTACTGTCTTGGCCAGCATGATCAAGAACTCGGGATTTCATCTTATTGATTTCCCTTTGGAGGCAAGTTCATTTTTTCTGAGTTGCTTTCAGGATTCTTTTTATTTTTGTCTTTATCTTTTGAAAATTTGTTTATTAAATGTCTTGCTGTTTTTCTTTTGAGGTCGAGTCTCTTTGGTGTTTGTGGAGCATTTTGAATGCAACATTTCTCATCTTTCATGTTACTATGGAACTTTTATTTCAACAAATCTTCAACAATTTTCTTGGTTTTTTTTTTTTTGGTAAGTTCCTGTTCTGGAATCTTGATCCCAGGTAAGTTATTCCTCTTGATGATGCCCTACATAATTCAATTAAAATGTTTGTAGTTTTCACTTTTCTTCTGATTGTTTAACAGATTAATACTAAGAAGTGTGATCGTTTTGCTAATTTAGTTTTCCATTGACTCAAGTCTGCTTTTTTCCTTTTTAATACATCAGCTATTTCAAACCACGTGGCTCTGTCTGCATGCTGTGCAAGTAAACAAAAACCAGACTCCTGCCATCGTCAAGTTGATTCTGACTCATGGGGACCCTATTGGACAGAGTAGAACTGCCCCTATGGGTCTCTGAGACGGGAACTCTAGGAGAAGAAAACTTCATCTTTCAGTGTCACCAGACTCCTTTACTGCACCTTATGCCTCCTTATTTGCTGTTTTAAGTCAATCTCATCTTTTCATCGGTAATTGATCAACTTCTTTACCCTTGTCTTTGAAGCTGTGGCTTCCAGGAGTGTTGATTTCACTAGTCTTTGTTGTTGGATCAACGATCTGCCTGGCCCACCATCTTGGATCCACTTCCAAGTGTAATTCTTTACGGATTGCATTTGCAGGTCCTTGCTATAACAATCCCGTGGCTTCAGTGGCTTCGCACCACGGAAACTCCTTTTTAGTGCATGTATTCCAGTGTGTGTGGTCAGGGAAGTGCCATCCACAAGGCCACTCAGGAACCCAGGCTTCTCGCATCTGCTGGCTCCACTTTCCAGCTCCTCAGAGCCCTCATCATTGAGGGAGTGGACGGGGAAGAGAAAGAAATGGTGGGTGAAGAACACACAGCAGTATCTGCCTCACCGGTCGCTGGGGAGGAGCCTGGTGACATGAGACAAAGAGAAATAACTCAGTGTGTCACTTAAAGCATATGGTGACCTGAGTGAGCTTTACCCAAACCTATGACTGTCACAATCAAGCTCAGCACAGCCCGTGAGCTTTTTAACCTCTCAGAGCTGGCAGAAATAGCCCAGGACACAGTCCTTATCTCGGGCAGCAGTTTGTTGCTCCTCCGAATCCTGGTCTTCCATAGGAACTTCCTTCCAGGTGACAGCAGGTGATAATTTAAGTCACTTTTTTGGCCATTGCATGCCATGAATTAGCAGTGTCCCATTTGAAATGGTAACTAGAGACTTACTGCTTATGCCACCAGGTAAGAATAGCCTTGCTCTGATTCTTATCCCCGAGAGTTTATTGACTACAACCAACATTTTACCAAATGTTGCTTATACCTGCTCAAGGCCCAATTGCAAAGTTAGAATCACTTCAGCTATTTCCAAAGAAAATAATTGAATCCTGAGAATTAGATGCTTCACTCCAGCACACCTGGGCCACGAGAGGGGCTGCTCTCTCCACGGAAGACAGCGAAGAGGAGAATCAGGAGGCCACAGCCTGCACGGTCCATCATGTGCTTTGATTCAGGGCTCAGCAAATGCTGCTACGACTTTGGCTCTGACGTCATGACATGCCTGCTGGATCTGCACTAGCTGAGAAAATCCTGGAAGCCTGAACCCTGATTTTCCACACTCGCAAGCATCCTCCTCTTCATAACCAATGTCCACAACGGGGCTTTGGGGGCTGCTCCAGAAAGTGCAAGGACTCAAGTTTTACCAAAAGAAAGCAGCAGAAACAGAGCCAAGATGGCCCCAGCCTCCCTCTGCCCTTCAAATGACACCAGTGCATCTAATTGGCCAGATTTAAACTCGACATAAAACCCTCGTGCAAATGTATCTTGAAAATGTTGGAGTTTGCTGCCCAACCTTTGCAGTACACAATGGAGGATAGGGAATGGTTGCCAAGTGCCGATCTCATTCATCACTTTCTAAAATGTAGTCTGTTTGTAAGAAAGGAATAAAAACTGGCTAGGCAACTCATTGTTGCTACTACTAATCATACTCTGTTTATCCTAGTCTTTTATTTTTAAAAGATGTTTCTTTTTTTAATACTTTTTAAAAAAACCTTGTTTCTTTAAAAAAATTTTCATGTGGATTCTGTGTGTTTCTCAAGTTAATCTCCATACATTGCATGCTTGTCGTTGCTGTTGTGATTGAATATGGGGACCTATAGGCTTTATGACTCCACCCCATCTTGGATAATTGCTCTCTTTACCTTCCCAAAGGGTTTGGCTTTGATAATCAGGAGCCAGGAGACCTTGCCGGGAACTTGTGTTATTGACCTAGAGGCAGAGACGGAGATAAATGGGGCCTGGGTACTGATGGTGGACAGCAAAGGAGGAATCAGGGGAAAGAAATCATGAATTGTGTCTCTGATTCGTCACAAGTATTGGGTCTTTCCCTAAAGCCTGCGCGTAATCGCAGGAACGTTTTCAATGTCAGATTTGGCTTCAGGGGAGTGAGCTTGCGCAGAGAGCTTTCCTACCTGTTTCCTGGTTTGTTTATAAGGGAGAAGAGTCTCCCCAATACCCTTCACATATGTGCTACACACAGAACCATGTTTTCTGCTTAAAAACAGCCAAGACACCCCCCACATTAGCCAGGGTGACCCACCGGAATGCAGGAAGCATGAAACAGTACCATTCACATTACACATGAGTAAAATTTTGTTGAAGATCACTGGAAAATGGTTGCAGCCGCATATTGGTAGGGATGTCACGCTGGAGTTAGAAGAGGATGTGGGGTGAGGAGTACATCGTTGATGCCAGGTGGATCTTGGCCGAAAGCAGAGAGTATCAGAACAGTGTTTGCCTACATGTTACCGACTCCGTGAAGGCATTTGACTGTGTGGCTCATAGCAAACTCTGGATAATCTTGTGAAAAGTGGGAATGCAAAGCCGTTCTTGGTGTTCACGGGGAGCCTGTACAGGGGTTCAAACAGAGCAAGGGGCGGTTGCATGGCTTAAAGTCAGGAAAGGTGTGTGTCGAGGTTGTATTTCTACACCACACTTATTCAGCCTGTATGCTGAGCAAATAATCTGAGACACGAAGCTGTATGAAGGAGAACACCCCACCGCAATTGGAGGAAGACTCATTAACAATATGCAGATGGCAAAACCTGGCTTGGTGCAAATGAGAGAACTGGAAGGACTTACCCGTGAAGCTCAAAGACTGCGTCCTTCAATGCAGATGGTATTGCAGCTCATCGAGGATCAGGGTTCCCAGCATCTGGACGGCCACACTCTTAGTAGCTTGCTGCCACTATCATCGAGCAAAGAGAGGGCGTGAGACAGACCAAGGAAGTTGGGTCTAGAGCAGCCTAGTGCATCCAGGAGACTGACTGAGAGCCTTGGGTGCTGGAGAAAAAGGAACCGAAAAGCATTTTCTCCTGCTCAGTTGTCTTGCAGCACACGGATGGGGACGACCTTTCCCAGCTCCTGCGAGGAGGACTCCATGCTCTTCCAAGCCCGGCCAGCAGGGGGTGCCTTCCCCCAGGGCTTTCCCGCTTCCAGGATCGCCACCCCCACAAGGGGTTAACGACCTGCCTGGACTGAGAGTCCAGCCCACCCCCTTCCCCCCAGACCACATAGGATTAAAAATTCATGCTGCCCCCAGAGCATGGGGGAGGAGGGGTAACACAAAATCTAAAGGAAGAGAGATTATTTTTAATCCTCTTGGTAGATGTGGCAACAATGACGGACAGCAAAGCTTGGAAAAGTTTGCTCCATTAGATTGAGGCGTGAATGACAGCCGTTGCCACAGGGAGCAGGTAATTTTAAACTCTTACGTTTTTCCTCATGAAATCAGAATACCGTCTTGAGCCCATAGATAGGACTTCTGAGGTCCAAGGTGCTCAGATTGTCATAGGGCTTAGCTCGGGGCAGCATTTTGTAGGGTGCAAACTTGGTATTAGTTTTGGCCTGTGGGACCTTAGACTTGCGGGCAAGGAGAGCCGGTGCTTGCTCCAGAACTTGGACGCAGGACCAAGAACACTCCTTCCCTGCACCAGCTTCTCACGCTTAGGGGAAAGCTCTCTCTTAGGACAGTGGATTCTGCCGACCACTTGGGCACGTTCTTCCTTACAAGTGAACAAACTTAACTCTGCTTTGAGGCTTTTTCTGAGAAGGGCACAGGCGTCCTGGTTGTCCCCTCCCTCCCTGGAGGAATGGGCATATTCCAAGTCAAATTTCAGAACCCTCTCAATTGTTTGCCCACTGAAAACCATCAGGTGCTGGGTGGCTGAGTCCACCCCCTACCCCCTACCACCTTCTGGGCTTAGATGGGTGGAGAGGGGCGAGGGAAGGGCCTCGCCTGGCACAGGGGTCTGCAGCTCAGTGTGTTTGGAGGATGGTTGCCGGGTCGTTTGGGAAAACTCCGCGTCTTACTGACCCTTCCTTGGGTGGACAGACCCAGCATGTGTGTGCTGTGGATGGTTTGTTCACCGGACTGTACTTGAAGGCTCTCTTGAGTGGTGTGTGTACGTATAAAAGAGATACTCGGTATAAAAGAGATACTTGACGTTACGGTGTCTTCTTTTCTAATGACAAACTGAGGCAGGAGATTTAATGTAGGTGTAGAGAGGTTTTTTATTTTTAGAGAGGTTTTTTTTAATGCTTCAAAGAATTGTAGTAACATAGAGTTCACTCTTTGTTCATTCATAAATCACATTTATCATGCTGTGCAATTGCCCCACAGTGACCCAGACCTTGAGCAATAACTCCCCATTCCTGCTAACTCCCAGCCTTTGTAAACTTTTGTCTTTCTGAAGTTCCTGCCTTAGATATTTGATATAAGTTGAATGATACAGTATTTGCTCTTTTGTGACTGAAATTGTTTTGCTTGGTCTATTGTTTTCAAGGCTTGTCCACAGAATTGCGTGTGTCAGAACGTCATTTCTCTTTTATGGTTGAACACGATTGTATCTATGTACCATGTTTTGTTTATTCATTCACCTGTTTATGGACACTTGAATTATTTTCACCTTTTGGCTCTTGTAAATAGTGCTGCAGTGAGCGTTGGGGTACATATTCGAGTCCCTGCTTTCAATTCTTTGGGAGTATGCACACAGGAGTGGAGTTGCTGGGTCATATAGTACTTATATACTTAAATTTTTGAGGAATAACCAAGCTATTTTCCACAGAGGCTGTCCCATTTTACATTTCTACCAGCAATGCCTGAAGGGTTCCTGAATTTTCCCCATATCCTCACCAACCCAGTTTTCCAATGTCCTTGCATAGCCATCCTATTGTTCTGAAGTAGTAGCTCAGTGGGGTTTGGATTTGCACTTCTGAGAGAATGCACTTTCATATCTGATTTGTAAAATGAATTCTATTTACAATGCTCCCCAGGAATTGTATACATCCTTAGAGCCAAGAGAAGAAACATCAACTATAACAGTAGCTCGAGGTCTTGTCCCATTTTTATAATATGGGGTCATGTTGAAGAACGAAAACAAAAACCCAAACATTTCAAAAAGGCTTTGGGAAATTTTAAAATGAAAATGATCTTAAGTTGGAGTTGATGGAGATAAGAATTTCTGGCAACACTTTGAGGAAGTCGTGGTAGATAAAATAAAGCAAAGGGTTGTAAGGTGTTCTGGTATAAAAATGGTGGAGAACCACTGTCGAAGGACAGTTTTAAAAGATATTGGCACAGAGTAAACAAAAAAGCCAGCCAGGACCACACATAGTTACAGCTCTCTTCTGTAAGCAAAACCAATGCCCTTGTCTTTATTATGAATCAGCTATTAAAAAAAATCGTGTTGGATTTTCAGAACTATTTGCATGTGCGATTTCTCTCTCTCTCAATTTTAGGATCATTTTTAGTTAGGCAGTATCTTGCACTCCATACACCTAGACACGGATCTAAATGCAATCACATGTATGATTTTGAACATAGGTGTGCACATCGTAGATTTGCCTAAGCTGTCAGTTTGGGAGCTTGATCTGATCCTTTCCCTCAAAGCACACATTTGAGGCAAGGGAACTTGCAGAGCGGAGGTGACTCATTCTCGGAGGTTCTTTCTAGAGACTTTCCAGGGAGACAGTTGGCCCTGTGCTCCAGGCTTAGGCCTTAGGGAGCCGATAAAGCTAAAGAACCCTTTTCCCCACTTCTTAGGCATTAGGCACATCAGCCTCTGTCCTTGGAACATCCTAGCAGCTTTCCTGAGGGTTCCATGCCCCCACTCCCTGCCCTCCTTGGCCTGACATTCCTCCTGGCATTTCCTACTCGCTCCCAGCCAGTTTGAGTGTGTGAAGGTGGAAATAGGGAACTCTCCCAAAGGGTCGGTTGAGCAGTTCTTCGAAAGCAGAAATACAGATCAGGAATTAGCCCATCTGTGGCTGGGGTCTCATTCAGCACACCTCTGCCTGGCAAGCAGATTGCCCACGCCCCACACTGCCGAGGGAGGTGCAGGATAGAAAGCTTCCATTTCAGCAGCTTGCTGACCATCAGTTAAAAGATCTCACAGCGGCCCCGTCTACATATGCTCAGCAGATCCATGTATTGGATCCAGGGGCCGCTTAGACTGACTGGGCAAACTTTTTTTTTTTCCAACTTCTAAATGCTATCTAGCCTCCCATATTTAAATGTCCTGACGGAGTCAATTATCTCTATGTTAAATCCACTGTTATAAGGAGAATGAATCCTTTCGTTTGGCTTAGAGTCATGCGCCAGCACTAAACATTGACCATATTTCGTGGCCTTTGGTTTGAAAAAAATAAGCATGTAGAATAGAAAATCCAGGGCTGTGGATTCAATTCTGGCTCCTATTGCCCCTTTAGAAGGCTCCTGAGGCTGCACATCTTTACGAGAGCTTATGACCTCTTCTTCCTCGGCCTGGTGGGCATAGAAGACAGCAAAGACTTAAATTGTCAAGTTGTCGCACATTTTGGCCTAGTATGAACTCAGTTTTTCCTTTCAAAAGAAAAAAAACCCCCAAAACACCCACTCTAGAACTAGAAGCCTCAGTAGAATGAAGAGCAGACACAGTGTGTGGTATTGAAGGAAGTCTTGTACTGCAGGGTGTGCGGACTGATGAGGCCAGAGAGGCCGGGCCAGGGGGCTGGCGGGGATTCGTTCTGTGCCGAGCTTATAAATTGGGAATGTCCCAACATTCTAATCAAAGGATTTGATAGAGAAAACCATATACGGAATGGAGACCATCAGTTTTGTGCGAGAGGCTTCTGCCCCATTAGAATCATTGAGCAGAGGTTTAAGCTTTTAAACCAGTTTCATGGAAGGGCTTCTCAGCCGGGGATGATTTCGCTCCCCAGGCAACAGTTGCAGTGTCTAAAGACATGTCAGACCATCAAGGTTTGGAAATGCTGCTGGCATCTTGTGGGTAGACCAGGGATGCTGCTAAACATCCCACAACACACAGGGCTGCCTCCGCAGCAAAGCATCTTCCCACCCAGATGTCAACCAGGCCGAGGTGGAGAAAGCGTCTTCGAGGGAAATCAGCAACTTCGTTCACGCAGACCTGGCATTCTCAACATTTTGAGGACGCGATGTCTGTAACTATACCAAGAATAGACTGCTGGAGTTGCATTCGAAATGCGTTCTGTTGGTTCTGGATCTCCGACTGCAGCCAGACCCTGTGCAGGGAGAGCAGCACCCCAGCAGGACATGAAGGAAGAGGATGTGTCTGGTTGGGTTGGGTGCGGCCAGAAGCCTGTCTAGAGAGCTGCGCAGAGCCACGCAGCAGGAGACTGTGAGAGTCGATCAGTGGCAGAAGATTGGGCCAAATCCAGCTTACCAACAGCCAACAATTATATACCAAAGACTTCACCTAACCAGCTACAGCGCCAGTTTCTTAGAAAGCCTGGCCATCCGGCCACCGTGGGTTTCTCTCCCATCCATCTGGCAACTTGAGGGGACCTGAGAAGTCGTCCCCTCTTTTAGACCCAGTGCCTGCCCTGCCCATGGTTTGCAGCCCTCCCTAGAGGCACCCGGGTGCCCGGGTCCAGCCATCTTGGCGGGCACACCGTTGTTGTTTTTTTTCACGGGTAGGAAATTCTCTCTAGAACCAGCGCTCTAACAAAAGAGAGTGGTTGGAAAAAAAGGCCGAGGAAGGCCTCTTTCAAGAGAAATGGGCGAGGGGCCGAGTCTGTACAATAAAGAACCTCAAGTCCGAAAGACTTTGACTCTAGGAAACGGGCTGTTCATCTACAGCGCTGGGCGTGGGGTAAGGGTAGGGAGGGGTGGGGGGGACCCTGTTCTCTTTTCCATGTGCCTCTCCACCTTCCTGCTGTACCTTCGCTTTCCTCCTTGAGAAGCCCTTACAGCCCAGCCTCCACTCTGGTGCCTGCAGATGCTCGGTGGTCTCTCCCTTGCCCCCCACCCCCCCCCCCCGCCTCATAATTTAATGCATAATTGCAAAGGAAAAGTGACTTGTGACTGAGAGAGCCAAGGTTGGCAGAGTTGTGTAAACTCAGTTGCCCAAGAACTTATCCGTTTGGGGCACAGGGAGGGACCTGGCACTTCAGCAATCCTACGCGGCCCAGTAATAAGACTTTTAAAGTGATTAAAGGAAGAGGTGGTTATGGACAAAACTCCAATGAGAGATTGAAAAATTTATATTAAATGGGTCTTCCTCCCCTGCCCATTGTTTAAGTCAAGTGAAAAAAATAATTAGGCTCTCTGGGTCCCTCTCCTGCCCTTTTTCTTGAACTTTCTGAAGACATTGGAAGGAAGGAGCACGCTGGCTGTATTGGAATTACCCGAGTTTGAGCAGTCTGGGAGTTCTGCTCTCCCTTCTATAAGAAAAAGTAGGTTTAAGGGGTCTCCTCTAGTGCTTCAGGGGGCTACCGGGTTCCACTAATAAGGTTGTCTCGTTAGCAAGACAGATCTCAAGTTGTAGTCAGAGTTCTTCATTGAGGTTGTGGCCGCTGTGCTGAGAGACTGCTCACCAAGGGCTTCTGGGTAATTCGAAGTCAGTGGTCTAATAATGGTCTGCAGGAATGCTTGATTAATGGTGAATAATTTCTAGGTAGTAGTAGACAGGTTGGCCTAATGGAATTCTCATATGTCTAACAAGTCTACTTTGGGCTTTTAGACTTTTCTTCATTAAAAATTTTAAATTCCAAAAGTAATCCATAGTCCTAACCTGTTATATAGAGGGAAACATAGTCATCCCCCACCCCCACCCCACGCACATAAGCAGCATTGAAGTGCATGCTTCCGAGCTTTCTCCTTGCTCCTCCAAACTCATATCCGCATAAGCACAGATTTCTTTTTATTTTGGGATGTTGTATTGTTGCCACGTTCAAATAACAATAAAACAATGCGCTGAGATAAACTCCTTTTTAAAATAATTAATTAGACCTTCATCCCATAGGTGGATTTTCATGTTGTTTCCAGGTTTGTGCCAATGCATGGCAATGCTGCAATGAGCGTCTCTGATGATACATCCATAGGGCTGGCTAATTTTGTTTCCGTAGGACCGATTGCTACGAACGTGTGGGTCAAATGTAAGGTGACCCGATTTTAACATTGGTAAAGCGGGACACCAGCAGGACACCATTGATAAAACGCATATCCTGGTGAAATAACCACACGGCAGCCGAAAACCAAATACCCTAGCTTGTCGTGCATTCTTTCCCAAAATCGAGACTTTTTTAAAATGCTGCGGGATGCGGGACAAATTGTTACCTTAGAGGGTGTGTGCATTTCAAGCTGAATCCACTTCGCCAGATTACTTTCCTCAAAGGTTGCACCAATTTCGATTCCACCTAGCTGTGCAGGAGACAGTCTCCTTTCTTATATGCTTGCCAGCGCTGGATGATAGCGCTGCTCCGATTTTTGTTAATCTAATTAATTTTTTAAATGTTATTTCCCTTTCATTGATGACTGGTGTGATGGAACATATTTTCTCAAGCTTATTCTTTCATTTAGAGTTCCTGTTTTGAGTTCCCTATCCTTTGACTATTTTTTTCCGGCTACTTTGCAAAGATCAATTATAGGGAGAGGAATCCTTTGTCTGGCATATGCACTGTCTGGGCTATTGTTTATAGCTGGTCTTCTTTCTTTGCCAGGTAAAGCTCTTTCTTTTCCATTGCAGTATTGGGTGCCTTCTCTAGTTTAAGAAGACTTCCCTCACCCTTTGTAATACAAATGATCTTCTGAATTGTCTTTCTTATTAAAAATGTCTAAGCATTTGATTTACATAGAATGCATTTTTGGAATATGGTGTGAGGTACAGATTCAGCTTTTAAAAATTCATTTAAGTGACAAGCAAGTCCCAGGTACTAGCCCCATTTATTTAAAAACACCACACTTTATCCTCCCATTGAATTGCAATGACACATCACCTTTCCTTAAAAGATGAATTTGTGCATTTAGAAGAATAAAATACGTAGGGGGGAAAAATCTAACCAATCAGGTGAAATAGTCAAACACTGAAAATTGTAAAATACTGCTGAAAGATACTAAAGAAAATCTAAATAAATGGAAAGACATGCTGTACTCATGAGTTGGAAGACTCTATTACCTGAAATAATCTATAACTTCAATGCAATGCCTACCAAAATTCTAACTCCTCCCCATCCCCCCAGAAATGGAAAAGCTAATGATCAAATTCCTAGGAAATTGAAAGAGGCCTCAAACAGGCAAAAAAAAAATCTTTTAAAAGGCCTAAAGTAGGGAGATTCAGACTTCCTGATTTTGAAATGTACCAAAGCTGCCAGTGATCAAAACAATTCGGCACTGGTTTAGGAACAGACATCAAGACCAATGAAGTAGAATTGAGAATCCAAAAATAAGCCTAGTTACATTTATGGTCAATTGATTTTTGATAAGGGTGCTAAGTCTATTCAACCAAACAACAACGCAAAACTCACTGCCGTCAAGTAGATGCTAACTCCTCGTGACCCTGTAGGACGGGGTAGAACTGCCCCTGTGAGTTTCTGAGACTGGAACAGGGGTAGGAAGCCCTGTCTTTCTCCCGAGGAGAGGCTGATGGTTTCGAACTGTGACGCTTGCAGTTAGCAGCCCAATGCTCAGCCACGGATGCCACAGCGTCTTTAACAAATCATTCTGAGACAAGTAAACCTAGGTGCAGGAGAATGGCTTTGGATCCCTCCCTCACACCATGTGTGAGAATTAACTCAAAATCGATGAGTATCCTAAGTATACGAATTAAACCACAAAATTCTTTTTTTTTTTTTAAACCATAAAATTCTTAGGGGAAAACATTGAAGCCAAATTCCAGGATCTTGAGTTTGCTCCTGCATTCTTAGGTAGGACACCGTAAGTACAAGCAACCAGGAGAAAAAGTAGATAGAATGTATCTCATAAAAATGTAAAATTTCCATGCATCAAAGAATGTTATCAACAAAGTGAAATAACAAGCTACAGGGCAGGAGAAGAATATCTGATACGTGGGTAGTATCTAGACCCAAAATGAATTTATAGGAAACAAAAATATCAGCTAGCCCCTCACATATCATAGATGCCAAAACACTTTTGTGTCATTTAGGGATAATTTGTTAAATCCTGCATTTTATTCAAGTTACATGTATACCATAATAATCCAGTGTCCTGAATTGTACTTTTTATCTTGTACCTCCACCCCTGCACCTTTTAGCAAACAAGCTTGCTCAGAATATATCCTTTACTTCTGTCAAATGAAAGAATTGATGTTTCCAGTCATAGCTGCGCCACTTCTTCTCTCGATTCTGTGAAGTGTTTGGTGACCCACGAGTCCACGAAGGCTCTGAAAAAGTGGCAGAAAAGATGAAGACAATAAGAATGACTTCCTGGTTTGCCTCCTGGGAATTTACTTTGAAAACGTTGTAAGTGTCTAGGGTCCATTGGTGGTTCCTTTGTAGAATTAATTGCCTTCCACCAGGGACATCCTGGTTCAAACCCTGGCCAATATGTCTCATGTCCAACCATCACTTGTCAGTCAGCGGAGACTTTTATGCAGCTGAGGTTTCAGGAAAGCTCCTAGACTGAAACTAGGAAGAGAGGCGTGGTCATCAAATTCAGAAAATCAGCCCGTGTAAACCACAATGACCTAATCTAAGCATGAGGACGCTCGCTGCAGGATGGGCCAGCAGTTGATTCCGTTGTGCAAGGAAGCCAAGTAACCACGGCTAGCAACGACATGAGCGTTTATGACGTTTTAGCTGACGAAATTCAGCCTAACTATAAATCTCTTGGGGATCCGGCTTGGATTTTCACAGACAAAACCCACAATGTTTGGCTTTATTTTGTGGTTTAGGTGGAAGGGAGGCCTCGGTTGGCCGCTGGTGAGCACCGCTGCCTTTCTTGCTTTGCTGTCATGGGCATGCTGGTCTAACTGGCACAAGATGGAAGGAACTTGAAGGCAGATTAAAGGCAGAGCCCCAATAGTTTTGATTAATCAAATATCCCAGTTAGGTTGATAAGTTATTATTATTATTTCATGTCTTACACTGTCCACTGTCTCCCTTCACCCACTTTTCAGTTGTCCAGCCCCCAGGAATGGGGCTATATGTAGATCATTATGATGGGTTTCCCCTTCCTCCCCCACCTTCTCCTTCCCCTCCTGGTATCACTACTCTCATTATTGGTCCTGAGGGATTTATCTGTCCTGGATTCCCTGTGTTTCCAGCTTTTATCTGTACCATTGTACATTCTCTGGTCTATCTGGATTGGTGAGGTAGAATTGGGATCATGATAGTGGGGAGGAGGAAGCATTAAAGAACTAGAGGAAAGTTGTATGTTTCATCAGTGCTATACTGCACCCTGACTGGCTTATCTCCTTTCCGTGACCCTTCTGTAAGGGGATGTCCAGTTGCCTACAGATGGGCTTTGGGTCTGCACTCCACACTTCCCCTGATTCACAATGATATGATTTTTTGTTCTTTGATGATTGATACCTGATCCTATCGACAACTTGTGATCGCACAGGCTGGTGTCCTTCTTCCATGTGGGCTTTGTTGTTTCTCAGCTAGATGGCCACTTGCTTATCTTCAAACCTTTAAGATCCCAGCCCCTATAGCTTTTGATAGCCGGGCACCATCAGATAAAGCTCTTTCTTAGACACATATGAGTTTCTCTGAATTTGTCTCTCTAGTCGACCCAGACTAACACATTTGGGTAAATAGAAGATGCTATCCTATATGTACTGCCTTTAGGGAAATGAAAGAATACAAGTGGTTTAATACTCCTGGACAGATGAAAATAATCATCATCAAAGGACAGTAGGTGATGAGAGAGAATGAAAGATCATGGTGTTGCAGAATTAGGGTTAACTAAGCAAATGTTGCTGGTGCATACATTTTGCACCTGGAGGGGGGATGCCTCTCCTTACTTGCACAGGTGACTGTGGGTACACCTTCTTCACAGCTCTGCCTCCAGGTTGAGTTGGGGGAATTGGGCCGTTGAACTGCATCCATCAGTTCCTCACTTTTTAAAAATCAGGCAATGGAACTAGATTGTTGTGTTTGGGTGCTGCAGACAACTGCCACTTGGATGCCAATGGAAGACTGACTTTTGAGCCCACCCAGAGGCCTCATAAAAGAAAGTCCTAGCAATGGACTTCCAAAGAAGTAGCCAGTGAAAACCCAATGGATGCATTTCTCCTCTCACACCCATCCTTGTGAGATCACCAGGAGTTAGAAACGGCTCCACTGCAGCAGATAAGAGCTGGGGTCACATGGTCTGCAGGGCCTTCCCTGCTCTGTGACTCCTCTAGAAAGGAGGAGCTCTTTCCCCGTGTTGACTTCCTACAGGTGCTTCTTGGGTTGTAGGGGGTATTAGGAGTTCTGGGGGACTAGCGCAGGCTCTGTGTGGCTCCATCCCATCTGTAGTCCCCCCTCTCCATTTCCAGGTGCTTCTGGGTGATGGCAGGTTGTAGACTACCTCGCAGGGGCCCTGGTGTCTCCCATCCTCCCCTTTGGCCTGGCCCTGAGGCTGGTGCATGCTCTCTTCCAGAGGTCACCAAGAAATATGCCTCCAGAGCCACACCATAATGTGGGCCTTCATGACACCCATGAAATACCACTCTCTGCCCTCACCCCCACCCCACCACCACGCCTGACCTCCATCTGGGCATGTGGCTGAATGTCATTTATCAGTTGTCTCTGATCCCTGAGGTAGTTTCTGGCACATGAGCCTGCTCTCCTGATTGGTTCAGACCATTTGGCAGGAACAATTTCCCAAGCCCGGTATCAGATGCTGCACAAAAGTCCAAATACATAATGCATCTCCTCTCGGCTTTGGTAATTCTGTCACACTCAAAACAAGCTGTCAAAACTGTCTGGCATGACTTATCCTTAATAAATCCCTAGTCCTGTTAATTGCTCCTTATTCCACTGAATAAGAATTGTTTGAATCCACAAATCGGGGAGAGAATGCTGGATAATGTGGATGCATTTAAAGGATTGCCACTGTTTCTCCCCCAGGACAAAAGGAACTGTGAGGCTGACAATAAGCAAGAGGCAAGCCGCCCCTTAGAGGGCGGTGGGATTGCAGGCACTACGATGCTACTTTGGGCTCTTTCCAAGGGTTCTGCCCAAGGAATCTCAGGAAGGAAAGGGACTCATTGGCTGCCTATGAGAAGGGCCACCGAGAGAAGACGCTGAGTTCCAGGACACTCACTCCTGCACTGGACAAGGGTGGGCGTACACTTGTGCCAGGTGTGGCTGGTAGGCCACAAGAAAGATCCAGGGCCATGTAGAGAGGTGCAGTCACATGGGGAGAGCCCCCATCTCTAATGAAGCACACCCACCAAGCCTGCCAGAGCGTGCATCCCTCTGGCACCGATACTAGAGTGACAACTAGTGACCGTCCAGCCACCTGGATGCAGGACAACCCTATGTGCTCTGTGAGCAATGGAGCCGACAGTCCTCAGAAGTTGATTTCTGTTTTTGTTTTGGGTAAGCCTCTTTGGAGGCATCTCAGGGTGAACCCAAACTTCCAGTCTTTTCATTAGCAGCCAAGCTGCTTAACGACTCCCAGACCACCTCAGAGCCAAAAAGGCCTCGTTTATACTTGGCATGGGAATGAAAACTGGCCCTGCGACCGCAGGCAAGAACTTAGCCGCCTGCAGAGGAACTGGGGCTGGAAATAACCGGGTGTGAGTTCCTCCTCTGAATGGGGGTGGCAGGTGCGAAGCCTTGCAGGTGAAAGGAGGGCAGGGGGAGACCCTAGCCTAGGGTGGGGACATTGCATATTGCTATCAGGCTGGGGCTGGAGGTCACAGAGGCAGAGCTGGAAGAGGTCTGAGTTGTGGGGAGCTCCCCGCTGGGGGCATCACGGCCGGCCAGTGGTTGTCTTGTGTCTCTGTGGGGGTGGTAGGGTAGAGCCTCAGGCAAATTGTAGGTCTCTCACTAAATTGCTATGTGATTTTCATAACCTTCAGTACACTTGCCTACAGACTATGATACAGATACCCACCTCATAAGAGGCCCTGGTGCCATGGTCGGCTGCATGTTGCTCTGTGAACCAGAAAGTCAGTGGTTCAAGCCCATCCGCTGCTCCATGGGAGAAAGTTGCATCTTCTTAATTTCAGCACCCCCAGGAGCAATTCTACATGGCCCTCTGGGGGTTCCATGCGTCAGAATTGACTCCACGGTAGTGGGGGACCCACCTCACAAAGGCCATGTGAAGTGTGTACTAAATGCACCAAAGAGGTGGAGAACCCAAATCCTGAGCTAAGCAGCTTTTCTGTCCACTGGGGGAACTGCATTTCTCTTAGTGTGTGTACGTGTGAGTGCGTGTGACAGAGAGAAACACTTTTAGAGGAGAGTCTAAAAAGGTCTCTAAGCTTCGGAACTGAGAGGGGCAATCAGCGTTGGCAGGAGGAGAAGGGATTCTTTCAAGGATGAGTCAGATCTCTCTCTGCAAAGACCCCGAGGAGGCCCCATGTTCTGCTGTCAGGGAGAAGGGCCAGGCCAAGCAGACCCATGGCGTTAGGAGTCGCATCATGCTACTATGGCTTGGGCAGGGCAGGGCCCACTGGCATTTCCCCCAGAAAAACCAATAGGCTCACCTAGAACATAGGGCTTGGGGACATACTAGAACTGAGCCTTATAAACATCTTCAGTGAGGGGCCAGGTAGTAACTACCTGAGGCTTTTTGGGTCGTGTGTTGTCTCTCTGTTCCAAGGACTCAGCTCTGGTAGTAAGAGCAGCCGACAGTCATACAGACACAGATGGGTGCAGTTGTGCTTCAAAGAGACACGGAAATTTGAATTTGGTGTAACTTTCATGCGCCATGAGATAGTAATCTTCTTTTGCCTCCCCTCCCCACAATCATTTAAAAATATAAAAACCAACCTATGCTCACTGACTGAACAGAAAGACTCACTGGGCCTTTGGTTGTTGTGTGCCTACCTATGCGCTGGAGCGAGAAGGCTTTCCCTAGACCAGTGGTTCTCAACCTTCCTAATGCCATGACCCTTTAATACAGTTCCTCATGTTGTGGTGACCCCACAACCATAGAATTATTTTGATTGCTACTTCATCACTGTCATTTTGCTACTGTTATGAATTAGGCAACCCCTATGAAAGGGTCGTTCAACCCCCAAAGGGGTCGCGACCCACAGGTTAAGAACCGACGCCCTAGACTGTGGTGTGAGTTCGAGTTTGGGTGGAGATGGAGACCGCCCGAATCGTGGTCACTCTTTGTGGTGCACTGAATTGTTTTAGCATGGTTCTTCTCACTCTCTGTCATCCCACACAATGATTGGGTATGACTACACAAATAAGGTCATCTTCTGCTGGGTTCTTCAAAGCACAATCAGCGAAGCTTACGCACGTACACATATAGTTTTTCTTAGGTGCCATCAAGTGGGCCCCGACGTATAGTGACCCTGTGCACAACAGTGGAAACGCTGCTCTGCCTTGTGCCGTCTTTACGATTGTTGTGATCTTTGAGCCAGCTGTTGTAGTCCCTCTGTCAATCCATCCTGGTGAAGTTCTTCCTCTGCTTTGCTGATCTACTTTACCAAACATGAGATTGGTCCCACCTGTTAGCATGCGCATAAAGCCACGTCTCACCACAGGTGCTTCAAAGGCATTCTGTCTGTGCTTCCTCCAAGACAGATGTTGGTTCTCTTGGCAGTCCACGGTCCTTGCAGTACTCAGTGTCAGTGCCATCAGTCAAATGCGGCATGTCTTCTGAAGTCTTCCTTAGTCCTGGCCCAACTGTCCCGTGCATGTACGACGATTGAAAACACCATGGCCTCGGTAAGGTGCTCCTTAGTCTTAAAGTGACATCCTTGTTCTCTTACACTTTTTCTCTGACACTTGATCAGACAGTGTTCTGCAGCTATTGTTAAGGTTTCCAGTGGCTAATCCTTCAGAAGTGTACAGCCTACTCTTTCTTCATAGTCTGTTCTTTGTCTTGAGGCTCTACTGAAACCCATTAACCTTGAGTTACCCTGTTGATATTTGAAATACTGGTGGCATAGCTTCAAGAATCACAGCAAGACACAAGCTATGACAAGAAATAAACAACAAACAGACAATCCAGTGGTATGTGTATATGAACACACACACACACACACATTGTAAAGTCAAGCAAGTTCCAAGTTAGTGGGTCAGATATCAGACTCCAGATTGGTGAACATGGAATAATATGTGATCAAGATAGTTGGAGGTTCATTTTTTAAAAACAAAGATAGTTGGAGGTTGATTAAATGCAACAGTTCTTAGACTATTTGAATACTAACAAGTGTTTTGTAAAATCTTTATCTTTTGACTTACTACGTTACTGGTTATATTATTGGTAACTAAGCAGAAACCTTTTACTTTTTTCCCTTCTGATCCTTTAATTACTACTTCATTCTCAAAAAGCTATTGCTGAGGGAAGCAGAGCCTGTGGCTGGAGGGTAGACAGGTGGTAGCTAGAGTGAAAGGAAAGGCGCTGATTCCACAAGAGGGCAAAGAGGAATTAGAGACGAGAGGGTAGATGGACCAGCTATGGGGAGGGTTGCTAAGTAGTTTGAGTTGTTGATTATAAAAATTGATGATTTGAAATGCAAACCCCTACATAATTCACAATAAAAGTGTTAAAAAGTTATTGATCTATGTTCTCAAGTACCAAAATATTGTAACTAAGGCACCAGACAATTTGAGAAAGTCAATGATTATAAAAACAGCGGCAGCAATGAAAACAAAAGGGTGTGCTTTGGGCGCATGCTTGTGGTTCAAGTTCATTGTAAGTAAGTGGGAATGACAGCGCTGGAGTGCATTGGAAGGTTTGCAAAGGAAACTAGCTTACAGTTCTAGCCTCGTAGGTACGGTGAGGGATGTTAAGTTGGGCTTCCCAAAAACCTTGTTGCTGTGGTAACTGTACAATTTTAATAAAAATAATAAAGCTCTGCCTAAAAACTTTAGACAGCCATTTTGGTGTCACCTTCCTGAGAGTTTCACCTGCCCCTACAGATGTCACTGGTTCATCCCTACTCAGTAGACTTTAACTGGTCGTCTGCTTCCATAAAGATCCCAGCCACGAAAATCCAGTGGAGTAGCGCTATGCTGGAACACCTGCTCACCACGAGCCAGATCAGCGTCACAATACAGATTTGGGTTCTTTATGATGTAACGTTGGTGTTAATCAATTGTTTTTGCAAGTTACCTTTTTGAGACTGAAGAGACCCTATAAAAGTAGAATCCAAGAAGTCATTCGAAAAGAGAAGAAAATACAATGATCCTTTCCGTCTATTCCATGAATCCTGGGGGTGGGGTCTGTTCAAGCACCTCAAACACAAAACTAATCACCTACCCCCTTTTCACATGAAACTATAATGTGTTTGGTCAATACACCATGATTGACTGGGTTTGTGTTCAACCTGATTAAAATCAGTATTTATAAGAAAAAAAAACACCCAACTAAGTAAACAAAAACTAAGTTAGGAGGTAAGAGTCAAAGTCATTATCTAATTGTCTAGACTTGGGTCTGAGAACGATCTGGGTGTGGTGAATCCCAGAAAACACTGTCTTCCCATCCGTGCCCGTCTAGCTTTCCCACGCTTTCCCAGGCATGGTGGGACGGGGCAGGAGTGTGTGCGAACAAGAAGTTCAAAGCCCAGAGTAGTGCCTCTTGTGCTGAGAAATGGAATCTAGTCCTAGCATCATTCATATGTGAATATAACTCACTGTCTGGGGTGGATCTGGAGGATAGAGGGAGGACATTGGAAATGTATGAGAGAAAAGTAAAGGCATCATGAATGATTTTTTTTAATGTAATAAAAGCTCTTAACACAGATGCCATGAAAGTATGCTGAGGTAGTTATTTATTATCTTAGTTTTCTGTTTCCTTTAAGTATCAGTGGAAGATCTGTGGTCTTGAGCTCTGTTATCTAATTAGTAAGCAGGGTCTCACCAAACACAACCTTTACCAAGAAGCATTTCGCTCTCCCAGTGGTTCTGTGTTCGTGCCATTTGGGCTGGAGAATGGAGATATCTTTCTAGCTTATTCCAGCACCGTGTGTCTAAGGATAAGCCTTTGAATCCGTGTCATTCGGTACAAATATTGTAGTGTCTGCTGGCGTGACGTGCTAAATAGAACGTCGACTTGGGTAGCTGTTCACACATCACCATCACTGGGATTCTAAACGAGCACTGCTCACACCGTACTCTGCATACCAATCACCAGGGATCTCGTTCAATGCAGATTCTGATTCAGTCCATCTGGGTGGGGTGATAGTCTGTATCGCTAACTCTCCATCTGTTGACCCAGCTCCGCTCTACGATAAAGTAAAGCTACCTAGAGGGCTTCCAGAACTGTCCAGCTCTCTGCAGGTGGGTTGCCGCATCTTTCTCCTGGAGAACGCAGGTGAGTCCAAACCCACGGACTTCTTGGTTAGTAACCAAGTACTTAACCCCTGCACCACCAGGGCCCCCTTAAGTGGCTCATAGGGGAACCCCGTGCTGCTGGACCTCAGGCCACATTGGAGCCCCGAAGATGTAGATGCTCAACCTAGCAGCCCTCACATCAGAGCATATAGGAAGGGGACCCCAGCCAGAGCTTCACTGGGAGACTTTTCAAAGCGCATTGAAAGGCAGCTTCCTGTTTGCCTTGCCTCTCAGATGTAGAGAAGACGTTGTCCCCTCCATTAATGCAGACTCCAAGCATGAGCTTATGCCCCTTAACTTTATTTCACCTTAAAGGTGCTTATGGTGCAAAAGAATAGACATTCAGCACAGAGAATGTAATCCTGGGAGAAGTCTGGGCAGGGCGCTGCTTAGCGATTTCATCTTACAGACTTTGTACATGTTGTCAGGAGAGACCCGTCCCTGTTTGGTGACGAGGAGGGGCAGCGAAAGAGAGGAAGGCCCTCCACCAGATGAGTGACACAGCAACTGCAACAGGGGCTCAAGCAGAGGCCCTGGTGAGGAGGGCACTGGACCGGGCACTGTTGGGTTCCGTTGTTCAGAGGGTCGCTGTGATTTGGAACCGACTCACTGGCACCCGACAAAACAACGTGTGTGTATGTGATTTAGAAGAGTCTTCACTTTTTATTTGCTCATATCCCGTTGCACTGCCACTACAATTGGTGTTGCTATTGCCTCCGCTGTGCGGAAGAGGCCGTGGAAAGGCTGCAATGTCAGCCACTCTCCGTGTCTCTAGACAGGAAGTGAAGCCACAATGGAAATGCGGGTTTTCACCGAGACCGTGAGCCTGGGGCTTCGTTACTGAGCCATGTTGCTGCGAACGTGCAGATAATTAGATCATCATTGCACAAATCAATGCCCTGGTTCAGATCAACGTCTTTGGAGTGTTGAGGGGTTTGAGAACTGTCTTACCAGCCACAAGGTGTTAGACTCTCACCCCTTTTGACACCCAGGCCTTTGTTTCTATTGTTCCGTGCTGGCCAGTGGATTCTGGCTGACACGTGACAGAGTTGAACTGTCCCAGAGGCTTTGCTAGACAGTCATCTTCACAGGGTCAGATCCACAGGCCTTTCCTCCCTGGAGCTGCCTGGTGGCTTCAAAACACCATTTTGAGGGTTAGCCACCTTACCTGTTGTGTTACCAGGGCTCCTTTTGGGGCCTCTAGCAGCCTACAGTGCTCTCCCCTTTGTAAGCATTCTGTCTGACGGATTGGGTGCTAGCCAGCAAAACTTGCGGGTGGAGGCTTTGGCACTCTGAGGGCTTGCCTGGTGCTTAGCTTGAGGAAGTGGCAGGCAGCAGAAGCTGCTGAAGCTGGTCCAGAAGTCAGATGCCTCACAAGTCAGATCTCACAGTAATGGCAAGAGTGACCATCCTCCTGTGTGTGGGGGAGGCCTCGGGTACCCTGCTTCCACTTAGAGTTTCAACCCATCTCCCCGATGGGCCACAGATTTGATAATCCACTGACATTGTACCCCCAAGGACTTCCATGGGGACTGTTGGGGTTCTACGGTAGCAAAGTCAAGAGAGACTCGGGGTGCTAGTGAGGAATGCGGGTCACGGTCACGCCATCCATACGGTGACCAGGAATTGCCTACAGATGCACATTGAGTTTGAGCACTCTGATCCCAGGGGACCGGCCTAACCATCAAGTCAGACAGGTTCTTCAAGCATTCCACAGCGCCGGGGCGAGCTGCAAACAGGAGTCACGAGTACATTATGCTGTATTCTAACTTCTCATTTGGAAATGAGTGGGTTTTCCTATGGGGTCTCCCATTTTCTCTCCAGATCTTAGCATCTCTATTGCTACGTCCTCGTGTGCTGGCTTGGAGGAAGGATGGCAAAGTCATGCTAGGATCGCTGAAGGAAAAATCTCAAGGGGTTTGGGTGCTTGCAGCACAACCAGTGAGGCTTATCCATTTCTGCGTAGAGAAAAGTTTTATCTCAAGAAAATAGCTCCCACTGTTGTAGAAGACGTTTTGGATCACTGATGGAATTTCTTCACTTGGCTCGAGGTCTGTTGAGACGTACCGTTTGCCCTTGAGGCCGTGTGAGTAGGTGGCATGCTCCCCACCGCTAGTGCGTTCCGTCTAGGTTATTTAGTGCACGGTCACACACCTGTTCCTGATGCTCTGTCATGGCTTTCCTCCTCCAGCCAGTTGTAAGACCCTCCCTCTCATTTGTTCTTTTGGTCAGTTGCTTATTTTCTTGGTCAGCCTAGCAAAATGCTTGTCAATTGTATTGATCTTTTCAAAGAACAACTTCTGACTTTATTGATTCCCTCAGTTGTGTTTTGTGTGTTCAATGTATTTCTTTCAGCACCGATCCTTGTCATTTCCATTTTTTCTGGTAGGTTTAGGCTTAGTTTACTCTTTCCTTGCTAGTTCCTGTATTTGTTGAGTTAGCTGGGTAACTGGAGATGTCTACTTTTAACATAGGCAGCCATTGCTCTAAGTTTCCTCTGAGTGCTGCCTTTGCTTCCTCCCGTGTGCTGTCATTGCCATTTGACTCTAAGAAATCCGTGATTTCTCTTTTTATTTCTCCTGTGACATGTTAGCACTTTAACCGTATATTGTTTAACTTCCAGATGTTTGTGTCTTGTCCAAGGTTGTTTTTCCCCCTCCAAGTTTATTGATTTCTAGCTTCACTCCATTGTGGCCCCCAAAAAAACTATTTGTATGTTTTCAAATCTTTTAAAAATGTATCAAGACTTGCTTTATGACCTGAGTTGCAGCTTTTCTGGAGAGTGATCCATTTGCATAGGAGAATGTATATTGTGCAGTTTGGGGGGTTAACATGTTCTATATATGAGGGGGTACCCCCCCAAAAAAAACCCAGAAAGCTCTACTGGGCAGAGCTTTCTTAGTAGGCATTTTTCCTGGTCGGTGAGCATCTAGCAACTTGCTCTGAGTTAGTGCACCAGGTGGCGTTGCCTGGGAAGGTTCTTTTTGGTCACAGTGAATTTTTTCGTAAAAGCAGTTTTGCTGGAATCTCATGTTTTGTGATGGTGGGCTTAAAGAGAAGTGTGTAAGGGTGTGAAATTTTGTTTCCTGCTCTGGAAAAATGCCACAGCAACTGTTGTGATGTTGAGCACAGCTAACAAGGACAGCACTATGAGAAAGACTCAAGTGTACTAGTGGTTTCTTGTTTCCAAAAAGGTGAAATGTTGACTGATGTCAAACCTCGTTTTGGATGTCTGTCAACTTCCCAAACTGACAAAATGGTGATTCATAGTGCATTTAGAGTTCGTTCCACCAGACCAAACTGTTAACCAAACTTTCCATTTAGAGGTTCTGAAAAGATTGCATGACAGTGTGTGACAAAAAAAGGCCTGATGTGTGGCAGACAAGGGACTGCTTTTGCCACCTGCTCACACGGCCATCGCAGTGGGCCAGTTTTTGGCAAAAAGCAGCACGCCTCTCTTGCCCCACGTACCTTACTCACCTGACATTGATCCATGTGACCTCCTTTTGTTCCGTGAATGCAGAGGGACATGAAAGGACAGCAATTTGATGTCGTAGAAGAGGTGAAGAAAAAAATAAAGGAGGTGCTGCCAGCCATCCAAACAGATGAGTTAGAAAAATGTTTCCAAGAATGGAACCACAGACTTGACAAATGTATTGTAACGGAGAGTACTTTGAAGGTGATAGGTTGTTTTGTAAAAAATTTTAAATACATAGTTTTGAAAAAAATGCTTTTGTGTGTGTGGGGGGGGTACTTCCTCATATATCTGTTAAGTCTAGTTGATTTACAGTGTCATTCAAGTCCTCTGCTTCTTTGTTGACCTTATTTCTAGATATTTTATCCAATATTAAAGTGATACACAGCTACTCTCATGGTGTTATATATTTCTGTCAATGTCTGCTTTATATATTTACGTGCCCCAGTGTTGGCTTCACATATATTTATGATGATTATGTTATATTATGTTATGCTGTGTTTCCTAAAGAAGCAAACCCAGTGATTTTATGTGTGTGTGTGTGTCTCCCACACAGCCCTAGAGGCAGACAAACCCAGTCGGGCTGAAGTACATGGGTCAGATGCTAAACTGGATGCTCTTGCAGATTCATACAGCTTTCAGGGCCGATGAACCAGGAAACCTGGTGGAGGTCAAGTTGAATGAATCCAGGGCCAGCAGGTTATATGGCAGGCCACTGACAGCTCCCAGTCAGCAGACCACATGGACGCTCCCATAATCTGCAGGTCTCATGGTGGGCTGCCGACCCAAGTCCCAAGAAGCCAGAGGCAGGAACTCAGCCAGTAGGAAGGAGAGAGCAATTCTCAACAATGTCTATTTATGAATACGGCATAGACCCCATCCCCAAGGAGACATCATCAGGCTGTGGTCTGAGTAAGGAATTGCATCCCACCCTAACCTTTCCCTAACTGCTTGGTGTCTCTCAGCAATCCCACCATGGAACTGTTTACACTATGTTGGGTCACGTCATGGGGCAGGCTCCAACTGCCAAAGTACTGGGAATCCTGGCTCAGCCACGTTGACACAATATTAAATCTTCTTGATTATTGGACAGTTTTATCACTATATAATGTTCATTTTTCCCTTCTAACGTATTTTCTTTCTTTCACTTTAAAATTTTTTAATTTTTTTTTCTTTCTAATAATTTTATTGGGTGTTCTTATAACTCTTATAACAATCCATCCACTGCATCAACCACATTTGTACATTTGTTGCCATCATCGTTTTCAAAATATTTTCTTTCTACTTGAGCCTTTGGTATCAGCTCATTTTTTGCTCTCTCCCCCACCCTCCCTCCTTCATGAACCCTTGATAATGTATAAATTATTATTATTTTCATATCTTACACCAGCCACTGTCTTCCTTCACCCACTGTTCTGTTGTTCATCCCTTTACATCGATCGGTTCCCCCTTTCTCTCCCCACCTTCCCCCTACCCTCCTGGTATTGCCACTCTCATTAAGATTTTTTTCTTAAAGTCTTCTTTTCCTGATACTAAAGTTACTAGTCCAGATCTCTTTTGATTACTATTTGTATGTTCCCCTCCCCCATCTTTTCACTTTCAGTCTATTTCATGTACACTCACTGTGATCACTGATGATACATGGTGTCTGCGATTTTGTTATTTGTTTTTAATGTGTATAAAATCTTCTTTATCTTATGGTACTCTTTGCCTCTTTGTTTTGTTGGTTTATTGTAGTGAGCCTTTTTATTTCCCTTCACCTTTCCTTTTGTGTGTTTTTAATATATTTTCTTGATGGTTACCATGAATACTATATTTAAGGGCTTGTATCTTTTACTTCCTAGTGTACATTAATGCCAGCTTAACTTCATTAATATAAAAGAAATTACATAGTTGCTCTTCCTTGTTGCTGTTGTTATCATTAATTACATATTTGTATTTCATATACCCTGTAACATAATTTAACCATGCATTTTATATATTTGGCATTTAAAAATGTGAAAGTCAATACATTTAGAGTTATCAAGCATAAATACCTTATTACTAGCCCATCTACTTGTCCATGCACTTCTCTTTATTAGGGACCTTTCTTTTTAATATATAGCTTTGGATTCCTTACTAATGTCCTTTTCCTTCTATCTAGAGAACTACTACTAGTATAGTTTGAAGCACCAATCTGGTCGATATGAACTCCTTTAATTCTGTTTGTCTGGAAATGTTTAAATTTCACCCTCATTCTGAGAGGATAGTTTAATTGGGTATAGTAATTTTTTTCCCTTGTAGTACTTAAAGTATATCATTCCATTGCCTTCTGGCCTCCAATGTTTCTGAGAATAAATCAGCATTTATCCTGGGTGTGTGACTGTTTGCTTCTCTAACATTGCTTTCAGCATTCTCTCATTATCTTTACCTTTGAGAGCCTACTATGATGTGTCTTGGTGTAGAGATGGGGGTTCTTTGCACTTCTTGTATTTGTAACTTTGTGTTCTTCATTAGATTGAGGAAAAGTTGTGTTATTTTTTTCCCTTAAATATCTTTTCTTCTGTCCCTTTTTACCCTCACACCTACTTCTGGAATCCCTCAGATGCATATATTAGGTCTCTGGTTGTTCCATAATTCTGCTACACTGTGCTCAGCCTTCTTGAGTGTGTTAGTCTGGGTACTTTAGAGAAACAAATCCACAGAAACGCATGTATAAGAGAAAGTTGTATATAAAGGTTAAGTGCGCATCAAGAAAACATCCCAACCCAGTGATGTCCAAGCCCACAAGTCCAGCATTAGCCTATATGTCCAACACTAATCCACAAAGTCCTCCTCCATATCACAAAACAGATGCAATGATGCCGACTGCAGGAGATAAGTCGAGTCAGTGAATGTGCAAGTATCTCAGCTCTGGCAGGGGTCTCCACACGGCTGCTACAGCACCCAGGGCTGCATCGTGGTAGGTTCATGTGGCTTCTCCTCGGGGATGTCTTGCAGAAAGTGAACCTTGCCAGCTGAAGCAGAGAACTGACTAAGGCAGCTTCACCCTGGTCTGACCTGCAGAAAGCAAGATACCCAAGAACTAGAAAGGAAAGGCTCACAGAACCATTTATCCCTCTGCCCTTCAATTAACCCCACATGTGTTTATTGGCCAGGTTTGCACAATAAACTAACTACCTCATTGAGCCTCCATTCTTGTGGCCCTTGAGCATCCATAATTTTAACCATTTTAACCTTTAATTCATTGATTCTTTCTTCTGCCTAATTAAATTGGTTGCAGAGTTTAATTTATCCAAGTTTGGCAGATAATACAGCAGGCTGCAGATAGTTCCTAGGACCAGCAGGTAATATGGGGTGCCATTGATCAAGCCCCTAAAACTGGATGCTAGGGGGACCAATGTAGGATGTATATTAGCAAAAAGACCACAGGGTCGGCTTAAATAGGAGTACAGCACACATCCAATGAAACCACCTTCTAATTGCACGAGGATTGTGACCTGATTCATGCAGGTATCACTCCAATCCAATATTCCCACAACTCTCTGACTGCTCACAGCATGGAGTTGATTACATTGTGTTAGATCACCCCATTGGGGAGGCCTCAACTGCCACACGACTGAGGCTCTGGCCCAGCCAAGGTGACATAAAACCTATCGCAACCATCATCTTCCTAGTATTCCTAATTTCCTTTTATAACCAAGTGAAGAGGTTACTTTCTTCATTGTGTAAAATGTTAAGGAATGAAAGGTTTTTCTTTTAAACCAGTGGAAACCAGGATATCGGGAATATTTCTCTCCCCCTCTCCATTGTAGAAAAAAATCTCTCTTTCCATCAGCCAAGATCGCTTTTCTCTCTAGTATTATTAGTCGTGATCTAAGCGTGGCTAGAAGAAATCCCGAATCCCTCCTTCCCTATGGATTCTTCAAGCCTTTTGGTCATCAATTCCAACCCCCTTCCTGCCCCTGCAGGGTCAAGGAAGTGTCATCGTGATGTGATATTTGGCTCGTGTCTGTTGTCCATAATGTACGAAGAGAAAATACTTTTTTCATGAGTCATAGGCTCCCCTGGGAAGTTGGCACTCAGAAGTCCAGTGTTCATTACACTGGGAAGGTAAGAGGTATCATTTTAAGTGAGTGAAGCAATAAGTTAGCCAAGACCACACACATGATATCAAAACATCCAGGGTGGCTTCACAACTTGCTCCAGTGACCTGGGAGGTGGTGAGCGCTACTTCTTCAAGTCACATAGTACCAGTTACCATTGAGTCAACTACGGCTCCCAGCAATCTAGTATGTGTCAGAGTAGAACTGGCCTCCAGAAGGTTTTCAGTGGCTAATTTTTTGGGAATAGATTGCCATGTCTTTCTTCTGAGGAGCTTCTGTCTGGACTCTAGCTTCCACCCTTTCTGTTAGCAGTCAAGCATTGAATCATTAGCAAGGACTCCTCAAGTCACCCAAACCTGCTCTTAATGATGTGACAGGATCCTTGGAGCACAGGGTGGTGGGAGACTGGAGAGAAATGGGGTAAGGCAATTGCACTTCACCTGAGCTCAGGTGTAGCGCAGACTACCAGGAGGTGGAATCCAGGGCTCCCACAGCTGGAATTATTCCCCAGGAATAAACAAACAACACATGAAGTGGACTGGATGTCAGGCAACCTTTCAACCCCTTTGTGTCCCACTTGTCTCTAGCCTTATCCAGAAATCATACAAAGGTTGTGGTTTTCTCCCCAGCTATGAGGTCAGCTGGCCCCTTCTGCACAATCCGTGTGTGTGTGTGTGTGCATTCACATTTGTGGAAAGGAAGTATCAAAGATTTCTGAACATACTATCCAATGTAATTGCTCCTTTTCTCTTACTCCTCTAATATTTTATCAGGAAACCTTACCATTTACCCCAAGTTTACAGATGGTAAAGATTTACAAATTCCAAAAATACAACCTTTCCTTTTTTTTTAAAAGAAAGTATTTTTGCAGAGGTGGTTATAAACAGATAATAACTAGTTACTCTTACGTTTTGAGTAACAAAATAGTGAAAGACACAGATTTGCATTGGGCTGCAAACTTTAAAAATAAGAAAACATTATATTTATGTAATTCTTAGCTCAATAGAAAGATGAATTGTCATATTATCACTAGCTAATATTGACTGAGCCTCTACTGGGCACATGACCTTTTCTAAGAATTTTAATTCAGAATCATAAGAGTTCTTATCTTATTATTTATTATTTTTTAAAGTGTTAATTAGAAAAGTTTATTTGGGATAAAGTTGGCATTCAATGAACATGGCCAAATTCACATCATGCTCTATGAATGTTGTAATATTTCTGCCTCTCCCCTTTGGGTATTCTCACATTTAAAAATGCATCTGTTTTTTTCCCGGTTTTATTTTGTTTATTGCTATTGTTCTTGTTTTGACGCAGATAAACCTGTGAGGTATACAGGCCAGTGGATCAGTACAGAAACACAGTGTAAAAAGAAACCTCAAAGTCCTTATTCACTGGTAGTGAATTCTTAATGGAGGTTAGAAAAAAATGTAGTCAGTGGATAGTTTCATTTATTGTCATTTTCCCCTAGAATGTTAAGGGAAGATATTAAGACATACAGAATTCTTTGTAAAGTGAGAATCCAAGTGGCAGTGGCAGTTTCATGTTTAATAATGAAAGGAAAATGATGTTTTTTCTAACCTCAACTTCAAGGGGAGTTGGGTGACCCTCAATTTGAGATCATTTATGGTGGTGATCCATTATGTTATTTTCTCTAAGTTTGATTTGTCATTGTTAAGCTGAAAATGGGCTCTGGAATAAAATAATGTGATTGATATTTTAATTGTGCTAAATAAATACCAAAGACATTTCCCCCCAAGATCATTGTTCTTATTTTATTTTTCCTTTAAATATATATATATCCAGAGCAGGCACTTTGTTATGGGAATAATGTATTAATGAGTAATAAGAACTGGAAACACTTGCAAAACATTTTCTTTTAAATAAATAAGAATGATTTTTTATCTCAAATTCTAGAGAACACTTAGTGCTTACATTTATAAATTTACTGTTGTGTATATTAGATTGCCTTTGAAATCCTTATACTTTTGTCTCCAAGTTTTTATTGATAGCACAAATTCACCTGTTTTTAACATGGAGCTTATGGTAATTGGAAGCAATATTAACTGCAATATGTGGCCTGGGTTTTAGTATCAAAATGAAGGCTATCTAAATTCTCTTAACCAGTCCAGAGATAATATTTTCCCTACTATATAGAACACTGGAACCTTATCATCCTTTAGAATTTCTCATCAAAATGAGTTCCTTTAGATTTTTAATTATATATCTAATGAAACTAAACCGTTATTTGCATATTATATGAAGTGTCATACAACAAACTCATAGCAGTCCATTAGCATAAAAGCTAATTATAGCTCTCATCAACTTATAAGAGTTTTGGAATTCATGTTTCTCTTATTGTGGCCCAGAGCAAAGGAGGTTTGTTCACTTCTAAATATTGACTTTTAACTAATATCAGAAGTTATTTCAATATTTTTATGGATAAAAAGTTAAATGATTAAACTAGATGTAATATTTGCTATAATGCAATTAAAAATTCTACATTAACTAAACCTCTAGAAAGAAAATCTTTGCAACAATGTCAAATTAATTTTAAGTCACAAAACAAGGTAAGTATTGGCTGCATAGTTGAAAAACACTCCAGAAAAACTATAAAAATGAGTTAAAATTGATTTGAGATTGTCAGCACTGTTATGGGAGAAATGAATGCACTACAATGGCAGTTTCTACATCCAAGTGTACACTGTAACATAATTGTATTCCTGACTGATTGTGATAGCTATCAAGCAGGAAATTTATGACAAGATTAACAGAGACACAGTAATGAACAAACATGGAACGCATCCTGTAATTGACTTTTATTAAAGTGTTGTCGTAGTCTGTAATAAATTCCCCAGCCCTAGAGAAACCAAAGGCAAAACTTTCAACTACTTTGAAAACTGGGGAATGAAGATCTTCTCGTGCCCCCTCCTCCCATCACACAGTCCCCCCAACCCCCGCTCCACCCTTCCATTGCTCATATAGCAAACACATTGTCAACGACGGTCCAAAGCTGGGGTGGGGAGAGACTGCACATATTCGGAATAGTTTTAGTTGTAGGTGGTGTGGTTGGGTGTTAGGTGTGTTGGTCCACTCTTGATAGAACTAAACAAAGCATGAGGTCATGCTCATCTTCACCACTCAGTTGCTAGGATGGAGCCCACTCTTACAGCGGCTGCATCAATCCATCTCACTGGGGGCTCTTTCTTTCTTCAATGACCCTGTACTTCACCAGGTACAATGCCTCTCCCCATGGATTGGTCTCTCCTGATACCTTGTTCAGACTCACAGCTCTCAAGTCTAAGGAGCATTCTGACGGCATTTCTCCCACAACAGATTTATTATTTTTCTGGCATATTCAATATTATTCACCAATGTCATAATGCAAAGGCATCCATTTTTCCTCCTATGTTCTTTTCCCACTGTTCAGCTTTCACATGTATAGGAGGTGATTGAAAATGCACATCTTACTCCTCCAAAGTGATTCCACTGACCAATACACATTTTGGTGTCTCAGATGTTAGACTTGTTTCTTGGTGTATTTGACCTGCTGATTCCAAAAATGGTAGTCTCCTCCTATCAGCTCTAGATTTAGAGATATAGAGCATACATCATATCCACACTTCTCTCTGCTTGCCCATTCAAACAACAACAACAAAACAAGATTTTTAATGTAGTATACACTAGCCTGAGATAAAGGAAGATCGTACTGGCTTTATTTAAAACAGCTTGTGCTGTATTAAATATTTAGGTCAAGCTATACTTCACACGGTGTCCTTTGATCCAAAGATATATCTGAACAATACAAATTACAGGATCTTGGGATTTTCCCAAAGTATCACTTCACCGTTAGGAACTGGCTAGCAAGTAGTTCCCATTTGCTGTCTGAAAAGGGGGACAGAAACACGAGTTACTGTGCTGTAAATAAGGAGCTCTGATGGTGTCCTGGGTGAGGCTTTTGACTGCTAACCACAGGGTCAGCTATTTGAGCCTAAACAGACCTAAAAACCAAGACACCAAGAAAATTTTTTGTTGTTGTTGGACTGTGTTATATTTGCTTTTTAACACTTTAAAAAGGTCTTGTGAAGATCTGTCCAGTGTAAAACATCATTTGGTTTCTTGAATCCTACTTCCACGGGCATTGATTGTAGATCCAAGTAAAATAAAACCCTTATAGGTAAATTTGACATTTGGGAAAAGTTAGGGCTTAACACTGACTGGAGGATTCCATGATAGCAAGGAAATTATAGTGTATCGTTTTCAGTGATAACTTATCCCAAGTGATTTCGTGGGTAAAAGCAATGGTAGATAAGAAAATGGTGAGCCCAGTGAACGGGATTTCTCCTGATACAGCGATGGCGGCCTTTTTCATTCATATTTTAATGAGGCTGGTATCTCTGAGACAGTTCTCCCAGGGCTGATGTGCTGCTCCCAGAAGATTACAATAGGAGTTGCTTTATTGACAAGTGCTATTCAAAATCGGCACAGGACAGACAGACTTAGTTTTATTCTACTTGTGCCAATACTTATTGTACTTGTGCTATCAAAATACTTTGAGGAGCGAAAAGCTCAATTATTCTATGAACAGTGTTTAAATTTACCGAAGACATTTCCGCTAAGTGAAATCATCATAAACTCTAATCATGTAAGTTTTTAAAATTGTATAGAGAATTGTGGTCCATGATCATCTTTTTTTTTTTTTTTAAAGAAAGAAAAGCTTGTAGTTAGTTCAAGGATCATTTGTTGGCCTTTAGGAGTGTTTTCCCATGATCATCTTTTAAGAGATATTTTCCTGTGCAAAATTTGATGCTTTGATTGGATTTTTAAGATCAAAATATTACTTTAGATTATGTAAAATATATTCTAATCTCATCCCTCCTCTTCTGAGTGGACATGGTAATATAACTTCTTCTGAAATATCTGTCAGCAAATATTGTTTATATTCAAAAAATGTTTGCCCCAAATGGGTCAGCTAATCATATTTTAAAAGCCAGATAACATTTATAAACTTAAAAATTATCACAGCTTAACCTGTTAATCCCATGCTGTTATATAATGTTGAAATAGGTATAGTACTATATCTGGACATGCAAAATTACACTTGTATAATAAGAACAATGACCTATCATTAGGTGGAAAGTTCCAATGTGGGGGTCTGTTTATAAAAAGCACAACTCAGCAAATAAATACGGACAGTCGCTCTCAAAAGTAACTTGTGACTGCTTTTCACACATTAATATTACGATTCAGTTAGAAACTCCCATGTTCAGTAGTTTTTGCACATAGGCTAATTTACAAACATCACTTAGAGGACGGCTTCTACCCCACACAAAACCTTTGGTGTAGTAGGAAGGTGCTTAGTTTCAGTGTCCGCGAGGGTCTCAGCGTCTGAAAGCACTCCTCTGCTCAGACCGCTGCCCCTTCCTCCAATAGCTTCCCTACCCCCACCCCACCAAGTATGCAAATATGTTTACTTTTTCTGATTAGAGGAAGAGAGATGGGGGAAGGGAGAGAGAAGAGAATGAATTTCTTAATTACAGTTAGATATTTTAAGTGAGTCTGTTCATTGCAAAGTACACAGCCGTCTTGCTGCCCTCCAGAAAGTACTATGCGGATGTTTTGCAGGCATGGCATCAGGAAATAGGAACGTACACCCAGCACAGGCGGGCGGGGTGGTGGGGGGGTGGTGGGATACGACCATTCTGTTGGTCTTCTTTGGTTAATTGTAAATTAAGAATTAACCTTTGCAATTTGCAAGTTTTCCAGGGATGCCTACGTAGTCCATTTTGTGTTTCTATGAATTTAATAAAGCGTGGTTTCAATTTTTTTAGCCTATGCATTGATTAAATAATTTTTAAAAATCTTCCAGTGCGTGAAATGCATAATTAAGGCACCCAAAGAGTGAAATGGATAGGTTGAACTTGTGCTTTAAACTACTTTTTAATGTAGCTATTTTTGGAACATGAAAATCACGTGTTTTTTTTAAACATGATATTTCAGCAAATCAACACATTTTGCAGCCCGGCCACACGTTCTCGTTCCATAAGCCATTTAACTGCAAAATGGGCCTCCAAAACTTTTCAAAGCAGAGTCAAATCAACTTTGGGGGGAAGGGGCGGGATGTTATTAAACCGGCGCACGACGGGGCACCGTTGATGGTTAATTAGTGGTGGTCTCTTTTACGTTTTCCCCGTGTTTCTTGAAAAACAATGTTTTAAAAAGTTGATTCTTTTTGAACCTGGAGGCGGGGTGGGGGAGGGGGTGATGGAGATTGTGGCGGTTCATCCTGGAACCTGGATTTAAAGGAAGGCGTGTAAGGGGTTGGCGGGTGGGGGAGAGGCGCACACAACAAAACGGAGCTTTAATTTTAATTCTCCTGCTCCGACTTATCTGATTTGCGGCCAGATGGCGGCGAAGCAAGGCAACCCTTTGTGTCCAGGAGGCCCACAGGCGTTCACGCTTCTGTGATGTCCTGGTCGGGACCGGAAGGGTTCGCACTGCGCCTGAAAGGGGACAATAGCGACGGGAGAGATCAACATCGCTGAAATCGAGTTCATTTGCGATTCGCCCCCTTTCACTACGGTTGTCATGAAAACTTCCTGCTTTGATCAGCAGAGGGTGGAGAGGAAAGCGAACCTTCTGCAGGCCGCGGGCTGCCGCGCCGCGCGGTGCACTTGGCCGGGTTCACGCCCCTTCCGGAAGGCGCGCGGCTCCTGCACCTTGACCTGTCTGCACTGCGCGGGGGCTTTTTGTCTCGGTGACCAAGGGCGAGGGGTGCTCTCTGACCCTTGGCGCTCGGGGGACGGGAGCCTCACGGGGGGCGGACGTGGGGTCCGAAGGGCCCCGGTGCCTGGGCGCGCGGACTTTGGCGCGGACAAAGGCGGGGCCCCGGCTGCTCCCAGATGGAGCCGGAGCTGGGATGGAGCTGGAGCTGGGATGCAGCTTTCTCCTTGGTCCTCCGACCGGACCCTGTGGCCACGGCCCCCTGGGGCGCTCCGGGCGCTCGGCTCTGGGAGAAGCGGCCCGGAGCAAACTTTCCCTCCTGAAGTTCTCCGGGATGCAGCCTCCCTTCCCAAGCTCCGCAGCGGCCGGCCGCCCGCCCACGCTCCTCGGGGCTGGGCGGTTTCTTGTGCAGGTTGAACGAGGGGATCGCTTGTGACCCTGTGGATCTGTAGCCGCAGAAGCTCGCATTTGAATGTGAAGCTGGCTTTCTTTCAACTTTCAAATGTGCCTTCTCCTCCTATCCTGGAAGCCAGCCTCTTCATGAGAGACATTTCATAATGGAATAAATAGCTATCTTAGGAAAGGAATGTTTGTATGTATGAGGGCTTGTTGTCTGTGGGTCCATCTGTGTCCATTTAAATATCTTTAAACAATACTAAGGCTCGTTTCCTATCCCCCCCCCCCCTCCCCTTTCTTCTCCTTAATAGATTCCCTTAGCTCAGTCCGAGGCTTTCTTAACAGACCTTCTGGACAAAATATGTGAGCGAATGAATGACTACAAACTCGAAGAAGACCCTGTAACGAAGGCGCGAACTTTTAAGAGATTTGCTCCCAGGAAAGGAGACAAAATATATAAGGAATTTAAAAAGTTCTATTTTTATTCCGATGCTTACAGACCTTTGAAGTTCGCGGTAAGCTCTCTTCCTGACAGAGGGATGCTCTGATCCATAAGATCCTTTGGCTATTTGCTGTTTGTTGGTTGGTCGGTTGGTTGCTTTGGGAGGTTGTTGGGTTTCCAGAAACTGAACATACAATGTTTAGACACTGACTGTGTTGTCCTGTCCCTTTCTAATCACGCCTCTAGCAACTTGCCGTTTGAAGTCCCTCAGGGGCTGCCGCATTCGGCACCTTGCTTTCCGCAAACCGCTTTCCTCTGGGAGGAAGTTTCCCGGAATAGTTTCAGGCAGGTCTGTCGCCAAGGCAGGTACTTCACGAATATCTGCTGTGGTCCGTAGGTTAAAGCCCCAAATTATTTATAGCCAAATGTGGACAGGGAGGGTGCCCGGTACAAAGGCTTCCCGGAATAGAAATAAAATTTTCCCTGAGTCAATCCACGTCTTCTAGCACGAAGTTAGTTACACAAAGGCTCCAAACGTCTTTTCCTTACAATGTTTGCTTTCCGTGCGTGCTGCTCTCTGTCTTGCTGGCATGTGCCTGCCTGGCAGAACAGTTCGTAGCATATTTCGCTCTACTTAGCGCCGTGGACTCCAAAAGAGGTGGGAAGACTTTTAAAAATGCATCAAGCTCATGAGTTGGCTAAAATGCCAGGCGTGCTGAAACTCTGAAGGCTGACTAGTGAGGATTTTCTTTTCACCGAAGAAGCAGAGGTAACAATTCTGAGTGAGAAGCACCGTGCCACAGGAATGACCGTGAGTGTGCACTTGAACGCGACCCGGTTCCACTAAACACGTAAGCGTGGAACTCTGCTTTTTAATGGCGTTCGAACATTTGAGAGTCCTGCTTCATGGACTCAGAAAATGGTGTGCAAGTCTCTACTGAACGCTGGCAGCCTGTCACCCTTCCTGAAAGGCAGGATTTGTGGGTTCTTTGACATTAGCATATAAGATTTTCCCAAAGCAGGGGCAGATTCCAGCTCCTGCTGCGCCCAGCCGCCAGCAGGAAAGTCTGAAAAGATCTCTTAACTGATAAGAAGAGGAACTGCCCTACCTCATCGCTGAGCCCACGACCCAGAGTGAAATTTAAGTGCATCTGCTTCTATTGCTAAGAGGCTTCATTGTTCTTGCACTTCAGATCCTGTGGTAAAGCCCCAAGATGGTTCTTATGTGAAAGCTGAGGAGAAAGGGTGTGCCCATCTCAAGGACCAGTGTCCGTGAAGATGCGGTGCTTTCTTAAAAAGTAAGACTTTGGCGGTCCATATGTTATTGATCCATCCCCTCAGAATTCCAGTTTAAGGAGGAGACACACCAAGAGGCCTCTTCCTTCCTCATCCTCAGCCCATGGTCTTTCAACATACCGGCTTAACCATATAGCGAAGTTCTGGGGAAGAATGCAATTAACATTCTGGGAAGAGGATTCAGCCCGCACAACTATGGGTTCAACCGAAAGGGCTAAGAAAAAATGGGCGACTTTGATAACAGAATTTTATATTTTTCGCTAACAGATATTTATATTCAGTCCTTCCCAATACGGCACCCTTTGCGCTCGTGTATATCCACCTATGTTATTTATTCTACTTCGACAGTGTGAAACGATCCTAGAAGAGTATGAAGATGAAATATTCTCACTTATCGCCCAGGAGGCAGACGATCTGGCTGACAAGCTGTGTAGTGAAAAATCAGGTACTGTGTCTGATGTAACATGTGCGCCCTCCCTCGCCCTCCCCCTCGCGCTCTCACTCAGCAGTTCAGCCTCTTTTTCTTTTCTTTCTTTCTTTTTTACCCCTTCTCCAAATGGAGGCTCGCTGCCTTGCTGGAACAAATGCCCTGAGGAGTGTTCTCCTCTGAATTAAAAACAACAGTAAGTGAGAGACAACAAATAAACCAAACCACTGGGCTTGTGGCTCCTCTGTTTTCCCTTTCTTTCTTCTCCATTCTAAGGAATTCAAACGACTTGAAATCTAAGTGCCCAAAGAGCACCTTTTCTTTCTGCCTCAGTTGAACCCAAAGCAGGTTTTTAGTTTGGCTTTGTTTTTCTGCTTTTGGAAATTGGAGTTCCCCATCCTTCACTCCGTTGGTGACTACTTGATATACCTGCAGAAGGTGAAACCTTTATTTCATATGAAATCTCCAGAGGATTTTTTTGTTGCTGGCAGTTGTGGGGTTTTGTTTTTGAATAAGGATTTGAGGTTGAGGGACTTGTTTTTCTTTTTCTGGAAGAAAAAAAATATTTTTTTACTCCTAAATTTTTACTTCTTAACTTGTTGTTACTCATTTTGGAGAAGGTAGAAAGTAATACTTGACTCCGGTTCTTCAACACACACCCTCAGAAGCTAGAGGGAAATGGACCAAAATGTTTTTAACTAGAGACAAAGTTGAGAACTTGACTTACTGGAGACAAAGTTACAACACTGCCACTGGCCCTCCAATCTGGAAGACTCAGCATTGACCTCTAGTCAAATATCACTGTGATATATGCTTAATACATTTACAAGAAGGCAGGCCAAGTGGGGTGTTTTCATAAATCATTGGGGGTTTGGGGGGCAGGCATAAATCAGTACATAGGAAAACAATGCTTTTTTTTAAAGTAGAGCATTTTAAAGCAAGATGGGGGTCTAACAGGAAGCTCCTAGGATTTGTTACTAATAAGATACAATACAATCAGTACACTGCGATATACTTTGTCACTTAAAATTTAGTACCAAACTTCTTAAAATAATAGTTACTGACCATTCTTAAAGTAAATGCTTAGATTATCACAAGTTACTCAAAATGGTATTAAAAATGTCCACTGACAAGCATTTAAAGTCTGACCAGGCAAATGGATTGTTTTCAGGTTTAAATCTACTTTGTAATGAGGGTTTGCCGAAAATGCTGAAGGGGCATTTGAAGATTCCCCCTCCCCCCATTGATTTTGGATATGTAACCTAGTCATTTTTGGAACTAACATAAATAAGTAGATAAGTACAACTTCAAAAAGATTTTCAAATAATCCAGAGATAAATGGTATGCATTAAAATGAAGTAAAAAATGATGAGCAATATTTTGGATATTAGTTTTCTTTCTTTCTGGTAAAGGATTTGCATTTGTCTTATGGCATCCCTGAATCATTTGCTTTATGAAGATTTATCCAAATCATGAAGCTTTTCCAAGTCTGCCAACAACAATTCAGCATAGCCATTTTTACCAGCTTCGAAGATTTGGGGCACAGATTCTGCTCCTGAGTTTTATTGATTTCAGTAATATTCACTAACACTTCTTCATTTCCTTCATACAGTTATAATTGGAAATAACAATTAAGCATTAGCCTTGACAAAATGCAAGCTGAGAGAATAAAGATGTACAACCTGACTAGAATAAAATAAAACATGATTTGATAGTTATTTGGTAGCATTTGATTTTTAAAACGTATTGTTTACCAGTATAAACCAAACGAGTATTGAGAGTGAAAAAAAAAGTAATCACTCAAAACTCCTGATGCTACACATCAGGAAACTGTGTGATTTTTTTTCAGTCTATATTCCTCCCTACAACATTTTATTAGGAATATCTTAAAATACACAAATGAAGAAATGAGAATAACTGAAGACTAAAGAGAAATTAGACACTCCTCCTTGCCCAAAGCACAAACCTTTCAATTGAAGTGAGTTAGCACCGCAGGAGCAAGGTAGGGAGGTTTTTCAAACTGAAATATTAATGGCAGAAAAGGCTAAAATAAAGCCTGAATAAGAAAAGTTCTAATTAATGACTCCAGCAACACAAAAGTAGTATGTTTCAACGTATACTATAGTTTCAGGCAACTAAGTAAAACACACTGAGTAAAACGGGACTTGCATATTACAGAAAGATTCAAGATGCTTTCAGATCCCATGGAAATACACGTCCAGTGTGTTTCCTACAATAGTGTAGCGGTCATTCCAATTCTGTAAAAGCAATACGTGATCTTGTTCTTTTATATGCAACAGCTTTGCTAAGACACGAACTCCATAATTTAAATGATATTTCAAAGATTTGTTTGTGTGTACTGGAGGTTATAAAACTATACATCACCCCCAAACTATCGACTGAGTGTTTACTGTGTGCACAGGGTAGCTATAGTGACAGTGGGTGTGTTTTTAAGTTGTACAGTATGCACGAACCCAAACTGAGAGTTGTTAAAATGTCTACAGGTCACATTTAGGAAGATAAAGAATTATTTTTTAAATAGATACTGTTCTAGCTAGAGCTTTGATGGCAGAGTTAGGCACTATTTTTCATATATACAAGTTGTGTATCTATAAAAATGTCATACTCTGTTTTTAATAATTCCATGTGAGGAGATGAGGAGCCATTCATCGGCTCCTTAAACTATGTAAGTTACTTAAGTTCACCTCCCACAAAAATACATGGAGAGTAAAAGAGAAAACATGCATCACATTGAAGATGACTATGTTTTGATTAACATCAGTGAGAATATAAAAAAATATGTGCCAACTCTTGGATGGGTAGGACACTCTCAAGCAGATGAATCTGTGGATGCCATTATCCTTTTATTCACTGGATAGAATAAAAGTTATCAAATAAACCAATTTATTCCTCACATCTCCCTCTCCCCACTCCAAGGGAGAAAAAAGTCTTACCAAATTTCCCTGGCAGAATATTTTGTGGAAAATAATATAAGCTTCTTCAAATTGCTATTTTGATGCCCGGATTTCACAACAGTCTCTCAAATCTTAAAAATCTTGGGGGGAAAATGTTTTGAGAATGATGAGGGCAATGAATGTACAAATGTGCTTTACACAATTGATGTATGTACGGATTGTTATAAGAGTTGTATGAGCCCCTAATAAAATGATTAAAAATAGAACAATAATATGATACAAGTTAAGGCAGGGAATGTATTACTACAGATGATGAAAGAATGGCCACTCTTACATTCCTACCTGGAGGTGTTTGTTACAGAGTATGTGAGGGTGTAAATACAAATATATGAGTATCTTCTGTATAGATCACTGAGATTTAACATAAAGTCTTATTTAAAACCATCATGACTGATGAGCTTGTCACAGAGTGATTTTGAACGCAATACATGGAATAAGGCATCATCTACCAAGAAATGCTTAGTCCACATGTAAAGTAAAAAGCATTTTTACCTTTCTGTGTAGACTTTCCAATACAATTCGATGCTGATTTCTGATCCACGAGTCATTACTTTCAAAGGCTAGCATATTTTCTATTTCAAATAAATTACGTAGCTTAAAGTTCATAGCCTTTCTCTTCTTTTTCATTTTCTCCCTCCTTGTTTTTAAACAAATCTTTTCCCTAATTCCTGTCAATCAGATCTTTGTGACCCTCTGCTGGGAGGGTGCCATGGAGTCCCTTGCAACTCATGGCAGCCCCCCACGAGGAGAGAGAGACTGCCCCTTTCATGCCTGGCAGTTGGAAAAGTAGCATATATGTAAGGACAATCATTCCTACCTGCTCCTGAAATTAAATGCCCAGTGTACCCTTTAGCAAGCTACAAAACAGCTCAGAGTGGATCTATTCCTAATGCTTACTTGTCTGTGGGTGACGTGATCCATTGCCTTGGGTTTGTTTCAAAATAGTCCAGCCAAAGAAAAGGAGGTGCTAAAACAAGAACAGCCCCAGGTTGGTCATTTTTGAAGTGGGATATGAGGTACATTGGCATAGATTCTACCTTTCTGTTTCTTTTCTGTGGATAGTTGAAGTTTACTATTATAAAATGTTTTTAAAATGCTCTTTCACACGAACACTTTATGGATATGTGAATGATTTATTGGTCTAGCGTTTAATGTAATCGTGATGTTCTCTAACTTTGTGTCTTCCAGGTCTGTGTGAACTTTCTTCCGCTAACCACCCTGAACTGTAGGTGTGACTGTGATGTGAGTTATAGAGAGAAGTTAAATCACCTCCCACCAGGTTAATCACTGGCTGCATGCTGCGTGTCCATGATAAGAAATGATATGTTTCTTGTTTAATTTCATGTTTGTCTAATCTATGTTTATTTAATTGAAAATTTGTTGTTTGACAAACTCTTATTCTTTCTGTAGGTCAAGTTAGGGAGCCCATTAAACTTTTAAATTACCTTTGCAGGTTTTGATATAAATAGACTTGGTAATAAAGTATTTAATTCAGTAGAAGGAAAGAAAGGCAAAGGTACTGAATAATGAAATAAGGGTTTAATGATACATGCTGAATATTCTATAGCAAATGTATATATACATACACATGTGTAAAGTGGTCTACTTGATAAGCACTTGATTTGATTTTTTAAATACTTGATTGGTCATAAAATTAAGGAAATACATTGCAACAAACCCTGAATTTTATATTATTATGGGTAAAAGAAACTACTTTTTGTCAGGATTTAGACTTAAATTCCTAGAAATCAAAAATTTAAAAGCTCTGACTCCCTAAGATGAAGTTGAACGTGGGGGTAAAAAAGGAAAGAAAAGAACAGCCATGCTGGACAGTCAATAAGGATTCAATTGGCCTCTATAGAAAATACATCCTGGAGTCCAATAATTTAGAAAAGTGATTTTTAAAAATTGTTTTACACTACATCATGTTTTCTTAAAACATAGCACCAGTGACGATCTTTTGTTTGACTGAAAAGTCTTCTGATTTTTTTTTCTAAAAGACTTTTCAGGTCACGTTGAGTGTGTAGATTTGATTTCCAGTCTTCTAGATGAGGGTGTCGTAGGGATGTGGGGAACCACCTTTGGCCACCCTAATGCTGGAGTATAATGACAATCTCACTCGGGGGTATTTTATTGTTTCGGTTGAGTTGGAGTTGAACACATTAATTATTTAACAGGAACAGACTCTACTCATTTAAAAAAGAAAACTCACTGTTGTCACTGAGAATTTGGCCGCAGGATAATGCCCATTTTGCCTCCAACGAGCTAAGAATAAAACCTTTTGCTATATATTAATTACATAATTGCTTAGAAAACATATTATCCAAACCATTCTTAAATTTGTACAAATTGGCCAAAATTAAAGGAAAGAGAGTCCCATTTCCTCCTCGTCACTCTTCCCTCTGATTGAGTCAGATTTATAAGTTGACGCCACTTATTTATTTGAGAAACGGTCTTTGTGCTTTCTTGGGGCCCCCTACAGCTAGTTAAGTGGTCTGGGCTCTACAGGGTGTGTATGACCCAATCAGCCAATAGAAAATGAAAACATAATTAGCACTATTTTCTGGTAGAATAAAAAAATTGTTATTTCCTACATATTTTTAGAAAATTGTCTATTGAAGATTACAATAGCATTTAAAATAATACGTCACCAACATCTTCCTAACTTAACCTTTCTTGGTAAAGACATTCACTACACAGGACTATTCTTTCTTAAAATAGACTACAAGAAGAAGGTAGAAACCTTGGCGTAATAAGTAGCCTTCTCTTGACAATGACACATTTGTGGGTGGCTGCCGGGTCACTCTAATGAGATCATTTTCTCCCTCTAATCGTCATAAAAAATTTTCAAATAAAGACAGGACTAATGCTGATCACAGAAACTACGAAAATCTCAACTCATGCCTATGACCTAGAGAATATGGCTAATTATGCCTTCTTCCCATGAATGTATGGGCGTTTTTCTTTGATGGGAGTGATTTTGCTTTGAAAGGAGAGGACCACAGATCAGGATTCTGATAATGATTATGTTAGCATTTTCTGTTTATTCTTGGATGTTCCAGTAAAGATGGTTTTGGATCTCGTGACTTGTGTATTTTTTTCTCTTCAGAAAAAATGTTCCAGGTTAAACTTGCTAATCATGTAAATTTTTATAGCTACTAAAGTACTGATTGAAATTGTTATCAGTGACTATATGAAAAAAAGCACTGTGGTTTTTTTTTTTTACTACAGTGATTCCTAAGTTTCCTTCAGGGTCTCTGGGGCTGCTCTGCTTTTGCACATGAACAATAATGGGGCAAGTGGCCATTCTCAGTAGCCTCCCTCTTAACTGTGTTTCTGCCTGTTTAATGATATTTATTGACCAAAAGAAAGCCCCAAATGGAAATTTACCTTAAAACAAATGAAAAAAAACCACTTAGCGTGTCAAAGAAAAGTTGAGGAAAGTAAACATGACTTAACTCTATGCCCCCCCACCAAAAAAATTCCTGGACAAATGTCGGAGAAGTGGTGACCAGAATATAATGCTTATTAAAATAATGCAGAGATACCATGTTTGGCATCGGATGAGTTCCAATTACACTTTTATGAGATGGTTTAGTTGGGTCTCCATGGAAGACCGTGTGAACCAGTTCTCATAAAGAAAAGGCCAGATTGACTTAGATGGGCAGTTTATTTGTGTTAGGAGAATTACTATTCGCTAACAATAAGCCAAGACCAACGAATCCATTTCACTGAGGAGTGGTGGGTGGAATTGAGTCAAAGTCCCAAACGGGAAAGATCAATACTTTATTTACTAAAACAAGGCCTACCAAAAAACGTCAATAGCTGGTCTTACTTTTTACACCAATTTCTCTGCCTGGATTGATATTTATCCGGATTGCGACCTTGAAAGAAAAAGTGTTAACGCTATGGGTTAATTTACTATTCAGATCATAATGGAGGATGAGAAAAGGACAATCTTCAATATTACCCTAAGCTTAACACAAATCCGAGAGCCCATCTTAAAATGCATTGAGGCCAACTCTGAAGTATATGGTACAGTTTCCTCAGAAAACATAGTTAACAGTGCTTCCATGGTCACAACAAAAGTACACCCATTAGATACAGGGCATTTTTACTGAGCTTCCCTTAATATTGAATTACCCTTCAGATTCCTCGGGTTATTTGCTTTTAGAATGAAAAACAAAATACAGTTGACTCTTGAACAACATGGGTTAGAACTGCACTGCTCCACTTACATTGCAGATTTTAAAAGAAAAACAAACAAGCAAAAAACCCCACCAAGTGCTGCTAATTAACTTCTGTACGAGCATTTCACCTCTCCAGCATCACAGTAAAAGGTGACCTCCCTGGAGCCGTTTTCACTGTTCAAGGCCGTCCTGTCAACCTTGACTCACACTCAGGGGCCCAGGCTACTCACGGTGCTGGACGGGCCCCCAGGCAACAGGAGAGCAGCGACATTACAAGAAAACGAGGACTTGTTCGATAGGTACTGTGCATTCAGTCTTGCGGCTACACCAGCAGGTGGGGGAAACCTTGCGCTTCTTTGAAAAATACCTCTTTATCTCTGAAAATGTGGATTTTGTGTGGGCCTAATAGGTAATATGTATAACTTACAAGCTAGGTGTTGACTTCTCTTAGTAAGGCTTCTGGTCAATAGGATGGAGTAGTTGTGTTTGGGGGCAGTCACAAGTTATCTGGGGTTCCTATACCGTAAGGGTCATAAGACTTCCTGTTGATAGTATGGTATTATTAGTAGTTATGTTTGGGGTGGTCAGCACCCGAAACCCCCAACGTTCAAGGGTAAAAGGTAGATACAAACATGGTTCGTGCTTATTAGGCGCTGCCGAGTCTGTGCCACCTCCTCGTGGCCCTACGTTACAACAGACGGGAACCCTGCCGGTCATGCATCCTCCATCCTCACAGTCGTTTCTATTTTTGAGTCCATTGGTGCAGCCACGGCGTGAATCCATCTCACTTAGGGTCTCCTTCTTCCCCTCTGATCCTTGATTTGACCAAACATGGCCTGGACCCTCCGGAGAACATGGTCAAAATCGGTGAGTGGGATGAAGTCTCGTCACCCTTGCTTTTAGGAAGCCTTTTGGCTGTGTTTCTGTTTTGTTTTTAAATATCAGATGCAAACATAAAAAGAAAATGCAATATACAATGTCTAACATCCCACTGACTTGAAACCACACAGTGAGTGAGATTGCTGTCCTGATAGCTGACTTGTGTCTTTCCTCTAGAAGGGCCTTGACCATGAAGGAAAGGCCCACTCTTGATGATCAATCCTTCAGGATCTGCCCAGAGAGAGAGATGGAGATTCTGCTTACTGAAGGGGTAGCTCCACTGCCTGAGGGGCAATGACCAGAAAAGTGGAGGACGATTTGGGAAAGCAAGGTTGGAAAAATCAGATACAGTTCTTTCCTCTCTGGATTCTCTGAGACAGCCAGGGAGGATTGGCTGGGTGGATAATGGACGGATAGATAGACGGATGGATAAGTTGGTAGATCGATGCATATATACGCTCAAGCGTATGTACATACATATAAATAAAACCAGGACACAGAGAAGTCAGCTATAGCTTTGATTGCTCACAGGTAGAGATTTCAGAAAAGGATGTATGTCTGGCAGTAAGTTCATTCCTTAAAGAAAAAAAAATTTTTTTCTTTGTCCCATTCCTACAAAAATTCTCTCAAGAGGTTTAAGAAACAAAACAAATAAAACACACCTCTAAATTACAGTGCACTTAGAAAATGTTGTGTCCCACAAGAGCAAGCTATTCGAAAACATATTTAATCTGTTAAAAAGTTACTGGACAGCAACAATAGTATGTGGTCACATTGGAAATATATTAGACCCTTATTTTAAAGTGGCTCATTTTTCTCAAACACAGGCTTCCTGAAACAACGGACCAAATTAAACCCCTGAGAACCAGACACCGTACAAAGTAAAAGCCAATAGAATAAAGTTCAGTGTTAAGTAGATAGAATCTTATCTGCCAAACCCACACGGTAGGGGGAAGTTCCTGAATTGCAAACTTGGCTGACCTGTAAGTCTACTTACAGGTATACGTAACATCTCCTTAGAGCTGATAAAGATCCAAGTGAGTGCCCTCTCCTTTAGGGAGTCCTAATAAACCATTATCTAAGGAGAGCAAGTTATGTAAGGACACCTTGGGTGCCCAAGGCCAGCTAGTTACGTGCAGCTGAGACTTGAAAAGATTCCGAAAGCGATAAGTTAAAATACGAACGCCAATTTCCAACTCTAGGAATAGCTAGGTGGGCACCCAAAGAGTCAGGGTGCGTTCCTGACACTTTATAAGAGGGGTTTGCCTCACAGTAGCTTTCTGATCACTGGGGCCTTTTCCTACAGCATATTCTCTGCTGTCAGCCTGTGGAGGAGGATGATAATCCTAAGGTGACTCCATTGTGAACAGAGAGAGAAGATTTCAATCAGGTGGTTTTCATTGTCTGGTAGGAATAAATCTTTATGGCTTTGTTGTTCTTCATCAAAGGGCACTGATTAAGCACCTTCATGCTCTGTGATTTGTAGAAGAAAGCAGAGAACCAAAAAATAGACTATTTGGTCCCCATTAAAATGAACCCTATTTAAAGCAACATGGTATTAAAAGAGAGGGAAGTCTAATACAAATGCAGGTTCAATAAATGTTATTAAATTATTAGACCTTTAGGTGAAAAAATATACCCTTGAATTGGCTTCATATGCAATCAAATCCGTGATTAAATATTAATGCCCTAAGATTAAAGGGTCACTTGAGTGTGTGTGTACTTAAAAGCAATACCTCCATGTGTTGCTGGTTCACCATACTTTGTATGCTTTGTGAATGCTAAAATGTCAGCCTTTTTTCTTCTGGTGATGTGTCCTCCCTCCCCTTCTTACCCTTGGTAACAATTGAGGAATGTTTCTTTTTATGTAAATACCTTTTTGAAAAAGGTTGTGATAATTGTTGTCTCCTATCATATCTGTCCCTTTTATGACCGAATTCATGCTCTCTGCATAATGTCCTCCATGTTCCCTCATGTAATGAGGGGGCTTCGCAGATTCAGGATTTTTCTCGAACATCATGTCACGTTCCATTTTGTTACGCACCCTAGCTGGTGTGTCCATTCTTGTGTTGACGGGCATTGAGGTTCGCAGAACATTTTTTGCTCTTGAGACTCATGCTGTGAGGAGAATGGGGTGCCTGTATTCATTCATGTCACTGCTCCTATTTCTCTAGGATCGATGAGAAGGCTTAAAAAAAGTTGTGAAAAATGGAATGAAAAGCTTATGGAATTTTTCCATGAACTTTTTGAAACTCCCTAGAAGGCCTAGGAGTGGGGCTGTTGGATCACATGGCCTTTGCGTTTCCAATGCGGTTTTTAAAAACACTGTCCTGCTTGCCCATGGTGGCTGGATCATTTTACGGTCCCACCAGCAGTGGATGAGGGTCCCATAAAGCCTCCACCAATTTTGAGGATGAGGGTCCCATTGAAAACCCTATTGATTCCAAATGTCTGGTTGACCGGGTTTAGGTTCAAATCACATGAGCCTGTGGGTGGGTGTGAGTTCCTCTCCCCAAACTACAAAATACTCAACAGTCTTTGTGACCACCCACTGTCACGGTCCTTCTGCATAGAGGCCCACAGGTCAGTAGCAGAGGAAAAGATATCATCCTGAGAGCTCCTGAGCGGTATCCGTGTTGAAGCCTACCGCTGAGAACAAAGGCCACAGAAGGTGCTGGTTTTCCAGACGAATCCACATGTGACCGAAGAAGAAAAGAATGGGTTTTGTTGTGTATATGCATGTACACGTATGAAATACTTCTCCTTCTACCTGGCAACTCAGCTTCAAGTCCTGCAGAATCTTAGTCTCTCTATTCTTGTGCCTCACCTCTCGTGACTTACTCTCAAATGATAGCAGTTGCCTCTTGGCACTGAAATCATGTGAAGTCCCCATGTCTCCTTACTCAGGGCAGGAGGCCGTGGAATGAGATCCTTCACTCACCTCACCATACACTCAGGAAGAGCAGTCACATGACCTCACCTAGTGGCTCTGCTGCTGTGGGCAAAGTCCTGGGGCAGCTGGCACAGTCACTGAGGGATAGGCATGTCAGGTGAGCGCCCCACCCTTGCTTTGTTTGCCTTTGGTATTTGGGATCACTGCCCTGTCTGAGCCCCTGCATTTGAACACAGCGGTCCGTCCACGTCTCTTGGTTCATATGGATTCCGAAGAAACAAGCAAGTCGCCAGCCAGTGAGCATAGACGGCGCATTTTCCAGGGATGGAGAGGGTGGCGTGAGGTGCTGTTCCAAGGTGGTTCCAACTTATAGTGACCCATATACATCTGACCAAAACTCTTCCTTTGTTTTTCAATCGATTAGGACCACAGAAAACTCTTTTCTTAGGGAGCCTGGGTGAATCTGAACTTGATCCTCAGATCTGAGCTATCGATGTGTGCACCTAGACAAAGGTGCTCCCCTCGAAGTTATCTTGATAGAACCAGAATTGTGAGGGGGAGAGGCTGGTGGGAAGCTCAAGGTGATGTGTCCATCCCACAGCCTTGCCATCATTTTGCAGATGACAAGGGAATATCGGGAATCTTAGAGGGCTGTGTTTGGTAGCAGTTGATGGGTTTACAATTGTATCCCCGCTCCCCTTTAAAGATTCTTCCGTCTTGTCATCCTTCCCCCACAGAACTGAAGGTCCCACGGAACCCTCACAAAGCCCAGCTGCTTGAGAGAGCTTGATGTGCCCATGTCTGTTAAAACACACAGATTTGCCGCCGGTGTGCATGTAGTCTTCTGGTTATACGTTTCCTTTATGCAATGGACACATCTTCCTTAAATACCTAGCGCATATACTCGAATATAAGCCGACCCGAGTATAAGCCGAGGCACCTAATTATTACCTGGGAAACCAGAAAAACTGATTGACTCGAGTATAAGCCTAGGGTGGGAAATGCAGGATGTGAATGAACACAGAGACCAGAGGGGAGAGATGGAGCGCAGCCACAGACACATCCTTACCAGTTCAGCTGCTGGCGTAAGTGAATCACCACGGGCGCTTCTGCGAATTGGAGCCGTCCATGTCATAGGCCGGCTCTGATTGGTTAGATGTGAGTAAACAAACATTCAAAGCCCTGCAGTGTCAGCGGGGCTTTGAATGAACAGCGGAGGAACGGCAATCACCCACAAGATGTTACACCTTGCTGGGGTACCCATCCACACTCTGTGGGGCAACCCTTGGAACAGGATGGTGGCTAAACAGATCTAGCTGGGCGACAGGAAATGCTGCTGGGGCTTCAGGAAACCCAATTGCTCATGATGCTTGTAGACGGGGTGGATTGAGTTTCCAACTAAACACAACTCTGGTTGTAACCTTATTTAATCCGGTTTTGCACATTTCCAGTCCAGAATGTCATTTGGTTTTTATTAACTCATGTCGATACTTACAGTGCCTCTGGGTGATCTGGATGTAAGAAAGGGAATGTATATCCATCTCCCTAGAGCGAATGAAGAGATTTGGTGCCCTCTCACACAGACATAGTGAGTAGGGGTGTGTGCATAAAATGAAAGAGTTGTGACCGGCTTGCGCTCTGGTCATCTGCTTCTTCTCTGAAAGGAGAGGACCGGGAAAGAATGGCCAGCATTGAGCGAATAAGCCCCGGTCAGCTGGTTGTGCTGTATCAAGATTCCCCTTCATGGAGCTAGTCTGTGGGCTTTTCAGCTGGCCCGGGCATTTCTGAGTCTTTCTCACCCTCCCCTTCTGAAAACCCCCGTTCTGATTCAAGTGATTCTTAGGGACCCTCTCCAGACCAAGCCGGTTCGAGAAATCTCAAGGACTTCCTCAGTGGCTCTTTCTTCCTGCTTGCCCTCTCTTTGCCTGGAGAGGCCGGGCCCATGGGGGAGGCCGGGCCCATGGGGGGGGTCACACTGTGGGAAACCTCAGTCCTCTGAAACCCTGCAGACCAGAGAAAAAACCCAGGACCCAGGGTTTGTGGACAACCCTTTGCTCCAGCAATCTGACCCTGCCCGGGAAATTGCAAAGGAAAAGGGCAAGGCAGCCTATTTTGCTTGGATTTTGTTTTTAAGCGGGTTTTTCCCTTAAACTTAGAGAGAAACATCTATTTAGAAAAGCCAGATTTAAAAAACAAAATAAAAATTTCCACAAATCCTAAAACTGAGAGCTATTTACATATATTTAGGAGAAATTAGACTCTACTTTTGCTAGTTTTTATAAACCTACTCATTTACTTAATTGTGCATTTGGGTTTTTTTGTTTGTTTTGTTTTTTTCTTTTTTTTAAAATTGTGCATTTGTTTTTAAGTCATGTGATATTTTTCTTCAACTTAAATTTTTGGTGGCAAAAGCATTTATTTCAGATATTATATCAATTTTAAACTAGTGTCCTATATTAGATCATTTAAATTATTCCCAATTATTAATCATAAACATACTGGAATGCATTTCTGTATCTGCATCTTTAGCATGTTTAAGAACATTTTCTTTAGTTGAAGTCCAAGAGGTAGCAGTGTTGTATTAAATGATATGTGACAGCCGCATTGGGAATATATTGTGAAACTGCAGGTTTATTAATGGTTTAAGCTTCCTCCAAATTCGTCTGGGGTCTACAAAACCCCAAAAATCAAACTCATTGCCATGACGTCAATTGTGACTCAGCGACCCAATAAAACAGAACAGAGTTACCCCTGTGGTTTTCTGAGATTGTAACTACCTGTGGGGATCAAAAGACTCTTTTTTCTCCTGTGGAACAGCGAGAGGTTTTGAACCTCTGACCTTATGGTCAGCAGCCCAACACATAACCCACTACACCACCAGGGCTCCTCATAGCTGGAGGCTAGGTAGGTCTTGTAACCAGTCAGATCACCATTACCAACATCATCAGAGTCTAGAATAGGACGTGGCATTTGTTGTCCAGTGAGACATCTGTCCATTACAGGGTGACGGAGCCCTGGTGCTGCTGAGGTTGCGGGCTTGTCTGCCCGTCAAAAAGTTCCCACCCACCAGCTGCTCTGTTGGAGAAAGAGGTGGCAGTCTGCTTCTGTAAAGACTGATCGCGTGAGAAACCCTCTGGGGTAGCGCGACCCTGTCCTGGAGGGCCACTGTGAGCTGGAATTTGACTCAGTGGCAGGGGGTTTGTCTTGATTGTGAGGACTCCAGAAAAGTCCTTTCTCGCTTGGAAAATGTTCTTGTCCCCAGTCTGAGGAAAATGCCTATTGGATGTCGCAGTTGCAGAGGTCTCTGGGGCAGAGTGCCCCTCCCTGCTAAGCCCAGGAGCTCCTGCCAGTGTGCGTCTTGGATGTGTGAGGAGGAGGAGGAGCAGGAGCAGGAGTCATGGGGAATAAACATGTCCTGCCAACAGGCATCATGTTGCTTAATTCGCATACTACTCTGCACAGAAACACAATTATGTGTCCGTCTTCTAGATGAGCAAAACAAGGTTGGACGAACAATTAGTGACCAATGGGTCAGGGACCCGAGTCTCTGGACTCCACACCAGCAGAGCCACTCCCTTCAAAGGCTAAGGGAAGTTGAGGAAAAGACCCCAGGCCTGGGAAGAAGGAGGTTCAGATTCTTGTCTTTGTTACCAGGGACCAGGAGCTAAACCCTGAAGTTCTCTGAAACCACAACTAGCTGCCTTTTGAGTTGCCTCTGACTCCTGGCGAGCCCACCCCACCCCGCTGGTGTCAGAGGATTGTGTTCCCTCAGGTTTTCGAAGGCTGTTTGTTTGTTTGTTTTGTTTTTTAGAAGTCATTTTCCATGATGTTCTTTTGCGGAGCCTCTGGGTGAACTTGAACCTCCTACCTTTGAGGTGGCAGCTGACTGTGTTTACACCACCCAGGGGCTCCTGGGGCTCTGTCAGTGGAATTATGGACTGAGACAGTCCCCACAGCATGTCTTGCTCTCATCCAGGAGTGGCGTGTCACAAGCACCGGGCTGACAGTCTCCACATCCTTCCCACTACAGACTTTGAGGTGTTTCCTGCATGCTCCTTGGTGAAGTTCACACAGCGCAGGCCTTTCAGGGCAGCCCAGGCACTCTTCAGTCAAAGCAGACCTGACACAACTTGCCCACAGGGTGACATCTATCTCAAAGGCTATGACCTGGAAAGGCATGTCCACAGCAGCCTCGGTGTGTCTAGCGGTGAGCATCAGGAAGGCCTGTGGGGAGACCCCAGGGCAGCACAAAAGCTGGCTTCCTGTTACCCCTGGAATGGGGGGTGGTCATCAGAGACACGTAATAGGGGACTGGCAGGGCGACCAGGGCTGCCAGGGAAGCAGAGACACAGTGGCTGTTGAGTGGCTGCTGATGCCTGGTGGCCGTGCACAGGCATCAGAGCAGTGTCGTGTGCCACAGGGCTGTCACGGCTGCAAAGCTTCCTGAGGAGCCCACCAGACCATTCTTCAGAGACACCTCTGGTGAATGCAAACCTTCAATGTCCTGGTTAGTAGCCCAGCCCTGGACTATTTCTCCTACCCGCGGACATCAGCAGAGCCAGCGGGGAACTTACGTAGGGCAGGCCAAAAACCACCAGCGAAGGGCCCCTAATTTGAAAGCAACTGAGTGAGTGGTGCCACACGTCCAGCTCTTCTAATTCCTCATGGGGACTTCCTTGACCATTCCCCATTGCGACGACATGCTCCTCGAACTCACCTTCCCCCGCCTTGTCTTCAAGATCCCTCGCCTTCCGTACACCTTCACTTAACCTCGGCGGCGCAATCCTCTCAAAAAAAAATGTCATCGAATCCTGTTGGCAGCCCTGCTTATGAAGCCTCTGGGTCTTTTCAGAGGATAATCAAATGCATTTGAAGAGAACGTACAGAATTACAAGGAAAACAAAGATATTAAAATGGTTACAGCTGTATTTTAACTGACATGTGTTCCTTTACCACTACATGACATAACAAGATCGAGCACAGATCTAGTAGAGGGTTTTGAGGTCAGGATGAGGATGTTACCGTACGTGCCACAGAAGGCAAGGGCTGTGGGGAGACCCCAGGGCAGCACAATGGGATGAACATGCCCGTGGCTTCTGTTGGCGGCATCACGGGTCCTGCGGAATCCTCCCGTGGTTTGAAGCCGTGTTGTGATGAGAAGCAGCGATGCATTTCAGTTCAACAGAGGTTCAGGAAAACAAGGGTGAACGTTTTCCCACGTTCACAGAACCTAGACGCAGAGCCTCTGCTCCAGAGTCCATCCAAATGACAAATTGAAGCACCGAGGTGTTCCGTGGTTGGTCCCAAACAACACGAGGTAGGGCGCTGAAATGATCCTTTGTGTAACGCATGAACCAGTCCGTGCTGGCTCAGACTGTCAGCTTTCAGTCCTAAAAATGAATATGCTCCCTCCTCACTGATCAACCTGACTGACCAGGTGGTTATTAAAAAGAAAATCAGCATTACATAAAAAGGGAAGATGACCACGTCATTCCATAGCTGCCATCTTACATAGTTGCCAAACCATGGAAAGGTATGGCGCAGTCAGGTTGACACGCAGCTTTAACCATCACAGCAGTGTTACTGTTATCTCACACCACCACCCACGTGTGTTACTGCTGCGTGTACATTGTGAATGTGGAAATGAGTCAGAGGACAGATATTTTGCTATTATAATAAATGCAGAATGCCAAACAAGGAGAAAGTTGATCTGTGAGACCTAGACGTGGGAATCCAAAGATTTCAACACAGTTCACAATGACAATACTTCTTACTTGGGTGCGTAGTGACTGGGCTCAGAAAAGCTTGTGAAAATCCAAATATGGTCCAGAGAAAAGTCTCAGAGCTAAAAGTATGAACACCCAGTTTGTAGAAGGCTGTGGAGGACCGTGGGACCCCCAAACCCATCTGCAGAGTCTCTAGTCAGACTGAGCTGCTGGCACATCCTCTCGAGCCAAAGGCAAGAGTCCCGAACAGCCTTCCTATGAGGCAGAGACCTCTGTAATCTTGATTATGCTGCGCTGGACTCCCTATATGGCCAGTTGACCTCCCTACAGACACGAACTGAATTTGCCCCGGGTGTGAGTAGCTCTTAGATGTTCCAGGAAGGAAATTTCTTCTGTGGCTTCTTGAATGTTGATGGGGGTCGTTTCCTTCTTACACATTATTTGTATGTTTGTTTTCATACTAGTATGATCTTATCCTCACCACCTAAGTGTGATTTGTCTCTCATTGCCTTCTGTTGGGTTTCCCAGCTGTGCAGCACAGGTTACAGCTGGGATAACGATAATAGCTGATCCAAGGTGCTATAGGGAATGCGGGGGTGGGGGGGAGGTAGGGAGGGAAGGGGGCTTTGGGGAGTGATCAGTGAGGGTAGGAGGGGGGGAGCACTAGAACTGATAGCGATTGCGCGGCTCCATTTTAAGGCCATGTGACCATGGGGGAGGGGAGGCGCTCTAAGATAGATGTGGTGGTAATTGTATGACTCCCCTTGATGTGATTGAGCGAGCGTATGGTTCACTTGTGCGCTATGTGAATTATGTGCCAATAAAACTGCTGAAAAAAAGAAAAGCTTGCACCCACTATGTAAGGTGCAACTGTCGGTCTATCCCATTCCAGAGGAACGAAGAGAAATGAAAATCCAAAGCCATGGAAATAGTCCCATGAATGAATGGACCACACAAACATTAGTCTCCACAACCTGAGACCAGAAGAACTAGGTGGTGCCCGGGTGTTGCTACCAGCTGCTCTGAGAAGGTTCACATTAGAAGGTTCTGGATAAAGTGGGAGGAAAATGTGGAACCGAACACACAATCATAAAAGGGAACCTGGCTTACTAGTCCACTAGATAGACTGGTGGGACCACCCAAGTCTATGGCCCTTAATCCCCCTTCAGGCCCAGGACAGGACTCACCCTTGTGTTAGAGAAGCACGTAATTCAAGACCAAAAGGCAGCATTTACCTAAGTTCAGAGGGTTAGGAAAGAGAGAGGAATGGAAACAAGAAGCACAGGACGTAGGATAAGAAAGATAACTCTGTTTGGATGGGGATCGCCATGCCCAAACCAAACCAAACTCACTGCCATCGAGTCAATGCTGACTCAAAGTGACCCTACAGGACAGGGCAGAACTGCCCCTGTAAGTTTCATTAGCTGCATGGAATAAAATTTGTATAAATTAGTGAATGTGAAACTGTAAACCTTCCCTTCATTCACACTAATAAGTTAAAAGATGAAAACAACAAAGATTTCATCCTGAAAGTCTTCTGAGAAGACAAATGGACTACGTCCCTGTTCAAATGAAGAAGGCGTTTGCTAAAAGAATAAGTACTTTAAATACATTTTTAGGAATAAGGGGAAGTTGATCCTGTGAAAGTTAAATTCAAGTGGGAATTAAGTAGAAGATTCATTTTATCAAAGACAGTCTTCATAATCCATTTTCTAGTGCTCATTTTGAGGCACCTATAAAATCAGTTGCAAGACAACCTGAAGAAATCCTTCAAATTGGCATTTAGGCTCAGAGGAAGTAAGCGTTTACAAATCGTCCTGTAATTGTTGCGGCGTACTGAGGAGCTGGCTTTGACTCATGTGGAAGGAGACCTGGTGTGTAACAGAATGAAGTATTATCCGGTCCTGGGCCATCCTCGCCACCATCACAAGCTTCACTTCCTATCACTTGGTGGCAACATGAGCTGTGACCACTGGGTCCTTGGACGCTGTGTTGCCGCCAAGTTTCCTTCAGAAAAATAATGCTTTTGGGGAGCATGCCCTTAAACACACACAAATGTCATTAGTCTCTAAAAACATATTCTCCAAAGAATGGACCCGATGCATGCTTTTATTCACTTTACCAAGAAGATAAATGAAAAGGAAAGTTTACACTTCCATTCATTTCCATAAATCAAAAGTATGCAACCTATAAAGATATCATTCTACAATAAGATCATCTTCCTGTCGGTGATTTATTTGAAAAGCTTGATTGTCATCAGTGGTCGGTGTTATTGGACAGTAAAGCCTAAAGCCACCTTTCCTGTCCTAGCTGCTGTGGCATTACTGGGGACCCTGGGGACACAGTGCTTAAGAGCTCCGCAGCTGACAGAAGAAGAAAGAAAGAAATCGTTGATTCAAACCTGCCAGCTGCTCTGCGGCAGAAAGGTCTGGCAACCTGGTTCTGTCAAGATCTCAGCTCCACAAACCCTGTGGCCTGTTGTCCGCTGCCCCATCTGGCTGCTATGAGTCAGAATGAGCTTGGGGGCTAAGGATCTGCTTTTCGGTTTTGCTTATTCCACGAGCAGTGGACTTAAACTCATTCTCGTGGGCTTTTTCCCTTTCAGGGCTGCCGAGTTCACTGATTTTCGTGTTATTGTCCCTCCCCCCACCTGTGTCCTGAAGGGCCTGTGTCCTATCGGCTCCCCTGCCAGTCGCAGCTCCTCAGATCCTGGAAAGCCCAGGCTCACCTGGCTTCTGGGACAAAGATGACAGCCACGGCACCTGCACTACCCTCTTCTTTGCTAAGCCCCGAATTCCCCTTTCCACACCTGCCCACCTGTAGCCTCTCACAGCTCCAGTGCTGCTCCTGCTGGCTTTCTGCCCCACTTTTCTGCATCCCCAGTATTAACCCTTTCAACAACCTTCGTTCTCCTTCCACTCTTCTTTATCTCTGTCCGTAAGTACACCTGGGAGTTAGAGCAGCCCCTGGCATGGTTCCAGGGAAGGCGCTCCCCACCACGGGGAAGGCAAGAGGGGTGGTGTTTGGGCTTCCAACTGGTCGGGATTTCGGGCCCTGTGGTAAACCTCTCAGGGTCCCCTACACCCCCCACCCACCCCATGCCCTGTGATGTGATGGGACTCGATTGGAAAAGTGCGAAGGTCTTTGGATTTTTCATAAGTTTAGGAAATTATAAATCCCACCCTCAAAAACTGCATGTGCGGGTGTTCTTCCTCTGACAGGTGGGCATTTTCGTTTCTTTCTCCTTCACCTTCCAGCTTTTATCGAATTTCTCTACCTCTGTTCCTGCCTGCTCTGCGGCTTCTTTCAATTGTCCTCTGTCCATCATCCCCACCCCCACCCACCCACGCCTTTCAGTCCCTTTCTGTTCCCCTTCCGGTTCCCTTAGCGGCATCTTCAGGGGTCCCTTTAGAAGAGGGTTCCTGAGGTTTCCCCTTCGCCCTGATTCTCCATGCTCTTCCCTTGGCGCCCCGTGCTCATCAATATGCTGCACTCTCTGCCCACCCTCTTCCGCCTGCCCGCTCCTCTGGGCGCTTCCTCTAGGCTCCATGGATTTCTTTGTGGCGCTGCCTGCACTTTCTCCTCTTGCCCTTTGTTTTTCTGTGCGGCTCTCTGAACTCTGCACAGTTTTAAAAGTCTAGTTTTCCACATCACCCCCGTCTCTCCTGTGGCACTAAGTCATTCCTACAACCGTGTTTCCTGGAACCGGCCCTGGATTCCTGAAGCCAACCATGGCAACAGGCCCAGCAAAGGGGGGGGAGGGGTGCTAGGACACCCACCCCCATCTGTGGGTCATTCATTCTATGGCACGGAAGTTCTTCGTTTGTGTGTGTGTGTGTGTGTGTGTGTGTGTGTTTGGCTTCACCCCCTTGGTGCAGAAAAAGTCTGAGCAGAACCGCAGGGCAGCAAAGGGAGCCTTGGGGGTCTCTGCAGAAATAGCTCCCTGCTGGGGGATGACATTTGTTGCCCCAAACTGGCAGATCCTGAAACTGATACCTTTGCCCCTTCATCAAAAAGAAACCAGACCGCCGCCCAAGGGCCAGAGCTGCCCTTTCTTGGAAGAGCCCGAATCCTGAAGTCTTTCTTCACCTGTCTCTGCCGTGACCACAGAGCTGCTCAGAAACAAGGGTGGTGGGCAAGTCATTGTGCCTTCCAAGGGGCAGGAAACTCTCCATCCTTGGCTCCTAATTACAAAGTTAAAAAGATTCCCCCGGGAGCCCCTTGCTCGCGGATCATTTCCTGAGACGTTCCTTTTGCTCTCCGTTGGCAGCAGCGCTTCCCACTTTTAAAGACACACAGGACACACAAAACACGCAGCCATGCATGCAGCCAAGAGGGGCCATTCAGTCACTCTCGGCTCCTGCCTTCCCAGGGTCTCCACATGGCTCTGGGAACAGCCGCGCACCATTCACCCTTCCCTTCTGGTGGCTCCTGAACCATGAAGCCCCGGTTAGTGGGGCTCCGGAGAATCCCACCAATGCAGGGGGTGAGACCAGGAGCCTGGGGGACCCCCCACTGAGGAGAGTCCTTGCTTTCATTGGATTCCCTTCCTCCCCAGGTCCGCGCATAATTGTGTCAGGATTGTGACGGTGGAGACCTCTACCCACCAACTCTTAGAAAGAAAGCGTTCTCTGTAGATGGCAGCATGGTCACCTAGGGTCCATTCCCAGCACCCGTGGTGTTTGCCAGGCAAAGGGGAAGGGGTGTCCTGCTGGTGTCTCCTTTTCACAGGCCTCCCAACACCTCTCTGCCTGAGAAGGACACAATCTGTCTCCCAAACACACAAAACGCACTTTTGCCATCTCTGTGACACGCTCAGGTTGTTGTGTGGAAGCCTAATGGAGACGCAATGCTGGAAGCACGCCCTCATCAATGCCCAGAAATGTGGAAGAACTGACTGGAAGAGACTCCCATTTGTGCCCTCCCCAAATAACAGTGAGCCAACAGAATTCAGAAAGTGTCAAACAATACAATATCACACGCAGATATGATTCTCCCTAAAGATAATTAGAAATCAGCGACAGCCACCCACTACCATGGAACTACAAGAGATTCCAGCCAGATTCAGAAGACGTGAATCAAGGATGTCATGATTGAGGGCCGATGGATTTTGACTGAAAGCTTAAAGCTACCGAAAAAAAAATGTGACCGCGTGTTTTGGTGATGAGAGGAGGCTATTCAGCTGTGTGAATGATAACACGCGATAAATAACATTGGAAAGCATGGGAATTCCAGAACAATGAATATCCACCCAGAGGCAGTTGTTTGAACACAGCAAGGGAATACCAAATGGTGTGACATCAAGAAGGGTGGGTCTGGGTTCTATCCTCTCACCATACTTACTCAACCCGTCTGCTAAGTAAGCCCCATGACTGGAAAGCAGAGGGGCAGTGCAAGAGAAAGGACTCTTGGTGAGATGGATTGACACAGTGGCTGCAGCCATGGGTACCCGCACAGGAGCGATTCTGAGGATGGCACAGGGTCACTGTGGGTTGGAACTGACCCGAGGGCATCTAACAACCACAACCTGCTAAGCCAACAATCTAAGAAGTTGCACCACTGGAGGAAGAAAGTATGTGGCCTCAGGCTAGGAGAAGACGTCTTAGCAACCAAAAATATGCAGATGCTAGGACCTTACATGTTGAAAGCTAAGAAGACACAAAGCACTTAACTGCTGAAGATCCTAAACTCAGTATGGAATCTACCCCGGTGTGAAGAAAGCAAAACTCCCTACAACCGGAGCAAGAGGCTGTATCATGATAAATGGAGAAAATATGGAGATTCTCAAAGACTTCATTTAATTTGGATCCAAAATCAGTGCCCATGCAAGCAGCAGTCAAGAAATCCCGTGACTGGCTGGCACTGGGCGAATCTGAAAAACAAACAAAACAAACAAAAGAAACCCTCTTTAAAGTGTTAAAAAGCAAAGATATCATTTTGAGGACTGAGGTGCCCCTGACTCAAGTGATTGTATTTTTGCATCCCTTCATAGTCATATAAAAGCTGGGAAATGAATAGGGAAGATCCATTGAATAACTTCTTCATTTGAATTATAGTGTTGCTGAAGAATATCGAACATGCCGACAAGGGTCAGTAGAACAAAACAAAAACAAAAATTGTTTCAGAAGTACAACCTGAATGCTTCTTAGAAGAGAAGATGGTGGGGAGGGTGGAAAAAAAAAAGAAGAGAAGATGGTGAGATTGGTGTCACATAATTTGAACATATTATAGGGTCCCTATGGCCCGGCATATGGGAGTGAGTTAGAGTGGTTTTTTTTTTAATCTATGGGAGCGAGTTTGAGTGTTTTTTTCTCTTCAAATCATGAGGTGCCAATCCCTGAGAGAAACTGGATTATCTGACACAACCTAGCTTGCTGAAAAACGAGAACTTGAAACACTTGCTAATGAAGATCAAGGATTGCAGCCCTCAGTATGAATTATGACTCAATGTCAAGAACACCAAAATTCCCACAACATCATGATAAATGGAGAAAAAGTTGAAGTTTTCAAGAATTTATTCTTGCTTGAATCCACAGTCGATGCTCATGGAAGCAGTAGTCAAGAAATCAAGCAATGCATTGCATTGGGTAAATCTGCTCTTCATGACCTCTGTAAAGTGTTAACAAGCAAGGAGTTACTTTGAGGCCTGAACCAAGCCATGGTCTTTTCAGTTGCCTCATATGCATGTGACAGTTGGACATTGAATAAGGAACACTGAATAAGAATTGGTATGTTGAATTGGGGAAGAATATTGAAAGTACATGGATGGTTAAAAGGACAAACCAATGTGTCCTGGAAAAAGTACAATCAGAGTGCTCCTTAGAGGCAATGAGGTGTGTTAGTCTGGGTACACTAGGGAAACAAATCCACAGAAACGCATATGTATAAGACAGAGTTTTATATAAACAGTACATGTACATTAAGTAAGCATTCCAACCCAGTGCTGCCCAAGCCCATAGGTTCAACATTAGCCCATATGTCCAACACCAATCTACAAAATTCTCCTCAATCTCACAAAACACACACAATGATGCCGACTGCTGGAGGAAAGCTGAATTAGTGAACATGTAAGCATCTCAGCACTGGCAGGGGTCTCCACACAGCTGCTTCAGCACCCAGGGCTGCATCGGGGTAGGTCCATGTGGCTTCTCAGGGATGTCTTGCAGGAAGTGAGCCTTGCCAGCTGAAGCAAAGAACTGGTTAAGGTAGCTGCAACCTCGTCTGATCATCAGAAAGCAAGAGACCCAGGAACTAGAAAGACAAGGCTCACCAAGCCATTTAGCTCTCTGCCCTTCAACTGATTCCACATGTGTTTATCGGCCAGGTTGTCACAATAAACCTTAACTATCTCAGATGGGAAGACTTTATCTTGCATGCTTTGGGCATGTTGTCAGGAGTGACCATATCCTGGAGAAAGACATCATGCTTGGTCAAGTGCAGGGTCAGTGACAAAGAGGAAGAGCCTCAACAGGATGGGTTGACATAGTAACTGCAGTAATGGGCCCGCACACAGCATGGATTGTGAGGGCAGGGCCGGCCTGGGCAGTGTTTCCTTCTATTACACATGAGGCCTCTGTGAGTGCAACTGATTCAACTCCACAGCCCCTAACAACAACATTCTACAACGCTCATGATCATGCTTCAGGGCTCACATCTGAATGCCCTATGCCAATCCTCAACCCTACACTCCAGGTGGTACACAATAGCACCCTTTTCTCATTCATCTTTCCATCTGTGATCAGTCAAGGCTCTCCTTTCCCTCTTTCTGACTTTATGTACCTGTACTTCACCTTTATGTACCTGACACCATGGACAGCCAAAGGATGTGGATTTTCCACATGAATATCTAGTCTCTCACTTCTATGCCTTTGCCAATCCCACTGACAGCCCCTCCCTTCCCCATATCCACATACACAAGTCTTCATCTCTTCACTCGATATTGATTGAACACTGGCTTTGTTGCAGACTCTGGTCTCCATGTCAACACGCATCACCGAATGACTCGCCTGTTCGCTGGGAGTATGCCCCGTGTGTGGCAGGCAGCACGGGGGTAGGAAGCACAGAGGAGAGGCATCCAGCCTTGAGACCCCTCTGTGGAGTCTTTCCAGGGGAAGTTGAAACCTGGGGCTGACTCGAGGATGCCAAAGGGTGCATGAGTTCCAGGTCTCGAAGCAACGGATGCACCTAATTCTCTTTCCCACCTTGCCCTGGTCTTCCCTGGCCCACCCAGCATGGAACTCACCTATCAGGAGAGGAATCCTTCAGCCTCCAAATCCCAGCTCGGCTCTCCATTCCTCGGTTTGTTTACCTAAAAGGTAGGGCAGGTCAGGAGGGGAGAAGTTCACGCGTATAGGGCGATACTCAGCACTTCCTAAACAGCAGGGTTAGATGTCCCGTGGCCATCGATGGAAATGAGACACTGACGATGGGTAGACAACAGGCAGATGCGGAGACTGCCATGAGGGAGCCAGGATGCGTGGCTGACTGTTGCAGAGAGTGGTCGGTCAGTCTTGATGAACCGTGTTTACTGTGAAAGGATTTATTCAACAAAGCAGGAAAGGGAGGGGCAGGCAGATCCCTGAGGAGGTTGGCCACCCCGGATCTGTGAAACTACGAGAGTCAGAGGCAGGGTGCTTGCTATCAAGGGGGCTGGAGCTAGAAAGCGGTCAGCATGGTCTGTGGAGGGGGAAGGTAACAGACGGAAGACAATGTTTGTACGAGAGAGTTCTCTCAGTGGGAAGAAGAGAGGGGTGGGAGGTGTTGCTGCTGTCAGTTTCCCCACTGGTGAAGAGGGGAGCAGCCTTTTGTACTCAAGTCACCATCACCGGGCTGCTGGAGGGATGAAATGAGGTGAGAATCTCAAAGTCCTTTGAAAAAGGAAAGGTCAGTGCGATGGAGGGCATCTCTGGGCCATTCTGAGCACCGGGCAGGGTGAGCATGTCAAAGGGGGCCGAGCTTGAAAATCAGCCGGACCCAAGGGGGCAAGAGAGCTGGCTTCCTGCTGGAGCCAGACAGAAGGACAAGGTGCTCAAGTTGGAAGCGACTATGAGATGGAAGGAAAGGGCCTTTCTCATTTACCTGGAGGGGCCGTCTTGGGCCCTTCTCGTACAGGTAGGGAGGGCCAAAGAGCTCAGCTGGTGCTGAGGGTCCAGGCCTGGCATCGTGTCCCAACACCTGCCCACCTGTGAGCCTCTTCCTGGGCCAGTGCCTGCTTTAGGCAAGAAATTGCGTTGCTGGAAAACACAGACCTTTTGATTTGGCAGCCTATGTGCCCTACCCAAAACAAATCACTACCCCAAAGGGCCCTCCACCCCACTCCCACTTGCACCTTCAGGATCAGGCAGGAGCCTCCACTCTTGATCCCAGAGCTCCAATTCAGTGAGCAGTGGCCGAATCAGAGAGTGCAATGGCAGCATTGAACACTTCCTGCAGATGGACAAGATCTGACTTGTCAACGTCCCTCTAGCTCTACAATCAGGAAGCTGAGGCCTGGGACTATTCACTGAAGGGGTTCAGGTCACCCTCCCAGTAAGTGGTGGAGTTAGGATTTAACCCGCAGGGAAGGTCAAGGAGGCTAAGCGCAAGAGCTAAGGAAGAGTGAGAGTGTTCTTTTGCACCAAGCCCAGTGACAGCAAGGGATTCCCAGGCAAGAGGTTCATTGGTGAGAGGAGGAAGCACCCAGGGATTTCACTCCCCCTGGACAACTGAACATGTTGGGAATGATCGGAGGAACACAGGGATGCCTGGATCAACCACTGGAAGTGAGTTTGTAAAGCAAGAGAATGTGACTGTACCGTTTCGAGCCCACTACATCGTGCCAGGTCCTGCCTCCGACTTTTCATGAAAATAATCCAATGTAATTCTCATCATAATCCTATAAAGTAGACCTCATTATCTATTGTTGTTAACTGTCCTGGAATTGGCTATGACTTACAGCCACCTTATGTACAACAGAACACACCATTTCCTGGCCCGGCTCTGTCTTGAGGATGTTTGGGATGTCTGAGTCCATTGTTGCAGCCATTGTGTCAACCCGGCTCACGGAAGGTTTCCTTCCCTAGTTGATCAGCATGATGTCCTTTCTAGCCCTTGGTCTTTTTGAAGATGTGTTCCGGGTAAGTAAACTGAAGTCTTGCCAACCTCTCTCTTTAAAGATCACGCTAGTTGTATTTCTTCTAAGGCGGATTTACTGGCGCGATATAATTGAGGCAACTGAGGCTTGCAGTACAGGATCTCTCTCTGTCAGAGGGGAGAGGGATTGTAATAAAGGTTAATGATCAGGTACAGGCCCACCAAGTGACTCCCTGTGCCTTGCTCCGAGCTCAGGATCCATTTCTTTGCTCAATGAATGAGTAAGGACTTGAGGTGGAAATGGTCCAATAGAACTTTCTGTGTGGGTGGGAACATTCTGTATTTGCACTAGGATGTCTACACTGCCCGTCATGACAGCAGTGTTATAATGGCAAGTGCTTCCCATTCTCTAGCCACAGGCCCTGGTGTATGGAGTTACTGCAGCTGATAGTCTCACCAATTGGTTCTGTTGTTGGGAGGTGCCATCGAGTTGGTTCCACCCCATAATGACCCTAAGTATCACAGAACAATACACTGCCTGGTCCTGCAGCATCCCCACCATGGTTCCTATGCTGGAGCCCATTGCTGCAACCGCTGCGTCTATCCACCTTGTTGAGGGCCTTCCTCTTTCTCACTGGCACTCGACTGAACCAAGCATGGTGTCCTTCTCCAGAGACTGGTCTCTCCTGACAACACGTCCAAAGTATGTGGTTCTAGAAACAGACTCAGTCATGTACCCTGGGTTTATGTAGCAGAGTCTATTTAACTGCTCTTCCAAATCAATTCTCTGTCTTTCATAGCAACGCCACTGAGGTCCCAGCACCTGGCAGCCTGGCTAGATGGCATGTCCCTGCTTCCTTTCATGGAGTGTGAGCATGTGACCGAGTTTTCTCATGGAATGTAAGCAGACAGAGTACTCACATCTGGCTCTGGCCTATACTCCTCCAGGCTCTCCTCAGACTTCAGCAGACCAGAATCTCAATGTGAAGGCAACTCACGGCTGTGGCCAGGCAGATGGCAACCGCACCCTAGGGGATCCAGGGTTGTCCAATATGGGAGCCCCCTGTGGCAGCTAATTTAAATTAATTAAAATGACATTTTCAGCTTCTCCGTGGCTCTAGTCACATTCCAAATGCCCACTAGCCACATGGGGCTCCTGGTGATCATAACGGGCAGCGTAGCCATGTCAGGGCAAATACAGACTCTTTCCACCAGCACAGAAAGTTCCATTGGACAACACTGGGAGGAAACTGGGTTTCTACATGATCGCTAGGGACAGAGTTGCCCCACAGGCTAGATTCAGTTGACTTCAAAATTGTTTTAGGCAATAAAAATGCATTTCAATGATCTTGAAGTCACTGGGTTTTTGGTCTCTTTGCAGTCTCTAGGCTTCCTTCTGTGTTTATATATGTAGTTGTGTTTGTATATGCATATTTACATGTATCTGTGTGTATACATGCATTTGTGTGTGTCTAAATATATTGGTGTGTATACATATAGATGTATATGTGTAAGTTATACCATAAAGATGTGTGCATGCTATTATGATCGCTAAAGTTGGTTTTTGTCTGTATATAGCCTCTCAGTAAATACTCAAAATATAACTATATATAACTACCATCAGGTTATAAAACCTGGACATTCATAGGGGATCCTTTATTTGAAGAGATTTGGAACCATTGAAGTAGGCCAAGAAAAACCATGGGGATCTGTGGAAGAGGCCAGGGGGGAGCTGTGGGCTGGTGCTCCCCAAGTGTGAGCTCTTGCTCTCTGGGGATAAAGGAGACCTGGGGGCCACAGCTGGGCTCTGATCACTGACCCTTAGTCTGCGGTATTAGGTCCTGGGCCCTGGCTCTTGGAGTAGAAGTTTGAATCATTTAAAACAGACAAAAGTGTCCAGGTATCTGGGCCTGCGGGGTGCAGTTAATTCAACAGCCTCGTGAAGTACTACAATTATCATCCCCATTTTACAGGTGGAAAAACCAAGGCACAGGCAAAGTTAAGTCACTTTCCCAGCATCACACAGCTAGACCATGACAAACTCAAGATTGAAGCCTCGGCAGGCCCACCGCAGGGTAAGAGCCTCGGCTTTCTCTTACCTTCCTTGCCCTATGGGGTCTCTGGTGGCGGCCGGTGGAAGAACAGAGGGGAGATGTCTTAATGGAGATGCGTTTTGCTTCTTTGAGGCAGTTAATCATAACAAGAGAGAAGGCCTGCCTCATCGTTAAACTATTACAAATCCCCTTTCACTCCAGTTCGTCCCACTTCTTCATCCATCGACCTTTGTTCAGGCTGTCAAATAAGAGACAATTGTACTCTTAGTTCATTCTGACGTGTGAACACATCCCCTGGGAACTCACAGCAATAGCCAAGAAATTAATTTTGTATAGGTCAACAAACACCTTTTGCTAAGTGATGATAATTTGCTGTCCTTCCTGTGCTTCGATGATGGCAACATCAGGAACAAAGCCCGACCATCAGCGGGACCTCCTTGCGCTGATATGTGTGTATTCCCTCCCCTGCCCTTCAGCCGAGAACCTGGCATATGACCTATAATGCCAGACGATTCATCCCTTGTAGGATGTATTCTTAAGGAACATCCTTCTCCAAAGCCCCACGTTTAGGATTCCACCCAACTTGACTGAGCATAACCACTCAAAGGTGGTCAATTATGACTGTCTCTCTCAGAGGGGATAATGGGAACTTTCTGATGGGCTGGGCAGTCCCTAGTGGGTGGGGGCCTCTAGTGAAGTGGGGCTCTGGTTTCTCCTGAGGCTGCTGACCTGCAGCAGAGCATTGAGAGTGTTGGAGGGACTTTCAGGAGTAACCGTGCCTTTAGGAATGGGTGGAAACCCACTGTGGGTAGTGTGTATGTAAGTGACCTAGGGAAGGGATTTTTAGAAAGGGTGGGCCAGGAAGCGCAGCCAGCAGGGAAAACATCAGAGTCTAGCAGAAGGGGATTTGGGAAAAACCCCATGTGCTGCTGGAAAGAGAAATCTGGCCTTGGGGGCATTAAAGTTAAAGAAAAAGTCCAGTCGTGATTATGGAAGGTAGAGTACTGATGAGATACATTTCATGGTGTACATGAATGTATTTGAAGCACATATTAGTATGTACATATGCAGAAATATCATCTGCCAAATATATATAATATATAATCTCCCACTCCTTCTGAACTTGCATGTCTACCTGTGTATCCGCTCATCAATTCTTTGTTGATTCAAGACTGTGTAGGTCACGGCACTCGTCACTGTTGCCTTGGGTGCCTCCCAGTGTCTGTCTTCCCTCGGGCTGACCTCCCCTTATGGCATATCGCCTTCCCCCTCACACCCTGGTTAAAGTCGGTCTACTTTCTAGCTAGTGAGCTTCCTTCCCTTTCTCTGATGTTACCTCTGGTAAACATCAAGGAATGTTACTTTCTGCTTCTAGGTGTGATATTTTCTTGACTTCTAATAATCATGGTCTCATGCACTATTTGTCATTTGGTGATTGATTGCTTTCACTCAGTATCGTGTCTTCCAGGTACATCCATGTTATCAGGTGTTCCTCGGATCCATCGCACCCAGGGGGCAGAATGGTGATAGCTTAGCCATAACCAAACACCTTGAAGGAATACGTCTCCGGGCTTGGGTGTTGAGCATCATAGTCTTGGGGACCATCTAAGTCCGTTGGGATGAAATAGTCCACAAAGACAAGGTTCTATATTCAACTATGGTAAGTACCATGAAGACAAATGCTGGGGCTTTGAAAGCTTTCAAATAGCCATCTACGATCCAACTATTGCTCTCTCCCCATCCAGAGCAAAGAAGAGATAAAGAAATCAAATACTGCAGGTCATCATTAATCCAAAGGACTACCCCAAGATAAAAAGAATTAGATGGTGCCTGGCTCCCCTAACCAACCATGTGGCTCTAGGTCACAAGAGAAGGTCCTGGAGAGAGTGGAAGGAAAATGCCAAACAAAATTCAAAATCATAGCAAACACCAGACTGTCTGGTCACTCAGTCCGACGGAACCCCCAAGACAACTGTCCTTAGACACCTTTCAAATCTGGAACTGAACCCATCCCGACATAGCACCTTTTAGCCACACAATAGGCAAGCCTACACGGGGAATAATAGTGCCTGTGAGGGATCCTCAGCACCGTCAGCCACATGACACCAAAGAGCCGAATTTGCCCCCATTCCCCACCACAGCTCCGAAGGCTGTTTGCACGGGGTTGCTTTCCTCTTTGGTGGGATCCTACGAGGAAATTTCTTTCCTGCTGGGTGTTAGCCGCGAAGCTCATCTCACTGCAATTTTCGCCCACGTATAACTTGTACCCGTGCAGGCAGAAAGCATTAGGATACAGCTCACACCATGAACTGCGAAGGGAAGAAGTGAAAAGAAGCCAGCCCAGTTTTGTGTCATAAGCACGATTGCGATTGCGTAGCGCTGGACCAACCCTTACCAAAGGGGAATCTTACTGCTGAACTTTTGGGTTTGTGAATAAATGTCCTTGTCGTTAGATGCTGGTGAATTGGTTCTGGCCGGTGGTGACCCCATGGAAAGCAGAAAAAGAAACAAAAGCCACCACAACAAAAGTGCTGCCCAGTCCCAGGCCAGCCTCACAGTGGTACGTGCCCGTGTCCCCTTGTCTGAGCCAGGATCTTCAGTGGTTTGGCGGTGAGGCCTCTCCCATATGTGACCCAATGTGATGTAAACAACTCCATACAACCCGTTACTGGGGTCGCAAGTCACAGCCTGATGACAATTCATTGGGGGTGCGGCCTACTTCCGATCTATAAAAAGATGCTGTGGAGAATTTGCTCTCCTGGCTTGTGGGAATCCTGCATCTGTAGCATTCACCTCCAGTTCTTTGGACTGAAGCCAGTGGCCTGCCATCTTGCCTCCGATCTGGGGAGCTATCAGCAGCCTGTCATACCATCTGATCTGCCAATCGGTTTCTGTCTCCACCAGTCATGGTCTCCCTGCTTTGCTTTCCTGCTTCATCTTTCAGCCTCCTAGTTCATCTTCTGGCTTTCCGGCTTCTAAGCTGCCCAGCCCCCAGCAGCCACACAATCAGGGAGGGAAAGCTTTCAGTTTAATGCATGACACAAGGTCTTGAAACAAACTGTACTTAATTGCTCCACACCTCTGTGGGACATTTTCCTTGAGAAAAGCTTCTCTCTTGATATACATATATAAATGCCACTTGTTTTATTTCGCTAGGGAACCCAGCCTAACACCGTATGTGTGAGAGCATGGTGGCTGTCACTGTGTCAACCCATCTCATAAAAGGTTTCGCTGTTTTTCAATGATTTTCTACTTTACCAAGCACGAGAACCTTTCTCCATTGACCGGGTCTCTCTTGATAACAGAAGTACAGTCAAGATGATTGACTTGTGCCCCTTCAATACATGTGCCAACTGGGCTTACGTATGATTCCCAGTGGTTTGGCAGTCATGTGATGATGCCATCATCGTCCGCGGTGTGATCTGATATGATGAGGTAGTTCCTTTTAAGGAGATTAGGGTGAAGTGCCACACCTTTCATGGGGTCACAACCCTGCTCCAGTGTTAGGGGACTTTCCCTGGGGTGTGGCCTGTATTACCTTTAATCTGACAAGAGGGAAAAAGAGAGAAATGTGGGCACAGAAAAAGGAACACAGTTCCCGACAAGAAAGAAGAACCAGGAGTCACGTGTATCATTTGGACTTGGGTTCCCTGCACCGAGGACTCCCTAGACCCAGGGGAAGCCTGATGCCAAGACACATGGAAATCTTCCAGGAATTCCAGGCTTGTAGCTGCTGGAACTCCTAAACTATGAGCCTTAACTAGTGCCTTAATTTGTACTTTTAGCATCTTACTGTTGCTGTGAGGTGCCATCTGACTCGTATGTACAACAGAAGGAAACCCTGCCCAGCCGGTGCCATCCTCAGCCTGTTCTATGCTTGCGCACATTGGTGCAGCCAGTGTCAGTCCACCTGTCAAAGCCTTCCTCATTGTCACTGCCCTGCTACTTTCCTAAGCCTGATGTCCTTCTCCAGAGACTGGTCTCTCCTGACCACATGTCCAGAGTTTGTGAGATGAAGTCTCACTATCCTTGCCTCTAAGGAGCATTCTGGCTGTACTTCTTCCAAGACAGATTTATTACTTTCAATATCCATGATACTTTCAATATTTTTCATCATCGGCACCGTGATTCAGTCTTCCTTATTTAATGTCCAGCTCTCTAACTTTAAATCATCCACTTTAATTATGAATTGATACTGCCATTTCTAGACACAATGGTGATATCCACACAATATGCCAATGCCCCTTACCAGTACGTGAACTTGCAATGACACTGACGAAATATCGGTGACACTTTAGTAGACAAAGGTTAATGTAACAAAGGGAAATAACTGACGTTGATAGAAAGTCTTTAGGTTTTCTTTTTTTTTTTTTTTAACAATTTATTGGGGCTGATACAATTCTTTTCACAGTTCATACATATACATACATCAATTGTATAAAGCACATCTGTACAGTCTTTGCCCTAATCATTTTTTTTCTCTTTTCTTCTTTTACATTTTATTAGGGACTCATACAACTCTTATCACCATCCATACATATACATACATCAATTGTATAAAGCACATCCATACATTCCCTGCCCCAATCATTCTCAAGGCATTTGCTCTCCACTTAAGCCCCTTGCATCAGGTCCTCTTTTTTTTTACCCCCCCCTCCCTCCCCTTTCCCCCCTCCCTCATATGCCCTTGGTAATTTATACCTCGTTATTTTGTCATATCTTGCCCTATTCGGGGTCTCCCTTCCCCCCTTCTCTGCTGTCCAGGTTTTCTTATGAATGATATTCTTAAAAGTTCTCAACTGGCAGAGCATGAAACATTTTTCTAGGAAAATGGGGACAATTCCACGTGTTCTGCCCTCTCTAAGGTCATGTGTCAGTTTCACGGGCAGGTGCTGGTCAGCTGCCATCCGATCCTCACTATCCTCGCCCCCCTCTTTCCTAGCCGCCCCCAGCATGAAATCTCCCTACAGGATGTTCCATGCTGGACTCTCCTCTGATTTCACTTCAGTCTGTTTGCTTTTGAGTTCTTCTCACTTGTACTTCCATCCACCCCTCTAAGAACACCGATGACATCTTTCCTAGAGACCGTTGCTGTCGACGTAGCACGCTTTCTAATACAGCCTCCAGCGTCGTTCGCCTTTCATCAACCTTTGGGGGCTTCTGAACAGCATCCGGTCCTTGCCCCGTACGCACCCCTTGTTGCAAGCCTCTGCAGACTCCTCTCCGTTTCTTTGTCTTTGACAACATCTCGCTTTACTCGGCACTTCATTGCCACTCCCGCTTCTTACCAAGCTGTTTTCTTTTCTCGATCTTTCTTGCTTCAGCTTTTTTCTCCCTTTCCAGCTCTTTCGTTTTGATCAGAATGGTGGGCTTACTCGTAGGAGTCGTTTTGTTCAGCATTTAGCCTTGGCATCTGCCCAGCCTGCATTTGTCCCAGCACTACATTCAACATCATTTCCATTCTCCTTGTCACGGGGCTCGGCATTCTCCTCATTGTCCGCGTCCAGTGCTGCATCCTGGGAACAGCCATCCTCTTCCAATCCACAGCTTTCTCCTGTCCACCGCGTCTGTATCTGCGTCTTCCAGCTGCCACGCCGCGGCCCTGGAAACCATTTTCATCTTCTTCTTTAGAGTTTCCCGCCTTTTCCCTGTACTCACAGGTGAGTCCTGAATGGTTGGAGCCGTTCTCGACCACCGGAGGCTAATGTCCAACTCTCACAGGCACGTGAAGTGATGGAAATACCACGGCTTGGTTAAGATCTTCCTTACTTTTCAACACTTCAAAGAAGTCTGCTGCAGGTCACAACTCGGATCCCGGGAAAGGGGACGTTTCTGGGGTGCAGCCTGCATTACCTTCTGTCTTTTACGAGTTAAAAGGAGAGGCATGTGAACGCAGAAGGAAGGACCACCGCACCGACAAGGAGGAGGAGGATCAGAAAGTACTCTTTGGACTTGGGGCCCCTGCACCCAGAACCTCCTAGACCCAGGGATGGATTTGAGCAAATCCAACCCAATGCTAGATTTACTCAAATTATTAGAGAATAAGTTGATTTATTACAGCCATTCATTTGTATTTATGTTATAACAATACTAGATAATTAATGCAACAGATTAATTATCCTCTGGAAGTCCCAGGAACAGTCAATATTCTTCACTACTACCGCAATTCAAATGCATCCGTTATTCACTTCTCCTTTCTTACAGTTCATCTTTTTCATGCACATCACGGGAGTCAGCGTACCCTGGCTTGGGTCAGGTGCCCCTTAGTCGTCTCCGTGACCTCTCTGCTTATTAGTAAGTGATTATTTACAGATATTTTGCAGTAGATCTGCCCAATGCAATATGTCTTTTGATTTCTTAACAGCTACTTTCATGGGCATTGATTGTGGACTCAAATAAAATAAAATTGTTGGCAAATTCATTTGTTTATATCTTTTTATCATGATGTTGCTGATTGGAATATGGAGTTGTGCTTTCTTTATGTTCGTGTGTAATCTATACTGAAGGCTAAATGCTTTGATCATTATTACTACGTGCTGCATTTCCTCTTTATTTTTAGTAAGCCAATCCACTGTGAGTCAATAGAGTCCCTTTATTGTTTAAGTCACTTTGAGTTGCTTTTTGCCATTGCTTGCAACTGAGAACTTCCCAACTGACAGAGCTGTGCATTCATTTTACATTAAGCAGTGCCCTAGGGGCTGAGTAAAGGAACTTTATACAAGTGGGACTGCTGATCAGCTGTTTGCAGATATTGATATGATTGATCAATTACAAATTCATATCACAGAATCACTGAATTCATAATCTATCACTTAATTCATAACCTACCACCCATGACTCAGTTTGTCGTACTATAGTAATTTATGTGCTGCTGTTCTGCTCAAAGCCATGCTGCCAGTATTCCAAAGACCAGCAGGGTCATCCAGGGTTTTCATATTTCAGTAGAGCTTTCAGATGAACACAGACTAGGAAGAGAAACCTAATCTACTTCCAAAAGTCACTGTAGAAAAAACCATATTACAACAGAATATTGTCAAGCCCTGGTGGTGTAGTAATTATGTGTAGGGCTGTTAGCCTCAAGATCAGCAGTTCGAAACCAACAGCTGTTCCATTGGAGAAAGTCAGGGCTTTCTACTCCCATAAAGCGTTACCGTCTCAGAAACTCACAGGGGGAAGTTCTGCTCTGTCCTATAGGGTTGCTATAAGTCAGAATCAACTTGATGGCAGTGAGTTTGCTTTGGTTCTGTGTATAGGCTATAAGATATGCTCTCTAGGTTGGAAAAACCAAACCAAACTCACTACCCTTGAGTCGATGCCGATTAATAGTGAGCCTGTAGGACAGAGTAGAACTTCCCCTGTGGTTTCCAAGACTGTAATCCTTTATGGGGGTAGAAAACCCCATCTTCCTCCCATTGTATGACTGGTGGTTTTGAATTGCTGACCTTGCAGACCACAGCCCAATGCATAACCACTACACCACCAGGGCTCTGCTTCTCTAGGTTCAAAGGCATTCAATAATGGACCCACGTGAGCACACCAGTGCTCATGAAGAGGTGTAGAACCCGGTGATGCTTCATTCTGCTGTACATAAGGCTGCCATGAGTAGAGGCAGACTCAACGACACTAACAACAATGACATCTTATAACAGTGCCTTGTCATTGCATTATCTCAACATGCAGTAAGGTCAACTTGCTTCCATGCTGTTGTTCTCAATATTGTGGATGTTAAAAAGGCCTTCATCTGGGTAAAGGTTGGGAGCCAGTCCAGTGGGACCACATTAAAGGGGTGAGGGGATCTGGCTTGTTTCCAGATTTGATTTCCTCTCACCACCCTCAACTTTGGAGGCCCTCTGGGTAGAAGACAGCTGCTTGGCCAACTGACTAGAGGAGATTCATATTGATGCCCAGTCCAAAGTAAGATGATCCAACAGAATGTAGAGAATGCTGAACAATATCATTAACAGCAGTTGTAAGTTACGTTTGCTAAAGATCATTCAAAACCAGTTGCCACAATACATCACCAAGGAGCTGCTGGAAACTCAGGGTTCAGAAAAGGACATCATATGAGGGATCTTTGCTGACGTCAGATGGATCTTGGCTGAAAGCAGAGACTAGCAGGAAAATGTTTGCTTGTGTTTTATGAACTGTGTGAAGGTGTTTGACTCTGTGGATCATAACAAACTATGGATAACGTTGAGAAGAAGGAGAACTTCAGAACATTTCTTCATTGTGCTTACGTCAAGCCTGTACAAGAGGCAGTTGAATGGACAGGGCGAGCAAACACTGCGTGGTTTAAAATCAGGAAAGGTTTGTGTTAGGGTTTTATCTTTTCACCAGACTTATTGAATTTGTTTGCTGAGCAAATAATTTGAGAAGACGAACTATGTGAAGAAGAATTTGAATCCAGATCAGAGACTTATCAACAACCTGAGTTATGCAGATGACACAAGCATGCTTGCCGAAAGTGAGGAGGATTTGAAGCACTTGCTGACGAAAACCAAAGCCTGCCATCTGCAGTAGAGATTATAACTCACTGTAAAGAAAGCTAAAATCCTCACAACAGGACTAACAGGGGGAAAAAAAAGATTGAAGCTGTCAACGACTTCATTTTGGTTGGGTCTCCAAACATGACTCATGGAAACAGCATTCAAGCAATCAAATGACTGTGTAGCATTGGGGAAATCTGCTGCACAAGATCTACTGAAGAGCAAGGATCTTTGTTTGAATAAGATGCATCTGATCCAAGCCGTGGTATTTTCAATTGTCCCATATGCCTGTGGAAGTTGGACACTGACTAAGGAAGATCACCGGAGAATTGATGTATTTGGATGGCGTGATGGCAAAGGGTGGTGTCCACTGCCAAAAGAACATACAAATCTGCCTTGCAAGAAGTACAGGCGGAATAGGCCTCAGAAACAAGGATGGTGACACTCCATCTGCCATACTTTGAACAGATTATGAGGAGAGTACAGTCCCTGGAAAAGGACACCAGGCTTGGTCATGCAGAGGATCAGTTGAAAAAATGGAAGGCCTTCAAGGAGATGGATTGACACATAGTTAAAGCAATGGACTCATGGGAGCAGTGGTACCAGGAGGGTAGGGGGAAGGTGGGGAGAGATGAGGAGGAAGGGGGGAACCCATTGCAGTGATCAACACATAACCACCACCACCACCACCACCCCTGGGGGGACGAACAACAGAAACTGTGGGGGGAGGGAGACAGCAGTCCATGTAAGATAAGAAAATAATAATAATTTATTATTTATCAAGGGGTCATGGGGAGGGGTGGAGGGAAAAAAGAGCTGATACCAAGGGCTCAAATAGAAAGTAAATGTTTAGAAAAGAATGATGGCCACACAGGTACAAATATGCTTGACACGATTGATGTATGGATTGTGTTCTAAGAGCTGTAAGAGCCCTCCAACACAATGATCTTTTATATAAAATGAAATCAATAAATAAAACAATGGGCTCAAATATAACAATGTTTATGAGGAAGGTTCTGGACAGGGCTATGTTTCCTTCCATTGTGCATGAGGCTACAATGAGTCAGAACCCACTCAACAGCACCTAACAACAGGGGGCCCAGCTAGTGGGTGGGTGACTCCTCATTCTATCATAGGGCTCTCGGTCTTCTTCTCTGGCTCCCGGGCAGGCGGTTAACCTAGCAAAGGTGTGTGAGGTGGTTCCCAAGACACCGTGCCCACCTGAGAGTCATATACCCCTCTTATCAGGCCTGGCTTCTCCAGTCTCAGCCCTAGAAGCCATAATGACCATCTAGTTACTGTCCTGGTCCTAAACTCAAGATCTCCTACCATCTTACTGACAGCAGGCAATTCCCCTCAGGGGTTCTGACAAGCTGCTCTAGTGTAACCATTCCTAAAATACCAGTAGAGATCAGTTTTGTCTTCTTTGTTTATTACATAGTGGCTTGAGTTCTGATCCACAAAACAATATTTCATATCAAACACAGCAACAGATAGAACACACCCTAAAACCCGACTCCTAACAGCCTCCACGCCTCCCATACATAGGTATATGCATACACACACATGCATACACACATGCACGCGCACAGGCATACACACACACTGCTTCTAGAGCTGATTTTCAGGGACCAAAGATCCCAGTCTGACAGGATATTGGCTCTTTCACCCACTGACAAGGGGATTCTGGAGCCTCCACCACTTCTTCCCAGAAGCCTAGGGAGCTGCACTCTAAGGGCCTCTTTCAACCTTCTCTGGGAATCATCAGGTACCTTCTGTCTTGGTCTTGGGACCCCGAGTTTCTCCACTTCCCTGTGCCTCTGGTAAGGAGACGGATGGGGCTTTCTACTCATGTAAACAGTGACAGTCTGAGAAAGTCACAGGGCAGTTCTACCCTGGCCTATAGGGTCGCTGTGAATTGGCATCAACTGCTGGCAGTGAGTTTGCTTTGGAGTTTGGTGCCTCTGGTCTTCCTGGGGAGGTGAGGCTGCCCTCTGCTCTGGTCCATCAATTGCATGGCCTGCCTGGGACCCAGGCCTAGTCCACACTACTCCCATCAACCCCTTTCATGTAAGTGGGTTTTCTTAGCACAGACAGGACACATGCCCTCTCTCCCCAGCAGACACCTTCCTCATGCTTGGCAGCCCCTTCCCTGTCTGCCCTCTCCCTCAGGGGGCTTGGGTGTGCCATCTGCCCCAGAGTTCACCCTGTGACTGGCCTGTCTTGCTTCCTTTAGAACTTCAGTGATCCGACTATCTTCTCTTTGGAGGCTTTTTGTAAGGCAGACCTGGAAACCCCGAGTGAATGCCCTGGGAGCCTGGCTCAGAGAGCAGTGACTCTACTCCCTACTGGACCATCCCTCCTCCTTGTCTTGCAGTGGCCCCATTGCTACATGTCCAGACAGCCTCTCCCCCCTCGCTCAATGGCAGTTAGCAGGTTTGCTTTGAAATGCTTAGAGGTCACATCTTTTTTTTTTTTCACATTGAAAAGATTTTTTATTTATTTTTATTTTAACAATTTATTGGGGCTCATACAATTCTTTTCACAGTTCATACATATACATACATCAATTGTATAAAGCACATCTGTACAGTCTTTGCCCTAATCATTTTTTTCTCTTTTCTTCTTTTACATTTTATTAGGGACTCATACAACTCTTACCATAATCCATACATATACATACATCAATTGTATAAAGCACATCCATACATTCCCTGCCCCAATCATTCTCAAGGCATTTGCTCTCCACTTAAGCCCCTTGCATCAGGTCCTCTTTTTTTTCCCCCCTCCCTCCTCATTCCCCCCTCCCTCATATGCCCTTGGTAATTTATACATTGTTATTTTGTCATATCTTGCCCTATCCGGAGTCACCCTTCCCCCCTTCTCTGCTGTCTCTCTCCCAGGGAAGAGGTCACATGTGGATCCTTGTAATCAGTTCCCCCTTTCCAACCCACTCACCCTCCACTCTCCCAGCATCGTCCCTCACACCCTTGGTCCTGAAGGTATCATCCACCCTGGATTCCCTGTACCTCCAACCCTCATATGCACCAGTGTACAGCCTCTGTCCTATCCAGCCCTGCAAGGTAGAATTCAGATCATGGTAGTTGGGGGGAGGAAGCATCCAGGATCTGGGGGAAAGCTGTGTTCTTCATCGATACTACCTCACACCCTAATTGACCCATCTCTAGAGGTCACATCTTAAGCAGAAGTTTCAGGAAGCAGATTTCCATTCTCTGATATGGGAGGGTCCCTGTCTCTTTCCCCTCCACCCTTCCCAACCCTCTCTCAGAACACTGGAATAATACTGGCATGTTCCAAAGCCACTGGCCATTCACCGAGCACAGAAGGCAGGCATATTGTGGTGTCTGTGGCACAGGCTCACAGTGGGGGCCTCCACTGTCGCCTGTCCTTGGGGTTTCCACGGGGCTGTCCACACAGCAGCTTCTCAGATCGAGCCATACTGGTTCATTGGCCTCTCTCTCTCTCTCTCATCAAAACTGTGGTCTGCATGAGCTCCAAAGCAGGACTACCAGAGACCAGACGACAGCTTCTTCCTCACATGGACTCTAGTTGGGGCTCAGCAGAGCCGGGTTTGCCATTCTGCTCTCTTCCTCTCTGCCCAGTAAGCATGCCATTCACACAGGTGCTGGCATTTCCAAGGACACGCACGGACGGGTCAAACGGAGTGCTGTTGAGCAGCTCCTGCGCCATGTCAGACATTACCAGCTGGGCCACTGCAGCTCTTGTGCTCAATTCTTCCTGCAAAAGAGCGTGCGCCTCCCCATTCCCAGCTCCGATCCGGGGTCACAGAAGGGGCTCCATTGCCGCTAGTATTATTGATGCTGTTATGGTCATTTTTACATCAGTGAGGACACCATTCTCCATCAAATGAGGAAACTTGAAAGGCAAGAGGAATTGGTACCGCTTCTCTCACTGCCAGCCCGATCCTGGTGGAATGGAGGGTGCAGGCTGTGTTTTCAGAATTTGCACACAGCTCTGAATCCATTTCTCCCCCCAGTTTTTCCTTCATACCCTGCTCTCTTGTGGGGAGCCCCTGCAGGCAGTCCTCTGGAGTGAAGGTGCCTAGTTCAGGCTCTGAAGACGAACACTGCCGTGTGGGACAAAAGAAGGCACCACGGTGGCCTAAACTGAAGAGAGGTGAGAGGTGGGGTTTAACTGAAAGACTGGGTTGAAGGTGGGAAGAGGCAGAAAGGGAAGAGGGATCCACCATTTCTGGGCGGGACATCAAAGACATGATGGAAATAGAGACTTAGACCGGCACATGTGTAGAGGGAAGTCCTTTCAAGGTGGTGGGACCCTTCCTTGTTATCTTGTGATGCCACCACAATCAGCCTTGCCCAATGAAAGTGACTGATGCCACCCAAGGGTCCTCAAAGTGCCACCAAGTCTGAGAGCAGGTGCATGACCCTGTGACAGCTGTCCAGGCCTCATGCACAAGGTCCACTCTTTGCTCTACACATAGGCTATATTTTAAACTTTTCTGGGAGACTGTATTCTTGGACTGAAAGGAGACTTGAATCAAGAATCAGAAAACCCAAGTGTGCTACCCAAGCTGGAAGCTTGGTGGAGCTTCACAGGTAGAGCTCACACGGCAGCGCTTCCGAGGATGCAGGCCTGGGGCAGAGGTTCGAGAATGGACAAGCCCGCCCAGCTCTCCTATCCACACTCACACTCACGCAAGAAGGAGAGAGCCTGCACTGCAGTGTGACACACAGAGTGTGCGCCAGCCGGTGCGACTCTTCAGAATCTCCCACGTGACAGATCATGGGGGAATCCAGGGAGAGGCTGAACCCTGGGGGAACTCACTGGGCATATTTCAGGCAAGAGCTCCTGAGTGGTTGGAATAGGCATTTCATATAAACGAGATGTTATAATAGGTGTCCTTTTGTGCCTGACTTATTTCACTTAGGGTATATATGAATTCATTCATGTTGTAACAAGTTCCAGCAATTCACTTCTCTTTATGACTGAGAATGGTTCGCGTGTATATATTGCCCTTTGTCCATTCTTTCACCAGCTGTTCTGCAGGGGAAAGATGAGGTTTCTCCTCCCACAGTTCTACTCTCAGAACCTCAGGGGTAGCTCGCTCTACCCTATGCTTGGAGAGTCACTACAACTCGGAATTGACTCAATGACAGTGAGGGTTTTTTTTGTTGTTTATTTGTTTGTTTTGGTTTTTCAATGACTAATGACTTGTGTACCTTTTCACATGCTTTTTGGCCATGTATATATATCTTCTCTGGAGAAGTAGCTATTCAAGTCCTTTGCCTAGTTTCTGATAGAGTTGTTGAATTGTAGGAGTTTTTGGTTGTTGAATTGTAGGAGTTCTTTATATATTCTGACTAGTTAATCCTTATCAAATACATGATTACCAAATATCCTTCTTTGATTCACAGAACCAAATATTTTAATCAATTATATCTGTACTTCCTTGACTCTAACAGAATCTAGAACAACATGGTGTTCAATATAGTACATAATTAGGTATGTGGTCATGTTCAGTTTAAGTACCTATGTATATGTTTCAGTTGACATTCTAGAGGTCCTGTCAAACAATTAGTCAATGGCTAACTCCAAGGTCAGCAGTTCAAACTCACTAGCCACTCCTCAGGAGAAAGATGAGGTTTTCTGTTCCCAAAAAGATTCACAGCCTTGAAAACCCTACCCAGGGGTGTTATGAGTGGGAACCAGAGGGTTGGGTTGGTTTTGTGAAACTCTAGCTTCCGATTTGAGAACCTCAATGCAAGGCATTATTGTTCAAGTGTATATGAAGTAGATATGTGCACACATGCAGTTAATCACACAATGGTCACAGTATCAATAGCAATAGATGGTTGCATATCAATAAGTACTTTTGAGCATCTGCAAAATGCTAGGCACTATAGGGAGCACTTCGAACACAGAGCACCTCATGGGCTTCTAAACCACATTAGCTGCTCTCAACCAGACAAACAATAACCCATCGGCATGGAGTCCCTTGCCACTCATTGCATACTCCTGTAGAATAGAGCAGAATTGACCTGCAGGTCTTCAAGGCCAATGCTGTTTTACAGAAGTCGACTGCCACGTCATTCCCTGATGGACTGGCTGGTGAGTTCAAACTATAGGTCTTTCTATTAGCAGCCAAGCACTTAACCCACTGCATCAGCAGTGATCCTTGACTTGCTACAAACCAGCCAAACTATACCCACTGCCATCCAGTCCTTCTTTGGCTCGTGGGCACGCGATAGGGCAGAGCACAACTGCTCCCGGAGGCTTCTGAGGCTGTCAACCTGGACCAGAAAGCTTTGACTTGCACCCATGGAGAGGCTGGCAGGTTTGTACTGCTGACCTGCGGGGCAGCCCAACATTGAAGCAATTTTGCCACCTGGGCTCCCTCCAGCTGCTACAAGGGATGGTGCATATCAGCAACGAGGAAGAATTTCAACAACAACTAACAGTCGCTGTTGATTTCCACTCGTGGTTACCACAGGTGTACCCAGGTAGAACTCTGCTCCACAGGGTTTTCCAGTGGCTGCGTTTGTTGCAGGTAGGTTGCCAGACTTTTTTTCCTCGGGGTAGGCTTCAGTCTGCAACCCTTCGGTTGGCAAATGAACTGTATTCCCCTCCGAGGTTTGCAGCGATGTGTCCCTTGCGATCAAGCGGCATCCTGTAGGAGAGGGCCCAGTGACCCCAGAGGGTTTCCAAGGCTGCGGTCTTTACAGAAGCAGATTACCCCGTCTGTCTCCCACGAAGCACCTGGTGAGCTTGAACAACCAAACTTTGGCTTACCAGCCACCGTGGCTCTTATGAGAAGTCTAAACACGTCTTATTGAGCATTCATCTTATCTAATTTGGCTCCAGGTACAGATTAACAAAGTGAAGGGTCACACACATCATCAGGGTTTAATGCTCATTTCTGGCAAATTCCAGAGCTAAAGCTCTCCTTCATCACCTGCTTGAAGATCTCACAGTCTTGGGGCAGGTGGCTCAGGAGCCAAGACTTAAATTACACAAAACTGGAACACAGTTTACCATTAGATGTCCTTGACTAAGAGGACATGAGAACATTTCTGACTAATCCTAAAAACACAAAATAACCTCACTGTCCTCCAGTGGGTTCTGAGTCAGAGTGATCCTACACAACAGGGTAGAACTGTCCCCGTGGGTTTCTAAGACTAAATCCTTACATGAGTAGAAAGCCTCGTCTTTCCCCCTTGACCGGATGGTGGGTTCAAACCCCTGTCCTTGTGGTTAGCAGGGCAGGGCATAGCCTATGACATCACAAGGGATCCTCTACTAATGCTCCCCAAAACAAAAAACACCAACACTCACTGCCATCGAGTTGATTTAGACTCATAGTGGCCCAGTGGGACAGGTAGAACTGTCCCTGTGGGTTTCTGAGACTAACTCATTATCAGACTGAAAGCCTGGTCTTCCTCCTGCGGTAGGACTGGCAGTTTTGAACTTTGGATTTTGTAGTTAGCAGGCCAACGCATAACCACTACTTATTCTGGAAGCCCAATGCTGCAAGCTTGAATGTGCCAACTCATCCAATCCTCCCAACAAATTGACAAGAAGGGTGCAGTTACTGTCTCCATGTTTCAGGGAGGAAGCCAAGGTGCCGAAGAGCAGGAATGCTGGCTGCATCGCCTTACAAAATGCCTTTACATTCACTGTCCTACAGGAGGCACCTGTCACACAGGGCGGACACAGTGTAGTCTGGCCAGGTCTAGACCCAAGTCCAGACTAGTTTGCTGAAAGCAGAGGGAGCTAAGAGACAGTATGACAGGGTAGATATGGAGGTCATGCGGACTGGTAGTACACCTAGGTGCTGGGAGCCCTTCTCTCCACTGAGCCTGAGTCTTCTCATCCATAAATTGGTGATAATATTAGCATCCCCCTCACAGGGCTTATTGTGAGAATGCTTTACGATCATCCATGTAACATTCTGAGCACAAATACTGGCACACAGTAGGAACTCCATAAAGGTTAGCTGGTGGCTCAGTGGTTTAGGCACTGTGCGGCTGTTCACAAAAGGCAACGGTTCAAACCCACCAGCCCCTCAATGTTTGTGAATGATCAGGAACCTTATGGTAGGGTTACTAGGCAGTCCAGTCTATTGGATGGAGGCGGGTTTATTTATTTTTCTCTTGTTGTTATTCATGATGGAAAGATAAGATTGGGCCAGTGTTCGGGAAATCCTGCAGCTGGAGCAGGAAGCATGAAGGTCCTGCTAGTAAGTCTGTGTAAGAATGACCACGAGCTCAAGGGTCAAAGGCGTCAAAGGCATGAACGGAAGCGGTGAATGAAATAGCAGGGCCTTAAGACATTTCTCTTTGGGGGCCTATGGTGGCTGCCTTCTGCTTCACTTCCCTAGAATTTTGAGACCTACCGTTTAGCAATTGTGCATTCACGGTCATTGCCGTGCACGCCAATTACGTCGTGACTTTAAGGAATCCGAGAGAACTGCAGTGAAACTGGACATTCCTGACCCCAAAATCCAAAGGTGGGCCTTTCTCCCAAATTCCCAAGGCGGTCTTTCTCCCGGCCGGCAGGCAAGCCCCCTGAGGCCGGCGCAGGCACTGCACGCGGTTGCTGAGAAGGAGGCCCCGGTGCCCCCACCCGCCAGGCCTGCCAATCACTCCTGGGAGGGCGCATTAGCCTCTGCACCGCGCTCGCTGCTGAAGGACCCTGGGTCCATGTAGCATGGCAGGCGGGTCTTTGGAATGCAGGGAGGTAATGCACACTCTGGTTGGAGCCAGGTTTTATGCCCGAGGCCCAGGAATTCTAACACACACTGGAGCAGAAAGACAGAGATTGCCTTTTAGATGGCTGCCGTCAGCAATATTTAACAGGCAGGTTCTGCAGGGCAGTTTAACCTTCTGTAACCTTACAGTTAAGCTTGCCGGCATTCATTCTCTCTCTCTCTCTCTCTCTCTTGCACACACGTATGCACATATATCAGGCATTGAAACTTCCAGAGGCGAGAACTCGAGAGAATCTCGCTAATCAGGGCAACGCCGAATGTACAGTTGGAGCTCAACAAATAATTAATCATAATAAAAATTGACATTGTAAAAATTAAAGTGAGCGGGCTGATAGGAAGGAATTCGTTTGGTTGTCAGACCTGGGGGCCTAACTAAAGGGAAACAGATTGCTTTGGAGCATCTTTTAATTAATTTCAGAGTTTCCTAGTTTCGTTTCCACCCAAGGAGCCAAGTTCCTTTCTCAGCCACCAGGACACTCTGCAGAAAGAGCAGGAGTGAGGCAGGGGAGGGATGCTGGATGCAAAGGGCAGTCCAGTCCCAGGAGCCTCTGGAATTTCCCACTCCCCAGTGGAGGAAGCCCAAGGTGGGGGTGACCCGAGCCCATATAGGGGTTCCTTTAGTACATTTACGTGTATTACCTGTGAATAAACCAGGAGGTCTGCCTCATTCATAGCTAAAATAAAAATGGATCTCTACAGTCTTGACAAAGTTCAGCCACTGAGCTGAAGCATTAACTTGTATTCTAACAAGATTAAAATATATTTGTCCTGGGGATTAGCATACTTAAGTCCCCTTTTGCCTTTTTAGCTGTGGCAGGGCACTTTGATCTGCCTTGCGTGGCAAGAACGCGGCTTGGGCCCAGCCATCCGAGTGCCAAGTGTGAAATCGGCCTGATGTCATCCCCATTCTTCATCTTTTACATCTTTCACCAGTTTAATTATATTTCCGCCACAAAGCTCTGGCGCCTCATTGCATATTCAAGTTTGACTAGGAAGCATTTAAAAAAAAAGTGCGAATGAAATAACCCGGTGGGGGGAAGGGACAGGGTGCTGCAAATCTCATTGAGCAAAGGCAACAAACCTCAACGCCTGATTCTTCTCTAATAGATTTCCCTACCTGGGTAGAGACGTGTGGCTAACCCGTCTCCACTTCTGCACTGTACCCAGTTCCCGTCCACTGGCCCGGGCACAAAGGCCCTTGTCAAGCCCTGGCTTTGGGGACAGGGCCTGTTTGGACTGGGACTCCAGTGGCTTTGTGTGCCATCCATTCGCTGACGTGCTGTTTTTGTTTTCTGAAGGCGAAGCAAGCCACAGGGCAAGCTCCTGTCTCCACCAAAAAGAAGCCTCTCCTTCCGCGTTCCCTAGTGAGTCACTGGTGGAAGTGCCAACTTGCAGCCAACCTACAATTGGCTAAAATATCTTCTAGGACCCCTTCCATGCCCGAAGGGACCTGTCTGGCTCATCTTTAATCACCTTAAAAGTGTCAAGCAATTTGACTATCCATCCTGGTCCCAATATTCTTGCCTTTCAGGCTCCCAGAACTGCTCAGAAAAAAAACCAGTAAGAGTTGGGCACCTCCTAATCGTCGCTGGCCTCTGAAACTCCACCAGATGCCTCTTTTTTCTGGCGTTGGGGGTGGTGGTGGGGGAGGGGAAAGGGCCGGGAAAATCCTAACTCTCAATGGTTACAAACTCAAGGCACCGGTCAGTCAGGCTGCAGCAGGCACCACCTCTGAGGGGCCCCGTGTCTGCGGAGAGGAAATGAGCCACCTGCAGAGGTGGCTGGGGCTTTGACCTTCACCCCAGGTTCCTGGCTGCAGATTCCATTCACACTACGTTGGAGTGTCTTCCAGATCCAGGCCATTCTCCCCCAGGCTCACCGAGTCAGGGACCGTTGGGCGTTACTTCCACATACAAGTTGGACAGAATAGAAATGCAGATCAGCTTCTTAGCATGTGAGAGCGGGTCAGTGCTGGGAAATGCTCTCCTCAGACAGCTCCTTTTGTCTGTGATTTTCCAGTGTTTTCCACTTTCTCGGTCGGGGTACAGACAGGTACTAGGACAATAGATGGGCTCAGTTGATGCTCACTCTGGGCCATGGGGGGGCTGGGGGGGAGGAAGACAGACCTGATTGGTTTCTTCAAGGTCCAAAAATATGGCAAGTTTAACATTTGGAACTGTCGCTCTCGTTAAAATTGGAGGTTACACAACACATTGCTTCTTAAATTGAATGATATAATTATAAAATTATCACCACATAATTAACTCAGGATTATGTTTCATTTTCTTTAGCATGTAATCAAAGCCCGTTATGCTCTGGCTATAAGGAACAGCAATTAATTTAAAAGCATTACTTAGGCCCTTCACGATTTAGACAAAATAGCTTATCATACCATTAGGACATTCATTCACTCTTGGAGGAAAATTGGTCAGGTGGGGCACCATCTTCACGTGCAATCAAGCTGAGATGCACGAGTGCTTGTGGGCACACTGTGTCTGCCAGGCCTTGTTTCATTTGGGAGGCAGGGCCTCCTATGCTTTCTGTCAAATGTGTCCCCATACAAACGCAGCAGTGGCCATTTGGAATAGAAGACCCAAGGGTGTGTACATTTATGGGGCTGCTATTGAAACCAAACACAACCAGGGTTGGGTTGCCTATTCTAGGATCGAGGAAGTCTGATTTTTTAAAAATCTGAAATGATGTGCACATCTATTTGAACCTACATTAAACAAGCACACAGGAGAGTAGTGTTTCTTGGAAATGCTCACTAGAATCCGGGAATCTTTCATTCCTACTAGCAGTGTGTGTGTGTGTGTGTGTGTGTGTGTATGCAGATATATACACATATATATGCAGCCAGCTTCATTTTCTGGTATTGTCCCATTTTTGTATAACCATGTGAATTGCTATCTCTCAGGGGGTGGGGATGCTGCAGGACTGGGCAGTCTTACCTTAGTTGTATATCCGGTTACTCTGAGTCAGGACTAACTGAAAGGTGCTTAACAACAAGCACATTCACAGATTTTCCTTGGTTACTAGACATAGAGACGCTGTGTTGACAATGACAAAAAGCAACTAGGCTGTGGAGGTCACAGTCTTCATGTTAGTCTAAATGAATCATCCCAAATCTCAAGAAAAGCCATAGCCAATATGTTGATTTCAACTCACAGTGACCCTCTGGGACAGAGAAGGACTGCTAGTCTTCAGGGGCAGACTGCCTCATCTTTCTCCCACAGAGCAGTTGATGAGAGATGCCATCCACCGTCTACCTCAAAGCAGACCAACTACGGAACCCACGATGGTGCCAGGCCACCTTCAAACCAACCCACAGCTCTCACTTTCGGAGAGCCTCTATCTGTGCCAGGTGCTTTACATTCATCCCTTCACAATCAAACTTTTAGGGGTTGCGGTTCCTATTTAGAAACCAATAAAAACTCTGGGGACATTACATAACACTCTCACTCAGCTGGGATTTGAACACAGGGCTGTGATATCAAAACTCTTTCCCACCCACCACCACTGTCTGTTTTTGTTCCCCCACCCCACCCGCAGTACTAAGTGATGTCATACAAGAGAGTAGATGACAAAAGTGAAACCCAAACCAATTGGGGGCCTGGGGGGAGGTAGTAAACCCTGAACATGAATTCGCTCAGTCTAAAGCTTCCTAGAAGACCCTAGTCTTTTCCAAAATGAATGGATGTTTGGGAGCAAGTATATCCACCATTCCTTCTTCAGGGGTGATGGGGCTTTGCCCAATCTGTATCCATATGCTTGGGGCATGGGAAGAAAGGACCTGATTGGTCTCTTCAAGGTTCAAATTTATGGCAAGTTTAACATTTGGAATCGTCGCTCTCATGAAAAATTGGAGGTTTCCCAACACATTGCTTCTTAAATTGAACGATATAATTATAAAATTATCGCTGCATAATTAACTCAGGATTATGTTTCATTTTATTTAGCCTCCGCTAAAATAATGGAAATCGTGTACTGGGGGACCGTTCTTGGGGGGGAAAAGTACCAGGCTGAGCCAGGGTCAACCTTTGCCAACGGCGGAGAGCAGGGTGTGTGTCTCTTATTCCTGCTCTGGCCTGAATGGCGACAAATGCCAGCTTGCAGAATTCTGATTTTTGGGGGGTGTGGGGGGGGATTCTTCGGACCAGGAAAACCCGCAGTGTAAAGTTTGGGCCTGGAAGGGAAAGTAGGATGCAGGCCCCACCTCCGCCCCCTGGCCGCTAAAGGCCGCGAGGACAGGGGCCAGAGGAGTCCAGGCGAAGTTGGCGGCGAGCGGCCGGCCTGCGGAGGGAGGGGCAGCAGCCGCCGAGATCCCGCGGCCCTTCCTGGCCCAGAGCCTGGCAGCTGGAGCCTGTGATTACCCATCCAAAAAGGAGAGAAAGGAGCGAGAAGAAAAGCGAGTGAGCGGAGGGGGTCGGGGTTGGGGGAAGAGGAGGGCCACCCCCGGCGGCCGAGCCCCTCCGTCCCCTGGCAGACAAAGGACGTGGCGGGAGCCGGCGAGCCCCGAAGGCGAGGGCTGAAAGGAGCCGGTGCCCGCAGCTCCGGTCCTCCCGCCGACCGACCGACCCACGGGGCCGCCCCGTTGGCTTCTCCCGAGCCTCACCCTTCCCGGGCTCCGCTCGGCTGGACAGGGGTCTTTCCCTCCTGGGTCTCCCACTCCCTACCCCCTCTCCGGCCGAGGCGGCGCCCAGGCCCACCGGGCCCTCCATCCCCACCCCGCCGGCTCTCGGGGAGACTGGGACCCAGGGGACTAGGGGGGGGGGCTCTCCTGCCCGCGACCCCTTCCATACTTGGGGTGCCCAGGCGGCCTGGGAGGCAGATCTCCGCCACGCTTGGTTTCTGCTCAGGGTGACGCTGGAGGGAGCGGGCCAGCCTGCGGAGCTGGATCAGGTCAGGCTGGTGAGGAAGCGCCCCCTTGCCCCCCCTGCCCCCAAACCAATCGGCGGAGAGACCAGAGGGCTGGGAGAGCCTCTGCCGCGCTGGCAGGCTGCGCTCGGGCTGGGCAAGGTCCGGGACAAGCGGTGGGGAGGGGGTGGGTGGAACACGAGGCAGCCACCTTGGGCTCCCCACACCTTCTGCCCAGGACCCTGGAGTCCTAGGGGGAACCCCTGCCCCAGATCCTGGGGTTCCTCAAATCTCTCTGCGGGAACTGCGCTTCGCTTCGCGGAAAGCTAGGAAGCCACCCCAGTGGCTGAGCACAGGTTATTAATAGCAACAACAACAATAATAATAACGCCATCATCGTCAGCTGACTAGTGAAAGTCAGGAGCGAGGGCGCTCCACGCTTGATGAGCTCCTATAATTAGGAGCCCCTTTAATGAATATTGTTACGTTTCAGGAGATTTCACACACACACACACAAGACATTTTTTAATGGGATGGCAGCATATACATCATAAAGTATTTGAGATTACTAATAAACACAGAAAGTAGTCTGTCTACACAGAGTTCAGCCTCCGGACCGCGGGCCCACCCAGCCGGAAGCTCGCCCACACTTGGGGTCCAAGGTGTGTCCTCTCCCCAGGACCCAAGAGCAACTCAGAGGCGGCCTTTTGACCCTTTTCATTTCGAAGCCTAGAAATAGATGATTTCGCTCTTCGCCCCAGATGGGACAGAGAGACTCTGCAGAACACATGTATGGCGCCATTGTGTGTGTGTGTAGTGTGTGGTGTGTGTGTGGTGTGTGGTGTGTGTGTGTGACACAGCAGGGCGACCAGCCTCTCCAGCCTCCCTGCTGCTGATTTCTACCTCGCCGGGCGATCTGGGCCTTGGAATTAGCTCCTCATGGCCCTGCGTGAGTGGCTATTAACCTCGCAGCGCGCAGCGGTTACGCCTCGCCGGGCAGGCTGTAGTTTTCGGCGGAGCCGGGACCCTCCCAGGGGCTGCCTGGACAGGGCAGAAAATGTGCAGGTGGATTATTAAACAGCAGGCGACGGAATGACTTTTGAGCGGAGCCAGGTGAGCAACCTGCACCCCCTGCGCGCCCTCCCGGGCGGCGCTGGGATTTGCATATAGAGCGCCTGGGTGTTTGTTTTGCTCACCGTGGGCCTGACACACCTGTACCTTGCCGGTCTGCGCCCCAGTCCATTTGCTCTATTCACCCAGGAGAAACCTAACGCTGGAGCCTCCCTGGTGTTCAGACCACGAAGCCTCCGTGGGGCTCCCCTCCCTTTGGGGACTCAAACGCGTGGTGTGCCCACGCGGGGCCTTGGCCGTCCTGCTTTTATCGCCAGGCCCTTGGGCCAGCGTGTGGGTTGTGCCTGACTTATCTAACCTCCTCTCTTGGCAGAGGTGGGAGCAGCCTGAGCACCCGGGACTGCGGAGCAGGCTAGGCCAGCATGGTCCTGCCTGCTTTGGGCACTTCCTGGTCCGGGAGTTCCACGCTTGAGCCAGAGGAGGTGGAAAGGCCTGGGGACTTCACTCTACCCGAGCTAGGACACAATCAGGGCTCGGAGTGGGGAGGAGCTCAGCAGGGAGGTTTGTGTGAGGGGGGGGGGTTGTCCACCCCTTGCCTGCAGAAGGGTCTTTAGGAGCCTCCCTCTTTGATTTAGGAAGGCAGGTAAGCGCCAGGCTCACTGTGGTGGGGTGGGGGCGCTTCGGAGGAGGTCTATGATGCAGAGTCTGCTAAGTCGCACAAGAGAAAGTGAGAGATAGAACCGGCCAGGTGGACTTCCCAAAGGAAGCCAGATTCTGTCCCACCTTCGCAGTGGCTCACGGGGGTTACAAGCAAAGTTTGTAGCTGCTACACAGAAAGATGCCATCAACAAGAATATCGGTGTTTCAAGGGATTTGAGGCTCATCTAGTCCCCACCAGAGTTAAAAAAGAAAACAGGCTCACCGAGGTAGTGTAAGCCTAGTGGCTGCTTGGTCACCTCTGGAATCAGGGAACTCATTACCCACAAAGCTATGCTTTGTCCCTGCATTAGATACCAGTGGTATTCGAGAGAGAAATTGTGGAAAAACAAAAACGCTTCTATAGCCTTACTGTATAACCTGTTTATTAACAAGAAGGGCCAGGTGTTTAAGTCTTCTTTTAATGAGGCAAATAGGTTAGAAAGGTGGATCAGTTGTTTGTTGTGGTTTTGAATCTAGTAGTGGTTTTAAATCGAGCTACCCTCCAAACTGTGCAAAGGTGGGAGGGGTGAGGCAGAGAAGATGCTGGAATGTGTCATGTGACACTGCCACACACACATAGTCAAGGTTCCTGACTTGGAGCCTTGGGGACTCTGGTGTCCCTACAGAGGGATCCCACTGCTCAAGCTCCATATGTCTGTACAAAAATTATCATGGATCCTATAGGCCACCTCCATTGGTGCCTGCCCTAGGGGAGGCCCTGAGCTTCCTCCTGCAGAGCTGGCTACTAGTGGGCATCCCCCCAACTCTCCTGAAAGACTGCCTTTAGCAACAGATGCTCCTCACTGAACTCTTACTAGGAGAAGTAAATTTCATTTGTAAAGCCCCACAAAGTTTGGAAATATTGACCTGTGGTGAGCAGGGCGCACATGGGGTCCCCTCCTATGTAGTAGCAAGCTCAGGGTGGGGGTGGATTACCGGCTCACAGATCCTGAACAATACTTCCCTTCAGATGACTCCTGGAGGCCCAGGCACCTCCAGGGGGTCCAGGGCACCTAGCCCTAAAGGGCAAGCCTGACCCCTTCCCCTGCAGCCTACTGCTACCGGGGCTGTTTTACAACATCCTTCGCTTTTCTCTCATAACAACCACAACAGCATGTAAGCAAAAGGGGAAAAATGACTTTCAAAAGGAGAGCCCCTTTGTCTAAGTTGGGGTGGGATTTACTGACCACAGGGGAGAAGCAAGGGCCACCTTCCATCACAGGAACTGAGCCAGCGAGAAGGGGAGGGAGAGGTGGGAGTGGAGAAATACAGACCTGTTGGACCCTCCTAAGAGGGTTTAAAAAACGTACTTCCTGGAACAGCACCCCATTTGGAACACTTCCACCTGGGAGGGAGCAGGGCACCTAAATTACTTTGGTTGTTCTAAGGGGACATAGGGGCTAGCCAAAGTGTCTGCAGATGCCCATGCTCAGGCTTGAGCAAAGGGGGGGGGGGAGTCTTGTTCCCTAGTGGTGGGGCGGGGGTGGGAGAGGAGGCATGCCTTTGAGAAACTAGTGATTTCACCTTGGGCATCAAGGATTTTGTAATAAAGTGTTTTATTATTATTATTTAATGTAATTTTCAAGAATTGAAGCACACAAAAAATGCAGAGGGAATGTTCACAATTTTTGATAACCACAGTTGTAAATAGAAACATTCATTTCTCATAAGATTATAAATATTTGATACTGCCACTGCAAAATGCACATGTTTTGCAAACTGAAAATAAAAGCTGGTTCCTACTAAAAGAAAAACAAAACAAAAAACCCCGCATGTCATCTCAACATGCTTCCTAAGCAGCAGATGGTTATTCACAGAATTTTAAGTTACAACTTTTATTTTTAGAGTTTGCTTTGGACAAAAAAGAATTTCATTATTATGTACAGAGTGGAGCAATTAGGGCAGTGAAATAAAGAAGTTTAAGGCAAAGAGATAAGTTCACCCTCTGAATGTCCTTGGGGAGACAGCCAAACTTAGGGCCAGCCTTGCAGTACAACACCCCTTAGCAGGCTCCCCCACAGCTCACATTTGGACGCCATTCTTTTCCGGTATGTGAAACAGAGACAGTCAGTGTAGAATTATATATATAATGTGTGTGTGTGTGTGTGTATACACTCAGTAGGGGGATATATTGAATATATTTAATTTACACTGTACCAGACCTTCAAAAAATAAAATGTATATCAACAGCAAAACAAGGAAAGACAAAAAGTGATAGGGAATGGTTGGTTATTTACATGTTTGCTTCCTTCCTGGAGATCCTTGAAGAATCTTTTCAAGTCAAGGTCACCGCTTTTCCCAGGCCTTTGGGCTCATTCACGCATGCTCATGTGTGTGCACGCACTCATATGCATACGCATAAGTGTGTAAGTACACACACATATATTTATCTTGGAAGAATATGGTCGCCATAGCAGAGACATCAACTTAAAAAGAAAAGGAAGGAAACACGAGCTAAGTCTCTGAGAGCCCTCTGCTGCCCCAGAGGTGGTAGGCCTTGGTCTCCTTTCTGAGGCTCCTGCTGCCGTGGGGGTGGCTGCTGGGCTTCAGGAAATCTCCCCTTCCGGGGCCTGGGTTAGCAAGCAGCCATCTGCCCCTCAAACCACGGCAGAGCTCAGCCTGGGCTGGAGAGGTGGTTCCCAGGGATCAGGAAGGTTGGCGCTGGGGCTTCTGTGGGTTGTGCTGGCAGGGAGGGAACGTGCTGGGAGGCCAGGCACTCCTGGAGGCTGGTGCTGAAGACGTGAGGCCCGCCTCCTCCCGAGGCGGTGGGGCTGGCGGGGACCCAGCAGAGCCGGCAAGGCCTCTTCCCTGGCCGCCAGCAGCTAGGGGCGTAGGGATGAGAGAACCCACTTCAGTCCAGGCTTCTTAGGGCAAGCCCTACAGCCCTGGTTCCTGAGACCAGCCCCGGAACTCCTCCAAAGGACCCCACAATCCCCCTCCCCTCAGGTCCTCCTGGCCCCTGTAGTGGTAGCAGCGAAGGCCAGCCAGGCATCAGGCATCAGGCGTGCTAAGAGGCTCTCCGCTGCTGGCTGGTGGTGGTGGCGGCAGCAGCCTGGGCGCCTCTTGCCTGTTCTCATTCCAAAGCCAACACAAACAGAACTGGCAGAACTCAGAGACCAAATAGGAGCTATTTATTCGGTTCACAGTCTGTGAAATGCAGCAATAAAAATCTTTGGACTTCAGCAAGTTGTTTTAATTTTTTCCTTCTTTTGAGTAATAAAAAAAATTATCCAATGTCCCAAAATGGAGCTTAGGGGATTAAAAGAGATGAAACCCTAAACAGCCCCCCTTGCAAAAAAAAACAAACCATAAAATTTGCACAGTCTCATAAACAAACACAAAAAAACTCAAAAATATTTTATAGTCAGTTATTTTGGATTTTACACCACCTGTAAATTATATATACATAGAATATTGCAGAATCATAGCTAATACACGATATTTTCACTATTAATGCTGGTATAATCTTTATACACTGGCCCTTTATGTTTTTTAAATTATTGCATTGTTTAACGTGGACTGTAAACGGGATCCCAGCGCCCGCCCGCCGCCCGTGCCCTACTCGCTGTCCGACTTGCCCTCCTTGGCCGTGGTGGAGTGGTTATACAAGCCCTGGGCCATGAGGTGCACAGCCAGTGTGTTCTTGTTGCCCGTGGCCTTCTTGATCTTGGCACGCTTGTTCTGAAACCAAATCTTGATCTGTGATTCGTTGAGGCTGAGTTCCTGCGCCAGGCTCTGCCGCCGCTGCTCCGTCAGGTACCTGTTGGTCTGGAACTCCGCCTTGAGCCTCTGCAGCTGCTCCGCGGTGAAGGCGGTGCGCGGCCGCTTGTCCTCTTTGTTCGGGTTCTTCTTCTTTGGTTTGCGAGACCTGGGGCCTGTACAGTAGGCACGATAGACAGAGAGACACTGGGTCATCCACGGAAGCCACCGCTTACCTCCTTACTTAGAGGTAGCTCCAAAAATAGCCACCTTCTGTGTGTGGGCGGGGCCCAGAGACCCAGCGAGAGCAAGGGGAAGGGATTCAACATGGCCACTCAGCTGAACTACCAGCTGGCCTCCACAGGCCCACTCCTAAGGAGTGAGAATATAGGCCAGAAGTCCAGGTGTCAGGTATGAGTAGGCTCATGGGGTTCAGGGGCTGGGGGGGAGAAGGAGGGAGGGGCCCTGGTCTGTCACAGAGTGGTCTCCAGAGCAGAGTAAAACTCCCAGAGAACAGCAGAACAAACAAAAGTCAAACCAACTCCTGGCACAGCTTCTCCCAGTTCTTTCTGAGGCTCTTTCCAGAAAAAGGGAGAGAGAGAGTAAATTGGGGGGAGAGGTGAGGGAGTAAGACAGGGAAGGTGTTGGGGGTAGCCTAAGACCTAGGGGAAGACCTCTAAGGGTTGCAATGGGGACCCCTACAGGGGCTGTGGGCACCCGGCAGGTGGGCCCTGAGCACAGGAGAGGTTGTGTCCCAACCTGTCCCAGCCCCCCACCTGGTCCCCCACTCCTGCATCCCACCTTTTATATCCAGTCTACCCAAGTTCACTGTCTTCTTTAATGAGAGACACCTACACCCACATTGGTTCCTGGGTCATGAAGGAGTATGGAACCACTAGGCAGTCTTTTCCCACTTTAGAAGCTTCCCCAGCAGCCTGAGGGAGAGGTGAGCTGGCCCTTGCTCTTGGAGAATGCTGGCCCACTTTCCAGACTGTTCAGAGGCCAGGTAGGAGCATCTGACAGCTGGGAAGACAAGCCCCACTTCTTGCCCCACCTCCATCTCTTCAGTAGCTTGCCTCCCAACAAGCCTGCCACTGGCTGGTTTCTGGTAGGCTGTTCCAGGGAAGGACAGACTAGCAGGAAAGGTCCGGGATCATGGGAGCAGAGAGAGGCAGCCAAAAGTTAACTTCTTCCTTTTCTTTCTTTTTGGTATGGAGAAGCTAACCCCTAGATCTGCCCCAAAAGGTAAACATCAGGTTATAGGGAAGGGAAAAGGCACAGACAGGGATATTGAAGGAAGATGTCTTGAGCTTACGTCCGGGGTTTATCAATGGAAAAACCTGAGACTAATCTTTTGGGGAGACCTGACCCAATTTTCTCCCACCGGGCACCTTCAGCTGTGAGTAGGATAATAAGCTGCAGTGAACTGAGCAAAGCGGGCTCTCGGATGAACTGCGGCTGTGTTTCTTGCTGCAGGGTGCCCCTCCTACCTAGGCGCTAGGTGGAGGGAGTCCCTAAGAGTTGGCGAGGTGGGAGGAGACCAAAGAACTCCCTGCAAGAGCAGTATCCCAGCACTTTCCATGGGAAGCCTTACTTGGAAAAGGGGGCTGGGGGGTGGGAGTTAAGAAGGAAGCTGCCCAAAGCATCTGGGCAGCAGACACCCCCACATCTCTTCCCAGAAGCAGCACCAGGTCCAGCTTGCTGGATAGCACCTGCCTCCTTACTAGCAGAAGTCTACAAGTCTATGGGACTAGGGCCCTGCCCAGTCCAGCTCTCTCCTGGGGTGGGCAGGGTGCTGGTGAGGACGTAGGACGCTATGGGGGGCAGCCAGCCTGGGATGTGACACCAAACCAGCAAAGTACAGGCAGAGCCCAGCACCAGCGCAGGCGCTGGTTCTCTGTCGCCTGTGCTCTGAGCACCCCCTGTACCTCTGTACCCCCTGCTCCACCGATGGCGGGGCTTTACTCAGCACAGGCCTCACACATACTTCCGCCCACAAGTGAGAGGCATTGGTTTGCAACGTGGAAATTCTCCCCCAAAACAGATTTCGGATACTCTTTCTTTTTTTTATCTTGTTTCAAATCGCAAAGCTTGAGTCTCGGATACCAAATCATCGCAGGAAAACTCCCTTTTCTTTTGAAAACGCTGCGAAACACAAACATTATTTTAAGGACTAGTTTTTGTCTTGCTTTTTTAAGACAGAAATACCCGCGGCTCCGGCTGGCCGGGGCTTCTCGGCTCCCGCAGGCAGGCTCGGCTGGGCCTGCGGTGGCGGCCCAGACTGCCTGCCCGGCACAAAGCGCGGTTTCTCGCCCGCCTGGGCATTGTGAGACTATATGTTAATTAAATATTAACAAAGGGAGGGAGGCGAGAACAATGGAGCAATTTTCAGATCTAACTGGAAATGTAGTATTTCATTAGAAATACACGGGTTCGTATTTTTGCGGGGAGGCGGCCCGAGGAGTAGTAGGTCGTGTTGTAAACTGGGCAACCGATACCGCCAAAACAGAGATGGGTTTGGGGGGTTCAAGGGGCGATCTCATCGGAGCTACAGACTCAGCAGACCCGGGAAAATCTTTTCCACAAATAGAGACCCGTTCCTAATGGCGGTTCCGGGACCCAAGTCCGAATTTAATGTGCCTGATGATTTCTATGTGACACAGATTTTGCTTTTTAAAACCCGGTCGCGTGAAAAACAGACCCGGCCCCCCTGCACACATCTCGGGCTCTGGCGGGAACACACAGGGCAGCCGAGAAGAAACCTCTGTACCAGAAAGTCCTGGCTGTTTGGAAGCTTTCTGGTACGCCGCCCGATCGCCTCCGAGCCGGGTGCAGGATGGATCCGGAGCCTGGTGGCACTGGCTTCAGGCAAATAAAAAGAGCAATGGAAAAACAGACACTTCTCTTTCTTAGCACTTCCCTCCCAGCGGGGGTCCTCTGCCCATCCTCAGCCCAGGCCTAAGGGATGGGGGAAACACAGAGCGCACTTTCCCGCGTCCCCCAGCCCCCAGACCGCATCTATTATAACTAGATTTCAGAAAGGTCTAGATTTGGGGGTGCGCGGCATGGGACTGATCTGGTCTGAGTTGGGGAAGGGGTGGAGAGTTCTTTTTTCCTGGTCTGTCTTCCAGTGCTCCGGTTCCTAGCAAATAAATCCTTTACAGCCAGGGAAGGGTTGGGGTTTGGAGATGGAGAAAAGGCCACCATGTGTGAGGAAGAAAGTGAGGGGGTGGGGGTGGGGGGCACTAGACACACACAGGGAGTGAGGGAGGGAGGAGAGAGAGAGAGAGAGAGAGAGAGAGAGAGAGAGAGAGAGAGAGAGAGAGAGAGAGAGAGAGAGAGAGCCTCTCTGTTGTTCTAAGTAAGTCTGTCTTTACTCTCTGTGACTCGTTCTCCAGAATCGCTGTGTGGGCGACGTGTGGCACACAGCCTTTGTGTGTGTCTTTTTGTGGGGTGGATCTCCTCCTTCAAGTCTGCCGCCGCCCGGGCGGCAGGAGCGTTCCCAGCGCCGCCCTGGGCCGGGCGGGCCTTCCCTGGGTCGGCTGGCGGGCCGGCAGGGAGCGCGGTGGCCGCAGGACTTACCTGAAGAAGGCCGGTCGGAGTAGCGCGTGCAGTAGACCCAGGCTGGCCAGAGCATGGGCTGCGTGCTCAGGTTGGCACTGGCCTGCGAGCTGTCCGAGTCCGAGCTCACCGACAGGTCACCTCCGCTCAAGGCGCGGGGCTTCAGCGTGGCGTCCAGGGGACCCCCGGGATCGGCGCCTTTCTTGGCCCCGCTGTGCAACGCGAGAGCCTTGGAGCCTCCTTCGCCGTCTCCGGCAGAGTCGCCCTCGCAGCCCGGCAGCGGCCCGCCGGCTCCGGGCGCAGTCGCAGGGTGGTGCCGGGGCTCCCGACCCCCGGCCCGCAGGAGCTGCTCGGCGCCGCCCGCGACCCCGCCTCCCTCGGCGCCGCCGGCGCCGCCGCCTCCTGCGGCTCCTTCCTCGGCGCCCCGGCCTCCCCGGGCGCCCGGGCAAGCCCCCGGGTCCTTCCTCCGGCCGAACTCGGGCCGCAAGATGTTGTCGATGAAGAAGTTGGTGATGCGGTGCGGGAGCTGGTGGTTGCCCGGTGCCTGCAGGACCACTGGCAAGATCAGAGCCCGCCGGCGGCCGGTGTCCGAGTCGCTGGGGCTGCCGCCGCCGCTGCCGCCGCCGCCGCCGGAGCTGCCTCCCGTGCCGGATTCCGGCGGCCGCTGCCCCTCCGCCGCCGCTTCGCAGGGGTTTGGGTCATTCTCCTCCATACTGTTCACCCCAAATCCCAAATTGTTCCCGTTGGGGGACCCCTTCCCCAAATCAGCCCTCGGCCCGCCCGCGGCACCCTAGGAGTCCCCCGCCGCCGGCCCGCTCTCGTGCCCCGCGGACTCCTCGGAGGCTGGGCGAAGCGGCCGCGGCCAGGGCGGTTGTCTCCAAAGTGGCCGGTGCGCCTCGGAGCGGAGCCACGCTTGAATCCAAGAGTTGCGGGCGACGAATTGCAATATTGGCGCGGCGCGCCCCGCAGCGGAGGCTGCAGCGTCCGGGGCTCCTTCCTTAGCGCGGCGGAAGCCCGACGGTAACAATAGTAGCCGCGGGGCAGGCGGCGGCGGCGCCCGCACGGACCGCCCCCGCGCCCTGTCCACTGCGGCTCCGCTCTAGCCCGGCGCCGCCTCCCGCTCCGGCGCTGCCGAGGCTGCCGCGCGGGGCTGGGCTTGTGCACATCCAGGCGGCTCGGTGCCCGCCGCCGCGCTCTGCTCGCCCGGCCCGCGCCTGCCCCTGCAGCCCGCCGGGCCCGGCCGCAGCCGCAGCCGCAGCCGCAGCGGCGCGCTTACCCCGCAGCCTGGAGGTGCGGGGCGGGGTCCGTCAGCGCGGGAGCCGCCGCCGCCGCCGGCACGCACATGGAGGGGCGCGGGCTGCGGGCTGCACTGGGCGATCGCGCGCCCTCAAGCACGGCCGCCTCCCCGCTGGCCGCTGGGCGCACCCAGCCGGCATGGGGACGCCGCCCCGCCGCCTCGGCCGCACGGCGCCCCGGCGGAGCCCCGGGGTCCCGGGCACATGGGTGAGGAGTCGGAGGGCGGGCGCAGGCTGGCCGCCGCCCTTGGCCCCCCGCGAGTCCGCACCGGCCGCTGCCTCGTCGCGCACGCGGGCTGGGGGAATTTGGAGGCCACTTAGCGGAGCCTGAAACACTTTCACTCTGGATTTTTGTTCTTATTTTTAATAGAGACCCCTGGAGTGACGTCGCGGGCCGGTCTCCTGGACACGTGCCTCGGGCCAATGGGCACGGCGCGGCGCGCCCACGTGATCCACCGGCCGCCGCTCACTGACAGGAGCCGGCCTGGGCCCCTCCCTCGCGGCCCCACGCCTCCCCCCTCTTAAAGCGGCCGCATCCTCGCGGAGCCCCCGCGCGGGGTGCTGAGGCTGGCAAGCGGAGGGAGCTCCCCACCGCAGGGAGACCCCACCACGTCCCCGCCACTCGCTTTCGCTCCCTCACGCAAAGGCTGGTCTGTGCCCTGAGAAAGCACAGCCCCAGCTCTGCCAAGCCACTCTGCGCCTATAGATGCTGTAAGAGTGATATTTGTAACATTTCCATATTGTTTACCGTAGGGAAAATCCCATAATTCCTTGCACAAACTGCATAAATAATATTAAATGAGCTGCCGAGGTACAAAGGGACTTTTGGAGCCGGTCTTACTTGCCGTTGGAGAGGGCAATTGTCACTTACATTTGACTTTGGTAACCCAGACAGCTTCTTCTCTTAAAGGCAGAGCTGGCGAGCAGACATTCCTCCTGTAGACACTTATTGTAAGTTGTGTGCGTGCGTGTGTGAGCGCGAGGGCGCGCGTGTGCCGAGAGAGGAGTGCATATAGTAGCATCCTACCCAATGTTGCCGATCTTCATGAAACATTTATATGGATCCGGAAGGGTGTCAGAATATCGTTAGAGGCTCCGTTTGGGGAAAGCAGACATACAGAAGCTTAGTGGCTTGTAACCTAATCTTTATGGAAACAAGAGGAGGGTTAACCGGTCAGTCAAATGCACCCGCCGGCAGTTGCTGCCACCTTCCGCCATTTGACCCTGCCCCCGCCTCTCTACCCAGATTCTGGGGCTGTTGGGACGTCCATTTCATTTTCTTTGTTTTAAGATTCTTTAAATTGCTTTTGCAAAGGAGTAGGCCGCGTTTGAAGGAGTCGTGAGTCAAACAGAAGAGTGTGGAAACTGATAGCGAATAATCCCAAAGTGCTTCCGCCTTCCTCTCTGTACCCCGTTCTCAACTTCTTTTTCGGTGGCCACCAGAACATCCAACAAGAAATTCGGTGTCCTCTTCCACCTCTCCTTGTTTCTGCTCGCACCTGCTGTGCTGTTTTTTCGACACCACCAAGCTATCCCACTGTCGTAAATTCCTGTTCCCACCTAGGTGCTAGCTCATTATTTCAAACGTTATTTGAACATAAATTTGTGAACTCCAAGAACAACTCAGAAGGTGAGGGCGTGCCCAAACAGTGAAAACAGACCCTGTGGGAAGCGGAAAGAGAACCCCAGACGACCTCGAGGCTGGCCTGGGACGGACCTGGCCATCTTGGGGTGCAGTGGCTTGGCTGAAAGAGATGGGGAGCAGCAGGGGGTGGCATCAGATCGCAGTTGAGGGCCTAAGGAACAAAGCTCGGAGATGTCAGGCTAGGAAAGAATGAAGGTGGGGCCCAGTGAGAAACTTCACCCGCCCAGCCTGGCAGGCCAGGTAGGCCACTTCTGAGGTGTGAAGGTTACACCCTAGACAGGCTAGGCTCTTTTCTGGTTCACACCTCTCTTCTCTACTGCAGGGCGGGCCCCACCTTCTTCCAGCCTCTGGGCTTCCAGGGACTTGGGGGGAGGACTAGAAGCAGCATTTCCAAGACTTTGCTCAAAGGGAAATTAATATGTGGAGGAGGAGGAGGGGGAAGGGGTCTGGAGAAAGATACTGGCCAGGTAATGCTGAGGTTAAAGGTGGCTGGACTGTGGGTTGCTGGGAAAATAGGAGAGCCAGGCAACCCAGTGGGATAGCAGAGTATTCTGAAACCCAAGGGGTATGGGGGGTGGGGGGGTGGAGGCTTGCCCTTTCTCTGTGCCCCTCAGGCACTTCTTTGGCTGACTCACATCTCTCTCCCTTCTCCACCCTTCCCCCCCCCCCCAAATAGAGGAGTTCTCATCAAATTATCTGGTAGGGGCAATACCCTGAGCCTTAAAAACAAATAAAAACTCCCCCCCCCCCCCGAGACTCCCACTGTCCCTAATGGGGTTGTGTTGTGGGGCTGGGTGTATGGTTTGCAGAACGACTTTTATGATTTGGGGTGAATGTCTTGCAATGCCTGGAAATGACTAGTTTTAATTATGTAGGCAAGGAACCTTGGTGGTGTCATGGTCAAGCTAACTCAAACACAGTTAACTCACAAGCTGATGGTTCAAACCTCCCAGAGTTTCACTGGAGAAAAGACCTGGCTATCTGCTTTCTTAAAGAACATCCCAAGAGGCAGGTTTATCCTATCCGGTAGGGTCCCCTAAGAATACACTTTAACTGTTTAACACAACAACAGCCAGTATTTAAGGCTTCTGAATGCCTGGTAGGTAGAGGGAGGACTCAGGCCATTTGGCTTCCAGGAAAGCCCTTACAGGGTTTATTATTTCTCTTATTATTTCTGTCCCCTGAAACCAATTTGTTCAACTTCCGAGAAGTAGGTTTGGATTTTTTTGGAGTGGGGAGCTACACCTATGATTGCCCTAGCAGGGAGCTGCTTCTGTGGCCTTTCTCCCAGCCTCCTGAACCCAAACCCAGAGCTGCAGCACAGAACTCTGAAAAGTAGCTTGTACCGCCTAGACATACCTACACCATTTGTCTGCACCAAGGTCCCCCAGGCTCAGCTGGCTAGGAGGAAGAAAGGGCATTCTACAGATGCCAGGGACCCACCCGGGCTACTGACTCGGAGGGGGGTGGGAGAAGGGAAAAGAAGGGAAAGAGGAGGAAGACACCCAAAGCGGGGCCCAAAGAGAAAAGTAACCCTAGAAAGAGCTCCCCTCAGAGTGGGCGCTTCTTCAAAGGGTTGAGAGAGCTGAGCCGAACCTGCAGAAAGTTCCTTGCCCCACGGGTCCCACCGGGCTATTCAGGATTCAGACTCGGAGACCCCTATAGGATTTCCCAGGTTGTAAATCTTTACAGGAGCAGACAGTCCCATTATTCTCTTCCGGGGCCCCAGGGGCTAGAGGTTAGAGGGCTACTGAATCTTAGAAATACAGAAATCACCTCGTTGGACACCCCTAAAATGTGTGCGAACCCACAGAGGGGGCTGGAGGCCCAGGATGTCCCTCCTCACCCCACCTGGGACACCTGGGCTGCATTTTCAAGTCTTTGGGGTGTGGGGTGTGTCCACGGTCAGGGGGGTGCTGAGATGCCCACAGGACGCCCGGCCCTGCGCTCCAGCAGGCCTGGCAGCCGCCCTTGGCCGCCCGCCCGGCTCGCTCAAGGCTGTTTTCAATCGGTGGCCGAGAGAAAGCCGGCCCTGGGCCTGGGGTTCGCCCCAAACGTGAAGCGAGGCCCTGCGCTGTGAAATCCGGTCCCCTCTACTCTTCCTGGGACCAAGCGCCTGTCGCCTGAAGAACCCTCTTCCAGAGTACTGTCCTCCATACTTCGGGGGCGGGGGTGGTGGGGTGGTGGTAGCGCCGAAGCCCGAAGGGGGGGGGGGAGCAGAAGCGCCCGGGTGGGATGAACTCGCAGCCTCTGGCTTCGTAGTGCAAACCCCATGCCGGCTGGGCTTTCGCTCGGGCTCCGAGCAAGCACGCGGGCGCTCCGGCCTAAGCCAGGTGCCTGCTGGCTGATGCACCCCCTCCCCTCCCCCCTCCTACGTTTATTTTTCTTAAAACGAAGCGGGAGGGGGGCCTCCCAGCCCCCCCTGCCGTCCTCCTGGCTTCCCTCGTGCCTCTGCCTCTCGGTGGCAGTGAAGGCTCTCAGAAATAACGAAAGCCGCCCGCGCAGCTCTCGCTGACCGGACGGCGAGCCGCTGGATGGAAAGAGGCGCCCAGCAATCCTGGGGGGTGGGGGGGACAGGCAACACCGATCGCCAGCACCCGCCCCAGGCCGTAGAGGGTCCCATCCTGCCCAGCGGTGCCTGGCCTGCAGACAAAGGCCGAAAGGACGGCACGGCGGAGGCGAGGGTCGAGACCCGCTGGAGAGCGCAGACACTGAGGTGCGCCTCCGCTGCTCACCTCCAAGTCCAGGAGGGGCTGAGGCTGAGTTGGGGAACCGCGTCCAAACAACTCCACCGAGGAAGTGGTTACAGCAACCGCAGCGAGCCTGGAGGGAGGTCTTAAAGGGTCCTAGGGATTGGGGCGCAGAGGCCTGCACTGCTAAGATCTCCAGTCTTAGCACCCCGCAAAGAGAATGGCCTGGAAGTTGGCAGTCCTGTCCTGGCTCCGCTGGAGGAAGGGAGGAGAGGCAGCCTGTGTACAGCAAAAGCTCTATCGTGTTTGGGAGTGGGGTGAATGAGGCACAGGCAGGGCCGCCTTCCAGTCTGGGCCCAAGTGCAACCTTGGTGGTCAGGGGTCTGGGGAGGAGACTTTATGTTTAAGTCTTCAGAACTGGACACTAAAGATGAAGAAACTGTTCCCCACTTGGTTTCTCCTACAACAGTCACCGCTAAAAAATAACCCCAGGATTCTCTCTACTTGAGCTAATAACCCCCACACCCGCAGTAACTGCTCTCCTTTGGCCAGCTCTGGGCGCTCTCTCGGCTTCCGATGACCTGACTCTTTGGGACTCACCTGGCACCTTTAGGGTCCTCTTCCTGGTCTCTGACCCTGGTGACTGTTCTCAATCTTAGTAGAATTAAAACCAAGACGGAAGGTGGGCACACTTTTAACTGGAGGCCAGCAGCCAGGGGTGGATTACTCAAAAATCAAGGTAAGCATGGGCTTACTTCTTGGTACTTACTTCTTTTGTAGGAAACAATTTCACATAGATTTCCACCACGCCAAAGATGTGCAACTAGGCACTCTGCCCCTGTCTGGGATGGTAAATTTTAGAATAGACTTTGGATCTATTTGGTGCTGTGGGGTTGAGATTAAGACAATTAAGTTAGACGCTAGTCATACCTAGAAGTGGAATCTTTAATGTGGCAGAAAACTGTGAAATTGTTCACTAAAGATAAGTAGGTAAGAACAAGTAAGTCTGCTCTTACCTGGCATATTGGGCAATCAATCACTGACAACCATCATGTCTTCACCAAAGTGACTCACACTTTGGCGTCTGGTGTGTTAGGGCTAGAGAAGCCCTTGTGGAAGTCATGTTTAGGAGTCATTTAGATTGTTCCATTACGTAATGGCTCTCCTGCAATGGAAACATCTCTGCAGGATTATAGTAAACCAGTAGAAAGCGGTACATTCCAGGCATTCTAGAGGCAAATAAATAAAATTGGTTTGTTAAAGGAATTTGTAGAATACCACCCATAGCTTCAGCTGGCTAAGAAGACCATAACAGGAAGGAAAACTAAAAAAGGAAAGGATAATGAGCTAAAAATTCACTATTCACACCAATTTTACAATCGTTTACAAATTGTGGAAGAAATACTAGCATCCACCCACTGTCTTCCTTTTGACTTTGGAAAGAAAACAAGATCTTCAGAAGGATTTCTTAAACACCTGCTTCACCGTAATAGAACTTTCTCCCCCACCCCCAAGTGGCCTCAGTAATCATAGAAGCAGGTTTAACATAAACTCATGCATGCCAACTTTTCAGTAATTTTAGAAACAGGATTTGAGTGGCTAGAAGAATTCCAGAAGTTTCAGAAACTACATGTTTAGCCTAAACCATCTGGAGTCAGCCCCACCAAATTATGTAAAGCTAGCTACACAAGTAGTTTATCAGTCTAGGTTTCAGACAAAAAAGAAAATATATAAATGAACACCTCCCCCACCCCTGAAAATCAACAACCAATTAGTGCTTAACTGGGGCAAGCTGACATCAAGAGATAGACTGGTTAATTTGGAGAAAACTTTTAAGAACATTTAATATTAAAGTCATGGAATTGATTTCCATCTTTCCTTTATAAAATAGGCATATCTAGTTTGAGGTAAAAGGGCAGAACTAAATTGTGGTTTAAATTGAAGCATTCTCTAAAACTAACTATTTGTCAATTACAGAGGTCAATAAAGTTAGTCATTCCAGGTGAGTGTCTTTCATTTATGTACATGCTTATAGGCATGGCATTGTTGATGTCTTTGTTTGTTTGCTTTTCAGCAAGGTACCCACATACCTGAGCCATTCCTAGTTGGTTGTCTAATTATGTCTATTTGAAACAGTGGTTTACAAATTTTAAAAAATGATTTTTAATGAACTCACACACTCGGCTGTGGCATTGTGGCCACACCGGCGTGTAAAGTGACACAAAGACCCAACTACCTCTCTGTGGACTCTGTCCTTCAGTTTCCACTAGGGATGGCAAAATCCCCTCACATCCTCTCACTGGGCTGGCCTCTCTCCATTCTTTTTTCCATTTAAGGCAAAGTCCAGCAAAGCAATGTTTTAAAGTTAAGGCACACTGTAGAAATGGACTCTTTCTCTCCCCGCCCAAACGGCTCCCCTTCCCCAGTCCCTCTGACAAATATCCCTCTCTCTTGCGACAGCCTGTAGGCGTTATATTTTATTTTATGGAGTTTCAGAAGTTTGGGTGTGTGTCCGATCAGTTAATCCCCTAAGACATAACAGCCTCAGTGGGGACTAAAGGGTAGCAACCCTATACCACTTCCAACATTAACCCAGAGCAGGAGAAGAGAAATGGGATACGCACAAGGATTTCCCACAGATGTAGCTAATTCCCTTAAATGCCTCGGGATTTACACCTCTCTGTGTAGCGGGAGTGAGAAACGCGGACTGTTCTAATTAACTGCCTGCTTTTGGAGTTCTCAGTTTGCACTAGCGAGGACTGTCTTAGACCGCCGCTCGCTCGCTGATGTTCGGGACCGCGCCTGGTCAGGTAGGCCAGGGGCTCTGAGTTCGCTACCAGCCCGGACGCGGGAAGGGCGGGGGTGGGGTGGGGGTAGCACCGAGGTGTGGCAGGCTCGCTCCGAGGGAAAAGCGTGGTTTCCCCAAGCAACACACCACACGGTGTGTAACCCTTAGCTGCGTCTGTCTTATTTCGTTCAGCTGCTACTGGCTCAGCGGGACACGTCCGCAAGTCACCCTGAAAAACCTCAGGCTGGAGATACAGTGTGAGATCAAGTCGCGTGCAGTTTGATTTCTCTCCGGGGGAAGCGGTGGCCAGAATGGATTTCGGATCCACAATAAGATCTTCCAAGAGGTGTGCGTCTGCCAGGGGCCGAGGCTGAGCCAAAATGCAAACATGTCTTCCTTCCGGCCGGGGTAAGAACCCGCCCCGCCCCAAACACACACCCTTACTTCCCACCCCTGTGAACAACTTTTGGGAAACAAAATCAAAAGAAAGCGGCGATGCCCATCTGCACGCCGAGGCACTAAACCGCGGGCGCGCGGAGAGCTCCCTCCTCGGGAAAGGAGGCGCCTCGCAACGCAGGTCCAGGATCCCTGGGGAGGTGGGCTGGATTTCGGGGCGCGCCTCCCTAGGCTCTCAAGGGGAGAGGCGCATTTGGGGAAGGGCACCTTCAGTCGTCCAGCGCGCTCCGCTGAGTCTGAGTGGGGAGAGAGGTGTGTGTGTGTGGGGGTGGGGGCGACAACATCTCCGCATTACCCAGCAAGGACCCAGCGCCCCTGGCCTGGCGCTGCGTAAAACGTGACAGCCCGGGTTTGGTCGCTGCAGGAGATCCCAACCGCAGGGTGGTTGAGGAGGTGGGCGCCCTACACTGGCTGCTTCTCGCCGCACCCGCGTGGGGAGAGCCAGAGGGGGCTGCGGGCGCTTGCTCACTCGAACGTCACCCCTTTCTTCCCCCGGAATGAGCAGCCTCCGCTTGGGACGCGGCTGGTCCCGCAGCCCGCCCCAGCGGGAGTCGCGCTCCCACCCACCCCTCCCGGTGGCGTGGGGCTGCTGGAGGGAATCCCTGCGTGGAACTCGCAGGCGGCGACGCCCGGAGCGCCCCAGCAAGTTTCCCTTCGGGTCCGGAATGCCTGCTGGCCTGCCGCGGCGGCGGACTCGAGGAGGGTTGGCTTCCTAGTGGCTTTCCCTAGGGACTCGCGCTGGCCCGGAGCAGGGGTGATTGGCTCGCATCTGGGATAGGGAGGGAGGGGTGTCCGGTGCAGGCCCGGCGGGCGGGCCAGGTGGGGTCTCCCCTGGTACCCAGTGGCTCCGGGCGCTGGAACCCAAGGGTGCTGCCCGGGGACCCGTCGGGAGGCTAAAGTTCCCCTACGAACCCTGGACGCTCCGGGAGAGGAGCCCGGCGGAGGTGGCCCCTTCTTTTTCCCACGCCACCCGCCCCCAAACTCGGGACAGCCCCCGGCGCGTCGCCGGGACCCTGGGCGCGGATTTGTGAATGAAGCGTGGAGCTCTCCGCCGGCGGCGCCCGGATCCCGAGGGCGGCGAGCGGGGCGCCGACGTGGTCCAATGAGCCGCGGCCGCAGCTGCTGGGCTACAAAGCCGTGGGCTCGGCCGAGCCTCGGCGCCCCCGCTGGACGGGGGGCGGGGGAGGGTCCAGGCCGGGACATCAAAGCGGGGTTGTCCGGACACTGAAAAGGGCAGCGTCTGGGGGTGGGGGTGGGGAGGAAGGGGGCAAGTGTCGGGGTTTCAAAATCGCCTCCCCCCGCCCCACCCCCACAGCCCCAAAGGCAATCCGAACGGAAATGGCAGTGACTCTGAGCTTCCGGCGGCTCCCTTGCCTCCCCGGGGGGGGCCCTTCGCGCCCCGGGGACGCTAGGGGTGACTAGCCGGAGACCTAATCCAACCACTTCCCGGCGCCTTCCTGGTCCCCGCGGCCTTCCAGCTGGGGCTGGATTTGCTTCCCCCGGTGTTTTACACTAACTCCTCACCCAGCCAGCTGCAGGCTCTTCAGGGGAGTCTTTCCTGCTGAAGGTGTTCCGTGTGGCCAGAGGGGGACTGCGGGGGTGGTGGTGGGGTCAGCTCAGCAGGGGGTACGTGGTGCTCTCTTCCCCCTGCCCCCCACTTTCCCAAACCTCTGCCCAGAGACACCAGGCGCCAGTAGCTCACAGATCGGGGCTGCAGCACCCCAGTCTTGCCTGCCCCCCACCCTCTCTCTCCACCCCATATTTCTATTGCATTTCAGAAACACAACTCTGCAAGAAAGCGCTCATTTGCTCTCTGCCTCTAAAGCCATTTCCCGCTGCGGCTCCGCGATTTTAGAGTGTGCGCCCCCCTCCCCGCTCCCCCAAGACCTCGGAGGAAGGAGGGTGGGGAGGTGGTGGCTGGAGCACTGTGGGGGTAGGGAAGTTGGTTAAAGGAAAGGAGCGAGAGGTCAGAGGTTAGGAAGGATTATGGCTCAGTGATCCCTCTCATCCTCGGGGCCCAACGAGGGAACCGCTGAAGCAGGCTCTCACATCTTTAAAAATCACCGCCGTTTTGGGGAGGGTGTGGGCGCAAAGAAGACACGGGGCAAAGTCTAAATGGTGAAGCTTCCCAAAGGCGGAAGGCGGGGCGGGTGTTGTGCCTGTAGAATTAGGGCGTGGTGGTGAGTGGGGGACAAGGAGATAGAAACGTTTCATTTCTAGTGTTTCTGCCTCCTGTGGCGACGACTGCCCGGTCGGTCTACCAGGTGCGAAGGACGGCAGGTTGCCTTCTTTCTCTGGCATTTAGAGTCAAGGCAAGGTTCACCTGGCCTGGGAGGCAACAGACACGTCTGCAGGTTACCTGCAAGCAGTGCTCTTTAAGGGCCCTGGCGGCGCAGTGAGCTAGGCCTCGGAGCTGCTAACCCAAGAACAGCAGTTAGAAACCACCAGGCGCTTGACAAAAGCGAGTCTCCGAGCAGAAACCCAACCCCCCCCCGGGGGGGGGGCAGTTCCACTCGGTTTGCGTTTGAGTATGGACCTGCCCATCGCAGCCCCAGCTGCCTTCCTCTCACCTGGGTTAGGAAGAAGGCTCTGTCATGGGTTCTGCTGCTTTTCTGAGAATACATTCCCTCAGGGGGCTTAGCATCCACGCCCTCCCCTCCACTTCCCCAGTCGCAACAGGGATTCTAGGACTTCCCGAGAGAAGCAGCCAAAAGTAATTTGAACACGTGAAAACTGGATGTTCTATTCTCCCTTTTGCCTCGCCCCGCCCCTGCCTCCACTGTGACGCCTCTTGTCCCACTCAACTCCCCAAAGGTGTTCGGAAGAGCAGCTGGGTAAAGCGGGGCCTCAGGAGGGACTCAAAGGCTTCCCAGGAGCGGCTAATGACTATCAGATTTTAGTCCCTCCGTTGACATCACTTGTGAACCATCCATGCATGTATCTAACTGCCTCCAAACTTCTCTACAAGGAAGCCTAATGGACTACTCAAATTCATCACCACTAATCCATAACATCCTTTTCTGCTCCTCTATTTGGTACCAACCAAACACCTAGCAAGCACCTGACTCCTTTTCTTTCACGTGTTACACGTCCAGCTCATCAGCCAGGGCTGGAGCTCTGCTCGCTTGGGTCACCTGCCATCTGCTTTAGCTGTTGTGCTGGAGAAAAATGGGGCTTTTTGCTCTCCTTGGAAACCCCTAGGGGCAATTTTACTCTGTACTATAGGGTCCCTATTAGGCAGAATCAACCTGACGGCAGGAAGCTGGTTTGAGTTTTCTTTTGGTGGCATTAGTCCACATTTTAAGCTCTGGACTCACTGCCATTCAGTCCCTTCCCTGCTCTTTCCTCAGCCCCATCTTCAAGTTCCTTTATCAGTCAAGGATTGTCCAAAATTCATCATATGGTCCCTGCCCTCAGGGGGCTTCCGGCTAAGTGGGAGGGAGGTGTATAAAGCAAGGCTTGTATTTCAAATGTGGAGTGTCCCACTTAGTTGTGATGGTGGGAAGGAGTGCGGTGTGTGTGTGTGTGTGTGTGTGTGTGTGTGTGTGTGTTGGGTGTAGGAGGTGGCCCAGGAGTTGAAGGAGGTGATACCTGACATAGGCTAAAACTATTCAACAACCTATGAATTTCTGTGAAAAACAAAAACAAAAAACAACCCTGGAATTCCAGAACACTTCATTGTGCTCATGCGAAATTTGTGCATGGATCAAGAGGCAGTTGCGTGAACAGAACAAGGGAACACTGCATGGTTTAAATCAGAAAAAAGTGTGCACCAAGGTTGTATTCCCTCATCATAGTTATTCAGTCTGGATGCTGAGCAAATCATCAGAGAAGCTGGATTATATGCAGAAGAATGTGGTATCAGAACTGGACGAAGGCTCTTTAACCACCTGCAATATGCAGATAACACAACTTTGCCTACAGAAAGTGAGGATGACTTACAACACTTGCCCGGCAGGGGTTGCAGCCTTCAGTATGCATGACAGCTCCAGTATAAAGAAGACCAAAATGCGCTCAATCGAACCAGCAGGTAACATGATAAATGGAGAAGAGATTGAAGTCCTCAAGGATTTTGTCTGGCTTGGATCCACAATCAATGCTCATGGAAGCACCAGTCAGGAGATCAAAAGACCCATTGCATTAGCTAACTCAGAAGCACAAGACCTCTTCAGAGTGCCGAAAAGCAAGGATGTAACTTTGCAGACTCAGGTATTTTCACTTTCCTCATATGCACAGGAAAGTTAGACAGTGAATAAGGAAGACCCAAGAAGGACTAGAACTGATGCATTTAAATTTTGCTGTTGGCACAACATTTTGAAAATATCACGGACTGCCAAAAGAACAAACAGATCTGTCATGGAAGAAAGGCCGCCAGAATGCTCCTTAGATATGATGATGGGGCAACTTCATCTCGTGTACTTTGGCCATGTTATCAAGAGACCAGTCTGCAAAAGGGCATCATGCCTAGTGAAGTGGAAGGGCAGCCAAAGAGGAGGAAGGGCCTCAGTGGGATGGATTAACACAGGGGCTGCAACACTGGGCTCCATGGTGCAGGACCGAGCCCTGGTTTCCATCCCTTGTACTCCGATCTCCCTGAGCTGGGTTGGCCCAATGCCACCCAACAACAGCCACCAGAATTCCTGGAAGTCCAACTTAGGGTTCTCCTCCCCAAGCCTCTGGCTTTGAAATGCTGCGGAGGGGAGGAGGCCCTTCTGTTTGCTGCTTCCCATTGTGAAAGGGGAAAGGAAACCATTTTGAAATGGAGTTCTTGCTCTGGGACACTCAGAGAGCACCAAGGAGAATAAATAGAAACCAATCTACCAAAGCCCATCCATCGTGTCCAAGCTGCCGGAAAACCAAGAAAGAATTGATGTGAAAACACCAACCAACCCAACTTTTTTTGTAAACTAACAAAGATAGAATTACATCAGACATCTCTTTGCTTCATTTTATTTATCTTTTTATACTTGAAATTTAAAAGCGTTAGGTAGCAATCACTGGCACGGCTTCTTCTGTTGGGTAGCCAGCTGTCTTGGGTCATCCACTTAACGATCACATTGCAGCTTAATCAAGCCAATGTCCTTCCCTTGCTGATGGACACATTGCAGCACCTGTTAAGGCTGTATTTCCTGGGTCATATGGGTGGGTTTCAGCACAGGCGCCACAAGCGGGAAGGGAAGCCTGGTTGAATTTTTGCAAGGGACTCCAGTAGAGCTGCTGGTGACCCATCTTGCTTTCAGGGACACTCCAAGGCAAAAAAGGAGACATCGCTTTAGAAACTGTGCCAGCCAAGAAAGAATGGAGAGTTCAAATGGAGTTGAAGTGTTGGCTCTGCCCCCACAAGTGCAGAATTCTGTTCTCAGGAAAATTACGGATCCTTCCAAAGGAAAGGGGAGATAAAGACATTCGTAGACTAAGAAAATGTGAGGGAACTTGTTGCTACCCGACCTACCTACAAGAAATATTTCAAACAGTTTTGCAAGGAAATGGAAATATTTAGGTCTGAAACTTGGAACTACATAAAGAAAGGAACAGCGCTTAAGAAGAAACGAATGAAAGCAAACAAAATAATTTATCTTTTGTATTCTTAATTGACCTAGCAGACTACAAAAATTTGCTGAAAATAATAATAGCAACACTAAATTGGATGGTTATCACTTCTGAATAAGCCACATACAATGGCGGTAAATTGGCAGTGGGTGGGGAGGAAGATTTAAGAGGACAGCTGTTTTGTGGCCTGACTCCCAATGAAGTGATAATAACATCTCAAAGTGGAATTAGATTAGATGTAAATGAAAATGCAAACTTTAGGACAGCTCTTGAGTTTTTAAAACAAAGCATAATTGATAGGATAGGAGAGGAGAGAAAATACAATAAAAAATGCCCAGTAGCGCAGGAGAAGGCCAGAAGAGAGAAAGAAGAAGGAAAAAAAAGGTGGGAAGACAAAAAGAAGTAACAAAAAGCAAGGGTAAAAACAACTGCAAATAAGGTAGTTATTAACTCAGCTATCTCAATCATGACTTTAAATTTGTTCTAAATATACCTATTAAAAGACAGAGACTAATGAATTGGGGGTGGTATGGCAGGGGTGGAGGCCAAACTTCGTTGTATAAAATAAAGCCACTTTAAATATAAAGACACATAGATTAAAAGTGAGGAATGGAGAAAGATATACCATGCTGACACTAAGTTAAAGCTGATGTAGCTGTATTTATTGCAGACAGCAGACTTCAGAGCATGGAAAATTATCTGCGATAAAAAGGGACATTGTATAATAAGGGGTCAATTATCCAACACTACCTAACAATCCATAATGTGTATGTTCCCAATAATAGAATATCAAATATATGAAACAAAACTAATACAATTTCAAGAAAAATCCACAACTATGGCTGGAAAATGTGATATCTATCTGCCTGTAAGTAACATAGAGTAGACCCAAAAAAAAATCAGTATGGATATAGTTGAACAGGGAATCACCATCAATCAACTGTACCTCGTTGACATTTATAGAATGCTTCGTCCAATGACAACACAATACACTTTCCACAAAGCTCACGTAGAACATTTACCAAGATAGACCATATGCTGGACCATAGAACATGCAAATTGAAAAGAATAAATGTCAGACAAAATATATTCTCAGATATCATTGAAATTAAATTAGAAATCAATACCAAAAGAGAACTAGAAAATGCTCAGCTAAACAACACATTTCTACATCACAGATGAGTCAAAGTGATCAATAAGCAATTGATCGCTAAGTGAAAAGGAAAACAAATACGTGGGTTTCTGATGAAAGTGCTTAGAGTGAAATGTATAGTATTGAGTGGCTATGTCAGAAAAGAAGAAAGATCTAAAAATTATCTAAGTCAGAATTGACTAGTTGGCAGTGAATTTGGTTTATTCTATATTGAGAATGAATTTCCTTGGTGGTGCAATGGTTTATAAGTTGGGCTACTAACCACAAGGTCAACAGTTCTAAACCATTAACCATTTTATAGGAGAGAGATGAGGCATTCCTTTTCTATAAAGAGTTATAGTCTTGGGTCACAAAGAGTCAGAATAATGACTTCATGGGAGTGGGTTTTTTATTTTTAAAATATTTATCATACATTAGCCACAGACTTCAGTCCTTTACAGGTACTATCAATAACTCATTTCCATCTTACCACATTCCTATGAGATGTATATCCCCCCACCCCCAACCACCACCCAATTTACAGCAAAAGTAGCTGAGAAGTAATGAGTAGTTTGTCAAGGTCACACAGAGTCAGTGGTAGAGAAATATATTTGAATGCAGATGATCAGCTTGAACCTAAATTGAAGCTACAACTCTGTCCCTGAGGTGCTGCCATCTGGCTTGGCTTTGAAAGGGCCACCCCCTGATTTGTTTACCTCTTATGGTAATTTCTCCCCAACTTTTTATTGTAAATTGAATGGAAGTTTAAAGAGCGGCTTATTCTTCCAGTCAATAATTGATACACATTGGGTTCATGTTATCGATTGCAATCCCCACAAAGTAACATCTACCCACTCCCTCCGTTATGTTCCCTCTTTCCATTTCTCTTTTTTTCCTTCTCTTCTGAGTTTTATCCATGGGTAACTGCTTCCCTGTTGATTGATCGTTTCTCAGGTGTGTGTCTCTCTCCAAGGTTATCGTTCCCCAGAGAGACCTGTCTATCATTAGGCTGAAAGTGGAGCTGTTGGGGGTGAGTTCAGTTCTAGACTTAAATGGTGACTAATAGCCTTAGTCTTGGGGGTTACAGTAGTTTCTTTCTGACCAGTAAGCCTGTTTTTGTTTAAATGGTGTTGAGTTTTGTTCTATATTTTTCTCCCCTTTCATCCAGAACTTTCTAATAGGCTCCCTTTCAGTAAAGTTGGTAGTAATAACCAGGCACCATTTCTTTTTTATTTTTTAAAAAATATTTTATTAAGGACTCATACAACTCTTATCATAATCCATACATACATCAATTGTGTAAAGCCCTCATCATTCTCAAAACATTTGCTCTCCACTTAAGCCTCTGGTATCAGGTCCTCATTTTTCTCCCTCCCTCCTTGCTCCCCCATCCCTCATGAACCTTTGAGAATTTATAAATTATTATTTTGTCATATCTTGACCTGTCTGATGTCTCCCTTCACCCACTTTTTGGTTGTCCGTCCCCCAGGGAGGAGGTCACATGTAGATCCTTGTAATTGGTTCCCCCTTTCCAACCCACCCTTCCTCTACCCTCCCAGTATCGCCACTCATACCACTGGTCCTGAAGGATCATCCATCCTGGATTCCTTGTGTTTCCAGTTCCTATCTGTACAAGTGTACATTTTCTGATCTAGCAGATTTGCAAGGTAGAATTGGGATCATGATAGTGGGGGGTGGGGGGTAGGAAGAATTTAGGAACTAGAGGAAAGTTATCTTTTTCATCGTTGGTACGTTGCATCCTGACTGGCTCATCTCCTCCTGAGACCCTTCCATAAGGGGATGTCCTGTGGCCTACAAATGGGCTTTGGGTCTCCACTCCACATCCCCTCTCTCATTCACTAAGATAAGACTTTTTGTTCATGAAATAAAAACTTGTCCCAATACAGTTGGTGGAGAAGACACACCCAGCCCCACACATGGAAGGCTTCTTTCTGTTCCTTTCAGAAAATGTCACTTAGCTTGGGAGAAAACAAAGCAACAAAGTGTCAGGTTCATTGACTTTCTGGGACGAACCAGGTTTGTTTCCAGTTTTAGGGGCCATGCTTGTTGAAGGATGATGCAGACCAGGATAGGGTTGGCTGTTCTTTTTGCGAACGTAAAGCGTTTAGTTTTTCGTAGATATTTATTGGCAATAAAAGGCTCTGGATTATTTTTAAAGTAAAAAATGTTATTTATAGAAACTGATGAACCCTGTGGTTGGTGATCCATTGAGTCCTTGGTCTGGTCCCACATCACATTCCCCTGCTGGCCAGGGGGAGGCTACAGAGACAGATAGCCCTGCTGCCCAGGCCCACACACGTGGCCTGTAGGAGTCTGGGTGCCCGGGGGGAGCCTGCCTGGTGGATACGTGAAGGAGCCACTGCCAAAGAAGGGCATAGAACTCCTCTTCAGCTAGGACAGATCCCTGAGCACGGGCAGGGATCCTTTGTGTTTTGCTTTCCATGAACAAGCGGCTAATTCCTCCCAACTGCTTTTGTGGGTGCAGATTGGGCCTGAATGGTTCCGGATAGCACTGTGTTCTCTCCTATCTCCTGGCATACTGGATAGATGAGGGAGTACTGTCGCCCCCACCTCCACAATGGAATTTTTTTTTCAAAGCTATGCATTAAAATTTTTTTTACAAAACCTTATCACCTTCAAAATACTCTCTATTACACTTAATACATTTGTCAAATCTACAATTCCATTCTTAGAAACATTTCTCAAACATCTGTTTAGATGGCTGACAGCACCTCCCTCCCATTTCCCCCCACCTCTTCTATGTTGTCAAAGAGCTGTCCTTTCGTGTTCCTCTGCATTCTTGAGGAAACAAACAGAAGTCTCACAGAGTGAGGTCAATTGAGTAAGGTGTGTGGGGGCAAGAGAGGCATGCTGATTTTTGCCCCAAACTGGCGCACCAAGATGGCTGCATGAGCAGGTGCATGGTCATGGTTATAAAATTAGTCCCTGGTCTGCCACCAATCAGGCCTTGTCTGGTCGCACCCCGTTGCACAATCTTTTCAGAACCTCTAAATAGAAAGCTTGATTAGCAGTCCAACCTGGTGGAATGAACTCCAAACGCACTGTCCCCATCACATCACACAAAACAAAACAAAAACAAAGGAGCATGGTCTTGATCTTCGATTTCACTTGACCAGCCTTTTGGGGGGAGGTGAAGATGGTATCTTCCACTGGCTTGATTGATGTTTGCTTTGCGGCTTGTAAGAAAAGTGCCATGTCTTATCACCGATAATGACCTTGGAAAACCTTGGGGGAAAGTCTGGATCACTTTGGAGCTGCTGTTTCAAAGCACGGCTAGTTCCATGTGATGCTCTTTTCCCTGGTCAGTCAGAACCCAAGGCATAAATTTCACAGCGACCCTTCTCATTCCCAAATCTTCCGTTAAAATTCGCTGAATCGAGCTCCAAGATAGTTCAGATAACTTCCTATTCCTTCGAATCTCCGTCGTTCGTCTTTGAACACAAGTGCAGGAATTTTGTCGACATTCATTCACTTGAGATTTTCCCATAGCGCTGTCTACGTAAGCTGTGTTCAACATCACAACAGTTTCTGTGGCATTTTTCCCAAAGCAGGAAACAAAATTTCACAACCACATGCTGTTCTCTTAAATTAGCCATCACAAAAAATAAGATTTCGATGAAACTGCTTTTACAAAAAAAATCACTGTGACCAGAGATGTGGGACTGAAAGTATAGGGATTTTGGCCTGGCCATCTTGCAATCCACTGAGATGGGGACGACTGTAGGCAAACACATTCAGACTGGGGACAGAAAGAAAGCACTCGATGTTGGATGGCTTGCACTTGAGATAGATGCCTATTATGTTCCTAAGTAGAAATGTCAAATAAACAACTACATATGTTAAGCCAAACATTCAGGAAAGCGGTCAGGACTGGAGATATAAACGGAGGAGTCAGTATTTCATATCTTGGTCTGGAAAGAATCGCCAAAGAAGCGAACAGGCAAAGGAGCATCCAGTGTTTAGAGATTGGTTGAGATGATTGGTGCTTAGAGATTGGTTGAGATGGATTGACAAAGGGATTGTGAAGCAGCATCGAGTGAGATGCAGGGGAAAGCAGGGGTTGTGAGATCTCGGGTGTTAATAAGAGAAGGTGGGCTCTCCAGCAAGAGTGATCCTTGCGCCCCCCCCCCCCCGCCCCGGGGCTAAGTGGTCGAGTCAAATGAGGGCAAAGTTGTGAGCATTGTATTTCGCATGAGCAGGTCCTGGCATACTTTGGGAGAGGAGGGCTGCGATGCCCTGAGCATGGCAGCTTAATTGGAAGGACTGGAAGGGGAAGCGAAGACATGGGCCGTAAGTAGGTGCTCTAAGTGCTGATGTGAGGAGGCTCGCAACCTGGGACAGATGCTGAAGGTGAATCAAGGAGGACTTTCAGAATGTGGTGATCCCAGAATTATGCTCACAGGCCACACGTTTGAGGGGAAAGTCAGAACATAAAACAGTCTCTTCAACTGTGGCCCAAGAATGGAGCAGGCATCTGCGTTCATGACTTTAACGGGAGGATAGTTCTGTGGTTTTCTTACTCAGCTACTTCCCGTTCACACATTTGCGTGCGTGCAGAGAGTATTTGCTTTAAAGAGAATTATTGCCGTGTCAGAAGAGAACGGCAGGGATTAGGGAGAAGCATAGGGATTAGGATGCTTGAAAAGATGGACAGAGAGATGGGAGGCTGGGAAGGTCATGAAGGGAATGGGTCAGTGGAATGGCCCTCTGAGAGGGCTCTAACTTTGAGTCTAGAAAGCATGGCTAGAGAGAACGTGCCCATGTTGCGTTCCCATCTTCACCATCGTCATGGTTCTGAGCATACAATGTGCATACTTTGCACTGCGTGGCGGTCACGTGTTATGAATTGTAGTGCTTTTTTTTCCTGTTGGAAATGTTTCCTGCTCTTATAGAAACATAATAATTTCATTACAGAAAATAAAGGATTTGCATATTTTCCTATGGTCATTGCAATGAATCATGGACATTGTCTCCAATTAATATATGTATCCAATTAATACATCTTTGAGTTGTGTTGTTAAGAATATTTGATTTTTTAAATTTCCCTTTTCTCCTTTTATGGACACAAACCTGTTCAACTGTAGCAAGTACTAAAACTCTTAAAAAATATTTCTCCCATCACTGCTTACATGTGAACATCAAACATTTTAATTATGCTCAATCAGATGTCATTTCATAAACTAAAGCTAGCATTTATTTGAGAAATATTAATTTATCTTTTAGAACAAAGTTTCTTTGGTTATGGATCAGTGACGAAATTTAGACAGAAGAGATAGAAATACCGATGACAGTGTGGCAGTCTTTGCTACCTGGTGGTAGTACTCTTAAATTGACAAGAAAAAGAAAACCGGTTGAATCATTTTTGCAATATGAAATTACTTCTAAGAATGATGGTGATGTGGGAAGATCCTCTTTGCTTAATTTGTAACGAACTTTTGGCTGTGGAGAGTATGAGGGCAGCCAAGCTACAATGACATCTTAATACCCAACATGCACTGCACAGCTGTGAACCAGAGGAATATTGTTGGAATGACTTGTTTGTTTGAAATGAACTTGTTTGTCACTAAAGATTGCAAGTCCATTTTGGTTTTTACTTTTTTCTCCTTTTATGTTTTCAGCTACTCAGACCACTATTTAGGTTTGAGAGATAAGGAATCTGGAGGGATTTAAAATAACAAATTATAAAGAAACACACTGTGTATATTTACACAGCTCATCTCAAGAGATTAAATTTAAAGCAATAACCTGTTAAACCCTCCACGTATGTGGTTCCCTGTCTTCGCTCCCACCTCCGTCCTTCCTTCTTCCTTCCTCAGTCTCCTCTCCCTCTCCACTCCCTTCTCCTGTTCCTCTCCCTGAACTCCCTTTAGTCATCAGTGTCTGATCTTTTGCTGTCTGAACCACATTTCTTTTTCTTTGATTTTCCTTATAATCATGGAGTTATTTAATATTTATCTTTGTAAGATTGACAAAGTTTGCAAAGATGTTCTCTAGTGTTTTCCATGTCTCGTGGTGTGTTTTTTATCAGCACTTCATCCACATGTCATACAATTCAGTAATTCAATCATATCAAAAATAGTTGTACAATTATGACCACAGTCAATTCTAGAACATTTTATTTTTCTTTGTACTCCTGGTTATCCATGGAATTTTTGTCTAATTGTGACATAAATATGCACAACAAAACATTCTCCAATTCCACAACTTGTACCTGAATAATTCAGAGCCATTGATTATACTCTTCATGTTGTACAACCATTATTGATATTATTTTTAAAATTATTCCACCACCATTAACATAAACTCAATGTGCCGCTCCCTCCCACAATAACTCTTCCTCCTTCAACCATAGTAACCATGGGTCAAGTTTGATCTTGTGGTGTTTAATTGTTTTTTATTGATGCATAATATTCCATTGTATTGATATTCCAGAGTTTGTCTATCTCTTCCTCAATATGGAAATTGCTTCAATAAACATAAGTATGCATATATCTGTTGGTATTGTAGTAGTGATGTCTTTAGGGTATAAACACAGTAGAGAGATAATTGGATCATAAGGTACTTGTATTTACATTTGTTTAAGGAGGTGCCATACCGGTTTCCATAGAGGTTGTAAAATTCTACAGCCTCTCCATCCTTTCCTTGAACAATTTTTAAATTTTTCAAATAATAGACACAATGTTTAGAGAAATGCATTATTCTCAATAAAAAGCCACACTCTGACGGAAGTGTCATCAGGCTCCCACTTGAATGACAGGTTGAACTCTGACCCTACCTCCACACAGGTACATCAAGTTGACATAAAACCTAACTGCCACAATATATTTATGAAGGGAGAACACATGAGGAATTATTGTTTTGTCACACTAAAGGGAAAGAAATATATCTTAGAGTTGATTAATTTTTTACAAATGATAATGTACAGTCAAAAATTTTCAATGGAGTTTGTACCAATGGTGCTGGAGAAATGGCAAGTGAGTATATTGGAATTGTAGCAAAAGTACATGATACTTATATTCAGTGCATGATCTATCTGGAAAAAAACTTTTATTAAAAAAAATCACCAGAGTTATATATTGTAATTCTTGATATTATCAAGATCACTAACTTCATGAAAAGATATGTGTTTAGCAGTCATTTGTTTTAAACTTTTGCACAGACATGGGGTCTGACTGCAAAAGCTTATACTACTACATTCAGAGGTAAGGTAGTTCTTAAGAGGGTGAAGTTTAAACAGCTTATTGAAATTTAAAGATGAAATTTTGTGCAGAAATCTGATATTGCTAATTAAAAAATATCATTTTATTGGGGGCTCATACAATTCTTATCACAATCCATACATCCATCCATAGTATCAAGCACATATGTACATTTGTTGCCATCATCATTCTCAAAACATTTGCCTTCTACTTGAGCCCTTAATATCGGCTGCTCATTTCCCCCCTCCCTCCCAACTCCCCCCTTCCTCATGAACCCTTCATCATTCATAAATTATTATTTTGTCATATGTTACACTGCCTGAAGTCTCCCCCCGCCCTCTTCTCTGCTGTCCATCCCCCAGGGAGGAGGCTATATATAGATTCTTGTAATCAGTTCCCCTTTCCTACCCCACATTCCCTCCACCCTCCAGGCATCGCCACTCTCACCACTGGTCCTGAAGGAGTCATCTGTTCTGGATTCCTTGTGTTTCCAGTTGCTATCTGTACCAATGTACATCCTCTGGTCTAGCCAGATTTGTCAGGTAATATTGGGATCATGATAGTGGGGTGGGGGTGGAGGAGGAAGTATTTAAGAACTAGAGGAAAGTTATATGTTTCATCATTACTACTCTGCACCCTGACTGGCTCATCTCCTCCCCACAGCCCTACAGTAAGGAGGTGTCCGGTTGGCTCCCAATGGGCTTTGAGTCTCCACTCTGCACTCACCCATTACCAATGGGCTTTGAGTCTCCACTCCGCACTCACCCACATTTTCAGTGATATGATTTTTTGTTCCTTGATGCTTAATACCTGATCCCTTTGACAGCTCGTGGTCACACAGGCTGGTGTGTTTCTTCCATGTGGGCTTTGTTGCTTCTGAACTAGATGGCCACTTGTTTATCTTCAAGACTTTAAGACCCCAGATGATTTTGCTAATTTTTTTCATAATGACATGGCCTTCAAACCTGTTATTTGTCTAATATATATATATATATATATTAAAACCTATGATTTGAAAATGTAGCTTCATGGAAATATTGTAATGTGTTTGTGTTAGCAGATAAAATTAATGTTCCATTGGAAATGTTAACACGGGGAAGAATAGGCTATAAATGGTTTCTAGTATTGTTTGCTGCTACAGAAGATTTTGCAATTGAAAATAACCTTTCCAAAGATATAATCGTAAGAGTTATAATTGATCATCCTAATTGCCTGGAGACGCAGCTTCCAAAATACTTCCCTTGAAATTTTGTTTCTAAGAAAACTAAGTTGGGTTCATAAACCATTCTCAGCTGAAATAAAAATGTCACTCATCTGCCATTAAAAGCTCAAGAAAAATTTTCTGAGTTATCAAGTGACACAGGTTTAATACTTGAGTTTTCTAAAAAGAAAAAAAATCGCCAAATGACTTGTGGCTTGGGATTAAGACAGAATTTCTAACAATTTCTGAAAAGGCCCTAGATATGCTTCTGCCTTTTTGTGCAGTGTTTTTATGCGAAGCAGCATTCTCAGCATTGACAATGATAAAATCAAAATATCCATTTAGAAACATGTTGAAGATACTCTGTGTCTGGCAGTGTCAAATATTCTGCCAAACTATGATTCTTTATGTAAAGATAAACTAGCACATAGCTCATTAATATCAAATTTTCTTTAGTCTTCAACAAATGGTTAAATCATATGTATACAAAAGAATTGTTTTAAAATAAATTTATGATTTGTTAGCAGCAATTGTTTGATTTGCATACTTAATTTGTGTACTGGCTCACCAGAGATTGCACAAAAAGTTATTGGGCAAAAATGGGTCATGAGTGGAAAAAGTTTAAGCAGCCCTGCTCTTGAGAACCCAGCCTCACAGAGAGTCAACGAACTGATAGGTCAGGATGAGACAATTATAGTTTTTTCTTCTTCTTTCTGTAGGCCTCTTAGCATTTTCATACTGCCCTCTGGCTTGTGACTGGCAGGGCTACAAAGATCCAAGGCGATCCTTGTTCAGGTCAAGTTCAACATAGACATCAAATTCAGTCCAGTGGGAGGAGCTGGGACTGGGAAGTAGTACTCCCTGGTAAAGGAGAATCCAGACTGTGGCAGGGGGACAGGTATCAGTAAGAGGTGTGCTAGAGGAACCCAGGTAGATAGGTGAATGATGTAATTCAAGATGAGCAAATAAAATGGTGGAAATCAGTATTCTGATGACTGAACTGGGCTAAGGAGTGGTTGGTAGCAGAGGGCATTGGGGAAGATGTAGATAATCCATTTAGTTCATGAGAGTCAAAGATTCATCTGTACATTCTGAGAGATAACTTCAGAGTTTATGGAGGGAGTGAAGGGATTTCCATGCTTCTAATAATTCTAGGTTAGCATAGATGATTGGGTCTGTTCTTGTGCAGGTAAACCACAAAAATAAATATTTCAAACTGCTGCTTGTCTAATTGCTTCAGGAGGAAACCTCACTAAAGAGTCTTTCAAAATGCTCTTTGGTACAATATTTAAAGATTTTTCTTTCCTTCTGAGAGACAGAAGGTAAGGTAATGGTATCTCAATTTAATCGGACAGCAAAGTAGCTATCTACATTTCTTGTCAATGAGTGATCGATCATATAAAATGGGATGAAGAGCCACACTGCTAATCATACAGTTTCTGTTTATTTTAGGTTTGACAGCCCTAAGTGTTTCCAGTGAAAAGAAGAATCAGAAATGAATACAGTCAGCAATGTGTGTGTGCGCGCGCGCACGCGCACACACACACACACACACACCCTTCTGTGCCTCACAATATCCTAACCAAGTTAAGTAAAATCTATGTAGTCATTGAAAATAGGACACTCTGTGTTATATTCACTATTAATTAGAAGCATTCAATATTAATAACCTGGAATTATCCCACAGTGCTAATGATGATCATTTCTACTGCAAGACATTGCTTTGCTTACTATGACTCATTTAGCTGGTCTCCGTAACTCCTATCAGATGACTGAGCAAGGCTATAGAAATATGAGGTGCTTGGGACTCAGCAAGGAGATTGAATAGCTTGCTAATAATGTGGGTAAAGTGCATGACATCCTCCTGCAAATAAAGTCTAGGAAACACTATTGAGTGTTAAAATGAACCCGCACAGAGGTGACCTCATGACCACCAAGAAGGAATAGGCTCCAGAGTGTGTCCTTAGGACCTTGGATCCTGTGCTGAGAGCATCTTAGACTGAGGAGACACCGTGGGAGCTATAGTGGGGGAAACTAGAGAAAGATGGCAGTTGCGATGGCAGCCCAAGACGGCACTGGCTTGCTGGCTGAAGAGCTTTATAAGTCTTGCCCCATGTGCCTAGGGGTGCATGGGCCAAGAGGATGAGGCTCAGAAAGAAAGCTGCCTTCAGGTACAGATGAGAAGAGGCTATCCTGATGGAAGAACCATGCCCTGAGCATTCCTAAACCTTGATTATAGCATGTTACTTTCCTCTAGGAGTATGATCTATGAGTTCTGTGTGGCCATTACAGTGGATTATTGGAGTCAACATAAAAGTAGTGAGAGCCATATCGGAAGGAGGGCTTAAGTCAGAATTAATAAAAATGTTGGAGGATAAAGCCATACATAACCCCAGCCTTACAGAAATGTTGATTTCCTATAAGGCTGTTGATTTTTACTTACCTCACACCCTTTAGGAAGTCAGACATCCCTTTAAAATTGTCTCATGACACAAAATGGGTGCATAAGGAAATGTGGTGAAGAAAGCTGATGGTGCCTGCCTGGCTATCAAAAGACCAAACATCTGGGGCCTTAAAGGCTTGAAGATAAAAAAACAGTCATCTAGCTGAGAAGCAACAAAGCCCACATGGAGGAACCACACTGGCCTGTGTGATCATAGTTGTCGATGGGATCAGGTATCAGGCATCAAAGACCCAGAACAAAAACTCATCAATGTGAATGACGGGGAGTGCGGAGTGGAGACCCAAAGCCCATCTGTAGACAATTGGACATCCCCTTACAGAAGGGTCACAAGGAAGAGAAGAGCCAGTCAAGGTGCAGTATAGCACCGATGAAACATACAACTTTCCTTTAGTTCTTTAATGCTTCCTCTCCCCCACTATCATGACCCCAATTCTACCTTACAGATATGGTTAGACCAGAGCATGTACACTGATAAAGATAAGAGCTTGAAACACGGGGAATCCAGGACAGACAACCCCTTCAGTAGAGTAGAGATACCAGGAGGGGAAGGGAAGTGGAGTAGAGATACCAGGAGGGGAAGATACCAGGAGAATAGAGAAACCAGGAGGGGAAAGGGAAGTGGAGGATAAAGGGGAACCGATCACAATGATCTACATATAACCCCCTCCCAGGGGGATGGACAACAGAAAAGTGGTTGAAGGGAGGCAGCGTAAGACATGAAAAAAAATTATAAATGATGAAGGGTTCATGAGGGAGAGAGGGTGGGGGAGAGGGACAATCAGTTGAAGGCTCAAGCAGAAAGCAAATGTTTTGAGAATGATGATGGCAACCTATGTACAAATGTGCTTGACACCATGGATGGATGGATGGGTTGTGATAAGAGCTGTATGAGCCCCCAATAAAATGATTTTTTAATGTCTCATGACATTTAAAAGGATATTTTCATAGATATGTTTAGTTGGTTTTCGTGCACTTTTTAATCTTCAGCAATCTTATAGAGAGATGTGATCATGACAGTGTGATCCTTCCTTTGAGAGTTCTAAAGCTGAAAAGCCAAAGTAACAGCAGATGTGCTAATAAAGTGACATGACTCATTAAAAAATTACAAATACAATAGAACTCAAAGCCCAATAAATACCATCTTTCCAAAAGTCATTTAGAAATGCAGATTTCGATGATGAAAATGTCATGCCTCTCCTGAGAGATACAGAAGATGATTTCAACAAATGAAAAGATACACATTATTTTTGCATAAGAAGAGATCATTAAATACATAATTTAAGTTCTTCAATTAAGCATAAGTCTAAAATACTTGCTCCCCAAATACTAACATATATTCTCAAACTACACGGATTGCTCCTAAATTTATTATGGAAAGATAAGCATGCAAGAATTACAAATGAAGCGTTAGGAGGGAAGAATGGCTCTGTAAGATCCTGAAACCCTCTCATGAACTTGGAATGTAGGCCAAGGGAATAAATAGTCCCAAACTGACACAAATCCATGCAAAATTTCAGTTTACATTATGGATTAAATGTGTCCTTCTCCTTCCCCTCAAAGGTATTGGAATGCTAACCCCTACACATACCCCTGTTTGGAAATAGGGTTTTCTTTATTCTGGTCAGTAGAGCCTGGTAGAGAAGGTTAGATTATAAATCGAATCACTTCTCAGCTTTGGAAAGAGTAGGTTCGACAGAAGTACACACACCGTGGGATGTGGGGTGAGGACATATGGCCATGTGAGCCTCGCCAAGGACCCAAGGAATTCTCTGCTCAGGGCTGCACGAGAGAAAGGAAGTCACCGGACTTAATCCTCATGGGCACTTTTAGGCTCTGTGTCTGACAAAACATTTCTGTTCTCTAAACCACCCGTTTCTGGTCCTTCTAGCAGCGCTGTAAAACCAAGACAGCTGATGGTAAAGGTGGCATTTTGAACACGGGTGGGAAGATGGATGACGCCATAAACAGTGTTAGGACAACTTTGCTAGTTATCTGTGAAAAAACAACCCCCCTAAATACTTAACTGTCGAAAGAAAGCAAACCAAACTATCAACTATGCAATGACCCCCCCCCCCCCAAACTCCCCTCCATCAAGTCTATTCTAACTCATGACGGACCTGTAGGGCAGAGCACAACTGCTACTCTGGGTTTCTGAGACTCTTCGGGGCGGTGGGGTGGAAGAATGCCTCATCTTTCTCCTGTGGAGCAGCTGGTAGTTCTGAACTACCGACCTTCTGGTTAGCACCCAATACATAACCCACTATGCCACCGGAAACACATAACATCATGAAAATAACTAGTTCAGTGCAGGAAAACGTTTCTACAGCAAGGCATGGGATCTGAAAACCATAAGAGAAAAAAAAACCAAGTTGGCACAAAACCATTTAAAATTTTCATATGGCAAAACTAAAGTAAAAAGATTAATAACAAACCAGGAGAAATATTTGCAACACCAAGGAGTTATGCTGGGACTTGAAGTGCTCTTTGACATCGTCCTTCAGTGCCTACTCTGCCTTCTGTGGAACATTCTCCCCTGTGGTTAAGTTTCTCCTTTTGACTAAACTATTGAAACTTAAGTCATTTGAAGTTTAATTTGCTGAATAACGTGAGGGGTCTACTTTGGCAACACTATTTGTGTAAAAACAAAACAATGGATAACAAGTAACCATAAATCAGGTAGTTCTGTCAACTTATCATTTGAAATACCTGTACTACGGTTTTGGGGGGGGGGGGCTGTTTTTGCACACCTCATCTTTAGTAATGTGTGCTACATCCAATGTTGCAGCGTGTGGTTCTCTGATCATATTATGCTCAGATCTTTTACTCAGATGCTTGAAGATCAGATTTCTAAAGATATTGATAATAAAAAGAAATAACAAAACTGAAAAGGAAAGTAGTTTAACTTATATCAGACCTAAGTTATGATTGTCATTGCAGTAGGACCCCATCATAAGTTGGGGACCACGTATAGATAAGAAAAAATCTACCTTTATGTGTGTCTGTAGAGGTAGTCCCCTACAAACAGCGCTTTCTGTCTGCAAGCAACTTCAGTGAAGACATTTATTTGATCTATGAGCCCTGGTATTGGTTACAATAATTTCATTACCTAGTACTCACATAATTTATTTGAGTTTGTTAATGCATACATTTCTAAGTTTACTACACATGTATTCCAGTTGCTACTGAGCCAGTTATGCCTCAGGAGGATCGCATGTGTCAGAGTAGAATCATGCTTCATAGGGGTTTCGTTGGTGACATTTTATAAGTCTCCTCTTCTGAGGTGCTTTGGGGAGACTGGACCTCCAACCTTTTGCTTAGCAGCCAAGCCCTTACCCATTTGCATCATTCAGGGATTCCTTACATATATGAAGTACGATAAATAGTATTTTTGTCAACTTGGGTGGCTCAGGATTCATAATTTGGCAGTTGAAGCCTCCCCCATGATGTGATCTAATCTAATCTAAAAAACTCCATGATGGAATCTATGGTAAGTAGCAAAACAGCTCTAAGAGAATTAGAGAGGAATGCAGTCTCCTTTCTCAGGTCACTGCTCTGCTGCAGTGGAAAGGAAGTTTTCTCTGGGGTGTGGCCTATTCCTATTTAAGCAGCCTTTGAGGGCAGGCTTCTTACTTTGTGCTGGTAAGGATCTTTCATCTGGCTCATCAACCTATAATATTGCGTGCTGACCCTGGGAGCTATCAGTGGCCTACCATACTGCCTGTTGAACTTGGACTGATTAGACTCCACAGCCACAAGCCTAACTTGCTGAGCTTGGATTCATCTCCCTCTACCTCCATCAGCCTGTGCTCTTCCTGCTTCCTAGTTCAGCATCTTGCTTCTTGGACCATCAGCCCCAGCAGTTGTTCAGTAAAGAAAAATCTCCAGCTTGACTTCTGATTACCTGCTTCTACAGGTAAATTGCCTGTTTGAGCAAACTTACTGGTATAAAATTCTTTCTGTCCAAAACCACTTTACTTGGGAGTTAATACAGATAGCCTATCATTCCATAGTTCAGTCATATCAAGCAGTTTTGTACAATTGCTACCACAGTCAGAATCAAAGACTCTTTCCCTTTGTGAATTCTTTGACGTCAGCTCCCTTATAAGCCCTTCCTCCATCACCACCACTGTACCCCTGGAAACCGTTATTCTACTGGCTGGCCCTGTAGGTTCATCAATCCTGAAAAACAGAAAAAACATTTAACAAAAATCCAAGAGGGTGAGCCCAGATAATCCTCAATATGAACAAACAGAAAACAAAACCAACAAACAAAAAACCCCACAGAAAATGTTGAAAATCAGACATGCATCAACTGACAAGGTTTTAACCACTCAAGTCAGGTTTATCTTTTGGATCTTCCACCGTCATCTGTCAGTGCACTCTGTTTGGTTACTGCTTCCTCTCATCCCTCTATTCTGGATAGAGGGAAATCACTGGTGATTTTTTCCTAGGTAGATCCCACAAATGTACGTTGGCTTCCACTGTCATCCATCGCCATCTGCAAACCAGATTCTGGCCATTTAGGCTCTGACGCTATTCCCTCCTTCAACTTCAAATTGTGTGAATAATATGTATCCTCATAAGACACATAGAGCATTGATAGAGCAAGACCATGTTCGTCCGTCTATCAATTGTTCAACCATCTTGGTACAGGAAGGAGGGTGGGGAGGAAGGGAAAAACGAGGAGCTGATCCCAAGGGCTCAAGAAAGCAAATGTTTTGAGATGATGCTGGCAACAAATGTACAAATGTGCTTGACACAATGGATGCATGGATGGATTGTGATAAGAGCTGTAGGAGCCTCCAATAAAATGATTTAAAGAGAAATAAAGCTGTACCAATCTTGGTACAGCTGTCTTCTGCTTCCTCAGACACCATGAATTTTCAGTCTTTATATCACATCTACGTATATGTGTGTGATATAAAGAGAGAATGTCATTATTTCTTTTCTAGAGAACCACTTAAGAGATACCTTGTTGTTGTTAGGTGATATTGAAGTGGTTTCGATCTAGAGCGACCCTATGCACAACAGAAGGGATCAGTGCCTGCTCCTGCTCCATCCCCACAATGATTCCTGTGCTGGAGCCACGATGCGAATCCAACTCATTGAGGGCCTTCCTCTTTCTGTCTTCCCCTCCACTTTACCACGCATGATGTCTTCACCATGAGCCAGTCTCTCCTGACAACATGTCCCAAGTAGGATGAAGTCTCACTAGTCTTGCCTTAACCAACTCTCTGGCCATACTTCTTCCAAGACAGATTGTTCGTCCTTTTGGCGCTCAATGTATTTTCAGTGTTCTTCTCCAGCACCACAATTTCAATGCATCTGTTTTCTTTGGTCTTCTTTATTCAATGTCCAACTTTCACAAGCATATGAGGCAATTTAAAATGTTATGGCTAGTGTAAGGTGAGCAAATGTCCCGCTTTTGGTGGGACAGTCCCGATTTTTAACAATTTTCCCCACATCTGCAGCATTTTTAAAAAGTCCCGATCTTTGGAAAGAATGCACGACAAGCTAGGGTATACAGTTTTCTGTTGCCATGCGGCTATTTTGCCAGGATATGAGTTTTATCAGTGGTGTCCTGGCAGTGTTAAAATCTATCACCTTAGGCTAGTGTCAGCAGCACCTTAGTCCTCAGAGTAACATCCTTTTTTTTTCAATACTCCAAAAAGGTCTTGGGCAGAAGACTTACCTTATGAAATGCTTCTTTTGATCTCTTGACTGCTGCTTCCATGAGCATTGATTGTGGATCCAAGCCAGAAAATATCCTTGACAACAGCCACCGTTTCTTCATTTATCACTGTTACCTATTGGTCCAATTGTGAGGATGCCAGTCTTCTTACATTGACTTGCAATCCATACTGAAGGCTCCAATCTTTGTCTTCATCAGCAAGTGCTTCAGGTCCTCCTCACTTTCAGCAAGCAAGACTGTGTTAACTGCATCTCCCCGGTTATTAATAAGCTCTCCTCCAATTCTGAGGCCACATTCTTCTCCTTATAATCCAACTTCTTTGATGAGCATGTACATTGAATAAATGTGGTGAGAGGATTGATGCACATCGTTCTTGATTTGAAATCATTCATTATTCCTTTGTTCTTTTTGCACAACTTCTTGATTCCATACACGTTCCTCAAGAACACAATGAAGTGTTCTGGAATTCCCACTCTTCTTATGGTTATCCAAGCTTGGTTATGGTCCATACAGTTGAATGCCTTGGCACAGTCAATAAAACACAAACCAACATCTTTCTGGTGTTCTCTGCTTTGAGTCAAGATCCATCGAACATCAGCAGTGATGTCCCTTGATCCATGTCCTTTCTGAACCTCTGGCAGCTCCCTGTCAATGTACTGTTACAACTATTGTTGGGTGAACTTTCAGCAAGATTTTACTTGCATGTGATATCAATGATATTGTTCTAGAATTTGATCATTTGTGTTAGGTCACGTTTCTTTGGAATGGGTATAAAAATGGATCTCTAGCAGTCAATTGGCCTTGTAGCTGTCTTCCAAATGTCCTGGGATTGATGAGTAAGCGGTTCCAGTGTTTCATCAGCTTATTGGAATGGTATTCCATCCATTCCTGGAGCCGCCCCACCTTTTGGGCAATGCTTTCAATGCAGCTTGAAGTTTTTCTGTCAGCACAACTGGTTCTTGCTTATATGATACCTCCTACAGTGGTGGAATGCAGTCTAGTTCTCTTAGGCACCGTGACTCTGTGTACTATTTTCTTCTTCTTCTTCCTCTATCATTTTATTGGGGAATCATACAACTCTTATCACCATCCATCCATACATCAATTGTATAAGCACATTTGTACATTCATTGCCCTCATCATCCTCAGTCCATCTTCTTCTGATGATTCCTGCACCATTCAATATTTTGCCCATAGAATCTTTCAAGATTTTCTTCAGTTCTTTCAGATTAAGATACCCTGAGTATATTCTTCCTTTTGGGTTTTCTAACTGCATGCCTTTGCACATTTGTTGTAATCGTTGACGTTGTCTTCTCAAGCTGCTCTTTGAAAATTTCTATTCAGCTATTTGACTTCATTATTTTTTTCCATTTGCCTTAGCTACACTATGATTAAGGGCAAATTTCAGAGTTTCTTCTGACATCAACTTTGATTTTTCTTTCTTTGCTGTCTCTTTTAGACCTTTTGCTTTCTTCATGAATGATGTTCTTGATGTCCTCCCACCGTTCATCGAGTCTTCTGTCATGAGTGTTCAATGCATCATATCTGTTCTTGAGAGGTTCTCTAAATTCAGGTGGGATAGACTCAAGGTCGCACTTGGCACCACCTCCAGCAATGTTCTGCTTCCATTCATTAGGCCTTCACTATCTGACAATGTTTCAGCGCTATGCATATGGTTTTCTTTTTCTTTTTTTATGGCCTTTCTTTTTAAAAAATCATTTTATTAGGGACTCATACAACTCTTATCACAATCCATACATACATCAATTGTGTAAAGCAATTTGTACATTCATTGCCCTCCTCATTCTCAAAACATTTCCTCTCCACTTAAGCCCCTGGCATCAGCTCCTCATTTTCCCCCTCCCTCCCCACTCCCCACTCCCTCGTGAACACTTAATCATTTATAAAATATTATTTTGTCATATCTTTCACTGTCTGACATCTCCCTTCACCCACTTTTCTGTCGTATGTCCTCCAGGGAGGATGTTATATGTAGATCCTTGTAATCACTTCCCCATTTCTACCCCACCCTCCCTTCACCCTCCCAGTATTGCCACTCTTGACACTGGTCCTGAAGGGATCATCCACCCTGGATTCCCTGTGTTTCCAGTTCCTATCTGCACCAGTGCACATCCTCTGGTCTAGCTGGATTTGTAAGGTAGAATTGGGATCATGGTAGTGGTGGGGGAGAGGGGGGAAAGCATTTAGGAACTAGAGGAAAGTTGTATGTTTCATCATTGCTACACTGCACCCTGACTGGCTTGTCTCTTCCCCAAGACCCTTCCGTAAGGGGATGTCCAATTGCTTACAGATGGGCTTTGGGTCTCCACTCTGCACTTCCCCTTATTCACAATGATATGATTTTTGGTTCTGATGCTGCCTGATACCTGATCCCTTTGACACCCCATGATCACAGAGGCTGATATGCTTCTTCCATGTGGGCTTTGTTGTTTCTAGCCCTTTAAGCCTTTAAGACCCCAGATGCTCTATCTTTTGATATCCGGGTACCATCAACTTTCTTCACCACATTTGTTTATGTACCCATCTTTCCTCAGCAACTGTATTGGGAAGGTGAGCACACAATGATATGATTTTTTGTTCTTTGATGCCTGATAACTAATCCCTTCGTCAACTCGTGATCATGCAGGCTGGTGGGCTTTTTCAATGTTGCTTCTGAGCTAGATGGCCGCTTGTTTACCTTCAAGCCTTTAAGACCCCAGACGCTATGTCTTTTGATAGCCGGGCACCATCAGCTTTTTTTTTTTTTACCACATTTGCTTATTCACCTGCTTTGTCTTCAGCGATTGGGTCAGGAAGGTGAGCATCATAGAATGCCAATTTAATAGAAGAAAGTATTCTTGCATTGAGGGAGTATTTGAGTGGAGGCCCAATGTCCTTCTGCTACCTTAATACTAACCCTGTAAATATAGGCACATAGATATATTTCCCCATCCTCATATATAAATATATTTGCATATGTACATGTTTTTATCTTGACTTCTATAAATGCCCTTTGCCTCCCAGCTCTTTCCTCTATTTCCCTTGACGTTCCTCTTTTCCCACTATCATGCTCAGTCCCAACCTAGGTTTCAACAATTCCACGTGGTTACATTACTCGTGATCATTCCCTACCAGGTCTCCCACACCCACCTCACTACCAATTTGGATCACTTGTTGTTCCCTTGTCCCTGGATTTGTTAACACCACTTCCTTTCCCTCCACCTCCCACTATCCCATGTCCCCCCGGAACTGTCAGTCCCATTGTTTTCTCCTCTGGTTTGTTTATCCAGTCTATCTTATTTAGACAGACCTGCAGAGATAATAACATGCACAAAAACAAAACAGAGCAAAACCAAGCAACAATATACAACAAATATTTGTGTCTAAGATGTAATTCTTGTAAGCAGCATACTTATGGACCCTGTTTTCTCATCCATTCTGCCACTGTTACATTTAATCCATTTACATAGAATTTATTTGTTAAAAGGTATAAATTCATTGTTGTCATTTGCTGTGTATGTTGTTGCTGATCTCTTGGTTCTTCATAGTTTTCTATGCTGAGATAGTTGTGATTATTGTCTTTTTTTTCTCTGCTGTTATTTTATGGTTAACTAGAACTTTGTGATGTTGTTCTCTTTAGTTTTGATGAGATATATCCATCTCATAATTAGTTATCTTGTACATTTATTTATAAAAAATCATTTACAAATAAGTGCATTTATAAATAAATTTATGAATGCATAATAAATCACCTTGTCATTTATTAATTTCTTCCAAAGTTGGAACAGTCTGCTCTCTCTTGAAATCTACTTGAGAAATCATCCTTTCCATGTGGATGTTTTGCGTCAACACTGTTCCTTCTATTTACTTTTCAATTGTCTTCATTGTGGATTGGTATCTGGGGTTTCCTATTTTCAGGCTTGTGAATTTGTTTTGCTTTATTTACTACAATGGTTTGGTTGACTTTTGGAAGGTGTGATTTTGTATGTAGATTTCAGGTTGATGTTCGGTGTTGTTGATTCTCTGTTCAAGAAATGTCCCTGGTGTTTTTTGTAAACCCATTCTTGTTTTCACAATTCCTTGAATTTATCCCTCCTTGAAAATGCCTTTATTTAATTTTTGTATTTGAAGGGCAATTTTACTGGATAAAAGATTCTTGGTTGGCAATATTTTTTTTCAGTGTTTTGTCTGCCATTCCATTGCCCCCTGTCCTGCAAGGATTATGCTGAAAAATTCCAAGCTTGGTCTAATTGATTCACATTTATAGATAACTTTCCTTTTCCTGAGCTGCTCTCAAAGTCGGATTATGGCACACTGTGGTGATTGCTTTTGGAGTCTACCCGGTTTGGGGTTCTTTCAGATTCTTGGATGCTATTGCCTCCTCTTTCATGGCACCAGGAAAGCTTTCTTTCAGCAGGTTTTGCACTGTTTGCTTGTGGTATGGTTGCTTGCTTATTTCTTTCTTCCTATTCTGAAATTACTAGCACATGTTAATTGTTCTTTCTGATAGTGTCTGATAATTCTTAGGCTTTTTTCAGATTCTTAAAATCCTTATATGGATTGCTCTTTTCAGAATTTGGTATTGAGAGAATTATCTTCAGATTCATAATTCAGTCTTCCATTGCTTCAATTCTACTGCATTGTTCCTTCAATATATTATCTATTTATAATATCTTTGTTTTTATCTTCTGGGTTTCCACTTGTTGTTTTTGTGTAGTTTCTAATTCTTCATCTGTTTTGTAAGATTGCTCTTGTCGTTTTTTTCCTGGGTTCATCTATAGTTATATTATGTTCTTTGTTTTTGTAGTAGATTTCTTGAACTTCCCCCATCTATTGAATGTATATAAGAATTATTGTTCTGAATTCCTTTTCCAGTAATTCCAATGCTTTATCTTTGTCGTGAAAGATTTTTGGCTCCATGTACTGGTCACTTTTTATGCCATTCTATATAGCTTCTTTGTGTGAGCTTTGATTTTCTGTTGTAGCTAAGCCATCATGATATTTATTATTATTTTTTTAAAATATCATTTTATAGGGGCTCTTACAGCAATCCATATATCAATTGTATTGAGCATATATGTACATATGTTGCCATCATCATCATGGTGTTTGTAAATGTACATGGATTTATTGGCCAGGTGGTACTGAAGTTGATGAAGGTCCTTCTCCCCTTGGTAGAGGTACAGGGGTGCCTAGGTCATGTGGGGACAGCTGATCAGGTGAAACACATGATTAAAATGAAAAGCCAAATCTACAACAGCTAAAACTAGGCAAATAAGCTGAAAATCAATCACATTTTTTAAAAGGGAAGAAATAAAATAAGAAACAAAAATAAAAAGAGGGGGGTGAGGGGGTTGAGGGGATGACTTCAGGTTGGAGCCAGAGGTGCTCTTTTTAAACCCCACGCAGACTCTGATAGCCTCTGGTCTCTCACCTCCATCATGGAGAGCAGCTGGGGAAACGTGTAGCTCGCACCACCAGTTTGCTGTTGGGATGGGGCCTTGGCTTCGTCATGGAGAGCAGTAGTGGAGTATCTGGCTGGCACCCCTGTAGGGCTGTGTTGGTTAGCTCTCATCTCAGCTGTGGAGATCATTACAAAATTTTATGTCAACTTGAAGATAATATAAAAGTGTAGGAGTGGTATTTAACCTGTCAATCAGGTCACAGCCTGATGGTGCCTCCTTGTGGATGTGGCCTTCTCAGAAGGAGAGCCCAAGGAATCTCCACCTCTCTCTGCCTTCACCATCCTGCTTGCTGGCCACCCTGAGAGCAGCTGGAACCCTGCCATATGTCCAATGACCTTGGATCCATACTACTTTCCACTCACCGGTCTGTGATCTTCCTGCATTCTACATCATTGCATGTAACTGTGTGAGTCTGAAGAAGGACTTGTGGACTAGTATCAGACTTATGGATTCAGTTGAACAGGGCTGGGGTGTAGTCTTGATATATAACTACTAAAGAATAAGATATATAACTACTTCTTGATATAAAGCACTTTCTTACACCTATATGAATGTCACTGAATTTGTCTGGTCAACTCGGTCTAACACAGACACTATAAATAGAGTTAAATAACTCTCTATGTCTCAGGGGGGTGATTTATAATGTTCTCTATCATAAAATAATGATGATGTGTCTAAAGTGAACCAGAGACATATATAAACCATAGGAATATAAATGGATTTGGGACTCACACTTAATTCTAACCCCAGTCTAATCACAATTAGTTCCTATGACATGGTCCTGCATGATGTTCACCCTCATGAAGTGATCACTGAAGTTATGGGGCCTGTAGTGTTGTGGGAAAACCAGATGATGCTTGGCTTAGGAACGAATAGTGTCTGGGGTCTTAGAGGCTTATCTTGAAACAAGAAGCCACCTAAGTGAGGCATCAACTAAGTTGACGTGGAAGAAGCACACCAGCGTGTGTGATTCTAGGATTATAAATAATAAAATCTAGGTCTGAAGGAGAGAATGGTATCTGAGCTTAAGTTGTGAACACCCGGTTTTCAGAAGTCTATGGATGACAGTGGAAGCCCCCAATCCATTTTCAGGGTCCCCATGGATCACTCCTCTGGCGAATCCCTCTGACCCTAGTAGCCTTGCTGTTACGAAGTCAATTACGGCAGATATAGCTCAGGTACAATGTAATACTGTATCATTTGAATCCTCTTTTGATCCACTGTAAAGTTGTGTCAGTTTCTCATATCTTCTGCTTTCTTTTTGCCTGAGGTTTTCCTGCGCATTGTCCAGTCGTTGTTGCTGGGGCTTTGCTTGTTTGTTTGCTTCATGTATGTGCTTTGTATGATTTTCTGTAGATGAAATCCGGGACAGGTAGCTCTATCGACAGGGACTAGATTGATAATTGCCAGCGACATGGCAGGAGGATGGGCTAATAAAGAACAAGAGAGGAACGTGTTCTGAAATGGACTGTGTTGGCTATTGCATAATTCTTTCTCCTGAAATCATTTTATTGGGGGGGGGGCTCATACAACTCTTATCACAATCTTTCATACATCAGTGTGTCAAGCACATTTGTCCATTCATTGCCCTCGTCATTCTCAAAATACTTGCTCTCCACTTAAGCCCTTGGGATGCATAATTCTTCTTAATCGCTGCATTGACTGGGAATGAATTAGAATCTCCCACATGAAAGAAGAACTCCACTAAACTACCATTGGTTTATTTCCGTACCCCACTGCTTGTTTCTGTACATGTCTCCTCACTAGAACATGACTTCCAGGAGAGGACGGGTCTTTCCTGCTTAGCCCGCCCTGCTGCACTGGCTGTCACACCTGGATCTCCTGACTGCCCCCTAGCATGGTAACTGGGTGAGCCTGAGGCTCACTATTCAGTAACCTCGCTGTGGAGCTCTTGGGCCAGCCTGGAGCTCCCGGCAACTTCTCTCTACCACTGACTTGAAGACATGAGAAGCAAACAATGAATGACTATGGTTTCTAATTCGAACCACTTTAATTTTGAAATGCAAAATAGAAACCCTTATTTTTCTGAGCACTTACTGATAGAACAGGACTACATGAGAAACCCTTGACATGTGTGTTAGTCCGGGTAGACTAGAGAAACAAATCCAGGGAGACTCATATGTGTATAAGAAATAACTTTATATACAAGAGCAATTGAATATTGAGAAAACATCCCAGCTCAGTCCAGATAAAGCCAAAAAGTACGACATTAGTCTACATGTATGATGCCAATCTATACAGTCCTCTTAAGACTCACAAAGCACATGCCATGATGCCAAATGCAGGACAATCACAGGCCAGTGGGTGGAAAGTCTTGTGGGTCCAGTGTTAGTGTAAGCATCTCAGCGTGGGCAGCGGCCTCCATGTAGCTTCTCCAGCCCCATGGGTGCATCAGGGTAGCTCCATGTGGTTTCTCGTCAGAAATATCTTGCTGAGAGTGAGCAAGTGTCCCACCTCCAGCGAACTATTTATCTCCTTAGAGCCTCCAAATGAGGTCATCAAGTGATGACCTTTCATTCTGAATTCTCAAATTGACACCAGATTATGCAACTACCACACCATGTGCATCCTTGGGAAGGAATGCAGTCAAGAGAGCATTGTGTGGAGGGTAACAATGAGATTCTGCTTCTGACTCTGGTACTAGGGAGCTGAGTCGTTTGGGATGAAGTTCTCCCTAAGGTCTCTGCTAACTCTATCATTCATCCTGGGATCTCTCACTCTCACAAGTGGCCAGGCTAAGGGGATAATTTCTAGGCTAATTGAACATTGCTCCCAATTTCACCCTCACCCAGAAAGAGATTATCCACTTATTAGAACACCGCTTTAAATAGCACCTCCACTTGCTTCCTTACCCCATCAAATCAGGGTCTCTGTGGAGGAGAGGCTGCCCGTGGGAACATTTGCTGGTCTCCATCAAGAAGAGTCTGTCAGTAGCTGGAGCCGTGGGTCTCCGTGACAGGGGATGGCGCCTGCTCCCATTTCATTTCCAGGTGGTGGCGATTCCCATACTCTGACAATTAAAAAGAAGGAAAAACCATTTGCATTTTTCCTGGGTGTTAATGACCTTCCAAACCAATGTTCAATTGTCTAGTTTAAAACAGTGGGGCATACATTAGCATGAATAATTTATCTGCCACTGACTTTTCCCCATGTGCAAGGTAAAAGCCACCTTTATTTGACCTGGTTTAGAGAGTTGAATCACCATTCATGCCATTTCTATACTCACATGGTGTTTAGGTTTTAAGGTATGTGATATTTTACTTGCACATATCATATCCTTAGTAAACTTAGTGTCAAGGTGTGGGGACTTAATGAAGCAGAGACCTAATTTGTTTTACATAACCCGAAGCCTTAAATTTAATTAATTTTCCATCATGAGCACAGAGGCACCTACTGGTTAGGTGGGATACGGCACAAGTAGACATTGTAAATACACAGACAAAAGAAAGAAATGCCAAGATCGGGGAGTTCAGGATGATTTCAGAGAAGTCAAGGCATTCGAGGGAAGGAGCTGGGCAGGGGTGAGGGTGGTGTTCAGAAGTGACCAGTTGTTGGAACTGAGAGTGATAGGGACAAAGCCTGTCTGCTAGTCTCACCTGTCTCTGTGCCCTTCCTCACCAAGATCCCTTGAATCCATAGACAGGTGACATTATTTTTTTGTTAAAATATAGTGACATGGTTCACAATATTCATCATATCATGCACTTTCATAATTCAGTTGCATTAAAAGGAATTGTACAATCATCACTACAATCAGTTCTAGAACATTTCCTTCTCTGTTTTATTTATTATTAGCTCCTCATTTCCCTCTACCCCCTGCACCCTGACCACTACCTACCCCCATACCCCAATGAGACCCTAATCCAGTTACTGTCACTATAGTTTCACCCATCCCAGATTCATATACTGGAAGAAAATGACAGAGAGAGAGAGAGAGAGAGAGAGAGAGAGAGAGAGAGAGAGAGAGAGAGAACCAGCAATATAACAAAATAAACCAGAGGAAAACCTCGACAAGAAAAAAACAGGAAGTTTTAAAAACTAGAATAAATTTTAAATGGGTCAAAAGGGAGATCAAACGACTAGGTGTCACACTTTAACCTAATCACATCCACCACAATCCCATTTCCCATGTGCACTGTCTGATAGCAGGGCTGCTCACATTCCCAGCTGTGGCCAGAGGGGTTCATCAGAGGGGTTCATCATTCCCAGAGGGGTTGATCAGAGGTTCACTCCATGCAGGGATCCTGCAAATGGATTTGCGGCTCCTCCTGTCTTCCATTGCCTTCTGACATTGAGTGTTCATGATTTAAGCTCTGCTACCATTCCCTCATTCTGATTTGGATCGATCATCCTTGGATCACACAGGTTGGTGTGCTTCTTAAATGTGGGTTTCGTTGATACCTCGCATAGGTGGTTGCTTAGAAGACAGTCCTTTAAGACACCACACACTCTTCTTGTTGGTAGCTGGACACTATTGGTGGCATTATCTTTACCCATCACATTGCTGGACCACCTCTCTCCCATTAAACAGAACACTCTGCATTGGGATCACTTTGTGTGGTACTGGCTAGAAGAAGGGAATCCTTGGCCCCTCTGGGAAGCTTTTAAAATTAGAGCTTCTGGGCCGAGTCACGAGCAAGCATGTTTTAAACACATGTACTCAGCAGGTAATTCTTAACATGTATTGAACTGTGAGAATCTCTGCTATGACATGAATGTCGTGCCTTTTTCTAGTTCATCATCCATTAATCAAATAATACACAGACTAGCTTCTCCCATGATGGGTCAAATACTGTCTTAGGCACCAGCTTTGCAGAGCTGAAAGACTGTGTTGATATTGAGGACACTCCCAGACTAAGACAGATGAACAAAGAATCACACTTCACGCGGTGAGAAATGCAAGGACGATTCACACATGCTTTGGGAGCATGGGTGGGGGGCGGCAAGGAATAAAGCCTTTTCTAGAAATATATACTCTATGTCTAAATTTTTCCATGTCTGTATCGTAACAATATCTACTATGATGCATCTCAGAGATTTTGTCAGTCTGGTTCTAGATTACTGAGATAAAGAAAACATTGTCAGAATTGAGTCTCTCAATTTTGGGGGGTATATAGAAGTTATATTTATAGGACTCGACATAATTTTCAGTGTACATGGTCACAGGAACTCATACTGCACTCATCTCTGCCACCTTAGTGACCCTTGACTAATGACTGACAGGTGACAGGCATGAATATCTACCTCCATTGTCTCTGGTTAAGATAACTCCAAATTCAGTCCCTCACAGAAGGGCCACACGGGAGGGAAGATATAGCCAGAAGGCAGTATAGCACTGATGAAGCACATAACTATCCTCTAGTGTTTTAATACTTCCTCCCCTTACTACTATGGTCCCGGTTTTACCTCATTAAGCTTGTTAGACCCGCGAATACCCATTTGTATAATGAAGATCGTTTCATGCATGAAATCCAAGATAGCTAAACCTGTCAGAAATAATAATGGGAGCAATGATTCTTTGGGGGTACAGGAAGGGGGGAAGGAAAGGGGGAACTGATACCAAAGATGACTGTATAACCCCACTTGAGGGGGACGAATAACAGAATTGTAGGGGAACAGATACAGTGGATGGTGTAAGACATGGCCCCCAATTAATAATAATAATAACTATCTATAAGAACAAGTATCCCTGGAGGGGGGAGTAGGATGGGGGAGAGGATAAAGGAAAGCTGATATCAAAGAGTTGAAGAAAAAAGTGTTTTGAAAGTGATGGTGGCAGTAGTTATACAATTATGCTTGATATAATTGAACTATGGATTGTTATATCTGTAAGAGCTCCCAGTAAAATGAGCAAAGAAAGAAACGAACAAGATAACTCCAAGTTGCTGTTTATACTCAGGACCCTCTGAAGCCACCCTCCGCTGAGCTTGGCCTGCGATCACACCCTTGTTTGGCTCCCTTCCTCGCTTGTCCTCCTATGTTCATAATCTGATATCGGGGACCCTCTGTAATAAATCGTTGCACATGGCTCTTAGCCTCAGAATCTACGTCTGGGAGCCCCCACCTCCCTATTTTACAGATGAAAAAATGGAGGCTCAAAAAGATAAGCTAAGTGGTAGAAGGCCACTTAGCCAATCCAGGATTCAAGCCGTGTGTACACCAAGACTCTTCTCCCTACTGGACTAGAATGGCCTGGGATGGTGGGCCCTTGACCTGAGCCTCTGACTAAAGACTCAGTGAGATTTTCTCAAGCCAAATCCTCACGCTCTACTGGGCTGTCTTGTAGCACACAGGGATCAGGGAGGGAGTGCGACCACAGCAGGCACGATCTGTAAAGCATTTGGGTATCCTGTTTGGAATGCCTGGGGGCTGCTCATGGGGAGAGGGCGGTCTGCGGCTCTCTGGCAGGTAGTATGGGCCAGCTGCTTTTTGTGGCTCACTGAGGTGGGTAGGTGACGCAATCCCAATGTGACGCACCTTTCCACCAGGCAGGACTGTAGATGATTATGAATGTTGACACATGCACAGTTTGACATCTCAATTTCCAAATGTGGAATCTGTGTCATGGTTGCTGAGATGGAGGCTAGGAAAGACTCCCTACCAGGACACTGGACACGACCTATAGCACCTAGCATCGTGCCGGGCACAGAGTGGGCACTCCAAAAATATTTGGAGATTTGAATGAAAATAAAACACAACAAATACCTTGTAACTCAAAATGTGTCAAATGAACCCCGGGAGCTGAATCTTCATGGAGTATAGCCCTCTTAGTTTTAGCGTGGGCTCCCATGTGTCTCTCACAGACCTTAACCTGGGAAAGATCTGAGAACTCCCTGATGAGATTCCTGCTTTACTTGATTGATGTACTCTGCTCAGACTTGATTATCTAAACCTGAACCTGGGCAATTTTCCTCGTACCGGCTCCTCATTTCTTTCCACTTTACACTTTCTCCCAGTCAAGCCCTGAGAGAGACTCCAGAATCTTAGTGTAATGAAGTATTCCCCAAACTGCAGGTGGGGAATGCTAATATTTATTCTTGGAAAAGGAAGAAAAGAGAACTCCTAGGTCAGACGAGGAGCACAAGGACTCCCAGGCGGGGGGCATAGCTGTTTCCTCCAACCATCGCTTACTTGTTTGTAGGGTCCCATAGCTGTTTCCTCCAACCATCACTTACTTGTTTGTAGGGTCCTATTAGGGGTCATATTCAAAGTGTTCAAAATGTGTAGGGCACAGTGCCTATCTACCGAAAGGGACGCCAGTCCTAGGGTCAAGAGCGAGTCCTGGAAGCCCCCTCTCTGCTAGGCAGAACTCCTGGGACTGTGGTGGCAGTGGGAGCAGGAAGCTCTAGTTTGAGATTAGGGCAGGAATACTTGGGGCTGCAGCGATGACTTTTTGCTAGCAGGCATAAACCAGCCGGGAGATACTGAGCATCAGTCTCGGACACTAGTTCCACTGAACTCAGCTGGGGCAGTAGTGCTGGGAGATACATACCAGCCCATGAAAGCCAAAGGGACGGTGACTCCGCCTTTCTCCTTTGTGGACCTCAATATTCATCTATGAAATAAACAAGGTAATGGCTCAGCGTCTCTCCAGTCCTTAAATTCTAGGACGCTGTACAAAGAATCACATAGCTGCCTAGAATTTCAGGGCTAGAAAGCATCTGAGCTGAGCCAATAAAAGAGAACTGGATGACAGGAAGAAGAATGTGGCATCAGGATCGGAAGAAGAATCATTAACAACCTGCGACATGCGCATGACACAACCTTGCCTGCTGAACGTGGAACGGACTGGGAGCACTTCATGATGAAGATCAAAGAGGACCGTCTTTAGGAGAGATTACATCTCAACAAAAATCCTCAGGAAGCAACGGTGAAGAAATCAAACAAGGTACCATATTCAGCAAATGTGCTGTAAAAGTCCTCTTTAAAATGTGGATGAGCAAAGATAACATTTTTAAGACAAAGGTCTACCCGAACCAAGCCATGGTACTTTCAACCGCCTCCTATGCCTGCGAGAGCTACATGATGAATCGGGAAGACCAAAGATGGACTCGTTTGAATAAGTGAATGGGTGAGGAATATTGACACTTTTATGGACTGCCAGAAGAACAAGCAAATCTATCTTGGAAAAAAATCAATAGCCAGGATGTCATTGGATGTTATTCCTAAGAATTCCAAAAATTGAAGATGGCAAAATGAATCTCACATACTTTGGGCATGCTATTAGGAGGGGTTTGCGTTAGTCTGGGTAGACCAGAAAAAAAATTCATGGACGCTTATATTTGTAGAAGAAAGAGGTTTATATACAAGAGCAGTTGACTATTGAGAAAACATTCCAGCCCAGTCCAGATCAAGTCCGTAAGTTCGATACTAGCCCATGTGTCTATTCCCAATCTGTAAAGTCCTCTTCAGACTCACGAAACACAGGCAATGACACTGCGTGCAGGAAGATCACAGGCCAGTGGGTGGGAAGACTTGTGGATCCAATGGTGTTGTAAGCATCTCAGCTCTGGCAGGGGGTCTCCACGTGGCTTTTCCAGCTCCGAGGCTGTAGCTGCCATCAGCCTGTTTCCATGTGACTTGCCAACAAAAATGTCTTGCAGGGACTAAGCCAGTATCCCGCCTGCAGAGAACGATTTATCTCCTTATCACCTCCAAATGAGGTCATCAAGCTGCAACCTGATTGACAGGTCAACTCCACCCCTTCACTCAGAAGTCTCAAATTGACAACAAGTGTGAGGTGGTGCTGGACTGGGCAGCATGCTGTTCTGCTGTACAGAGATGAGCTAGCTATGAGCCAGAACTGATTCTGTGACTTCGAACAACCACCATGTACTAAGAATCATACATGATCCTATTGCCCTGCCCAGGGTATCTGTGTGGAGCCCCCACCACCCACCACTGCTACCAAACCAGACAACGGGACTCTACTAAGAAGTAGATTCAGGAGCATAAACAGGTAAATCAAGTAGCTAACATAGGAAAGCAGGGACAGACTTGATTTAATTTTTGCTAATAGTTTACATAGTTGTGGACACAGTGATGATAATAGTTATTTATAATGATTAATGATTATTGAACATTGAATATGTACTAGGAGCCTGGGCTCCGGCATAGGACCAATTGTAAGGATGGCACAGGACTGGGTAGTGTCTCCTTTTGCTGTGGATAGGGTCACTGTGGGCCTAACAACAGCAAGAGCCTGGTAGCACAGTGGCTAAAACACTTGGCTAGTAACTGAAAGATCAGCAGTTCAAAGCCATCAGTGGCACCATAGGAGAAAGACGTGGCAGTCTGCTCCCATGAAGATTGACAATGTTGGAAGCCCTGTGGGGCCATCCGCTCTGCCCTGCAGGGTCACTGTAAGTCAGACACAACCAACGGCAACAGGCTTGGCTTTCCTGTACACACCACCAGGATGTCACATAAAAAGTGAAACCTCACAACGATTGTGCTACTATTCTTCATTTACAAGCAACAGAATTAGTGGCACTTAGACTGTAAACTGCTTAATTAGGAAATGGGCCAAGGGTACATGACTTAGTGAGTACATTTCAAACCTAAATTCTCTTGAATACAGAATTGAAACCAGGCCATGCCTATGTGGTTTACCTCAAAGCTGATTGGAGAGAGAGAGAGGAACTTTCCCTTAAAGAGAAATGCTAGCTAGAGACCCAGTAAACAAATGATATGCATACATTAATTAGGCTCTCATTTCCCTTCTGTGGAAGTGATTATACGTTAAAAGCTGAGCAATCGGGATCGAGTTGGGTTTGTACCCTGAACTTTCAGGTCTGACCTCAAGTTACTGTCCTGGGAGAAAGGATCTGAGACTCTTGGAGAGTCATGAGCAGGAGGACGGACAGGAAAATGTCAACATTTTCCAGCAATAATGGAAGGGACTTGGTCTTGGAAGAGAAGGCGGTACTGAAAATGGCGGGGCCATTGGCACAGCGAAGGGAGGCGCTGGCTGGGAGCAGGAGAGCATGAGGGAAACCACAGCCCTCTGGACCCCCTTGAGTGTAAAAAATGAAGGCAGAGAGCCAAGAGGGCTGGACTCCCATCGCACAGAGGTCCGTGTGCTACTAAGAGGACTCGGAGAGAGCCCTGGGGAGAGAAGGTCAAGTGCAAGGTTACCTGGGGTTGGGTGGTGTCCAAGACAGGTGGGGTGGAAAGGATGATGGGAAAGGGGTCTCTTTCCATCTGTAGATATTTGATTGTTGACTCAGGGCCGGGAGGTGCTTTGTTTCCCAGATCGGAACCCTGACATTTAACCGAACCGTGCCCTCGAGGACTCGAATCACATTCGAGGCAGGTAGGCAGTGGGAAGCGAGCGTTGAAGCCAGCTTGGTCTGGGGAGCCTCCCACGGCTCAGTAGTCCTTGAGAGGACTGTGCGGAGCGAGGCGTTCTCAGCCTGGTGCTGGGCCTCCGTAGCGGTCTCGGTGAAAATGGAGAAAAGGGCTTTGAGCATCTTTTCTCTGTAACTAGAGATACTTCCCATCCCTGAAGATTTCGCGTTTTAAATCCTTCCCTTGGCCCATTTTCCTGCAAGACGGCTCTGTCCCTTAGCTCATTCTCCCAGGCCACTCTTCATCTCTTCGCCTTGGCTTCTCAGAGCTCACTGAGCGGGGCTTTGATAAACATATCAGCACTAACAACCAGGATTCAGGCCACTTCTCAGACGAGTGGTAAATCTGTCATAAAGTCCTTAATGCTGAGCCGGGGTGGATTCAAGGGTAAGCCCTAGATATTTATTAAACTGGGGTCTTACAGGAAAAAGGTATCTTTCTTTTTTTAATGTAATACGATTCCTGTGGAAATATCCCCTGTCCCCGGTTGCTGAGTTCCTAGGGACTTGGTTAAGGCAGTGAGTCCTTCCCCGCCTGGGAGGACGAATTACCTGGGGCTGAGAACTCTGGTTTCTCCACGTCTCTCCTTTTATTTCTTTGCTTTACTTCTCTGGAGTTGGGGGTGGGTTTGCATGCCATATGTGGTGTATGTATCCATGTTTGTGTGTATATCGTTTGTCTATATGTGTGCGTGCGTGCTGTGTGTAGTGTGTTTGCATCCATTTATACGCTGTATGTGTTTGTGCGTAGAGGTATGTGTTTGTATGTGCGAAGTGTGGTATGTGTATGTTTGTGTAAGTGTGTGTGGCATGGTGTGTGTGTTTGCGTGTGCATGCATGTGGGTGGTGTGCGTGTGCATGGTATGTGCGTAGGTGGAGATGCTTTCTTTTTATTTTTTTAGGTGGAGAGGCTTTCATGCAAATCTGATTAGTGCTAATGGGATCAGGATGCACAGCTCCACGTGTCCATATGGGAATAGATGCCCTCCCGCCCTCCTTCCACCCTCATGCGGCGCCTGTGGTCCAGCCTCTACCGAGATGGGGATGGGCCAGTTGGCAGAGTTTAAGGATGTTGCTCCTATCTGGTGAGCTTCAGTTTGGTCTCTGCCTGCAGCATCCTAAGTGGCTCTCGGATGCCTGCTGGGGAGGTAGCCACGTGATCGGGTGGTTTGGGGGTGCAGAGCCTTCACAGACCACTGCCCCTGACCCCCCTCTCACCTGCCAGTGACAAGAAGAGATCTGAAATGATTCCCGGATGACTCATGGCTCCGTCAGATGGAGAGGTGCAAACGGCTGGCCCTCTAGTGGTAAACGAGGCAACCCTTTCTGCTCACAGAGAGGGAAACCGTAGGAGGAAAAACCCAGGGACAAGCAGCGGCTGTGGTGATTCTGTGACAGAGTTTGGAGAAGAACAAAATCGCAAGCTACCCGGTGTCAAAAGGTTTGGAGCAACTTGTTTTTGAGACAGTGTAGATATGAACCCCATGTTTGCTCTGGGCAGATTGAAGGAAGGAAAAAACACAGGATTCATAGCTTAGTCCTCCCTGAGGAGAAGAGGAGGGGCGTGCAGTGTCTCTCCATGGTGCCCCAAATGCAGCGGAAGATAGTATTAGCCCCCCCACCCCACTCCACTCCACCCTCCATTGCCTGGAAAAGGTATCAGAGCGGAGGGTGGAAGGGCCTCAGCTCAAAGAATGGCCAGACGGGGCTCAGGAATACTGGGGTCGTCAGTGTGCTTCTAGAGATACCCGCTAGCTGCTGAGTCCACCCTGACTCCTGGCAACGCCATAGGGATCAGAGGAGGACTGTGTTCCAGAAGGCTTACCATGGCTCAGTTTTGAAGATCACTGGGTCTTCCTTTCAAGTTGTCCCTGGGTGGACTCGAACCGCCAACCTTTTGGTTAGCAGCTGAGCCTGTTTACCATTTGCATCACTCAGCGCAGGGGTTAGATTGGGTGTCTAAGGGAGCAGGAACTGAGTGGTCCTCATTGGTGCTCAGGCCACCGCAGCACGTGTGGACATGATGCGGGGAGGAGGGCGCGCCAGGAAAGGAGGCGAACAGAGAAGCCTGCTCCTTGGTTTCTTCCCCAAGCACTCGCGTAGGGTTTTCTGACTGTGAGAAACATGAGCCTTAGAGAGACTGTGCTGTTGGTAATGAAGGTCTGTTCTTTGGCCATGGTGGAAACCTGTCAACAGCACTGACCAAAGGTGTTCCAAGCCCGTGTCCATTTTGGGGAGAAACGATGTCATCTGAGGCAGGGTGGGAAGAGACCTGGCCAGGAGCCGGAGAAGCAATTTTCCAGAAGTTTTTTCTCCCTTGATTATACAAATAAATATTTTAACTGCCCTTAATAGACCAAGACAGCCTACATATTGATAAGAGGAAAACAAACAACTGCTAGAGAAAAAATGAGGACAGGCTATGCAAAGGTAATTTCACAGAACAGGAAATCTAGATCAAAGCAAACTTTTGGGGAAAAAAATCTTCTTCCCTGGCCATTGAACAGCAGAAGCTGAAGCCACTCGGATGTCGTTTTTCATGCAAAGGTGGACAGATGGCCCAAAGGGATATATTGCACTGGGGGCAGGCAGCACAGCAGCAGGGGAGCAGAGTGATGAAACCCTCAGGGAATACCAGAAACAGACGTTGGAGACAGTGTGTGGCACCCCAGCAGACTGGACTAGAAAACACTGGTAAAGGCCAACAAGCCGACCTTGAGTTATTTATAGGCTTTTCCATTTTTGTCAGTGGCTTTCTTTTTGTTTTTGGTTGTTATTGACTTCCTGTGTAGTTTTATTTGGCTTTGCCTGGTTTTTGCACTTATTAATGTATCTGCATGTCTATCTAGATAAGACAGGTGGGATAAATAATTAGGAGATGAAAAGAATGGAACCAATGGTTCTGGGGGGATACAGGAGAAGGGGAGTAACTAACTCAGGGACAAGGGAGCAAATTAACTATAATCAATGGAAGGAAGGTTATAGGATGCCTAGCTGGGCTTACTTAGGGGGATAGAGCAGCAAGGAATTACTAAACCCAAATGAAGACCAAACATGATGGTGGGACAAGAGGAAAGTAAAAGGAAATAGAGGACAGAGACAGGAGGCAATGGGTATTTATGGAGGCCTAAATACAGGCATATATATATATTATATATACAAAACAAGAAGAGAATGGAAATATGTACTCATATCTATATGTTAAGAATTAAGGTTGAAGATGGACAGAACATTGGGTCTTGACTCAAGTACTCGCTAAACACAAGAACACTTTGTTCTAACAATCCAGCATTCTGTGATGCTCATCTTCCTGACACTATCTCTGAAGACAAAATGGGTACATAAGCAAATGTGGTGAAGCAAGCTGGTGGTGCCCAGCTATCAAAAGATATAGCATCTGAGGTCTTAAAGGCTTGAAGGTAAACAAGCGGCCATCTTGCTCAGAAGCAACAAAGTCCACATGGAAGAAGCATACCAGCCTGTGTGATCATGGGGCGTTGATGGGATCAGGTATTTGGTATCTAAAACCCAGAACAAAACCATACCCAATGTAAATTGGGGGGCGAGGCATGGAGTGGAGACCCAATGCCCATCTGTAGGCAATTGGACATCCCCTCACAGAGGGGTCACAGGGAAGAGATGAACCATTCTGGGTGCAATATAGCACTGATGAAACACACAACTTTCCTCTAGTTCTCTGGTGCTTTCTTTGCCCCACTATCATGACTTCAATTCTACCTTACAAATCAGATTAGATCAGAGCATACACACTGCTACAGATAAGAGCCCGAAACACAAGGAATCCAGGATAGATAGACCCCTCAGAGCCAACAAGGAGAGTAGAGATACCAGGAGGACTAGGGGATGGTGGAGGGAGAAAGGGGAAATCAATCACAAGGATAAATCTGGAACCCTCTCCCAGTGGGATGAATAATGGAAAAGTGGGTGAGGGCAATGGAGGATGATGTAAGATATGAAAATAATAATCTATAACTAAAAAATCTATAACTTAGCAAGGGTTCATGAGGGAAAGTGGGAGGGGAAGGGAAGGGAAGAAATGGGGAGCTGGTATCAGGGGCTCAAGTAGGAAGAGAATGGTTAGAAAATGATGATGGCGGCATATGTGCAAATGTGCTTGACACACTGGAGGAATGTATGGATTGTGATAAGAGATGTAAGGTCCCCCAATAAAAGTTGTCAAAAAAGAAAAACAGAAAAGGGGATTGGACTGATGGAGTATAACAGGCCCTGCCCGCTATTTAACAGAGGATACCCATCTACTCTGGGTCAGGATCACAGTTAGATTTGGAGCTATTTGTATGGGCTTTCTTTTATTTTTTAAAATTCTTTTCTTGTCTATATAAGATAGGCAGGATAAGCAATCCCAAAGACACAGTGAAGGGACTGACCGTTGGGGGTGTGGAGAGGTGTGAGTGGGAGGGGAAAAGACTGGGGGGAGGTGAGCAGTGAGCCAATGATGACAGGAACAAGGCAATGGCAAGGGTTCTAAAACTGGCAGTGAGAAGGTGTAGCATTCCTGGTCGTATTTGATCAGTTGAAATGCATTCGAGAGGAATTACTGAGAAGTGAACGATGAGGAAACATGATAGTATATATAAAGACAGGTGTATTTGTCTAAGTATGTATATATGTAAATACAACAAGGAAGCAGATGGAATTTGAGCCTCTGCTTAAATCTTACCTCAGTACAAGAATGGCTTGTTCTGATGTGGCACCATATAATAATCACCTTCCCAACATGAATGGGTGCATAAGCAAATATGGCAAAGAAAGCTGATGGAGCCTGGCTATTAAAAGATACACTATTTGGGGGCTTAAGGCTTGAAGTTAAACAAGTAGCCATGTAGCAGGAAAGCAACAAAGTCTACCTCAAAGAAGCACAGCATCCTGTGTGATCATAAGATGTCAATGAGGATAGATATCAGAAGTTCAAAAACAAGCAAGCAAGTTGACATGAAAGAGTGTAGACAAAATGGAGACCCAAAATTCACCTGTAAGATTGACAGTCTCTCACAGAAGGGCCACATGGAAGGGATGATAAATCTAGGGAGAGGTATACCACTGATGAAACACATAACTATCCTTTAATTCTTTAATATTTCCTCCCCTTACTATTCTGGTCTTTGTTTTACCTCATTAGTCTTGTTAGACATGTGTATGTTCCTTTATATAATTAAGAGCATTTGATGCATGAAATCCAAGATAGATAACCCTTCAGAAACAGGAATGGGAGTAATGATTCTCTGAGAGTACGGGAAGAGAGGTGGGATGGGGATAGGGGGATGGGGGAACTGATAGCAATGATGACTGTATAACCCCACTCAAGGGAAATAAATAATAGAATTGCAGTTAAATGGATACATTGGATGGTGTAATATATGAAAAAAATATTTTCATATACATAGATGTTAATGATAATAAATAATAAAATATATTATATAATAATAAGGGTTCCTGGGGGTAGGGTGGGGGAGGTAAGGGATAAAGGGGGACCAATATCAAAGAGTTCAAGAAGTAATACAATATTTTGAAACTGATGGTGGTATCAATTATTTATGTTTGGTCTAACTGAATTATGGATTGTTATAATATCTGTTAGAACTCCCAATAAAATTATTAATAAAATAAGTGTCTGTTAGAAATATGTAGTGATTTATATGGGTGGAATGCCAGTATGCCTGGGATTTTAAAAATATTCCCCAAACAACAAGAAAGTAAAAAGTTGATGCTGAGTGATGAGAGATTTGGTTCATCATTGTGGGGTATGTCTGAAGTTTTCTCGAGCAAGTGTTTGGAAAAGAAAGAGGAACTGTCTCCATGACTGGGGAGACTGTGGGGGAGCAGATACTCCCCTACATTCAGAGTGCAGAGGGATGGGACACTTAACAAAATAACTAACAACACGTATGCCCTTTGACACGGGAACCAGCCCCACAGAAATAAGAAGCAGCTCACCTCCTTGCTTGCTCTCTGTTGCGTGACTGAATGTTGTCAGTGAAAATTATGATCCTGATCTCAACCTGCTCAACACCCAGGTGGGCTTTCCCAGCATTCTGCAGAAGCAGAAGGTCTGCCCAACAACACATCTAGTGTTTCATTTCTTTTCATCTTATCTTTTAGACTAGACAGATTTGGAAGAAAGGCCGAGTAATTTGCTTTGAAAAATCAACCGATTGCTCACAGTAGCCAGACTCATGCAGGACTAGGTCCAGTTGTCCAGCCGTGCTGATACCATGGGAGGTAATAACACTCCCAACAGGATGAAGTGTGTGTTGGGAGGTGGAGCCTTCTTTGAGACTTCAAGGTGACTGGGAGGCCTGTTGAGTTGGGTTCCCAGAGCCACCACGGAGGGCATCCTGGTTGCTAGGAGACCCTGCCTTAGCCACGGTCTAGAGAAACACTGCTGCCTTGGGCCGCAGGGATAGGAATGATTTGTTTCTTCATCTGAGTCTGCCACTAGGTGACAAGGTTCTCGGTGTGGGGACAATGCCTGTGGCCTCTTGGTGTCTGCCAACCCGAGCCCTGTGCCCCCCACATGTCATAAGCAAGATGACAATGAAACCAAACTTGATGTGATTCCGTCAATGCCAGCTCATGATGACAGAGTATATTTGCATTTCATAGGGTGTTCAATGGCTGTAATCTTATGAAAACAGTTCGCCAGCTCTCTTTTTTTCTGTGATGCTATTGAGTAGATTTGAACCACCAACCTGCAGTTTAGTGGTGTCATTGTTCTTAGGTTCTGTTGAACTGTGCTGATCGCGGCGCAGCACGGTGAACAAAACACTGCCTGATTCTGCGCCATCCTCACAAACCATCACTAAGTTTGCAGCCCCGGTGTCAGTCCGTCGGACTGGGGCTCTTCACCGTTTTTGCTGCCCTCTGTTTACAAGCATGTTGTCCTCCTTCCGGGGCTGCTCCCTCCTGATCACATATCCACAGTAAGGGAGACTTGCCAGCCTTGCTTCTAAGGAACATTCTGGCTTTACTTCTTCCAAGACAAATGGGTTCATAATTCTGGCTGTTTGTGCTCTATTTAATATTCTTAGCCAACCCTTTAATTCAAATGAGTCAATTCTTCTTTAGTCTTCTTTATTCATGTTCGGATTTTGCATGCATACGAGGCTATTGATAATACATAGGTGCACCTTACACTTCAAGGGGATATCTTTGCTTTTTAACATTTTAGATCTTTTGCAGTTGATTTGCTCAATGCATAATTTGATGGTTGTTTTTGTTTTGGGGTTTGTTTGTTTTTTTTACTGCTGCTTCCATCGAAATTGATTGTGGATCCAAGTAAGATGAACGGCAACTTTGATCTTTTTTCCGTTTATCATGATGTCGCCTGTTAGTCCAGTTGTGGGGGAAGTCAGGTGCTTACAGACATCCTCCCTGAAGACAGACAGTCACCAGACCAAGGGGTGGGCCTGCTCCCTGCTCCTGGGAACTATGGACAGGCCTACAGTTCTTTATTTGGTTCCTGTAGGTGGGGTTTACACCCTACTGATAATGGTTCCTATAGAAATCCAGAGAACAGGTCAACTTTAAGCTGCCATCCTAAATCTAGGATCTGCCCATCTTGTCACATGTATACTCCCAATCCCTCCTCTTCCTATTGTGTATATGTCTTTAGACCACCCCCTCATTGCTGCATAACCTTTAGTGCACCCCCTTCCTGTGATGTAGGTCTTTACCTGTAATTAGTGGGCTTACATGCCCAAAAGGTATATAGACCTGGGCTAGCGATAGAGCCCTCCCTTTCTCCCGCGCGTGGCTCCTCCTCTCCTCTCCCATCCTCCCTCCCTTGTGCCCTTGCCCTCCTTCCCTTCCTCTTCTCCATGTGAACCATCAAGCAGGGCTGAGGTGAGCATTGCTACCATGAAATGTGTCTGACTCCATTATTGCAATGTCTCATGCTCTCGATGACTTTAATGTAATATTTATATGTCTCAACCGTACAATTGTGCTTACCGAACCCGAGATTAGTGGGGGGAGGGGGTTGGCACTCCCCAATTCATACCACATCCAGTTGTGAGGATTTTTGTTTTCTTTAATACGTATGGAAGTCTATTATCTTTCATCTTCATCAGTAAGTGTTTCAAGTCTTCTTCACTTTGAGCAAGGAAGGTTGTGCCGTCTGCGTGTTACAGGCAGTTAATGAAACTCCCTTCCATCTTGATGCTGCACTCTGTCTCCTGTTGCCCGTTTTCTTGGATGACTTGCTCAGCGTGATGATTGGGTAGGTTAGTGAAAGGATGGAAGCCTGGCACACACCTGTTTGGTTAATGTTTGTGGAAACCACTGTGCCACCGGGGCCTTCTGAGTGGATTGAAGGGGCATCTCCATGTGCAGAAAGAGTGGCATCTCCACTGGCATTTGATGACCTCACTATACCTCTTGCTAGCTGTGTGATCTTAGTCAACTGCTCAGCCCCTTGAAGTCTTGCATTGCTTCCCGAGCTCCCTGATGAGGGAATAACACCCCCGGCTTACTCTGATAACTGAAGATTTTTCAGCCTGAAAGGACCAAAGACAGATATTCTTTTAATACCCCATCTTGTTCTGAGAAGCCTTGGTGGCATGGTGGTTACATGATAGGCTGCCAACTTCAAGGTCAGCAGTTCAAAACTACCAACTGCTCCAAAGCAAACAGATTGGGCTTTCTACTCCTGTAAAGAGCCACTGTCTCAGAAACTCCTAGGGGCAGCTCTATCCTGTCCTATAGGGCCACTGTGCAGCATGAACTCTATGACAATGAGTTTGGTTTGGGTTTGTCTCTTATTCCAGAAAGAATTCAAATTCTAAACCTGTTGTGGATTTTAGCACCTGTGTCCCACACTCCCGTCCAGCACCCACGCCAGCTAGTATGACTACCAGGTGGCAGGTGAGGGCGGATGGGGTGCCGTCATCAGAGCCGGTGCGCCTCACTCTGTATCCTGCCTACTTTGATTTCTGTGCAACCAGGGTTTCCAGGGAGTCCTGATTTGCATTCTCCTAACAGCAGTCATAGTGAACACTGACTCCCATTGGGGCAAACATTGTGGCAGCGTCTAAGATCCTGCAATCAGGACAGGGAGGAGAACAAATCACCATCAGCCCAAAATTCACTCCAGGAAGCAGGGGTCAGACATACAGACATACCTCCTTTCTTTTCTTTTCTTTCCTCTCTCTCTCTCTCTCTTTTTTCTTTTAACCAATTCTGACACCAGTCACTCCTCCCACAACATTCTTGGCTTGGGTGGATACTGCATTGTGATGTCCAAACTGAACTTATAGATAATACACACAATCCTGGGGTTTATAGGGGGAAAATAATAGATTACAATTTAGGAGCAACTCAGACTCTTTATTCCATTTGGATAGCCTCTTCTCGCCCATGCCTGCTGGCAGGACTCTCATTGACCCTCAGTCTTGGCCTTTCAGCTACTCGGTGCCTTGGTCCCTCATCCTGGTCTCTTTCCTGTTCTGTAAGTGTTAAAAAACAAACAAATAACTTTTTTGTTCCATCAATAAATCCTTGGGAGTACCCCATTCCAGCAGTAAGCCCTGGCCCGAAGGCACTCAGCCTCCTGTTCAGTGGGTTGATAAGCCTAGCTTGGTTGAGAAGAGCTTTGAGGCACTCCACTTTGCCCAGAGCCTCCTGCCTGAAGGGATCTCTCTTTCCCCCCGTGTGTCAGAATATCCATTATAGCCACCTTGCTTGGTGGCCTCAGAAGCCCACCACGCTGTGTCATGTTGGTCTCCTGGTCCTGCTGCTGTTGTTTCTCTGCCACTGTTTCTTGCTCTCTTGAACCATATCTGGTGTTACAGTTCTATCTCCTGGGTCTAGGAGGTTCTCAGTGCAGGGACCCTTTGAGCCATCTTTGATGAGTGAGAGCAGACCTTGGGGCTGATGGTCGGTTTTACATGCACACATACCAAAACAATCCACTGCCATTAAGTAGATTCAAATTCACAGCAACCCTATAGGACAGAATAGAACTGCCCCTTTGGGTTTCTAAGACTAAATCCTTAGGGAAGCAGACATCCTCGTCTCTTCCCACCTCTGGAGTGATGGGTGGATTTGAACTACTGACTTTGTAGTTAGCAGCTCAGTGCAGAGCCCACTGTTAGGGCTCCCATAGAAGACAATAAATAAAGAGAGGGATTAAAGCAGCTCTTAGCCCCTTGTGTGGAGTTTTATGGGTGATAGGAGCTGATGGGTGGGCAGCATTTTAGAGTAGATCTCTGAGCAGACATCCACACTGCCTGTCTCAAGGGAGCTCATCCATGGTGCCTAGGGAGGGGTTCTCAGAGATCTAAGAACCTGTGAACCAGTATGAAATACTGCTGTCCCCCGCCCTGAGGAAAAAGACATGGAGCAGAGAGGAAAACTCAAGAGAACATTCGTATAACCAGGGTGGAACAAGAAGATGCAGACCCAGGAGACCAGGACATTCCATGATCCTTGGTGAGGAACCACTGAGCTAAAGGGGATGCCTGGTGGAGGGATGGGGAGAGACCTGGAGGTCTCTGGGAACACAGAGACCATGCATGTGAGGTGACCAGGACTGAATCTCCAGAGCCTGTGAATATGGGATCTTGCATGGCGAAAGGGGCTTTGGCCTTGTGATTACTGATGTTGAGATGGGAGACAACCCTGGATCATCTGGTGACCTGGTGTAAGCAGAGAACCTATGCTGGATGAGGTCAGAGGAAGATGCGACTATGGCAGAGCCATCAGAAAGATGTAACTCTGTGAGCTTGCAGGATGGAGGGAAGGGGCCAGGAGCCAAGGAATGTGGGCAGCCCTTACATGATAGAAAAGGAGAGGGAATGGATTCCCCCTATAGCCTCTAGAAGGAAAGCAGCTCACAGACACTTTGATTTTACTTAGCCCAGGGGGGAGCTCTGTAACTCTTTGGACCTCCCCAACTGCAAGATGACAAGTGTGTGCTGCTTTAAGCCATTCCATGTGTGGTGCTTTGTTACCGCAGCAATAGAAAGCCAATGTCATGTGCAACAGGGCTTAAAGCGCTATTTTCCTTTCCACCTTCCCCGGCTGGCAAGGTTTGCAGCCCTATTATTATTCATATTAATTACAACGACAAGAAGGGAATCAAGCTAGAAATTTCATCTCTCCTGAGGCAATGTAACTTAAAACAATTAGTTCCCTTCCTTCCACCGGAACCAGTGTGCAGCCGTGGGTGTGTGCGAACCACTCAAATCTCTGCAGCCTGCAGTTCCAGGCCCGGGCTCCAGGGGAGATGCTATCTGAGCAATTTCCTCTCTGTGCTGCTGCGCTGTAGATCATTGCTAAGGTGACGGCCCTGGGGGCCAGTCCAGTTTCAGTACAGTACTGTTGTGACTGCGGTTGCCAGTGTTGTCCTGGGTAGCCCAGTCCTGGTACTGGGGTTGCTGGGAGGGCCACATGAAGAGCGTCTCCAAGCTCGGCCACCACATCGGAGAGTCCCGAGCAGTTAGGTGGATGGAGTTGGGCCACAGAGACCCTGGCCCAGCAGACAGAAAGGAGTGCCTGGACCCAGATGCATGCCTCTCTCCCAGGGTGTCAGGCAGTCTGGAGGGGGACCAAGGGCTGGCTTCCCTCGCAACCAGAAAGAAGGCCAGGGATGAGGCTCAGGCAGGATCTGAAAGTGTGGTCAGCTGTAAACAAACCAGGCCAACACATTGGGAAGCGTTGGGGCCTTTGTCACCAGCAGAGCAGAGCAAATCCCAGTGGCAGTGAGAATCCTTTCAATGCCCTGCATCCCGGGGTGTGGCCAGAAGGCCAGCTTGTGAAAGCATGGGGCTTAGGGAGTCTGGGGAAGCTTCCTTAGGGGAATCACCTCCGCTCCTACACAGCGACACACGCTCCCAACCTTCCCAGGCAGAACCCAATGAAGATAGCTCACACATCCTAAATATGCACACTGACATTGCACGCAGTCTCCCTCCCCACCACATGCGCTTATACACATGTCCATCCACGCACGCGCGCACACACGTGCTCGCACACACACACAGTCACATGCACACACGCTCTCACCTTTCCGAAACCACTAGAAGCCCGAGCTGCCAGGAATTTCATCCCATTGGCATTCCCCCATGACTCCAGGCAGCTGATTCTGCATGACCTCCTGGATCTTCTGAAAGGAAAACACTTGCATTGTCATGAGTGTATTTCCTAGTCAGTTGTGACAGCCCTGGACAGCGGCTGAACCAACATGGGAGTCAGATAAGGGGATGGAGGAAGGCCAAGGGTCCTGGCCTCCCTGAAGCCAGGAAAGGAGAAAGGGAAAGGGAGAAAGGGGAAAGGGGTAAGGGGAAGCCTCAGGCTGCAAAGGCCAGGGAGAGAGTGGGCTCTGGTGCTATAGGAGGTGGGTCCGCTGCAAGTAGGGATAGGGGACCCAGAGGGGTGCTTGAAGGTGGAGGCAGCCTTATGAAGCCCACAGGCACCTATGAGGTGGAGCTCATCCTTGATGGAACCTAAAAAGCAGGCTTCAGAGTGGATGTGGCAGATCTACAGCGTGTGATTCATATCCCTCCCTCGTGCCTCAATGGTGCCCTAGGTTGGGTGGCCAGTAAATGACAGAGCCCTGGCTCAAACCTACAGACCCATGGTGTGGAAGTTATATAGTTTGTTCTCAATTTGAGAGGATTAAAATTGAAGGGGTGGAGTTTAACCTGTCAATCAGGTTGCAGCTTGATGACCTCATTTGGGGGCGCTAAGGAGATACATAGCTTACTGGAGGCAGGATAGCAGACTGACTCCCTGGGACACATAACAGCTGACTCACTCCACTAGTGCCCTGAGCTGAAGGAGCCACTTGGAGACCCCTACCAGCACTGAGATCCACAAGACTTTCAACCCACTGGGCTGTGATCTTCCTGCATTCAGCATCATTGCATGTGTTTTGTGAGTCTGAAGAGGACTTTATAGATTGGTATGAGACTTATGGACTTGATCTGGACTGGGCTGGGATGTTTTCTCTATATTCAATTATTCTTATATATAAAGCTCTTTCTTATACACATATGAGTGTTTCTGAATTTATGTCTCTAGTCTACCCAGGCTAACACACATGGGGTTTTCCCAATTCTGCCTCGGAGTGAAGCTGAGTCAGTCAGAGGAACCTCTGAATGGAGAGGCGGCGGTGACCCAAGCTAACCCTCTCCATCTTCAGATGCATCAGAAGAGATGCAGCAAGACCCCCGCCCCTACCCCCACCTCCAGGAATTCCTCACTTTCTTCCTCTTCTTTCCCAAAGTGTCTAGTCTGCTGACCCCAACCCAGACCCATTGCTGTGCACCTGGCTAGAGCTACACATCTGCCCAGAGACCCCAGCTTAAGGTGAAATCCCACCAGCACTCTGTAGGCAAGTCTAAAACATGCACAGAACTACAGAGCCCACATCCCTCCCTCAAGCTGGCCAAGGGGGGAGGCCAGCACTGTCCTATAGGCTGTCTCAAAATAGGCACACTTGGACATATTTCTTTACAAAAGCCACACACAGAGATTTTGCTAACACGTTGCTATGCAAATATTTGCAGCCAGTTAGAAATATAAAGAAATGAAGGCCTGTTCCTGGAGCAAACACCAGTTAGTGATCTTCAAGGGACCTCAGGATAAGGGAACAGGTTAAAATCATGACTCTGGACCCATACTGCTTGGATTTGAATGCTACCTTTGCCCTGTATTAGCTGTGTGACCCCGAGTGAGTGTGTCAACTGCTCTGTGCCTTGACACATCATCTTTTAAAATGAGGCTAATAGTAGCAGCTCCTTTAGAGGATTCTCAAATTAAAGGAATTAATGTTTGTACATCACTTAACATCGAGCCTGGCACTGGGACATACTGCATACATGTTTGTTAAATAGGATGTGATCATCACAAAACAACCAAAGCCTTTGATCAATTGCCTCTGATCTATTTTGTCTGCATAGTACTGAAGAGCTTGCACACACATAACCGCCTTGCAGTTTCAACTGGATACGGTAGTCGTTTCTGCTTTCGGCACCCTGGGAAGCGGCTCTGACAGACCCAACTTTACTGGGTGTGTTCAGGAATAAAGGATAAAGCCCATCCTTGACCTCAGAGAATGTGGTCCATGACTGAGGAACTGGACAGAAGTAAAAAGTATAGAGCAGTCTGTCTTGTTAGTGACTGTTGAGTTGCCCCCCAATCCCATGCACAGTGGAATGAAATACTGCCAGTCCCTGCCTGGGTCACTCCGTGATGGACTGCAGATTGGATCATTCGAGACCCACAGGATTTTCATGGGCTGATCTTCAGAAGTTGATATCCAGGTCTTTCTTCCTAGTATATTTTAGTATCAAGGCTCCACTGAGACTTGCCCGGTATCATAGCAACATGCAAACCTACACGGACAGGCAGGTGGTGGCTAGGTGTGGCTGCTACATAATCTGTCAACTTGTGAGGAGGTGGAATCTAGCCTGTCAATCAGGTCATAGCCAATGAGGCCTCTGACTGGGCATGGCCTCTCCTGAGGATTCTGGGAGCTCATGTATTCCTCTTCCCTGGAGGCAGGAGACACTCTCTGCTTGTCTTCCTGCCAACAAGCCACCTGGAGCTACAGTAGAGCCCTGGAACTGAAGCAGGGCCACGTGGAGATCCATGCCAGTGATGAGATGCTTCCACCACCACTGGATCCACAAGACTCTCCACCCATTGGCCTGTGCATTCAACATCATTGCATGGCTGCGTGAGTCTAAAGAGGAATTGACATATGGGGTAATATCGGACTTAAGAACTTGATCTGGCCTGTGCTGGATGTTTTCTGAATGTACTGTTGCCCTTTGATATAAAGTTCTGTCTTACACACATACTAGTGTCTCTAGATGTGTTTCTCTAGTCAACCCAGACTAACATACTCGACATAGCATGTGTTTGGCCCCACATGAAGCCTCACCTGCCTGCATGGAAGGTGTGTGTGATTCGTCCATGGCTACATGCTGCACGGTGTGCGGTTACGGGAGGGGCAGAGGAAGATCGGGAGTGCAGTGGGCGTGGAGGGAACTTACCCGCAGCTGCTGTGCAGCCTTTCCTGAGAGTTAGCTCTGTGCTGCGCACAGCCCCGAAGGCTTCCTGTGTGCTTTACCGCTTCCGAAAGCAAAGCGTCTGACTCGTGGCGACCCCAGGTGCGGGAGAGTCCAACTGCTCCCGGTGGGGTGCTTGGCTGCGATGTTTATAGAGGCAGATCGCCAGGCCTTTCTTCCTTGAGGCGGCAGAGCAAGTCCGTAGTGGAGTGCATGCTGTCTGCACCCAGGAGGCATGCGCTTTGCCCCTTTCCACACGAGGAAATCGGGCCCCAGGAATAGTCGATGGGGCACAGGGTTCGGTAGTGTGGGCGCCAGGCGTGTCCTATTCCACAGGGTGCTCTTAACCAAGGGCCTCAAAAGCTTTTGGACTTGGGGACGCCCCCGATGTCCCGGATGGTGACTGTGGATATGCCAAGTTGCTCTAGGGACAAGGGATAAATCGGGTTCAAGAGAGGGAGAGAGTGTTCTAGCAGTCGATGTCTTGTTGAGTGGGGTGAGTTTGGGGGGGGGGGTTGGGCAGGAGGAATCAGGAGTTCCTATAGGCTTCGGAGAAAGGGATGCCTGGTGCCATAGAGCTAGCGAAGGTCTCTTTGGTTGCTCTCAGGAGGACAGGTGAGGGCAGGGTGAGTGAGTCTGGCTTCCTGGCCAGTCTGGAAGGATGTGTGGGGTGGGGTGGGGTGGGGGGGTGTTGTTTGCGCTGGAAGGACCTGACTCAGCAAACCCGCTCACCCTGAAGAGAGTGTTTCCCATCAGGAACCCCCACCTCCGCCAGCGCTGCGTCTTCCTGTAGAACTCGGCCCTTTCCTGGGGTGTCTAGCAAATGACACCTCCAAACCCCATGAGGAAAAGGGACTTCAGCAAGCGCCAAAACCTTCTGTGAGACTCAGGCGTGCCCAGGAGCTGGGAAAACACCAGCCCCAGTTCTCCCTTCCGAGGTTCTAGATAAGGTGTCCTTTAGTGATTTTTAATGTATTTTCTCAGAACAGAGACATTTCTTATCTCACTGCTTCTGAAGTCAAAAGTCCCAGGAGTGTTAGTGCATTCTTTAAAGAAAGAAAATCTTGTTTGGGGCGGGGCGGAAGGCAGGGTGGGGTAGGCACTGGTCCACCGGGTGTGGCCGATCAGTGAACAAGGCCTGAAGGCCCCCCTGGGAGGAGGGGGAGCAGAAATAGAAGTGCTTTGCGTGGATGATGCCACAATGGCAGGTAGAACTGCCCCCAAATGGCACAGATGAGCCTGAGGAGGAAGCACGGGGTGCAGGTCCTGAGGGAGATGTTCACCTATGTACACTTGCGTGTATGCTCCTTTCTCACACGTCCCCACTGTCACACACATGTATGCTGACAGCTCACACGCACTCTTACACACGTCCCCACTCACACACGCATACTGACAGCTCACATGCACACACTCTCACACACATGTATACTGACAGCTCACACACGTCCCCACTCACAAATGTTACTGACAGCTCACACACTCTCACACATGCCTCCACTTTCCACGCATGTATACTGACAGTTCACATACACACTCACACACTCTCACCCACATGTATTCCTACAGCTCACACAACACTGACACGGACTCTTAATTCATAGACACACAGGTGCACTCCTAGGTCACACCTGCACACATATATACACTCGGAGCTCACATACACTTACACTCACACATGTGTATGGACATATACTCAGCGTTCACACACAGACATATACATCTGTACACACATACATTCGTAGCCCAGACACACACACACACACACACACACAGACTGGCACACACTCTCATACTTACAAACTGCATCACAACCTTAAAGCCTGTGGCACAGACTGATTGGGGCTCAAGGCACTCACCCCCTTCCCAGCCTCCCCGGCAAAGGCGCTCTCCTCTGTTCTTTGCCACCCACCAGAGGCAGGGAAGAACAAGGCACCACCTAGGCTTCTCGCCTCCCCCCCCCCCACCAGCCCTGCCTGTGCTGGGGCTTGCTCCCACCTGCCAAGTGGTGAGGATCAGAGCTGCCTTTGGGGACTTGTTGCCCGATCAAATAATGGAAGTCGAACCGACACTGCTCTGCAGTGATGCAGTGCAGGTGGGCGGTCTGAATCACGTGGCCTTTGCGGACACCCCCCACCCCCACTCCCCACCCCCACCCCCGGTCCAGATCGCAAGGGCTGGTGGAGCGCCCGGGGCCCTGGGACCAGCAGCTCTGTCCTTCCTCAGAGAATCTAGAGAGCCCAGAGTCCTTCCTGCCCACCGGAGTCGCAGCCCACGTTCAAGTGCTTGTCTCACCCCCGCAGACAAGGCCAACCCAACCGGCAGCCAGCAGGCCAGGCTGCTCTCTGGCTTCGTCCGCTGCGCGCTGTCCCTTCCCGGTCCTGCCTGTCCACCCCGCTGCCTCCGCTGCCTTTGACGCCTCGTTTCTCCATCTGCCTGTTCCTCCGTGATCCCCGCGCCACAGATCTCAGAAGCTGGAAGAAGGTATGTGCTTGAGTAGCTGACAGCAGCCTCCGGGCAAGACTTTTGATCCGCCTGTAGGCTGACATCTTCAAACCAGGATGGCTCTCCGGTCTCCCCGCTCCCTTAGTTGGCGGTGGCAGCTCTCCTGCGGGGCGGGGCGCAGGTGGTAAACGCGTGAACATGTAAGGATGTAAAGAAACAGGAACGTAGGCGTTGTCACACTGAGCAGCACCAGGGTCCCTCCAGCCACGTGGCTGGCTGCCGCTGGCAGGCCACAGAAAGAAGTCTGGGGGCAGCCCAGCTTCTCCCGCTCTGCTAGCCTCCAAGGCTGGAGATAGAGTCTCCAGGCAAAAGAGTGGCACCCCCTCTAACAGGCCCCTTCAGTACCCCCTTCCCTTTCCCTTTGGTTCCATTCCCTGAGGCCCCTCCACATCCCTCCACACAGGCTTAGGGAAGTAGTACCTGCCGTACTATTGATACTGCGACTGGGTTCCTTGTACGCAGCGGCCACTAAAATGGACCGAAGCATTCCACGGTGGGGCAGGACCAGGCAACGTTCCTGCTGTGGCAAGTGGTGTGGCCAAGAGTTGAAACTGATTGGATAGGCAACCTGGACCAACAGGCTTTCTTAAGGAGCCACATGAGTGAGTCTTCCCTGCAAGGCTAAAAGGTCTGCTCACCATCTCAGAGCCAGGTGTGTCAGCGGTGCTTAGGAGGTGGGCTTGATCCTCGCCGCTCTCTCCTCCCTTGGCAGGGTGAGAGGACAGCGTGGGTTTGTAATTTACAATATCCCCTGCCTTCTAAGGATGCTGGGGTGGGATGGGTGGGTCTTTGGTCCCCCCCCAGACTGGTGAGGCGGCTGAGGATGATACATGGAGAGAGAATGAGACCTGGAATCACAGAAAAGGACCTGGTGGACAGGGACACTGCTGGGGAGGGAAGGGGCGGGCCTAGGTGCCAGCGAGAGGGGGTGCTGAGTGGCAAGAGGGCAGAGAAGAGTTGGGGGAAATGCTATGCGGAATGGCAGAGAAGGGTCCAGTGGTCTGAGGGGTGTGATGCCCAGACATTCCCCAGCCTCCCTGTTCAACCCTGGACTTGACCAATCACTGCTTGAGGAACTGGGATTGTTCTTGGCTGGGGGTGGAGCAGGCATGTGAGACCTTGTCCTCTGGCCATGGGGTGCCTGCGAGACAAGGGCCAAAAGGGCCAACCACAGTGGTCGCTTAGACGAGTGAATGTGTCCTTTTACTTCCAAGACAGCAAGGGGAGGCTGGTGCCAGGTCCAGGGCCCCATCCAGGTCCAGGGCATCTCTATGGACGTAAGATCATTTTTTGCCCTCTTGAGCCCTCTCTGGCGGAACACTGGCAAGTCCCCAGCTAGAGCTGCTGATGGGAATAGCCTCCCCTGGGCTTCCCAGTGTGGGAGCAGGAGGGAGCAACAAGCAGCCTCAGGCAGCTAAGCTGCAATTCTTCCAGAGTCCTGCCCTCTTCATTTCAGTCTGCACGTGTCGCCAAGGATGAGGGTGGCAGGAGTTCCCCAGGAGGGTGGGGAAAAGGGTAATGTGTCTTGATGCCACCTCATCTCTACTGCAAAAGGGGAATGTGCCCAGTCCCCTGTAGTTGAGGGAGAAGAGGCAGAGGGGGCACAACTCCAGGGTAGGTTGGGGCAGATGCCCTCCAACCCCCGTCACCAGGGGCTGCGTGTACAGTATACTGGAGAGCCTGCGTGGTTTACTAGCCCCATCGCCTGGTGTGGACTTCCAAGGAAGCCACCTCGGATTTGTTTGATCCCACTCAGGCCCCTTGGGATCCCAAGGGTCTTCACTGGCTGATTTTCAGAAGTGGATCCATAGCTCCTTCTTCCTACTCCACCTTAGTCTGGAATATCCCCTGGAACCAGTTCAGCATCACAGTCACATGGCACCCTCCACCGACAGAGAGGTGGTAGCTGAGCGTGAGGTTCATTGGTCAGGGATCATGTCAGCCTCCCCCACGGCAGGTGAGACTTCTCCCATGGACCTCCCATTGCCCCTCCCATCTACGCCTGCCTAGTGGTGTCTCTAACAACCTCGAGATGGGCTGTCAAGCTGATTGCTACATCTCTTTGGTAAGTCTCATGGCCTTTAGACATGTCATCAGCAGGGTGCAGACACTAGAGAAGGACATCATACTTGGCATATTAGATTGGGTTGTCTAGAGAACCCAAACCAGTGGTACTCGTAGAGATAGAAGAAAGAACTTTATCTCAAGAAAGCATCCCAGGCCAGTCCAACTCAAGTCCATGGGTCTGATGTTAGCCAGAGCTCTAGCTGCAGGCTAGTGACACAGAAAGGTGATGTGGGCAGCAGAGAGAGCACAGGCTGGCGGAAACATGACAGAGCAAAGACAGCTCCGAGGTTGGCTCCCAGGGGCCGCACCCCATATGGGGCCACCCTTGAAGGCAGACAGAGTGCCAGCAAGGAGGAATATGAAGGGATAGAAAGAGAGGGGAGGGTTTCCAAGTGTCTCTCTTATAATAAGTCCACGCCTCCCAGAAAGCATCCTCCTCCTGATTGACAGGTTGGACTCTACCCCTTCACAAGTGCAAGTTGACATAAAATCTAACTGGCACGTTCGACAAAGTAGGGGTCAATGAAAAAGAGGAAGGTCCTTGACAAGATGCATTAACACAGATGCTGCAACAATGAGCGCAAGCCACAGGAACAATTGTGAGGCTGGCACAGCACTGGGCAGGGTTTGGTTCTGTTGTACTTAGAGCCGCTATCAGTCAGAATCTTCTGGGTTTCACCAACATAGACAAGGAAACTCAGATAAGGTGACTAGTGTGTCCAAGATTACATAGAAATGTGGCCAAACCTCCTGCCCCGTGACCCCAAATGCCACCCCCTCACTCCCCCCACCCCCACCGCAACTGTGAAGACAGGGATTTTCTAGGACAGATCCCTCTGCTGGGTCACTGAGGACTACCCTCAGATTCCACCAGACCCAGGCTCTTGCCTCCTACCTAGCTGCAGTTCTGGGCTGTGCTGACCTCCTCAGGGAGGTGAGTCTGGACTCTGCTCCTGAGTCTCACCGATGGCCAATGAGTTCTGTGGGCCTGGCCCGTGTATGCAAGGCCAACTTCCTGAAGGTAAAATTATTCTCTCCTTATCATTTACAAATGTCAAAGTTGGTTGGAAGTCATCATATTATACCTGTTCCAAAGTGGGTCTACTCTTAGGACATGGGGTGATGGAGTTCTGAGTACAGACAGATAAGACAGAGGCACCTGGGGGGATTTGGGGGGCTCCATCTTGCTAAAAGAACAATAAAAACAAACCCACCCACCCTAGAGGGAGCACTATGTAGCACACAAAGAGCTCTAGTGGCAGAGTGGTTACGTGTTGGGCTTTTAACTGCAGGGTCCATAGTTGGAAACCACCAGCCGCTCCTCAGGAGAAAGAAGAGGCTTTCTACACCCATCAAGAGTTCCAGCTTCAGAAACGCACAAGGGAAGTTCCTTCCTCCCTATAGGTCGCCCTGAGTCAGCATCAACTCGGTGGCAGTGAGTTTGAGTGCCACACACACCAAGGACGCCCAGTGGAAGAAGAGACACAAGTCACAGCCACACCAGAGCTCAGGGAGTCCAGTAGAGGCTGGAGTTGCTGGACAGGTCTGGGGAAGCAGGGAGGCAGAAGGGTCAGTGAGGGCAGAACTGTTGAGACCACTGAGCCAAAAAAGAAATACCCAACTTGGACAGTCACAGCTGCAGCAGCATCGGGTTAGGTTAGCACTGGGGAAATGAGATTGCAGAGCAGTGGCCAGCCCAGTTTAGCTGCAGGAGGAGCAGACCTATACTCCCATAAATGAACACCAATGCTTGGAGCCAAGGTCAGATGTTGAATGAAGGTTGCTGATACTGCCTAGATTGAGCAAAACTGAGGAGACTGAGTGGAACTGCCAGCACCTGGTCCCTGGCCTACACCCCCCAGGCTTAGAAAGGCTGCTCATAACCTCCAGGGCTGGCCAGCAGGCTTACAGAACCCCACTCTCCTCTCTGACAGCCCCTACCTTTGAGCCATCTTGAAACTGGGATTGCACACAAGATTTATTCTGAAGAAGGATTCAACTGCTAAACCAAAAGGCAAGACCACATTTTGAAAGCCATCCACCTAGCGCCCATAGAGGGCGCTTCAAAAAAGCCAGGGGAAAGTTCTATTATCTCTTCATTCCGTTTTCCAGAAACTTCTTGATGCCTCCTCATCGGTACTGCAAAAAAGCTGGCAAGATTCCCATGGCATGTGAATAGCCATGCCTTCTAGGGAAGGGGGTGCCATTGGGGTGAGGAAGAGCTGAAGGGGACTTTCACCACCCACAGCACTAGATAGCTATGCTGTAGAAATAAGAACCGTGGTGTGAATAAATATATCCATATACCTATGTTTCTGTATGTTACTCATAGCACTATTTCCAATAGCAAAAAGATAAAAAACAACCTCAGTGTCCATAAATGGAAAGTGGATAAGAACTGATATGTATACACAATGGACTACTAGACGACATTAAAAAATACTGATGAATCTGCCAAACACCTGTGTGAGGCTGGGTTCTCTAGAGAAATGAAACCAGGACACTTATGATTTTATATATGTATATATGAGATTAGGTTTATACAGCGAGAATAACAGCTAATTAGCCCACACAGCAGTACAGAGGGTTCAGTTCAACTCACTTCTGTGGAACAGTTAACATACTGGAGGTCCTTCAACTCGTGAGCTGCTGGGTCCAAGGTCAAGGAAGCAGAGAGCAGAGTCCTCTCTGGGGCAGAGCAAGCAGTCGGCCCACAGGCAGCAAGCTGCAGAGTGAGTCACCAACAGCCAATAGCTTGGGAGCTTAAAGAAGCAGGACCATAGGGGATATTAAATGCAATCAATTCAAGGCCACAGGATTCACCAGCCTCAAGTTCAAGTGATGTACCCACTGTGGCAAAAAGATCTTGAAGGAGCCTCAAGCTCTAGCAACATGATCCACGGGTTGGCCTGGCCCACAGGTAGCGTAGCTCACAGGTTGGGGCAGAGAACTAAAGCAGCAGCACACATGCTCCAGCATGCTTTGATCACCAGAGAGCAAGAGAGAGAGGGGCGAGCTTTGCAGAGTCATGTATCTCTTTGCTCTCCAATCAAACTGCAACCTGATTCATCCCACATGTTCCTATTGGCCAAGTCGGCACAATAAACCTTCCTATCACAGTCTACCCCTTGACAGCTTGGCACCTATACACAATTCTTTAGCCATATATAATTTCTAGACATTAATTAAATCACTTACACTTAACATCATACATCTATCATACATATAAATGCAAATACACTGCATCTTATTGTATCTGGTACATGAACAAAGGAAAGATATTCAATAAGCACATATAAACCTCACTTTTGCAATTGATCACAAGGTCATAACTGATAGGCAGAACTGCCTTCTTCTACACATTTCCTATTACCTTTGCTGTCAACCAGCACCTCAGCTGGCTGTAGTTCTTTGCCTGGTGGGGTGCCTGACTATCACACACCCCATAACATGGATGAATTTTGGAGGACATTATGCTGGGTGAAATTAGTGAATCACAAAAGGACGGAAATTATATGGGACCACTACCATGAAAAGTCAAGGAACTGTTTGCACACAGAAACATTTCTCTGAAGGTTACCAGGGATGGAAGAGAAATCACTCACTAAGGGATGTTGTTGTTAGATGCCATCGAGTTGATTCCCCCAGGGCGACCCCGTGTACAACAGAATGAAACACTGCCCAGGCATGTGTCCCTCTCACAATTGTCCCAGTACTTGAGCCCATCGTTGCAGCCACTTTGTCCATCCATCTCCTTGAGGGCCTTCCTCTTCTCCACTGTCCATCTCCTTTACCAAACTCGATGTCCTTCTCCTGGCCCTCGTCCCTCCTGACAACATGTTCAAAGATTGGAAGATGTAATCTCACCATCTAAGGTGAAGACACATACTAATTTAGGCAATGCCAAAAAAGGAGTCAGCCCCGAATGATCAAGGAAAAGAAGACACAGGGAAGGACAAAAAAATGAAAAGTAACAGAAATAAATACCAGTAAATACACACTCCTGCACTCAGAGTAATAACAGTAAGCTACGAGTGTACGCACAGGCATGGAGGTTGAACAGCTGTGGAAAGTTGAATAGGTTGACACTCACAAATACATATCAAATTGACAAGCATAGATCTACGAATGTTCTGGGTAAATAAAAAAGCATTATTACTACAGTGTCAGTTCATACATACATGGATCCCCCCCCCCCAAATAAAACACGTCACTGAGTTCATCAGATAGCTGAAAACAAGTTTTCTCAGTAATACCCTTGTCTCAATCTCACTAGGGTGCTTTCACAAAGGCCCAATCAAGCAACGGCTTTGAGGGGATTTTCTGGGACAGTTATATTCAAAATAAGAGATAAGCTCTGAAGTGTATGATACCTGTTCTTTTTTTTATTCCAAGGGGTTAATCTTGATAGATATTTTTTTAAAGAACAAGATGATCAAATGGGGCTTACTATGAAGACATTTATGAAAATGGAAAACTGCTTTGGTGAGAAAAAGATCAGGAAATTTGTGAAGATGAATGCTTTTTATCACCATGACAGGGCACCTGCCTAGTCTTCGAGGATAGTAAGGGATGTTCTAAGAAAATTTCCTTGGGAACCCTTATCCCATCCACCCTGAATCTCTGCTCTTGTCCCTTTACACATTTGTTCCCCAAATTCAAAGAACACTTAAAAGGAAGACGATGTGAGTTTCTTAAAGATGTCCAGGCTGCCATTATGACATGGAATAAATCCAAGGATCTAGAATTGTTTGGGGAAAGGCTAGAGAGGGGGGAATGCTTCCTTCAAGGTATGTGGATCCAGAAGGAGGTTCTGAAGAGAAATAGCTTCTCATTTTGATATTTTTACTTGGTTAAGATTTCTATTATTTTGTGGCAATATTTTTGGTCTTAGTTTCATGTATGTTGCAAATATATCCATGAATTTTTTATAGCGTACTGGGATTAAGATTATTAAAATTCTATAGTTTACCAAACACTCCGAGAGAATGAGTTGCTGGGCCTGGGACCCATGACCATAGTCATTGGACATCAAGGTCAAGTGGCATAATATAGCCCTGAGAGAAAATATTTTCCCTCACTTTTTAGTGAGTGGCCATTAGGGTCTTAAACGCTTGTGAGAGGCCATCTAAATTACATCTGTTGTCTTCGATCATCCAGAGCAAAGAAGTGCAGAAATTGAGAGATGCCTGGAAATCATCATGTAGTCTACTGAACCATATAAACCCTAGCCTGCACCCCCCTGAGACCCCAGTGAGGTGGTGCCCAGATGCGATCCTCGGGATCACAGTAGGAGTCCCAGGGGGGTGCAACTGCAGTCCTTTGACACACTTGAGAGAACTGAACTCAACTCTGTGGCTTCAGTGTCTACCAAACAATAAACAGGTCTCTTGGGTAGTAAACGATAAAGGTGGGAGAGGGGAGAGAGCCCTAGAATGGATTGTGATTACACCACTTATTTTAAAGGTGATTTAACCATGGGTGTGTGTGTGTGTGTAGTAGGCTATGTGTGTGTGTGTAGGTGTGTATGTGTGTAGGCTATGTGGATTAGGTACCAACAAAACTAACACACACACACACACACACACGGATATCCCAAGGGAACAATAACACTATCGAGGTATGCACATTTTAAAACAACAGCACCCACAAACCTGTTTTCTTGGTGTCTTGGTTTTTGGCTTGTTCCTAGGTTTTTGGGGTCCTGATTCAGAAATTGCCTTGGGTAGACAGCTTCGGCTCTCGTTTCTTAGACGCAGTCTTCCACTTGATTTTCAGCTATAAGTTATACTAATTTATTAAATTATCATCTAAGTTATAAATATGAGAAGAATTCAGGCCCACAAAGCACAGGATAACAAGAAAGGTAAGAAATATTTTTAAAGAATTAGATCTTAAAGGACTCCCAAGGGGAGCTGTATGTAGACCCGCGATGGCTGGTGGTTATGCACTGAGCTGCCTATCATGAGGTCAGCGATTCAAACCCACTCCACAGTCTTTAAATAATTTAAGGGTTTGGTAGCCCAAAAGGGCAATTCTTCTCTGTCCAGTAGAGTCACGATGAGTTAGGATCAACTCGATGGCAGTGTGTTTTTCTTTTGGGGGATGGGAGGCTGTGCAACATATGGCAAAGTCAGGACACAGCTTGAGAAGAGTGGACAATAAAATTTTTTAAAATGGAAAAGGCACATACATGTATGGGAAGAGTGCACGCAAGGCAGAGAGTATTGAAAATGTAAGTCTTCATGGGAATTTTCCTAACTATTTTGAAGATCTACATTTTTCTTCAAATCATGCGGCAAACATTTTGGAATACTTTTTAATATAGAGAAGTCAATGGATAATTTATGTTAAATGTTTCAGAGGAGAGGTTTACTCCAAGCTTCGTTGAAGAGTTTCTTTGTACCGGTGAACAAGCTAGCCTGCTTAGATCTAGACTGGAACATCTTAATTTGTAGGAAAGGAGTTTGAACTGCCTGCTATTCAGGTGCTAATAAAGGTGAAGAGATACTTGGGGAAAACTCCATGTTCATGTAATTGGTACCATTGAAATATATCTTTGGATCAAAGGGCACCACGTGAAGGTTACCTCGACCAAAATATTCAATACAACACAAACTACTTGAAATAAAGCTAGTGGGCTTCATCAGAGCACTTCCTCTGTCTCCGGCTAGCTAACACTACATCAAAATACCCTGATTGGTGCTGAGAGCAGAGTGGGATATGCTCTGTAGTTCAGAAACGTGAGCTGATCGGAGACAATTGGTGCCATTGTAGGGCATCAGCAGGTCAAAGATACCCAGAAACAAATCTAATATTTGAGGCACCCAAATGTGTGTTGGCTGGTGAATCAACCATCTGAGCTCAAAAGGGCAGGATTTACCCAAGGACAGTGTTCAGAAAGACTAGAAATAGTAAGCACCAGGAAGAAGTGGACAGAGCGCTGTTTCATTGTGGGAAATGTCATCCATGTCATGAAACAAGGTGGGTCTGAATTGTTGAACAGAAAATGAATATCCTCTGTAAACGTTCACCCAAATCACCGGGAAGAAAATTCTTTGAAAGGCCACTGGGCTAGCCCATGATCCCAGAATAAGCGACAGGTTGAAGAAACGGGGCCTTGGCATGTGCTCCAGATGTCCCACGAACCCAAAGGAAAACAGAAATGCTGGTTATTGTACGGCATTAGCAGTCTGGGGTCATCTCTTAACAAAGCAGTCATTTACTAATGCATCGTGCAACCTCTGTCCCGTTCCCATCACTCTATATAGTCAGGCAAGGGCCTGATTCGTTTAACTCGTTTAGGAAAAAGGATCAGATAACAGTGTTTTAGCTTTTATTTTGTAGTGTGGGGGAACAACAGAAGGCTTTTAGTAGGATATTACATAGTGAATTTATGGGCGACTTCCTTTGGCCAGCTGGATTGGCTGGATTAGGGAGAAACTGACTGTAGGAAAACCTAGTCACAGAATCTTAAGATTTCTCTTAAACTCAGTTCCATTCCAACTCTTTTGAGGACTTTCTTACTTGGTTTTTAATACTGTGCTTAAATAACAAATTGGAAAATATTTGCTTCCTCAAAGCTGTCAGTTTTTAGCCATGGGAGCCTGGGATCTTGGGCTTGATGGGCAGTGGGGGGCCGGGGGGACAGATAATGAGAGGTGCTGCTGGAACTTGGCTGGCCCAGCCTGTGCTCCTTTCTTGGGGTGTGCTAATCTGCTTCCCAGAATGGTGCCAACTTCTTCTGGCGGCCTCTCCTCCCCCCTCTAGCTCCAGGGAAAGTAAGGTCTGATTTAGACTTCTGTAGTCATACAAAGAATATCTGAATGCAGGAGGTTACTCCAGGCTGGATTTAAAAAACCCACTTTCATGCCAGCTGGGTTTCTGACAGAAATGCCACAAGCTGGCATCTGGCAGTGTTACTTGGTTGGCAAATGTAAGAAAACTTTGATATTTTTCAGTTCACACAGTGGAACCTTCAGCAATTTACAGACATTCCCATGTGACATACCCTTTTGAAAGGGGGTGGCATGCATGGTCACATTGGATCACCTGACATATTACAAACTAATAGTCTTGCCTGTGGGTCCAGGGATATTTGATATAAACATTACCAACACTGCTAAATTCCAGGTGAAGTCCAATTGCATACTGCTCATTTCCTCTAAATGAGTTAGTGTAGGAGTGGCTTAGGGATGGCATTAGACTTCACAAAGGCAAAGGAGGATCAAGCGTGACACCAGCCCTAGGTCAATTCTTTCTTCCACAGAACTGCTGGTGGGTTCCGCTTTGCAGTCTTTTGGTTAGTCTAGGGTTTAGCCCACAGCCATGCCTCAATCCGCTTTCCTCCTTTACCTTTCTGTTGACAATTGTCCCTTCCAGGGAACTCTCGACTTCTCTGCTTGGTTCTATAATCCACTGCAATGGCCACACCGAACTCACAGAACACACAATTAGGTGATTTATTAGTGAAGGTAACTGGTTACAACTCAGTATCAGAAATGCTCAGGATACAGTTCTTTCAGTTAGGAGAGCCTCTTCTCAGCTGTGCCTTCTCTCTGGTCCTTAGCCTCTCAGCTCTTTGACTGCTGACCTGCTCAGACAATGTTACAGAGTTCCTTTAGTGCTGCTGGTGTCAAAAGGCCACTCCATTCCACTACAAACCCCAGCCTGAAGGGCCTTCGCTCTAATTCCATGGGTCAGCAAACCATTCTGGGATACCCCACCCCGTAAGCAAGCCTCCTCCCGGAAGTCACTCAGCTTCCTCACTTCATGGACCTGAAAGTCCACTGCTGTTTCATGCTATGGACGCTACTGCCTTTGTTACTTGTTGCTGCTTTACTGCCACGTCTAGAGTATCATAGCCCCCCTTCATCAACTCTCTCTCCTGAATTGAAGAGGTTCAGTGTACAGAGATCTTGGGGTTCCAAAGACACTCCCTACCTTTGGCTCTTCTTTCTTGGTAGTAGTGAGATCCCCAGTTCCTGCTTCTGAGATGGTGCATTTTAGACCCAGCAGGATGGTGAAATTAACCAATTTCTGCATTAGAGTCTCATACACTCAATCTTCATGATCCCACCCAGTCCTTAGTGGGAGTCACAAAGACTATGACTAGAAGGAACATATCAATTACATTATCGCATCATGTTGACCCTTCTGTTTCCCATATCTTTGCTCAATTGGTGGCCACTCGCTCAGTAAGCCATTAGTTCCACCACTAACATCGAGTCAAATCTGACTCATGGTGACCCTATAAACAGAGTAGAACTGTTCCTTAGGGATTCTGGGACTGTAACTATTTCTGGGAGCAGACGGCCTCATCTTTCTCCCACAGAACTGCTGGTGGGTTCAAATCGCGGATCTTCTGATTGGCACTCTAGGGTTTATCCTATTGTGACACCAGGGCAACGATACAAATGCTTAAAGAGAAGAGAATAGCAGACTCTCTGTGTGCCTATTTTCTGACTTATCAACCAAATATCTCCCATCCTCCTGAAGAAAAGAAGTCTTACAGTAACCATTCAGTCTAAACCACTAGACGATGAATGAAAGTATCAGCAGAAGAAAGCTAACAATTTTTCATAGTAGATGTACATTAGTCAAAAATGAGCTATAGCATACTGCATGAGATATCCTGGGACAGTGCTAGGACTCTAAAAGGCCCATGAAGGGTGAAAGTTAAAAATGCATAAAACATACATGAATAATAATGACAGAAAATCAAATGAAAGTGAGAGGCCACTTTCAGTTTCATATGAATGAAAACATGTTTTTTCAAGTAGAAAGAAAATGTTTTGGAAATGTTAATGGCAATATTTGTACAAGTGTGCTTCATACAATTGAATGATGGATTGTCATAAGATTTGTAAGCGCCCCCCAATAAAATGATTAATGAAGAAAAAAACAGACTTAAGGATGGAAGGGTTGAAATAGAAGGAGAAAGGGAATTGGACTGAGGCCTGGATTCAGATCCTGGCTCTACAACATAGAGATGGCTTGAGTTTGAAGAAATCGCTCAAGTTCTCTAAGGCTCATCTAGAAAATCCAGATCACCGCACAGGTCTCACTGTGATCTTGTGAGCATTTCATAAGGAGCCCCTGGGTGGCACAAATGTTAAGCACCCAACTATTGCTTGAAAGGTTAGCAGATTGACCTGACCCAGAAGTGTGCTGGAAGACAGGCCTAACTATATGCTTCTGAAAGGTTACCACCTTCAAAATCCTACAGAGCAGGTCTCCTGTGCACAAGTGCGATCCCTATGAGGTGTAATCAACTTGGTGGCAACTGACAAAGACAGTAACAAATGACAAACCAGTGGAAAACATCTAACTCAATGGCTGTTATCAGTGAGTGGATGGCGGAAGGAATGAGTGTATAACGAGTTAACTACATGTATAAGATAAACTCTAAACAGGAAGTGTCTTCAGGACATTAGGACAGGTGCAAAATGGTATGCAGGCAGAGAACAATCTTCACATGATGCTTTACATAGGAACTTAATTCTCAAAGCAGAACAACAACAACAACAACAAAAAAATCAAAAACAAAACCAGAGCAAAATGACAGCAATAAATCCATGCCTACCAGAAATGGAGTCAATACACCAGTCAAGAGATATTTTACCAGTGACAAGATTTCTAGGAAAAATCCATCATGAGACACTAATATGGGCATTACCTATGATTAAAGGACCAGTTGAACAAGAAGACATACCATAATAAATATTTATATACCCAATTAAAGACCATTAAATATATTCATCAAGTGCTTCTAAAGTGGACCAGGGGAGAAAGATGGAGCTTTCCACTCCCATAACGAGTTGCAGTCTCAGAAACTCACAGGGGCAGCTCCACCCTGTCCCATGGGGTTGCTATGAGTCGGCCTCAACTATGGCAGTGAGTTTGGTTTTTCTTATAAAGTTGAAGAGAGAAATAGACGGTATACTACAATAATAGTATAAGACTTTGACAGACCGCTCTCAAGGAAGAATAAAACAACTATAAAGAAACACAATAAAGTCACAGAAGAAGTAAATAAAACAATTAATTAACCTGACCTCTTAGACTTATACAGGACACTCCCCCCCAAAACAATATAATAAACATTATTTTCTAGTGCACATGCAACATTCTCAAGAATAGACCATATGTTAGGTCACAAAGCAAGCCTTGATAAATTTGAAAACACCAAGTTATTACAAATCATTCTCTGCAATCACAATGTTCTTATAAAATAAGAAACCAGCATTACAAAGATCAAAGGGGAAAATATCAAATACATGGAAATTGAACAATGCTCTGCTTTAAAAACTACCAGGTAATCAAAGAAATAAGGAATGGAAATTTAAAATTTCTTGAAACAAGTGAGAATGAAAATACAACACACAAAATCTTTGGAACATGGCAAAAATTATACTCAGAGGGTAATTTAGAGCAATGATTAGTTGCACAACATCATGAAAAACTTACTCTAACAACTTTGACAAATTTGAATTTCTAGAAACATGCATCTATCTAAACAAATGCAGACTGATGTAGAAAACCTCAAAAGACACATAACGAAAGAAGAAACAGATCTAGTCATTAAAAAACTGAAATAAAAAAAAAAAGCCCAGAGCCTGATAGTTTCACTGGGGAATTCTACCAAACATTCAGTGAAAAGTTGACATCAATTCCACTCAAACTGTTCTAGAATATTGAAAAAGATGGCAAATTCCCAAACTCATTTTGTGAAGCAAACATAACCCTGATACCAAAACCAGTCAAAGACTAGATCATTACTAGAATAGAAAATTATGATATAGACTAATATTCCTTATGAACATAGATGCAAAAATTCCCAACATCCTAGAAAGTAGATTCCAACTATATATGGGATATATTATCATATATCATGTCAAGTGAGATTCATATCAGAATTTCAAAAATAATATAATCTACTATATAAATAAAACAGGGAGGGAGAAACTACATGAGACTGTCAATGCAGAAAAGGCATTTGACAAAATGAAACACCCATACCAGATAAAAATATTCAACCAAAGAGGGATAGAGGGGAAATTCCTCAGCACAATGAAGGGCATGACTAACGTAAAACCAATGCCAGTATCTTACTCCAGTGGGAGATACTGCAAGCATTCCCTTGAGAACCAGAACCAGACATACCAGAATACTACCCTTACTCAATATTGTCCTGGGAGCCTTAGCAGGACCTAATGTTGTCTAGTAACTCTTGCTAAAACTTCCAGTGTAATACTGAATATGAACAGTGATAAAAAGTATTCCTGCCTGGTTCTAGATCACTAAAACACCCCCCTCCCACAAATAAAGGCATCCAAATTGGCAGAGAAGAAGTAAAATTATTTGAAGATGATATAATTCTATACAAAGAAAATCCCAAAGACTCAAAAAGAAAATTGTTGAAACTAATTTAAAATTCAGCAACCTGGCTGGGTACAGGATTAATATACAAAGGTCAATCAGATTCTGGCATACTAACATTTCATTTCCTCCAAAAAGGAAATGAAGAAAGCAATATCATTTCTTTTTTTTCAATATCATTTCTAATAGCCCCTCAAAGAATGAAATATTTAGGTATAAACAACCTGAGAAACAAAAGGCTTGTACGATGAAAACTACAAAATTCTATGACAAGAAACGAACGAAGAGACCTACATAAGTGCAAGAAACTATGATGTTCACGGATAGGAATATTGTGCAAAGGACAACATTATCCAAATAAATCTATAACTATAATTAAATACAGACCCAGCTCCCTAAAACATATTTTAAAGAGATGGGAAAAAAAAGAATCACAAACTTGACATGGAAAAGAAAGAGGCACAAGAAAAGCGAAGCCCTACTAAATAAGACCAGAGTAGGAGGCCCCTTGTTTGAAAGACACCTATCTACCTGCTCACAACCTACGGCACAGTCACGTAGGCAAAACAGCTTGGCACTGGTACAGCGATAAATATGTAAACCAGTGGGCCAGAGTAGAGAACTCTGAAAGAAATCCATCTACCCACAGACAATCGATTTTTGACTGAAATACATTAAATGCTGAAATACATAATATGGGGGAAGACTGTTTTAGACAGGGTTCTCTAGAGAAACAAAACCAGGACACTTAGGATTTTATATAAATGTATATAGATGTATATAGGATATAGATGTATATAGAGACAGGATATAGGACATAGATGTATATAGGATTAAGTTTTCTCCTACCAAAAGAAGCAAACTGCTAGCTACCAGGGTTGGGAGAAAGGGAGGGGAGTGGAAACCATGGGTAGACCGGGCAGATGGGCGTTAAGTAGGTAAAAGCACAATGAAAAGCAAGCTCACTGCTACCCGTCAATGGGGACCCAGAGCAACGCTTTGAGTCCGCATTGACTTGGGAGAATTGGCAGGACTAGGAAGTCCCGTTTTCCTCCCTGATGAGGGTGAAGTGGAAGGTAATTTTCTACAAAGGGGAGAAGGGGAAAGAAGCGGGGGTATAAGGCAAGCGATGAGGAAGTTTGGCAGGTTGCTTAAATTGTGGAATACAAAAATGATGATCTGAAATGTCACACCCCCCCATCTCATTCACTATCCTAACAATTTTACAAAGCTCTAGACACTATGCGAAAGTTAGGAGGTGGAACCGAAGCACGTGATTAGGCGAATGAACGCAGGTGTCCCATTAAACCATGACACTCAAGCTCCAAAGCAAGAAGCAGAAGCCCCTGAGGTTTGGGGCTGTCCATAAGAAGCAGCTTCCGCAGCTACCACCCACCCCCCTTTTGGGGGTCATTATTGTAAACATGCCCAACACACAACTTTTGCTGAGTCAACATTTTAAGGTGTCCAAGTTACGGAGAGCAACTGTTAACAGTTAGCTGAGCAGCCTGCATCAATGTGCTGTTTCCCTCACTGTTAACCCCGTTTCTCCGCCCTTTCACCACTAATAAAGTTTATGTCTCTATATTTGCCTTTGCTTGTCTTTTTATATAAGCCAGGTCCTACGGTCTTTGTCCTTTGGTGAGTGACTTCTCTCACTCAGTGTGATGTCTCTGAGCTCCGTTCGTATTGTGGCATCTATCAAGACTGCCTTTCTCATACTGCTAAGTATGTGCCACATTTCGTTTATCTATTCGATCTGTTGATTTCCACCTTTGGCTATTGTGAACGGCGCTGCAGTGAACATTGGTGTACAAGACTCCGAGTCTTTGTGTTCAAGTATTTTGGATATGTACTTAAGAATGGAATTTCTGGATCATACATAGTACTTATATTTTTAGTCTTTTGAAGAAAGAGTGCAATATTTTCTACCACAGCTGTGTTATTTTGCATTCCCACAAGCAATGGGTACTGGTTCTAATTTCCCCACATCCTTGCCTCCCCTCCACCAACCCCTCTCTACACCAACCTTCTAGAAGCTCTGTGGACATATGACCCTGTGCCTCCCTATTCCTTCTGACTGAAATGCCCTACCTTTCCTTCCCCACCTCCCAGGTTTCATTTCATTCTTAAAGACAGTTGAAATGGTAGCCCAGCGAGCAGCTTCCCCACTTGAGGCACTACCTTGAGTTTATGCTTCTGCATGAGGCTGTACCACACTCTCACACTTTGGTGGCCTGTGAGCTTCTCCGGGACAACACATTTCGGTTCTCTTCATGGCTTCACCAGAACTCAACACGGACACACTGAGGTGCTAGAGAAACACGGGGCACTATGGTGAGAGCCCAAAGACAGGTTTGATACAGAAGGAATACGACGGGGCTGCTTCCGTTGTTAAAATGACCATGTACTGAGCAAGCGCACCACGTTGTTACTGCTTTGTGTCCACAATCACGCGGAGTATTTATACCATTCATCTGCGGCTAAGTAGATACCCGTGGCCTTATTCCACAGGTAGGGAATTGGACATTCGGGAAAATGAAGTAACTGGACTAATGTCACACATGTAGGAAAGGGCAGAGCTAGGATGGAAACAGTTCTGCTTACGCTAAATAAGGCACATGTGTCTGCATCTGCATGGCAAGCTTCCTCTTGGTGTTTATTAGAAATCCAAGCACATTCGGTGACCTTCCTTCTGCCTTTCTGCGGGGTGCTGCTGGGTGAGTTCGCACTGCCAACCTTGTGATTAGGGGTCGAGCTGTACCCAGGGACCTCTCTGCTTCTAGAAAAGGTTAAGCATGAAGGGAATCAGGCCCGCAACCATAGCACAACATCCTCTCTGCAACATCGTGGCAGTAATTTCTTTGTGAAGAAGTAGTACTAGGCTAGCCCCAAGGGCTTGGAGAATGAAAATGTCTTAGATGTCCGGCTTCTCCAAGATGCCATCCCCCCCTGCCGTCCCCCAACTCCCTGGAGTCTATTCCCTCACTTCCCTGGGTCTGCAGTTGACAATGACATCTCACAGAAACCCGGGAAGCTGTAAGGAAATGTCTCAAGGGGCTGTGGGTGTCATTAAGTGCCAAATTCAAAGGTTAGGACAAGGTGAGCCAAATGCAGGGTCCATTGCCAGAAGCCCCACATGGCCAAAAGTCCAAGCAGGTCTTCTTCCTTCTAACAATGCTCAGTTAAGAGACCGAGGGATGGCTATGAAGGAGACGTGGTTTGAGTCTTTAAGCAGAGTATACTCACAAGGAAACAAAGGATAGTGTCTTAAGTTACACCCTCCAGTAGAGTCTAAGACTCCCCAAGGAAACAAAGGGTATGACCTGGTTCACAGCCTCTACCACAGTCAAGTGTAACCCCACCCTAAGCCTGCCCATTCATACAGCAAGAATACCTTCTGAAAGGGATTGAAGCCATAGGCGGAGTACAGACCATACATAATACATCACATGAGGAATGATGGCTAGAAGGGCAATATTAATTAACTCCAACACAACATATGATTTGTTTAATGATAAGGATGGAATTGGAATGGTGTGGGGGGCCAATCCCAAATCAAACCCCTGTTGTTGAGTCCATTCAGATTTTGAGTGACCCTAAAGGACATAGTAGAATTGCCACAGTGTCCCCAAGGCTGTTGATCTTTATGTCACAGCTTGCTCACGCTGAGCAGCTCTTGGGTTTGAGCAGCCGCTTCTCAGGTGTCAGAAGCATTCGGGAAAAGATCTGCTGTCTACCTCTTGCTCTGCATTTGATAATGTCCCTACAAAACTCCCTGGAGACTTCATGTGGGGGGAAGATGATATTCCCATTTTCCTGGCTATTGGGCAGCAACAGTACCACGAGGGATGGAGTCAAAGGAAACTCCACTGCCCCCAATCCCAGACTTTCTCTGTGCCTTAGGGTGCACATTCAAGGCATCACCTCGTTGGAGGCCCTGCCAGGAGGGGTTTGATCCCCCCTGGACAGGAGGAACCCTCAGAGGTCACCCGTGGCTCTCTCTGAGCCTTGCCTGAGCCATCACATGAGCCCCCGCCCTCGTAATCATGAGGCGGCTCCGTGCCATTCATTGTTCTAACATCCCTAAGCAGGGATAATTTTTTTCCATAAAACTAAAAATCATGGATTGTAATTCAGAGCCATTGTCAGGGAACAATGGGCCTCAGTGAGCTGTGCTTCCCCAGAAGTGGGAAGCAGTCTGTGCAGGGGATGACTGGGCCCTGGGACATGGCGAGGGGCTGGGGCACAGCCAGGATGATGCCCTCTTTGTCTGCACCTGAAGGGTGAGCCCACTTCCAGTGCTGCCTTTCTGCTTTGGGGATGTCAAGCGTTCACACACCCCGTATCCTGGAGCCAACATATTCACAGTAGAAAATAGCACTTGCTGAGGGCAATGCCTTCTCAGGGAACCTGCCAGAACCTCCCTTTTGCAAGACAATGCCATTCCCAGTCATGTGAAAAGGAAACCCGGCTCCATTGTTTCCAGAAGACAACTTCAGAAAGCAGACTGCATTGTCAAGCCCTTCCAAACAAGAATGGTGGAGGGGCGCACCCCCCCCCCCATTCCAGACCTGGCACACACACCGAGCTGATGCTCTGTCTGCCCTGCAGGGGCGGGACACCCCAAGGTGCCAGGGTGAACGTGGCTTCTTCCTTCCCCTGCCTCACGCTGTCCCTGTCCTTTCCCCTGCCAACTGAGGAGGACAGTAGTGGACACGGAGACCAGAGGTGGCCCTGCGTGGGTGCTGGTTAAGGTGCAAAGGGAAGCCTTAGCTGGGTTGGGAAATCTCCTTCCTTCCTCAGGCTCTTCTATCAAGAGGGGAAAGAAGACTAAGGAAGCAGGGGTCCCCAGAATGGCTTCCAGGACTTCTGCAACCTACCAAATGGCCACTGGAGAGAAATCCCCAGGGGTCCCTTCAAGAGACACCTGGAGAGGACCGGAACTGTACGTTGTGCCTTCCGCAAAGCACCTTCGGCCATGTGTTGCCACCCGGGGGTGCGCAGAATTCCCTCACTGTTGTCAGGCCTTCCTAGGAAATGTCTGCCGGCTGATAGATGAGCCAGGTCTTGCTGGAGCTGTCGCTAGCTCCAGGTGGTGGAAGAAGGGCCTTGATCCATCCACGGGTACTTGCTGAGTTTTTGAATAAAGCAATTTATTTGAAATCTAAGGGAAAATTGATGTTGGGCAGCGAACGCTATTGGCACCGAGTGGAGATTCTGGAGAGAGCATCACTAATTGAACATTGAATTTTAAGTTCTTTTTTTCCAGCTTTCAAAGTCCAGCCTAGTTCCTAAAAAACAAAAGCAAAACACATAACGGTTTTTCATATTTTCTATAGAAAAACAAACGCTAATATTCTCTGCTCTTTTTTCTGAGAGTGGTGGGAGATCTTTCTTTACTTTTGAATTTTTTTACACTTTCTTTCAATGTTTGGGATACAAATTCCAGAATCTTCTACTTGGTGATTTTACACAAAGGCTTCATTATCCCCATTTCAGTGAAATTAATCTGAATTCTCACCATCCTGATTGTCTTCCAAAGAGCCCCCAGCCCACAACTGACAGGGATGCTGTCTACAAATATAAAATCAAACCAAAAGGAATCCTATTCAAAATGGCACCAAAATATTGGCCTGACCCCTAGGAGGACATGGGTCTACCCAAGAAAAAGGATGCATCGAGGTTTGTCCTCCAGGAGGATGAGCCCCAATCGGCTGGAGCAGTACGCAGGAATATGCGTGCTTTTTATGTCTTCACCTCCAACTGCTTTTCCGTATTCTCCCTTGTCCATGTTCCTCTAGAGACCACAGACTCGCCCTGACAGTATCCTGATATTTAGCCAGTTGGCCCCGCTCCCAGTATTTAAGTACAACTCTGTTTTGGAATTGTTAGCAGCGGCAGCACCATGTGACGCAGCCATCTCTTTTCCCAGTGGCATGAATAAGCAGTGGTGTAATTTCAACCATGATAGAGGGAACTGCTCTGGGACTGGAGACACTCTGGCATCCTAGATCTGAATACGTGAACTGCGTTGGCCTCTCCGAAGGTGGGAAAGAAAAAAATAGACTTCTTTAGCAACAGCAATTTTACCACCAAGGTAATAACGAACCAAACCAAACCGAAAACAGAGAAGCAAAGAAACCTTTGGATTTCCAAATGACTTGCAAATTTGCTGCACTAACCAGCAAGCCGTGTGCAAGCTTGGTAAATGTGTGACCGCAGGCAATCCACATTCCGCTTTCATGAACCTCGCTGGCTGCATTTATTCTGCAATATCATCTGCAACTTTAAAACCGTGTGGTTGTTAAGGAGAATGCATTATTAATCCTGTGTCCCAGGCTGTGCATATTGAAGCACGGACTCTGACATTTTAAGCACTCTGGCAAGCTTGGGCCCTTCAGAGAAGGTGGGTTTGAAGTGCTGGCTGGGAACTGAAGGACCTTGGCCTAGCAGACAGCTGGTCGGTGGATTCCCACTTTATCCAGGTGATGTTACAGTCATATTCTAATCACACTGGAAAATGTCTGCTTTCTGCTTTTCATTTTGCAGTATTTTCCAAGAGATACATTACTCTGAGGTTTTACATTTAAAGATTGCCCCATTCAAACATACAATGGGTGAAGATTTCCTATTTTTGAGAAAGAATGCCAAATTTGCTTGAATGTAAATGTCCTTGGCGGCTAACATGGCTTCGACAAGAAAGCACTGCTCAGTTGGTAGATAATGTAACATAGTGTTTCGTTCTGATTTCAGTGTGGAATCTGTTGACCTCCATGTTTCCTTTTATATTTGTATCTCTGGATTTCTGCATTATGAAATCAGTCAGTGCTAAGAATCCCGGGCTCTAAGGAATCACATTCCTAGACTTTGAACAAAGGAGTTACCGCTGAGGTTTCCCTCCTGAGGCCTTAACAATAAAAGCACAACTGAGGACACTTCATGGAGAAAAAGTGCAGACTCTGTCAATGTCAATCTCCCCTCCAGAGGGGATGCCTTCACACATGCCAATCACGGGAGCCTCGTATCCAGCATGACACCCTTCTAGTTAGTAGCTGACCCCTTTCTAGGCCACTACCCGAGACGGTGGTGGTTTACATGTTGCTGTCATGCTAGAAGCTGTGTCCCCAGTCTTTGAAATACCAGCAGGGTCCCCCAGGGTGGACAGACTGAGAAAGACCAGGAAGAAGGGCATGGCACTCTACTTCATGGGGGGAAAAAAGGCTAGTGAAAACCTTATGAATAGAACATTCTTTGATACAGTGATGAAAGAAAAGCCCCTTAGGTTGAAAGGCACTCAAACTATGGCTGAAAAAGAGCAACCTCTGCAAAAGCAGAGCCAACCTTCATGATAGGAATGGGGAAGGGCTGCTGAGACTCTCGTCTGCCGATGTGACACAACTCCAAATACGAAGGAACAGCTGCAGACGTTCGTTAGTCACTGGAATGGGGACTGTACCAAGTATGAATCTAGGAAAATTGGAAGTTGTCAACTGTGAAAAGAGGCAAATAATGATCAATATGCTAGGTATTGTTGAGCTGAAATGCACTGGTATTGGCCCCTTTGACCATCACATGGTTTGCTGTACACATGGGATGACACACGGAAGAGGAATGGTGCCACATTCATTGTCAAGAAGCACATTTCGAGGTCTGTCCTGAAGGACAATGCATAAAAGTTGAGAGGTAGGAGGTTCTGACATCAGAGAGTGGGCATGATATTCTGGCTCCCTGCTTCAGTAACTGGGTGAGGCTTAGCCTTAGACAAACTATTGGACCGCCTGGATCTCAGTTTCTCACCTAGAAAATGAGGGAAAAGCTGTCTTGGTGGCATTAGAAGGACCTGCCCTGGTGCCCCTAATATTCTGAGGATACAAGTCAGCCACACATATAGGCAGCGGACAAGATACCATCTTGCCCTTAGCTTGAGGATGCAGAGGGGTGACTGAATGCCCAGTGCATGGACCCAGAGAGCAACTCCTTCCACCTAACCTGATTTGAGAAGGGCAGGAAATGGATTTAAGCTGATTCAGGGAGCTGAGCTCCAGTAAGGGGCTGAGACAGCTCCACACAAACAGTATGAAAAGACTGGGGAAAAGACAATACTTGGCCCAACGGCAGAACCTAAGGAAGTTTGGCCTGACTTTAGCCAAGAGAGAAAGGCAGAACTGGGGGAGAAATGTAGTTTGCACAGAAGAGCAAACAGATAAAATCTTCGAGGGCCCATTGAAGCCAAATCAAAGATTCAAGATTTTCTCTTAAGACAATAAGTTGCCTTTGGGTAATTTTGAGTCTAATGGTCAGATCACAAGAAGAATCAATCCTACTCCCAAAGAAAATCTGGTGACTATTCAAGTGGCCAATGGAAGGAGAGTGGTTAAGAGTGGTTACAGGGAACCTGAGCCAAAGTGTAGAATCCTGGAGCAAGTAACAGACCCCAGATCCAACGACGGGGAAGGGACAGTCACCTGAAGCCTGAAGGAGAGAGTGGGTGATGGGCTGAAGTCCAGGGTACACCACAGGGAATGGGGCAAGGAGAGTGACACCCAGCACCACTCAACTTCTTTCTTCTGATGTTCTGTTGACTCTCCTTATTGACCAAATCCAAACAGAAGCTCCAGTTCACAGGAACCAGTGATTGGGTCCAAAGAGTTCAGCATATTAGGTCACAGAACAGATGGAGAAGGAGGAGACTACACTGGGTGGAGGTGGTAAATTGAAAGATCGCCTGGGAATGATTTGACTCAGAGGCTGTACAATGAGTCAGACTGAAGGGGAGGAGTCTCCACACCATTTGGTGATCTAGGAAGGCCTTTGCCCTGTGACATATCCTCAATTCTGTTTTAGGTAGAAGAGGTCAATCTTAGCAGCCACTGAACAATATACTTTGAGAGTACATGTTCCGTAAAAACAATCTTTTAATGACTCATTCAAAAGAAGTGACCTCGATTACTGAAGGCAAAATGGTTGCATAGCAAATGTGGTAAAGAAAACTGATGGTGTCTGGCTATCAAAAGAGATAGCATCTGGGATCTTAAAGGCTTGAAGATAAACAATCAGCCATCTAGCTGAGAAGCAACAAAGCCCACATGGAAGAAGCACACCAGCCTGCGTGATCATGAGGTGTCAATGGGATCAGGTATCAAAGACCCAGAACAAAGAAATCATATCAATGTGAATGAGGGGGTGTGTGCAGTGGAGCCCATCTGTAGAAGACTATTAGACATCCCCTTACAGAAGGGTCAACAAGGAACTAATGAGCCAGTCAGGGTGCAGCATAGCATGGATGAAACATACAACATTCCTCTAGTTCTTTAATGCTCACCACCCGCCCACTATCATGACCCCAATTCTACTTTACAAATCCGGCTAGACAAGAGCATGTACATGGGTATAGATAAAAGCTAGAAACACAGAGAATCCAGGACAGATAAACCCCTCAGGTCCAATAATGAAAGTAGTGATACCAGGAGTGTAAGGGGAAGGTGGGGGGAAGAAAAGCGGAACTGATCACAATGATCTACATATAACCCCCTCCCAGGGGGACGAACAACAAAAAAGTGAGTGAAGGGAGACATCAGTCAGTGTAGGACATGAAAAAATAATTTATAAATTATCAAGGGCTTGTGAGAGAGAGAGAGAAAGAGAGAGAAGAGAGAGAGAGAAAGGAAAAAGATGAGGAGTTAATACCAAGGGCCCAAATAGAAAGAAAATGTTTTTAAAATGATGATGACAAAAATGTACAACTATGCTTGACACAACGGATCTATGTATGGATTGTGATAAGAACTGTATAAGCCCCCAATAAAACAATTAAAAAAAAGACATGACCTTCTAAATTTAAGCATATTAGTCACCACCCATCTGTCAGCTTGTCGACACAGACAAAAGGCCTTGCCCTATCTAAAATTGTATGTCCCAGAACAATGCATTTCTTTTAGACACAAGCCCGGATTGACGGAAGGGGAACACACATTAGAGTAACTTCCTCTAATCACCACCACAGGACTCCCCAGAACTCAGGATCTGATGAAGGGGCGTCTATAGCCCCCTCTAGAAATGTACACTGTTAAACATTTTGAGCAAAGAGGAGCCATGAAAGAAGCTAGTGTAAAACTCCTTTTGATGAGCCAGCAAACTCAAAAGGTCTTGACAGACTAAAACCCAAGTGACCCAACTCCAAGTCCATTCTCTTTCGTCCATCTTCAAGGAAAGGCTGCATGTGCTCTTCTAAGCACGAACCCTCTGCCTCGGGCTCGTCCGTTTTCTAGCAAGCGTGTCCTCAAAGACGACTCACTCTAACAGCAATAAATGTCTGCCTTTGTGCACTGCTTTAAACTTTTCAGAGCACTTTCCTATTCATGTTTCCCGTTTGGATTGTCATAGCAACCCCATAGAGAAGATATCCATAGCTTTGTGTTACAAATGAGAAAATGGAGCCTGCTGAGGAATTAAATCATTTGTCCCATGCCCTCCACAGCTAGTAACTGGCAGTCAGGATTACCCACCAGATGCATCTTTGCCAAGTCCTGGCATCTTTCTGCAACAACACCCAAGTTCTGCAGGAGGAGATGGGGGTGTTGGATTTTGCATTGGTTCATTCACAGAGTGCCGACTCTTCCTAAAATGATTCCTGGTACATGTCACTTAAGGTAAAGGGCAGGGAAAGGGGGTCATGGAGGCTTCAAACTGAGGGATCTTCCCAGACAGCAAAACCTGACCTTATAACAGTCTACAAAGACGATTGTTGTACATCCTACTTTGGAGAGTAATGACTTTTGTCTCAGGAGGGTATGCTTGCTCATCTAAGGTGCAACTATTCCTCCCTGGCACGAGGATAGAAAAGTGAGAAACTTGAAGACACATGGAAAGAATTAGTCCAACAAACTATGAAAACATCAGTCTCTATCGCCCTAGGGCCAGAAGAACTAGATGGTACCCGGCTACCATTGCCAACTGCTCAGAAAGGAATTGCATTAGAAGGTCCTGGATAGAGTGGGAGAAAATGTGGAACAAAATTAAAAATCATCAATGAGAACAGACCTGCTGATTGGACAGGAACTAGAGAACCTAGGAGACTCTCTGGTCCTTGGTCACCCTGCAGGCCTGGAACTGAATTCAGTCTGTACCTCCATTTTCAGCCAAACAATAGACTAACTACAACTATAAAGTACTGAGGAGCATACACCTCAGAATAATTGGCCATTTTGGATCAAGGTGACAGCATGTCCCCAATGACAAGGTTCAGAAGGTTAGAAAAGAACATGGAATGCAGACAGGAAATACAAGCTTAGCCTTGGTTCAGTATAGCTCCTGGCCCCACTTGCAGAGGCAAGCAACCTTTAGATTTAATCTCTCTATGACTCTGTTTCCTCTTCTAAAAATGATGATGATATGTCTATGTACATGTATTTATAGGGTAAGTATTAAGGCAGCAGACAGACACTTGGCCTCTACTCAAGTCTTCTCTCAGTGCCAGAGCACTTTGTTCTAATGACCTGGCATTCTTTGATGTCCACCTTTCAGACACGATTGCTGAAGACAAAATGGGTGCATAAGCTAATGAATGTAGTGAGGAAAGCTGATGGTGCCTGGTTATTATAAGATATAGCATCTGGGGTCTTAATGGCTTGAAGGTAAACAAGTGGCCATCTAGCAGGGAAGCAACAAAGCCCACATGGAAGAAACACACCAGCCTATGTGACCAGAAGGTGTCATTGGGACCGGGTAACGGGCATCAGAAGATCCCAAACAAACACTCATTTCGATGTGAATGCAGGAGGTCAGAATAGAGACCCAAGGACCATCTGTAGATGGTTGGATGCCCCCTTACAAAAGGATCACAAGGAAGAGACAAGCCAGCCAAGGTGCAGTATAGCACCTACAATACAACATTCCTCTAGTTCTTTAATGCTTCCTCCCCATTATTATGACCCCAGTTCTATCATACGAATCCCGCTAGACCAGAGCATGTACACTGGTACAGATAAGAGCTCTTAATAAAAAAAAGAGCTCTTGACACACAGAATCCAGGACAGATAATCCCCTCAGGACCAATACTGAGAGTCCCGATACCATGAGGGTAGGAGAGAGGTGGTGGGAGAAGGGGGAGAAAGGGGGAACTGATCGCAATGATCAATGTACAAACCCCCCCTTCCCCAGGAGGATGAACAATAGAAATGTGGGTGAAGGGAGACAGTGGATGGTGTAAAATGTGAAAGAAATACATTGAATGGTTGTAAAGATTAAATCAGATCACCTCTATGACTTGCAAATTTCTCAAGAAGTATTATTCATCCTTTCTCTACAAATGTTAGTTGAATATGTTATTTTCCAAAATAATAATATTGCCAACCTCATAGATTTTTGTGAAAATTAAACGGGTTAATATATGCAAGATATTAACCCTCCAGGAGAAGAGCAACAGAAACCATGGGGGAAGGGAGACAGCGGTCAGTGTGAGATATGAAAATAATAATAATTTATAATCTATCAAGGGGCTACAAGGGGAGGAGAAGGGGGGGAAAGAGAAGCCAATACCAAGGGCTCAGTAGAAAGTAACTGTCTAAAAAAGAATGATGGTAACATATGTACAAATATGCCTGATACAAATGATGTATGGAGTGTAGTAAGAGTTGTAAGAACCCTCAATAAAGTGATTTGTGTGTGTGTGTGTGTGTGTATACACACACCCAAGATACATGGACCTGTGCCTGGCCCATAACATATCATGTATAAGTGTTTGAATTATTACAAGGCCACCTCGTTAATTCAGGCATGCATTCATCGAGCCTTTGTGTCTGCAGAGGGGCAGTGAAGGAGGACAGCCCTCCAACGAGCCGGATGGACACAGCGGCTGCCACAATGTGCTCCAGCAGAGGGACAAATTGTGAGGATGGTGCAGGACCAGGCAGCATGTTATTCTGTTGCGCATAGGGTCGCTATGGGTTGGGACAGACTCCACACCACCCAAGAACTATAATAACAGCAACATAGAAACGTCTCATCGTTTCTATTAAAACTCAAGTTCAGATGACTCCTGGGTCTTAAGGTTCCCTAAGGGAAGGAAGAGCACCTGCCTCCTTTGAGGCCGGGGAAAGACAGGAAATCACCTGAGAGACAAAGGAGCCCTGTCTGAGAGCATCGCCCCATGAGTGACCACAACCAAGCCATGGTTTGGGTGGACTCACAGGTCACCACTTCAGCCCCTGGCCATGCGGGAAATTTATGAGAGGTGTAGAAATACGGAACTCAAAGACGCTTTCCAGACTGCCTGGCTGACCTATTCCAGGTTCACATTCACACGACTGTCCCTTGATTTCAGTACTGAAATCCTAGGACTTATGGGATGGGGCTGGGGGCCACTTGTTCTTGCTGCAACCCAAAGCTCTTCCTTCCGTGTTAGAACAAAACATCTTGTCTTCGCCATACATACAAACTGTCGGTGTTAAGAGAATCACTCACACTGTAACACTGTCTTAGGTCACACCCTCCAGACAAGGGTGAGACTCAGTAGAGAGTCGGTCCTGTTCCCATCAAGGGAGAGATGGCTGCTTGCATGCATTAAGCACCTGCTGTGTACAGGCTTGGGAAAGGCCTTGTAGTACCTGGGGAAGCAGAGACCAAATGCACAGCCTTGTCTGCAGGGTGTCACGGAAGAACAAGACAGCCTGGGAAACACTCTGTGGGAGTGCCCTGAGAGCTGGGCTGTGACACGTAACAGAGCTGCTGGCTGCAGGAGCCCTACGAGAACAGGAGGATGTCCTTCCCAGCTTGGAGCTCAGACGGGACTGGACAATGGTGTCTGGAACAGCATCCTCTAGGACTGACTAGGTTCATAATAGAGATTCAGGCCCTCTTGGGACAGAAAGGGATATTTGCCTTTTCTGACACTTTTTGTTTTCATGACCATTAAGTCCATGCCAACTCACTGCCACCCCTTAGGACAAGGTAGAACTGCCCCTGTGGGTTTCTGGGACTGACTCTTTACAGGAATAGAAAATCTCGTCTCTCTCCTGCAGAGCAGCTGGTGGATTTGAACTCGAATTGCTGACCTTGCAGTTAACAACCCAGTATGTAACTACTACGCCATGGGGGTCCTTTGTTAGCTGTGCTTAAATCAACAGTGATTTGGGGAGAAATAAAAGAGATTCATAGGAGACTTTTGGGGGGCTTGGGGGTACGCTAGGCTTTTGGTCCATGATGGGTTATGCCCACCCCTGGAGCTTTGAGGGAAACTGGTTAGCCAGGTCTTCCTGACAAGTAAGGTTTTAGAAAGTGTCATTGTGTAGTCTTGGCAGCGGTGACTCAGTGGGAGAATTGTCACCTTCTGTGATTTCTGGCCCACCTTGCAGGCCCAGGAAGATGGCGATGGCGCAGGCCCAGGCCAGGTTTCAGTCTGTTACACAGGTGTTAGAACCAACTCCATAGCAAAATCTCCTGCCAAATGTTGCCTACATAGCAAGAACCAGGAATGGAATCTGAAGCTTACCAGGTAGATGCTGTTCTCCCACTTCCCAGGAAGGAGGCAGGAGGGAAGGACCCAGGTGCTGGCCAGGCGCTGCCCCAGTGTGACAGGTCCACAGATAGAGGGAGTGTGATGGAGCTGCTGCCACAGCACGGTGATTTGTGGGGCCCAAATGATTTCCCCCACAGCCTCTCACCTTCACACAGACTCCCAGTGCATACCATCCTCACCCTGGTGAATCACCTCAGGGCCATCTATTGACTCACAGTCTTTTGTGCAGCGGGTTGAAGGGATCTGAGCTATCCTGGTTTTGCCACGGTTCAACCTGGGATTCAGTGACTTGCAGGTGCAGAGCTTGTGGTGAGAACCAGAGGAGCAAAGGCCTCCCGGAGAGCATCTCCCAGCTCTGGAGAACTGGGTCTTAGAAGTGCGAAGGGAGCTCTCCTGCTTGCTTTGTCCTGTTGCTTATAGATGTCTGGGTTACCATAGCTGTCTGCTGGGCTGTGGGGACTCCCTTGTGGCCCTAGACCGGAATTATCTCTCAGAGCCACCCGAGGCCAGCTGTAGGATCTGAGATGGATGAAGTGAAGATTGACTGGCAGTGCTAGATGAGGTGGGGAAGGGAGAAAACTGGGAGAGGGGGCCAAGCCTGTGCAAGAACCAGAGCTGCTGAGGAAACCTGGACAAGAAGTTAATAAGGGGGAGGGGGACAGTGACTGAGTGCCTTTTAGCCTCCTTCTGTGAGGTGTCCTGAGCCCTCAGCTGCAAGATTCTAGAACTGCACTGTGTGGGCCATCTTCTCGATCAGAAAGAGGGAGGCTCAGCGAAATTCGGCACAGGACAAGGTATCGATCTGTAAGCTTTACATAACCCTTAAAACTGTCCCGGGGGTGGACTGGGTCTCTCCTCAAGCCCTCCTTCGACGCAAGAACACTTGGTTCTAACAACCTGGCATTCTGTGATGCTCACCCTCCCGGCACAATTGCTGAAGACAAAATGGGTGCATTAGCAAGTGCGATGATGAAAGTGGATGGTGCCCGCCTATCTGGGGTCTTAAAGGCTTGAGGTTAAACAAGCGGTCATCTAGCTAAGAAACAACAAAGTCCACATGGAAGAAGCACACCAGCCTGTGCGAACACGAGGTGTCAATGGGATCAGGTAACAGGCATCAGAAGACCCAAAACAAACAAAGAAAACATTGTTGAGAACAAGGGGGTTTGGAACAGAGACCCCAAGCCCATCTGTAGCTAATAGGACATCCCTTCACAAAAGGGTCACAGGGAAGGGATGAGACAACCAGGGTGTAGTACAGCACCAACAAAACACACAATATTCCTCTGGTTCCTTGAGACATCCTCACGCCCCACTATCATAACTCCAGTCCTGCCTTTCACTAAGGGCTAGACCAGAGCATGTGCACAGATACAGATAAGAGATCATTGTTCAGGACACATGGAAACCAGGTACAGGAATGGGAGTAGCAGCGATACCAGAAGGGTAGGGGTGGGCTGGGAAGAGGAAGGGAGGAAGGGAGAACAACAGAAACCTTGGGGGGAGGGAGAAAACAGTCGGTATAAGATATGAAAATAATAATCATTTATCAAGAGGTCACGAGGGTGGGGGGATAAAAGAGGAGCTGGTCCCAAGGGCTCAATAGAAAGTAAATGTCTAGAAAAGAATGATGGCAACATATGTACAAATATGCTCGATACAATTGATGTATGGATGGTTATAAGAGCTGTAAGAGCCTCCAACAAAATCATCTTTTATTTCAAATAAACTGTCTCAGGACCACTTCTAGCTTTCCTCCTCAGCCTGCCCCCTGTATCATTTTGAGAGCTGTTTTTCTTTAGCCTCACTTGGCCATTTTAGAAATAAATTGTCCCACCCAATGTCAGGTCAGTTTTTGCAGTGCCCATTCCCCTCAGATGATGTCATTGTCCCTGGGAATCAGCAGGGACTCCCTGGTCCCTCCAACATTGGCACACAATACATTGCAGCAGGAGAGGGGGTGTCAGACATTCACATAAAAGAAAACTAGTTTCCGCTAGCTTCTAGTGACGAGAAGCAACTTCAGCCATCGTTTCAATGCAGCCCCTTGTACAGACGAGGCAGTTGAGGCTGAGAGGCGCTGGTTCCAGGGCACATGCTCATGAGGGGTTGAGTCAGGAGGGAAAGCGGGCCTCTAGCAGGCTGGTCTCTGCTTTCTCATCCACCACTCCTCTCCACACCACAGAGGGGAGGGGGAATGCAGAGGAGTCCGGCTCTCCACTAGGTGACCCTGTCAGACACCAAAATGACTGCCGAGAAAATTGTTGTGCCGTTTCAGCACAGATTTTTTAAATGAAAATAAACCTATAATTAGTGGTCACAACCCAAACATGTCTCAAATGTCCAGCTTGCATGTATCCATGTATCTACACAGTTTAAATTCTATGCTCGTTTACTTGTTGAATAATTACAATGACTGCTTCGAACCTTGTGGTTTTGTCTGTATGTCCTGCAAGTCACCCAAAACCAAACACAGTGCCCTCAAGTCCGTGCCGACTCCGAACGACCCTATAGGTATAGGACAGGGTAGAGTTGTCCCCGTGGGTTTCCGAAACTGTAACCCTTGAGAGGGCAGAGCGCCTGGTCTTTATCCTGTGGAGCAGCTGGTGGTTTCTCGCTGCGAACCTTCAGGTCAGCCGCCCCACGTGAAACCACTACCACCAGAGCTTCTACCACAAGTCAAGATTTGTTCAAATTTCTGCTAGTCTTTTCAGAGTCGCCGGTTTTTGTCAAATTTGCTAGCATTTGGGTGACTATCTTGTGGTAATGAGTATTTGTAAACCTGTATGAATAACTGTTTTTGAGAATGAAGTAATGATTAAAGGGAAAGAAGGAGAAAAGAATTGTAAAAGCCTCCTGCCCAGGTACTAGTCATATTGGATGGAATAAGATTTCACAAGCCTCTCGTGTTAGGATTCGTAGTGTAAGAAATGTTGTCTTTCGAGCACTGTATTATTATCCTGTCTATCGTATCCTGATCTATGACTAAAAAGGCTAGACCTGTCGAAGGATTCGCTGGTAGAGGAGGAGACCCATGGGGAGGGTGTGGAACACCCATGGGTTACCTGGTCTGGGTGACACCAACCCCAGATGCCCCTCGGGGATTAGAGGCCCTGGGATCTAGCAACATACTTCCCTCCCGCTGCCATCTTTCCTGCCCAAGTTACTCTACAACATCTACTCCCCGTACACCATCTGGGGGTTAGACAGAATTTCCAAGTTCCTCCACCCCTGCTGTCACCCCCAGCCTTGTTCCCCCTGTCCGTCTATCCACCGGTTCTCCAGGCCCACAGGGACCTAGGCAGAAAGAGTCGCTCAATAGGGCTTTTCTCCGTGGGGATTAGAGAGACTGCCAGGCGGGCACACCCTCTTCCCCTCGTGAAACCTTCACTTGCCAGAGATCGGCAGAAACGTGTTGGAGCATCACCCACCTTTATATCCTCCTCCCCACCTCCTGTAGAGAACTTTCAGGAACTGAAGAAGAGGGTGAGAAAGGCCGACCCCCTGCCGTGATTGCTATATAGCTGGCCTTTGAAATGCTGGCTTGTCTGGGATCTTTCAGAGGAAGAAAAAGAAGCCCATTGGAAACCCAACCTCCCCTGGGCCCAGGAAAGTAGGCCGTCGTCTCCTCACCCTGCCGGGAGGAGCAAAGGAGGATCTCAGGGGCATCCCCAGCGCACACCAGATCACTTTGGTCGCCCCCCACCAAAGCTGGTTCCCTTGGGCCTGGGGGCATCCGTCTCCGATTTTAAAGGACTGTGCTCCTGAGTGTGTGTGTGTGTGTGGGGGGGGGGCGCCCAGGGCAGGGGAGGCGGGGACCAACAGCAGAGGAGCGTCCCCAGGCCCAGTTTGGAGCACTGCTCAGGGCTCCTAGAGGGAAATGCCCCCCACTCACCCACGCGGGAGCCGGCAGAGGTCTCACCAGCCTTGCTGGACTTGGGACCTGGGTTTGACTTTTCTTCTCTGAGAGGCACAGTAGGAAGTCAGCTTCCAGCCAGCCAAGACACACGCGCGCGCGCGCGCGCACACACACACAAACACACGACCCTTGGTCAGAATTGCAAATGACCTGCCATGGCTGGCGCTTCCCCCCCCCTTCAGAACCCCAGCTGGAGGTGCTTCCAGGTGGTTGTGTCCTGGGCAATGGGTGAAGGGACAGACAAGCAAAGGCTATAGTGGAGGGGGAGCCTGAGGTTGGGGAGCGGGGCATGAGGCCAGCGAGCCCCTGGCTCTGGCCTGAATTAGGCCAACTACATGAAGGGACCAGAGCAGGTAAAGACCCTGGAGCTAATGTGGCAGCTGGCCACGAGGCCACCCTGGGAGAGGAGGGCAGAGGGGCTGTGTCGTGGAGGGTGTCCTCCGGAGAGAATAGCTCCGAAATGGGCCTTCTTGTGCCTCCCACCTCCAACTTCCAGAGACGAGAGCGGAGGCCACGGGCGCCCAGGGACCCTGGACGGGCTGCGGCGCCGCCATGTCCTTTCTCGCGCCCCCCACCCCGCCGGGGCGGAGCGGTCCTGTACCCCCGCGCGCGGGCGGAAGATGGAAGTTGGCTTTTGTCTGACCCGGTCAGACAGAGCCGTTTTGTGGGATAAAGGCTTAACGCTCCGTGAACACGCCGAAAAAGCTCAAGGCTGGCCCTCTGACAATCCCATTGTCTCCGGCCTGAGCCAGGCGGTTTGCTCTGAAAGCGCCAAGTTCATGACATTTCAAAGAGAAATGATACTGGGGGGAGGGGGGCGCAAGAGAAATAAAATCCCCAAATACCGAGATAACCCTTTTTTTCCCCACTCTCTGTTCACCTCGCTCCCCATCCCCTTACCCTTTCAGACCCCATGGGGTGGGGGGCATCTCATGCCTTCAGGAGTTGGGGTGACCAAGTCAGGATCACGTTGGGGTGTGAAAAGACGTCCGGGGCTGTGCTCCGCCGACCTGAGCACAGGCTCCCTTTGTCTGCTGGGCCGTGGAAGATAAGACTTGGCTGAAACGGACTTTAGGTGCCCAAATTCGTTTATTTTGAAGAGCGGGGGGGTTATTGGTTTCTTTCATTTTTGTGGTTGTTATTGCCGTCGGCTTTCAAAACACCCCACCGCTTTCTGAGCCGGGGAGCAAGGGTGATTCCATTTTTAGCGGTTAATTTGTTTAATGTGCCTCTGCAAAAGCAAATAAGTCGGGAGAGGGAGCGGAGGAGTCCGGAAATTGAATGTGTTTTTGTCTCCAGTGAAGTTTCCCTTGAGTGATTTCGTTTGCTTTCCGTCTCGCCCGCCAGACTCTGCGCTCAGACCTCCAGCGCGCCACCCCCGGGCCGGGCGACGGGGCTGGGGACCCACGCGGCCTCGCTGTCCACCTTAGGTGGCCTGGGGGTGGGGGGTGGGGGGGCTTTTCCACCCGCTCCCATGTGCCAGGTTAATCGTCCTTCCGAAGAACAAAACGAGGCCTTTCAGAATCCTTCTAATTCGAGGAGAAAATAGGATTAGGCCAAAGTATCAGCAAGGTAAGTCGGATTAACAGCAAGGTTCAATACATTTTGGCATTCTGTTGCAATTTTTAATTGTACAGAGGTATATATTTCTCTTCCCTGGCTTTATTTAGGAAGGCGGTTTGTTTGTGCCCAAGAGGTGAGTGATGAACGATAAGGCTCTGTTGTGGAACTGGGAATGTATAACCTTGCAAAATGACATTTCACCCTGCAAAGTGTGACTCGCACGGATAGATAAAGGGAGAGCGCGGAGTCGGCAGGCCCTTTGTTAACGCCTCTTGCCCCCTGGCGTCGCTTTGATAGAAGGACACCCGCTCTCCGCCGCCGCGCAGCGTCTGCCAACCACAGGGAACCTCCTTCCCCGCAGGCAAACTGGGAGCCGGCTGCAAGTCGATTCCATTTTGTTCAATACTCAGGCCGACTTGGGTGCTTAAAAATCTTACGACCATGACCGTCAGATCATGAAACCACGGCGGGAGCTTTGTGGGGAAGATACTGGCTGTATTCGTAGCTTTGTATACATATGACATCTTGTCACGTACACAGATAGGTGCATCAGATCCATGCTCCTGTCACTCGTTAATATGATTTCTTGGGGGTTAGGCAAGGGAAATTTGAAAATTGCTGACGTTGGAAAATCATTTCTCTACTAACTTTGGGAGTAGAAGATCGGGGTTCCTCTGCAGCCCTGCATAGTCCATTTGGGCAGGATGGGCCAGCAGAGGGACCATTTGGGAGTTACTAAGTCAAACGCTGACATTTCTGAAGGCCCTTTCCAGGGCCTTAACTGCGTACAGAAAAAAGCCAATGGGGACAGAACTGAATCCAAAGAGTCTGAGGTTCTGGTGGGAGAGTGACATGCAAGATTGCATAGGTCAAGGCCAAAAGGAAAGACAGCTATATTGGGGCAATCCGTTTGGGCAGGCTGGCTGAAACGTTTGACTTCCTCTTCAGACTCTGCAACACAGGAAGGGAGAAGCATTTGGGTGGGAATGACAACTTCCAGAAATAGAGACAGGTGTCCCCAAAGGAGCTGTGGAGAAGTCCAGGTGGGTGTATTTCTGTGAGGGCTTCTGTAGCAGCCTGCCCACAGACTTCTTCATGATGTGGGAGTGGAAAGAGGAATGGGGTTTATGCGAGGGTGGGGCGAGGCTGGGTTCTGCCTGCCTTGTTCAAGGGTTGTCTGAGAGAGCGTTGTGCAACTCAGCCAGACAGTCCAGTACGTGTTCTCCGGGTGATGCCCTCAAGAGGAAGTCCGTAATTCCATTTTGATTAATCTGGTGAAACAAGAGCCAGGGTTTTGTTTACTTTTTAAAATTACCCCCTCTTTTCCATATTTAATGTGGATATGTGTGTATCTAAGAGGTAATGGAGTTTTTGTGAGACCGAATTTTGCAGATTCCTTGTTTTAATGGCTTGGTTTTCCAGTTCATGCATGAGTGCTCTTTGGGGGTGGGGGGTGAATCAATAATCCCCACAATCTGTTATCTGTTCTCAGGTAGGAAAAGCCAGGGCCTCTTGGTCTAAACTCAACGCTGGTTATTTAATACACAGATTTTTAAAGTTATTTCTTTCCATTAGACAACTGGCAACTCTAAAGCCCTAGAGGCTGATCTATCTCTAAGCTGTAAAACCTTTAAGGTCCCTGTCGTTTTCCCTCTTTGCGGTCCAGCTCTAATTCTGAAACTCTGCCAGTGCCATGGGACCGGGAGTGGCTGTGACGGGGCCATCGCTCACTCCTGGCTCCTGCCCACCTATGTGTGCCCCAGGCTTCTCCTGCTTCCTTTTCCAGACATCCTGAGCTGAGTCTGATGAGGCGGGTAACTCTTATCCACTTTCTGAATAAAGAAAAGGAAGGGAAGTGCCCCCCACCATGTGGGCTGTGAGTTGGTCCGATATATAGAAAGCACCAACAACCCTATATAAATGCACACACCTTTATTTAGCATGTCCAACCATGATCATCATTTCCGGTTCAAGCCTCACCAGAAAGGACATGTAATGGACACATTTCCTAGCAATATTCTGTGGCTGGCCCCATAGGTGTTCGCTACGAGGGTAGAGTGTTTTCCTAGTGCTCTCCCCACTTCCTTCCGAGCTCTCACAAGAAGTGCCTCTGGCTTCTACCAACAGTCATCTGAAGACAGCCTAGGTTTTACTGTGAGCCACCTGAAAACTACTGCGTTTCCCAAGTTTGTGTGTAACTAGCAGGTGCGTGTATGAGAGGGATGCTGTTGCTCTTCTCGGTAGCAAGTTCCTGTAGCTAGAATTCCAAGCTAAAGGTGAGCCAGTCTCATAGACTATGGTGGACACCGGAAATGGAAATCATGCATCTTTCCTTTGGTGGGGGCGGTATATGGAGCAAACTTAGGGTAGTCAGAGGCCTGGAACTTTCTACCAGATTATTTCGCTGGCCTCCCCCTACCTCTCCTTTCCTAACTCACAGTGAATAATAATAATAGTAATAAGAACAATAGAAGTAGGTAGGTCCTGGGCATATTTGTGCCTTTATCCTGTGGGTCCACAGCTGGGGGCTTTCAGCTTGGGAAGGACTGAATCACTGGGGTCGTGCTGAGAAATGGGGATCTCAGCCCTGAGGAAGCAGAGTAGCAGGAAGCAGCTTCTGGGCACTCAGTGAAAGCAAATGAATGTGGGCTTATTGCGTCCTGGGCAAGGCCAATCAAGGCTGTCAAGGCTCTGGGGCTGCAGAATGTTTTTGTGCGCAAGTCAGGGGTGGGGGGGCTTAAACGTGCATTGCTCTGCCATCGTGCTGGGGTGACAGTAGGAGATGCTTGATAAGAATTCAGCTCCAAAGTCAAGGAGTCCAACTAAACCGGATTCTGGGACTGGGAGGGACACTGGGTTGGTACTTCGGTGTGCCCCCACCCCCAAACATCCCTCCTTTGAAACCTTGCAGGATGGTTCTTGGCGTTCATAGGGGCTGCTAGCAGGGGTGGAGGGGGGGGCAATGGTTCCTGATTCCAATCATTAGCCTGGTGAGAGAAATGAAAGAAGACTCATCTATAATCCTGAAGCCCTTTGTCAAGTGGGGGACCCCACATAAGAAGGGAAAAATCGAAAGCCATCTCGGTGATCAGAAAGAAGAAAGGGGGGCATCAATTTCCAATAACTAGCTATAAAAGAAGGTTTGAAGGGAACAAAGCAAAAACTGAAATATACTTGTAAATGTTTGTTTGACATCAGCCTTCTCTAAATATAGCTTTATTCTAAAACAGCAGGCTGGAGCAGAGTCCCAAACCATCTCTTCACCAAGTTCACCATGCACACGTGGCCCAGATGCCATCTCTGTGCATTTTATTTATCCTTTAGTTTATTCAAACTTATGTTTGAGCCACCTGAAGGGCATTTCATTTGGCTAGGAAAGATGGGGCTCAATTCATTGAGCATGCATTGTAAAAGTTTAGCCAGCACCACCGCCAGCCCTGAATTCCAAATTGGGAAGTTAAATATTTGTTTTTAATTTTCTGGCTCAAAAATGCGAACTAATAGAAATGATTCTTTCTGGTCTAATGTGCTTGCATAAATGGGGCTGTGATGAGAGCTTTCATCTAAAACAACATTTGCTGCCTCTCCTGACACATTGTGTTTCAAAACTCCTTTCTTAGAGGACATTTTAATATGTACAAATAAAAAGCAAGCACTGGACCTGAGGAGATTGGGCACAGAGGCTTGTGGAAGGGGGAAAAATGAGAATGCACCACTCATATTGTTTAATTAAGTGGCTTGGTTAGAAACAAGTTTAAATGGAAATGAAGTTTTACAGGGGCTTGCTTTACAGAAAATATCAGTTCTGAAGGCCCCCTTGGTATGAGTGCGTGTGTGGGGGGTTCTTTTAGATATTAAAAACCACGATTGAATCACTATCTTAAAATTTGAGAATTTTACAAAGAATCTCGAGGCTTGATTTGTCAAATAGTTTAGCTCTATGGTGTTACTGTGTATTTGGTTACTTACACACACACCTTTATAAATTAAGCAAAGTGCAATTGTCTTCACTGAGTGCAACGAAATGGCAGAGAATACAAATATGTTTTAAAATAACCTCCTCAGGTTATAACTCGTATATGGTTAGGAATGAAACCGGAAAAACGAAATACACCCCCCCACACACACACCCAAAGGACACTTTCTTTAATGATGTGTACTTCTGGGATAAATAAGATTGCTAACAGTTAAAATGCCACTTGGCTAAAACTAAAATTTCCATAAATGATGGATGTAAGCATCCTGACCATAAACTGAAAGGTAGTCATTGTAAAGACTCCTTCCACAGACGTTTAAAAAGTGAGGTTTGGGGAAGAATCAGTAAGTGTAGAACTTGAGGAAATGAGAAATTCATAACAACCTCAATCAAATAATCAGTGTACCTTAACTAAAACGTAACTTATCTCCCTCTCCATTTTCACCTCTCCCGCCTAGGCAAAGAAGCGAGCTGCCTTCTAACTCCACCTGGGTCCCCGATTCTGTGACATTTCGTATGACAGCCAGCGGGGCTCCAGGAGGCAGGGGCTCTAGGAGTGACAAGGCAGGAGAACAGAAGCACCTATTTCGTTTCTTATGGAGTGTGTACCAAATACGTCTGCCCCCCTAAAAAAAATAATCCCAAACAAACAACTTTGCCAGCAAATCTGGTTGGAATCTCCGTTCAGAGGCTCCAGTCCCTTGTCCCTTAAGTGATTGCACTATCCCATCCCATCTCTCTTCAACCAAGTGGATCTTGTGTGAAGCCTGCTCTCTATGGGAAACATGTACGGAAGGTAAACAGGCAACTGTAGCCAGAAGAAGAATATGGGTTTGAGCTGGTCAACCTCACTCACCCCGGGCCACCTGGCAAGGTAACGACCTGCGCAGCTTTCTGTCGTCTGTCGTGGGCAGGGAACCCAGAGACTGCTGAGAGCAGGTCATTTCCTTTCCGCAGACCTGGCAGGTCACCAGGTAATTTATTCCAGTGACCGAATGGATCCCCAGAACCACTTAAAACTACCAGGAGAAACTTCCCTTGGATGTGTTTTTCACGGGAGGGTGGGGTGGGGGTGGGGGGTGAGTGCAGCAAGACTTGAAAAGAGCCAGTTCTCTTCTGGACAGAGCTTTCTCCCCAGGATCCCCCACCCCCACCCCCAAACACCTACAGTCATTTCAGATGGTTCCCAAATTCGAGGGCCCTCACGACGTCCCACTTCAGCCTGGAAGCTGGAGACAGCGGAGCTGAGCCGGGGCCAGTCTGGGGTGCGGGGTGGGGGTGGGGTTCCCCTAAAAAAACCAAAGGGAAAGAGTAGCCTGCGGTCTGACCAATTTGCTTCCCCCCTCCTCCTCTAGCTCGTGTTCAGTGACCTTTTCCCGTGCCCTTCCCTAGACTGTTGGGAAATGTGATGTGATTGAGCCCAACCGCTGCCTTCGCTCCGGGCGAGCCCCGCTGGGCATCGGCGCGGGCGACGAGGGCTGGGATCGGTCCGCTGGGCTCGGCTCGGCTGTGCGCGCCCCGGGCCGCAGCCGGCGCCCCAGGTCCCCGCGGCCGCTCCGGCCCTCAGCCCACAAGTGTTCGGATGGGACGCGGTGGGGGGGAGGCGGCGGCCCGGGGAAGGGGCGGGGGCGCCAGAAGGAAGGCAATTAGGATTTGTCCCGGCCTCTGAACTTTTCCGCTTTCCCGAAAAGACCTTTCCCAGGCCGGTCGCTGCCTAGCAGGTAAACCTTCTGGATTCGGTGCCCCTCTCCGGTGCCACCATAGCGGTGCTCGGCTGCGCACCAGGGACCCCGAGTGGACGCTATCGATCGGCCCCGCGCGCACGGCCGCTCCGCATTCACACGCCCCCGCGTCGTGAATTCGCCCATTTGAAACACATTACAAGGAATATTGGCGATTGACTGGCAGAGGAAGTGACACTTGACCCTTGCATCCTGCGCCCCGGAGGAGGGAGGGGGGGGAACAGCCGCCGGATTTCAAAATAGCAGTCCCTGCCCAGCGCCGAGCTGGCGGCGGGGACCCGCCGGGTTTGGCCCGCCATCACCCCCCCTCCCACCCCCTCGTCCCTCTGCGGCGTCGCCTGCCCTGGGCGGATCGCCTCCCTCGCCCCTCCCGCCCCGCTCGCGCGTCCCCTGCTCGACAGCTTTCCGCGGCCGCGTTTCAATCAAACGCACTGGCACGGCACCGAGCGGGCGCCAGTGACAAGAAACGCGGCGCGGTGACATCGCGCCGAACAAGCCGAACCGTTCGCTCCAGTGCCCCCCACGAGTGCTCTCGGCGCGAGGAAGCGGAGACCCCAGCAGCCAAGTCCCCGGCAGCCGGCAGGGACGCCCTCCTCCCAGGGCAAGGTGGCCAACCCCGCTGCGCCCGGCCGTTCACCTGCGGGCCGGGAGGCTGCTCTGGGGACGCGCGGGCGCCGAGCTCCAGCAGGGGATGGGGGACCGACGGGATAAAAGGCTGGGGGAGAGAAGAGAGTAGAGTCAACAAGCGGAACTCGGTGGGGAGTGTCCCCACCCTCCACCCTCGACGTCCCACAGTCCCCAGGCCGCCTTGGGATCCAGGGTCGAGGGCCCCTGAAGCTGCGTCCGAGTCTGGGGAGCGCGCAGGCCACTAGCGCGGCTTAGGGCATCGAGATATTAACATGGAGAAACGCTTAGGCCAAATCGAGCTGGTTCCTTTTGAAGCTGGGAGTGTGTGGTCGAGGGTGGGATGCAGGGACCTGGCTTTGGGATCCACGAAGACCTCGCTGACCCCTGCACCGCCGCTTGGCCAGCAAGTCCCTCTCTTCCTTTTGTTCCGACCGCTGGCTGTAATGGAACATAAAATGCCTATTACAACGACTGCTGGTTCAACACAAGTTTCCTCTTGTTTTGCCACCAACTAACAGGATTAGCCAACAAGAGCGAAATTTCAAATTAACCATAAACATTACAAATTGAAATCCATTTAGCTGCCCATTTACTATATTAAAAAACATAAATAAATGAGGCTGTGTATTGGGAGCGCTGCAAACGCCCACGAGGCATCGTGAGCAGTTGAACTCGGTCTGGGATTCGGGTGTCTGGCTCTGGCAGTCTGAGAATGTGCACGGGTCTCAAGGGGCCAGACTGAGGACTTAGCTTTTCTTGTTATGCTTGGTGGGGGGGGGGCGGGCAAGAATTTTCAGAATCTGAATTATTCTCTGGGAAGTGACCAGATAGGGGTAGCAGGGCGGGGAGGGACCAGGTGGCATAAGAAACCCAGGAGCTTTTCAGATGTCATGGTCCCAGAAACCCACCAAATATGATTTGCAAAATTCTGGGAAGGGGGCGATTCTCGTTTAGTTTTTTGTCTCTACCATTGAGTCCATTCGGAATCCTCTGGATTCGACAGCAGAGAAGGACTGTGTTCCGGTGGGTTTCCAAGCCTGCACATCTTTAGGAGTGCAGAAATCCTCATCCTTATCCTGCAGCTGGTACCTGGTGAGTTCAAACTCTTAACCTCCTGGTTAAGCCTAATTGGTAAGCCATTAGGCCACCAGGGTTCCTTCATTCGGCTCCAGGGGTGTAGGAGTGAGATCCTAGTGACTGTTAAGATGCCCTGGGAAAGGGTTTATTTCTGTCCCTTCCACAGGTACCCCTTACCTTTCCTTAGGGGAGCAAGTTGTTCCTCTAGCCTTGCTGGATGGACAAGGGGAAACGAGGTGCCCTTTAAACATCCAATTTCTGCTCTCGCTGTGCTGGTATATTTTTGTAGGATGGGTTGCAAATACCTAGAAACCTAAGGCTTTTTTTGGGGGGGTGTCATTGACTCAGCAGGAGGTCTGACTTTGGGGGGGCTGTGGAGGTGGGTCAGGATGGATGAGGGACTCCAGCTCTCCAAGGGAGTGGGAGAGGTGTGGGCAGGTATTCTGGATCCTTCTCTTCTGCGTTACTACCACCTAGCTTTTCTTAGTCTATAATAAGGGAGACACCCTTTCCCTCCTGTGGCAGCGGACCAGGCTCCCTTCAGGATGATCCTCAAGGGAAGATGGTAATACCCCCCCCCTTCCAGCAGGCTGTGTGTTGGAAGCCTCCTGGAGGGAGATCTCCAGTTCTGCTCTGAAAGTCCTGAGTGGTGGTCCCCCCACCACGAGAAACTCTCAAGCAAAGCCACCTCCACCCAGCCATGGGGGCTCTAAGCTATAGGGGGCACCTAGTGCTGAATTGGGAAGCAGCCCGAATCCTCAGTACCCCAGTGGGAGAGTGGGCGGATTAGGGGTCTGAGCTGGAGACCCGCTCAGTATGCTCCGCAACTTTCCTATTGACTGCTGTCTCCCCCCAGGAATCCAACATAGCTGTTCTCAGGCATATTTTCAGGCCTCAACCGGATTCCTGCCTAAGCCTGCTGCTTGATGGGGAGCCAGGCATGCCTCCCGCTAGAATGCTCTTAAATGAACCCCTGTCCCCGACCCCAAAGACCCAAGTCCACTGGCTCCAGGGTAAGGAAGGCTGGGGTGCTGGGGAGGGGGTTAGGGGTGATGAGATGAAGGCAGGCAGCCCGAGGGACCCCTGGTGGCCCAGCTCAGACGGTCCACTGAAGCGGACCTTTCTCGGCTCTCCTGTCCTAATGGAAGGTTGGGTGGCGCCCACAGAGTGGGCGCATGCTCCAGGGGGCCAGAGCTGGGAGAACAAGCTTTTCTGAGTCCAGGGCTGGCCGGCATTCGCTGGAACCCACCTGCCTTTCAGGCCCCCAGAAAGAAAAGGGCCTGGATCCCCAACTTAGGGTCCTCATGCCTTGAGGCTAGGAGGTGAGGGGGCACTAGCAGAGGCTAGGAGCCCCTGGGGACTTCCAGCAGGCCCGCACCCTCAGCCACGCCCTGATCCCCAAGGAGAGACCAGGCTGTGAGGGAACCCAAAAACACAAAGGGGAGAGCGTTTGTTCTGGACCACCCCACCAATACCGCCTGATCAGATGAGGTTTCGCTTTCTGTCCCTTCTCCTCCACTTGCTGGAGACAGCTCCCAGGTGCAGCGAGAGCGAGTTGCCTTTGTTAGGCTGACAAAGAATGGGAGGTACAGAGGCGCCAGGGGCGGGCAGGTAAAGTGTGGTCTCCTTGAGCCCTGCAGCAGCTTTGGGCCGGAGAGCGAAGCCTTCCCCTCTGGCCTGTCCCCAATCCTGTGGGCTTCTTGCGGGAATCCCAGCTAAATTCAGGAGACTTGGGGGTGGGGGTAGGGTGGGGGTGGGAAACAGGTCCTCCAGGGTAGGGACTGAGGGATACTTCTCAACCCCAGAGCAGATAAGTGGACAGGGGGCGGGCGTGGTTGGCAGCAGGGACTGTGTTGATAGCAGCAACAACAACGGCAGAAAACGTTTGTTTGGGGCTGATTGCAAGCCGACTGCCATTTCATCCCTTTCCGTGGGTTGTAAGAGTCCGTCTTACATCGGTTCTGTCCGATGAGCACAGCTGGTTTTATTTGGCAGTTAGTTTATGCACGGTGAAACGGAGACACAGAAATGAAAGAACTGTCGGTCCCCAGGCTACACAATCAGTAAGTGGACCGAGGCGACCTGCGGCTTGAACAGGGCGTGTCGTTCAGATGGTCTGGGTTAGAAAGCACACTGTGCCCCGGCAGGCCTCCCGGTTAGCCCTGCTGGGTGACTCTGGCTACAGGAGAGCCTGTCTTGTCAGGTATCATTGAGCTCTGGTGTGACTTCACACTCACGTGTGAGCTGTGGCAGATACTGGGTACCTTGATGGCTTTCAACCTAGAGGCTCCCCTCCGCACACGCTGCATTGGACCACTTGCTGTTGTAACCCATACGGTTCTGATTGGATAATTTGGCAATTCGATCATCAGACTTTTCTTCCTAGTTTCTCTTAGTCTAGAAACTCCCCCGAAACCTGCCAACGATGGAGACCTTGATGGTGGCAAGTTGCCAGCATCACAGCCACTTGCAAGCCGCCCCTCCCCCCCAGTACCGCAAAGGAAAAGATGGGTGGTGGCAACCAGTCCTATCACCTTTCCTATGGAGTTCAGTCCACAATGTCACAAGGGATGAGAGGATGATTTGAGGTGATGTCATCACAGAACCCCCAGCATCAAGTGAACGTTGGACTCCCACTGGGCATTGCTGAAGTCCTGCCAGATGTGCTGCGCAGTTTGATGAATTTTAAACTGTTGATTAGATCAAATGGGTGCCTGTCTTGGTTCCATTTTTAGTGTGGAAAGATAAAGAAAGGCGATTGAGTCCCAGAAATCTCAGGGCATCAGCAATAAACAGATATTGATTCATTCGTATGGGCCAAGCCAAAGGAGCCCTGGTGGTTCTGCTGGGTAAATATTGGACTGGTCACCACAGGATCAGAGGTTCAAAATCACCAGCCACTCACTGGGAGGAAAATGAGGCTACTGTTGCCATAAAGATGTATAGCCTCAGAAACCCTACATAGGGCCCCTGTGAATCAGAATTGATTTGGTGGCTCTGAGGTTTTGGGGGGTGCGGTAGGGGGAGGAGATGGGCCAAACAAAGGAGGCCTGGTGTCACTGTGGGCTTGGTGTTGGACCAACTCCAAGGTGACCCACAGGGCAGTGGGTGGGGCTGGGCTAAATACTGCATTCGGTAGATTGGGGCACAGGCAAGTGCCTTGGAGTTGCAGTTTCCAAAAGTTTGCTATGAAGTCTGCCTTCTTCACTCAGGGAAGATGCCCTCAATGTAGCCTCAGGTTTAATCACAGTGTGATGAAAAATGGGTCTCTAGGTTCTTACTATAGGAGTCCTGGTGGCCTAGGGGGTTACGCATTGGGCCGATGTCTGCAGATGGAAACCACCAGTCCTTCCAGAGCCTTGGAAAGCTCCAGGGCGGTGTTGCCCCAGCCTGTAGGGTTGTCATGAGTTGAAATCAACTTGATGGAAGCGAGGGATTTTTTTTGGTCTCGATGTTCTAAACCACCAGACCAATCTGGATGTTTCGGCATTGTACTGAAACAACCTGCTCAAGTCACATGACTTCCTTTCACACCTCTGCATCCCAGCACAGTGTGTGCACCAAGAAATGTTCAGGTGAGGTTTTAACAGCCAGGCTGGACCTTCCTGTCGAAGCGTTTTCTCAAAACAGTCAGGGTGGGGGAATAAATGAATGAATGAATAAATAAATGACTTATACAAATCAATATATATGGTATCTTCTAAAATTGATTGCAGTGGCGATTGCACAACTCTGCTTCATGTGTTCTTGCCCGTATGATATGTGAGTTATACCAATACAACTGTTCAAGTTTAAATGTGTATATCTGTAGTTACATCAGAGCATACCCGTGTGTGTGAGTGTGTGTGCGTGCACGCACACACATGGAAACAGTCATTTCATATAAGACTAACCTCTTTTTTTAACTTCTTTTAAAAAATCATTTTATTGGGGACTCATACAATTCTTCTCACAATCCATACATGCATCCATTGTAAGGTAGAATTGGGATCATGATAGTGGGGGGAGGAAGCATTTAAAAAGTAGAAGAAAGTTGTATGTTCCATTGTTGCTACCCTGAAACCTGACTGGCTCATCTCCTCCCTGCCCCCCTTCAATAAAGGGGTGTCCAGTTGCCTACAGATGAGCTTTGGGTCTCTGCTCTGCACTCCCCCTCATTCACAATGATATGATTTTTTTTGTTCTTTGATGCCTGATACCTGATCCTTTCGACACCTCGTGGTCACACTGGCTGGTGTGCTTCTTCCATGTGGGCTTTGTTGCTTCTGAGCTAGATGGCTGCTTGTTTATCAAGACCACCCTTTTATAATCTTCAGGGTGCTGAAGGCCACATTGCTTGGTGCAGCCTTTCCTGGTCCAGTGTGGATGGACCCTCACCTATTTTTGTCCAAACCTCTCCACTGGGCGATCTGACTTCTCATTAGCACAACCGCCGACCCGCGAAAGGGGGTGTTGTTCTGGCCCTCCCAATAAACCAACAAACCTCCCACCACTCCAAGTCTGTGGATACACCATTTCTGGAAGTAAAATCCAATGGAACAGGCAGGCAGCAGAGTAGGAGGGGGTGGAGGTCACCATTTTTAAACATCTAACTTTGATCCAGAAGCTGCCCAAAGACCTGTCTCTATTTTGGCAGACCTGTCTCCAAACTGGCAGAGAGCCACGCTAGATAACTGATCCTTGCACACAGTTTCCTAACATGCAGGACACCCATTCTCTACACTTTATTACGAGGACACAGCAGGAACCCTCTAGGACAGGCACTCTTGTTATCATCCCATTTCCCAGGCGAGGAAACCAAAGCGCAGCGAGGCTTGGTGACTTGCCTAAGGTCAGACACGTGAATGGGGAGTGGTGGAGCCCTGCTTTGTAACCAGACAGTTTGGTTCCACAGTCTGAACTCACATCCTCTGAGTACCCTCTCATGAAGTGATATCTGCCTCAAGGTAATAGCACTGCCCCCTCTCTCCCGTCCCGCCCCCAACGAAGTTAGATGAAGATAGAGAACAACAAGGAAAGCAGAGGTGTATCCACCCACCTGGAAAACGGAACGTAGCCTTTCATCTCCAGAGCCGTGAGTTCCCAAGGGTAGCCTTCATGAAGGAAACCTTGGACCTTCCAGCTGAAATGTGACAGGTGTCCCCACATGCCATTTGCCCAATAACCCATGCTGGGAGTGATTCCAGATGTTGTCTTAATACCCTGACTCCAACTTCTACTCCCTTCTTCCTGTCGTCGATCTAATGAGCCCTACTCCCACTTGGTGACCTGGCTTCCATTCATTTGCTTCTGTCTACCATCCAGGCTGCTGCCCCACATGCTGTGGGGTTTGTTTTACCCTACACACCTGCCTGCTTCCACCAGGAAGCCTCCTGCCCTAGTCAGTTTGCAACTCGGGATGTAGAAGGGGCGGGGAGTCTCTCCGTCTTGGGCTATCTCCATGATAGGATGCGGAGAGGACCCCTGAGTTTCATCGGGTTTTCAGAGCACATCACAAGGCCTTTGTTCCTTAACTTTCTTAGTCTAGACACGCTGCTGAAACCTGATCAGGATCGCAGCAGCACACTTGGCTCAGCTGACAGAGAGGTAGGACCTGTACATGAGGTGCATTGTCTCGGAATTGAGCCTGGATCTCCCGCATGGAAGGAGAGAATGCTACCCTGGAACTGCCACTGCCCTCGCTTAACCGATTACTCTCAACTGAAAAACTCACCGCCACTGGCTCATAGTGACCCTATCGGACAGGGAACGACTGCCCCTGTGGGTTTTTCAGACTGTAGCTCTTTATGGGAGAAGAACATCTCATCTTTCTCCTATGAAGCTTCTGGTAGTTTAGAGCTGCTGACCTTGCATATAGCAGCCCATTTGTAACCCACTGCACCACCAGGGCATCCATCTCTCTCTCTATCTATCTATCTATCTATCTATCTATCTATCTATCTATCTATCATCATCATCATACACCTAATACCCTGCAGTTAGAAAACAAAACAGGAAGAACAAACTCAAGATATCTTAAAATGAAAAAATAAAGGCAAGCCTTGAGTTTCAATACTGAAAGATTCACTGGGAAAGATATTGAATGATGTAGGAAGCATCGAGAGAGAGAGAGAGAGAGAGAGAGAGAGAGAGAGAGAGAGAGAGATGCAAATAATACACAGAGTCCCCCTACCAAAAAGAGCTGGTTAGTGTTCCCCCATTTCAGGAAGGAGCGTCTGAGCAGGAACCAGTGGTGCTGAAGGAAGAGGTCCAAGCTGCACTGAAGGCATTACTCCAAAACAAGGCTCCAGGAATTGATGGGATAGCTATTAAAATGTTTCAACATGCTGATGAAGCACTGGAAGTGCTCATTTGTCTATGCTAGGAACTTCAGAAGGCAAGTACTTGGCCAACTGACTGGAAGAGATTCATATTTGTATCCTTTACAAAGAAAGGTGACCCAAAAGAATCACATGTAAGTAAAATTTTGCCGAGGATCATTCAATAATGGTTACAGCAGTCCATTGACAGGGAGCTGTCAGAGCTTCAGGCCGGATTAAGAAGAGGACATGGAATAAGAGCTATTCTTGCTGACATTAGATGGATCAGGGCTGAAAGCAGAGACTAGTAGAAAGATATTTACTTGTGCTTCATTGATTGTGCAAAGGAATTTGACTATGCAGATCATAACTCTGGACAGGCTTGAGAAAAATGGGAATTCCAGAATACTTCACGTGCTCATGTGCAACCTGCAGGAAGGCGACTAGAACAAGGAAATACTACATGGTTTAAAGTCAGGAGTATGTTCTCTCCCCATCCTTATTCCATCTGTATGCAGAGAAAATAATCTGAGAAGCTGGACTAGACGAGGAAGAACGTGGCATCAGGATCAGAGGACTTGGTTGCCCTGTAGGTCTGAGGCTAGAGTTTTGAATTGAAAGTGTTGGTTTCTGGCACCCTGGGCATTTCCTAGGGCTTGTAGATGTATCTTTATATTATTATATTATCTATTAGGGCCTTATTAGCATTAAAACATTCTTCTCTTTCCAAACAGGGTTATGTTCACAGACACACAGTTAGGATGCCCATATCATTGTTCAGTAATTGTTTCAACAATCCAATTCATGGTAACAGTACTGAGGAGGGTCCACGTTTTTCTCCACAAGGACCTTGACTGCTTGTCTTGAAAATTATACCCCAGTCCGCTCCAGAACAAACACCCATGCACCTTCTGGCTCCAGACTAAAGTTTCATGGATCCCTGCCAGCCAGGCATGGAAGCCACCTGAAATGAAAAGTGCAGGGAAAGTGCCCATTTCGAGGTCACTCCCCTTTCCCCACCGCCACGTAAGCGGATGCTGTATCAATGACCCGACCCCCTCCCACCTGTTTAAATCTAGACCAGATGACAAGTAGAGACACTCCCCCGTTGCTGATCCTCTTGGAACAGGGCACAGGCAAAGAAACTGAGGACATGTGTGTGTGTGTGTGTGTGTGTGTGTGTCTAAACCCAAAGATAATAAAATCAGTTGCCTTTGAGCTTATTTCAACCCATGGCAACCCCACCGTGGGTGGCAGAGTTAAACCGGGCTCCCCAGGTGGGTCCAGTGGCTGGATTTTTAGAAGCAGATTTCCAGTTCTTTCTCCCCTTTGCCTCTGGATAGTCACAACCTTCCACCTTTTCAGTTAGCAGCTGAGCGCTTAACTGTTTGCGCCACCCAGGGACCTCCACAGATAATAATCACCCCCGGTCACTGAGATGGGCCGTGGTTGGCCACTAGAATTGGACTCGATATGGCCTAGCTGTGAAGAACTGGAAATTCTCTCCCTGACCTCCCTGACTCTGTGGCCGTGCTCACCTCCGCTGTCGCCGGTCTTTTCTGGAGGAAGGGGAAAAAAAACAACCCAAACCACACCATAGCTCATAAAACTCTTGACATTGGCTTCATCCAGAGTTTCAGAATTAAGTCCTAGCATCCCTGGGGCCTGGAAGTAAGGGAGCCTTTGAAGTCCTTGTCAATTTTCAGGTGGCAAATGGATTTTCATTCACAGAAAAGTCAATCACTTTTCTCCTGTGAGAAAAAGGCAGTAGGGCAGAGTGCTGAGGTGGCGAGGGCACCTTGAACAGTTTCCTTCAGTGATAGGCATCTAGATGCCTGTATGTGCACCAGAGCACTCCTGGCGCTGTGGGAGAAGCATCGGGCTTCTTGGCAAGCTTGTCAGTTCAAACCCACCAGCCGCTCTTCGGGAGAAAGATGAGGCTGTCTGCTTCTATAAAGATTATCTTTGGAAACTCTAAGGAGGAAGCTTTCTCTGTCCTATTGGGTTGCTCTAAGTTGAGGTCTACTTGATGGCGCTGGGTTTGGGGGCTTTTTGTTGTTGTTGTTGTTGTTGCTGCTGCTGATGATGATGGTGATGTGCAGTGAGCTGAGAGACGTGTGGGCAAAACACAGACTGACTTGGAGGCCGAGGCACCTCATTCCCACTTCCCTCAATGAGACTGGCTTTGTAAATAGAGCAAACCTTCCTCTGCCTTAGCAGCAGATTCACCGGCAGCCCCTCTATCAACAGCCACATGGGTTCTATTTGCTGCAGAGTTTGCCAGATGCACTCTTCAATATCAGATGAGACTGTCGACACTGAAATATCGATGTATGCCAACCCTGTAGCCCCCAGAGGGACTGTGGAGCTTTCCAGGACACCTGCAGGATTTCCTGGTTCAACAGGCATCTCTTTCCACAGCTGTCTCCCTCTGGCGCTTAGTAATAACCCAACTCTTGCTGAAAGGAGTCCTGGTAGAGTAGTAGTTATGCTTTGGGCTAAGACTCCTGTTGTAGTTACATAATCTGGTGTCAATTTGAGACTATTAAGAGTGACTGGGTGGTGTTTAGCCTGACAATCAGGTTTCAGCTTGATGACCTCGCTGGAGGCAGGACATACAGACTTTCCCTGTAAGACATTCCTGTTGACAAGCCACATGGAGCTACGCTGATAGAGCCAGAGCCCTGGAGCTAGAGGAGCCACATGGAGACCCACATAAATGCTGAGATGCTTCTGCCACCACTGGATTCACAAGACTTCCCACCCACTGGCCTGTGATTTTTCAGCATTCATTTATATGAGTCTGAAGAGAAATTTATAGACTAGTATCAGACATATGGGCTAATATTGGACTTATGGACTGGGCTGGGATGTTTCCTAATATACAATTACTCTTTGGTATAAAGCTCTTTCTTACACACATATGAGTGTCTCTGGATTTGTTTCTCTAGTCCACCCACAATAACACAATTCCCCATGGTCAGCAATTTGAAGCCATCAGCAGCTCTTCAGGAAAGACTGGGCTTTCTACTCCTGGAGACAGTTACAGCCTTGGAACCCCCAGGGGGTCGCTGTGAATCAGCATTGACTGGATGTCAGCGAGTTTTTCGTTTTCAATTCTTGATGAGCTGGAGGCCTGCTCTGGAGACCCCTAGCAATGTGACCCCAACAGCCCAAATATGAGGCAGGAGCTGCTGCCACGTGAAGAATGTAAAGTCCTTTCTTTGAGGAGGAGCATCTCCCCAACCTCCCAGGCACAGAGAGAGGCTGGGGTTAACACTTGGGGAGATAGCTAGTCTTTGCAGTGAGATGCCAAGGCCGATTGAATGAATAAACACGTTCCAAGATGCTTGGGAGAAAACCGGTCATCCGAGGCTGACGAGCAAAGAATGAGAGGAAATGGGGGGACTAGGCTACTGTAGGGTATTTAATGGGGTTTCTGCTTTCCTAGTGTGGCAAGGTACTTTTGTGGTGGAGTCCAGGTCATTTTGGAACAACATACATAGCAGCTATACACATTTATGGGCCTTGCTGACTGGAATAAAGAGGGATCAAATCGACTCCCTCTGTGGAAAGAGATGCGGAAGAACTTCAATGTCATCTATTGGAACAAGGGATGGGAGAAGTGTGCATGCAAGTTCACATTGAAACTGAAAAGCAGCAAGTCCACGAGAGCCAAAGTATGAACTTGAGTATATCTCACCTGAATGTAGAGATCATCTCAATAATCTATTTGATATGTTCAGTAAACCCTGCCAACTTGGTGAATTCTCTGATGTCTAGAGTATTGGAAAGTTTCCTCTAGTCTTATAATAAAATTTACTTTAGAGTAGTTTTAGGTTTCCAGGACAATCACACAGAAAGTGCGGAGTCCCTGCATACCTGCCTGTGCACGCAGTTGGCCCTCTGATTAACATCTTGCATTCTCCTGGCACGTTTTCTATGATCAGTGCATCGTTGTTAACTAATACCCTTAGTTGACATTGGAGCTCACTCTTTGCTTTATCTTCCTATAGTTTTTGGCACATGCAGCATGGCATGTGCCCACCATTACACACTGCTCAATGCTATGCCTACAGGCCTTTGAAAGTTAACATTCTAAAAAAAAGAAAGAAGAGAAAAAAGTTATTATTCTCTTTTCATAAAAAGGACAAATATTGCATAACCTCCCTTATATATAAATATACAAGAACAGGCAAATGCATAGGAACCAGTGGTGGGAATGTTGTTTATGGACCATGGAGATCTGGCTTAGTATCGGGCCGACAGTACATTGACTAAGGGTAGCATCACACAGCTGAGGAATTTAATTTCTGTCAAGAAATTGTAGAGCTGTCAAAATTAGAGATGTGTTTACAGCAACCACAAGAAAGAGTGTCTGCTGGAGCTGCTGAGGTGTCTGTAGGTATATATATATATATATACACACACACATATTCTTTTTTTTTTTGCATGATGCCTTATACCTGGTCCCTTTGGCACCTCGTGATCGCACTGGCTGGTGTGCTTCTTCCATGTGGGCTTTTTTGCTTCTGAGCTAGATGGCCGCTTGTTTATCTTCAAGCCTTTAAGACCCCAGACACTATCTCTTTTGATAGCCGGGCACCATCAGCTTTCTTCGCCACATTTGCTTATGCACCCATTTGTCTTCTGCGATCCTATCATGGAGGTGTGCAGCCAATGATATGATGATTTTTTGTTCTTTGATGCCTGATCCCTTTGGGATCACTCGCTCACTCAGGCTGATGTGTTCTTCCATGTGGGCTTTGTTGCTTCTGAGCTAGATGGCCGCTTGTTTATCTTCAAGCCTTTAAGACCCCAGTCACTATCTCTTTTGATAGCCGGGCACCATCAGCTTTCTTCACCACATTTACTTGTTCACCCACTTTGGCTTCAGCAGTTGTGTTGGGAGAGTGAGTATCATAGAGTACCAATTTAATAAACAAAAGTATTCATGCATTGAGGGAGTGCTTGAGTAGAGGCCCAAGGTCCTTCTGCCACCTTAATATTAAACCTATTACTCTAGGTTCTTTATGGCTGGCCTGGCACTATCCCCACGATTAAATGTGATCCATAGCACTGTTCCTAGCCTTAGTCTTTTTTGTTTGTTGGTTTGTTTTTTAATCATTTTATTATGGCTCATACAACTCTTATCACAATCCATACATACATCATACATCAATTTGTGTAAAGCACATTGGTACATTGGTACATTCATTGTCCTCATCATTCTCAAAACATTTGCTCTCCACCTAAGCCCCTGGCATTGGCTCTTCATTTATTCCCCTCCCTCCCTGCCCCCCCATCCCTCATCAACCCTTGATAATTTATAAATTATTATTTTGTCATATCTTGCACTGTCTGATGTCTCCCTTCATCCACTTTTCTGTTGTCTGTCTCCCAGAGAGGAGGTTATATGTAGATCCTTGTAATCGATTCCCCCTTTCCAACCCACCCTCCATCTACCCTCCCAGTATCACCACTCACATCACTGGTCCTGAAGGGATCATCTGCCCTGGATTCCCTGTGTTTCCAGTTCCTACTTGTACCAGTGTGCATCCTCTGGTCTAGCCAGATTTGTAAGGTAGAATCTAGCCTTGATCTTGAAGTGCTAATGAGACCTGTCTGGTGGCAGGTGACTGGCGTCTGCGCTGGCATGAATTCCACCATGGAAGCAGCCTGGATTCCACCTGGCTTTCCTTAGAAGGCTTCAGGGAGAACTTGGTCTCTAGAAGAAACTGCAGAGACAATCATTCAGTTAGTTCAACTTGTTCATTTTTCACATCAGGTTAGGCCTCGAGAGATGAACTGGCACATTTCTTAGATAGGCTAGCGTAGAGCTGGGGAATGTCCTTTAACGCATGCCCAGAGAGCCAAGCCAAAGGAGTGGCACTGCACATGCTCAGAGGTTCAGGTTTCCCGCCGGTAGGCATGGGTGGACGCTGAACCTGGATTGGCCCACCTAGGCCAGGTGAATTCAATTCAGTCAATGGGGTTGATCAGGAGTCGTCCACCATGCCTCCCCATGGAATCCTTGAAAAGGCAGGAGCTGAGTCCAGACAGACTTTGTCTGCGTGATGCTGAGCAGCTTCTGCCAGGCTGCGTGGTCTGGAGGAGTCCTATGGGTACCGTGTACACCTGAAACTTCTTCTAACTCTCATAAAACTCACTTGGAACACGAATCAGGCTTCGGCATGAATTCTTTCTGGTGCGGGGCCAAGGAATGAGGTATATATCTAGCTCCAGAGAGATCTAACACACTCACCCTCAAAGGGGGAGTTGTGAATTTAAATTTGAATTGCTTGTACTTTGGCCCTTGACTTGGCGCTCTTTGGATTCCTAGCTGGCTCACTTCTCCAGAGCAGGAGTGGGGAGGAAGCCACACACAGGGCAGAAGCTCCTGAGAAGTCCCTGTGCTGTTTAATGGGAAGTGGGGGAAGGGAGTAGAGTGGGCTGTGAGCACCTCCAGCCTCGTGCTACAAGGTCTTGGCATGCCTGTGGTTCTGTCCTGAGCTATCTGTCCTGAGGAAGGAGTGGTGCAGAAGGACAGGGGGTGGCTGGTGCTTGATGAATGTTGGAAGCTTCCTTTATCGTTCTCTTGTCCTCCAGATCCCAGCCTCCACCCAAAAAACGTGTTCTTCAGCTGCCACGATTTGGGGAAGCCTGTGATTTTGTTCATCAAATCCTGTGTTTTATCCAGCTGCCTGGGCGATGTCTCCGAGGGTCAGAGAGAGATGCATGACCCAGAGAAGAAAAGAGGGGCAGGGCATGGAGCGAGGGTCCTGGGGCTTCGGAAATGGGTAGATGCTGGCGGGTTTTTTGCAGGAGGCTGCTCGAGGAGGTGAGTGTCCTGGCGCTCCCTGCCTACTGATTCGCCCAGGAACAGAGGTGCTCTTCCTTGTCACCCCAGCGCCCCAGGACATGACCTTACTGTTCTGCAGGTCCAGGCCTCCTCCCTCTGCTTCACAGGTGTTTGCTGGGCACAGGGAAAAGCCAGAGCCCCAGCGACCTTGAGGAGGAAACATGGCTTAGAAATGTGTCAGACCCCCTTGTGCGAGCAGGGAGAATCTGGCTGCACATCTGTTTGGAAATATGTTGATGAAAGGTTTTTTTGTCTGTCCAGTGACAACACAGCCCCGAGGTCACAGCCAAGGGCTCTGTGCTCACTGTTGTCTTTCCCAACTGGTCCTCCCCCCCTCCGTGCATTTTGGGGCTTCAGGGTAGAGGCAGAGGGCACAGGAAGCTAAAGGCAGAGGGATGGGGGCTGCATCTCTTCCAGACTCAGAGAAAGACTCCCCACCCGCTACTCCCCCTTCCCCCTGTCTCCTGCTCCTTGGTGCCCCCCTTGCCCTTAGGAGGCCAGTTTGGGAGAGGGTGGCCCTTCTTTTTAAAAAATCATTTTATTGGGGGCTCGTACAATTCTTATCACTATCCATACATACATACATGTGTCAAGCACATATATGCATTTGTTGCCATCATCATTCTCAAAACATTTGGCTTCTACTTGAGTCCTTAATATCAACTGCTAGTTTTCCCCCTCCCTCATGAACCCTTCATCATTCATAAATCATTATTATTTTGTCATATGTTACACTGTCCAACGTCTTCCCCTACCCTCTTCTCTGCTGTCCATCCCCCAGGGAGGAGGCTATACGTAGATTCTTATAATCAGTTCCCCCTTTCTACCCCACATACTCTCCACCCTCCAGGCGTCGCCACTCTCACCACTGGTCCTGGAGGAGCCATCTGTCCTGGATTCCCTGTGTTTCCAGTTGCTGTCTGTACCCATGTACATCCTCTGGTCTAGCAAGATTTGTAAAGTAGAATTGGGATCATGATAGTGGGGGCAAGGAAGTGTTCTTCATTGCTACCTTGCTCCCTGACTGGCTCATCTCCTCCCCACAACCCTTCAGTAAGGGGGTGTCTGGTTGGCTGCCGATGGGCTTTGAGTCCCCACTCTGCACTCACCCATTTACAATGATATAATTTTTTTGTTCCTTGATACTTGATACCTAGTTCCTTCGACAGCTCATGACCACACAGACTGGTGTGTTTCTTCCATGTGGGCTTTGTTGCTTCTGAACTAGATAGCCACTTGTTTATCTTCGAGCCTCCAATACCCTAGATGCTATATCTTTTGATAGCTGGGAACCATCAGCTTTGTTCACCACATTTGCTTATGCACACGTTTGTCTTCATTGATCATATCAGGAAAGGTGGGCATCCACTGATATGATTTGTAGTTCTTTGATGTCTGATAACTGGTCCCTTCTGCACCTCATGGTCAGACAGGCTGGTGTGCTTCTTCCATGTGGGTGTTTATTCTCAGCTAGATGGCTCTTTGTTTATCTTCAAGCCTTTAAGACCCCAGACGCTATATCTTTTGATAGCCAGGCACAAGGGTGGCCCTTCTTCATGGTTCTTGTATCTCAGCACCTGTGACATTGTAAGAAAAAGGATTAAAACCACAATTAAGAGCAAACATCATCCTATATGTGGTGGTTGCATAAGCTGGTGTCAGTTTGGAACTTGAGAGGATTAAGAGTGAAGGGGTGGAGTCCAGTCTGTCAATTGGGTCATAGCCAATGAGGCCTCTGGGTAGGCATGGCCTTCTCCTGAGGATTCTGGGAGCTCCTGTGTTTTCCTCCTTGGAGGCAGGAGACTCTCTTGGCTCACTCCCTGAGAGACGCTCTACTGACAAGACACATGGAACTACACTGATAGACCTTGTGCCCTGGGAACTGGAAGAGCCACGTGGAGACCCCTGACAGAACTGAGATTCTTCTAACACCACTGGATGCACAAGATTTCCACCCATGGCCTGTGATCTTCCTGAATTTGGCATCATTGCATGTGTTTTTGTGAGTCTGAAGAGGACTCTATAGACTGGTATTGGACATATGGGCTATTATCGGATTTATGGACTTGATCTGGACTGGGCTGGGATGTTTTCTTAATATTCGATACCCTTGTGTATAAAGCTCTTCCTCATACACATGAGTCTCCTTGGATTTGTTTCTCTAGTCAACCTGGACAAACACACTCTACTGTCCCTGTCTAATTTCAGCTGGAGATGAGCACCGAGTACCGAGCACCAATTACGGTTGTCCTGGAATGCCAGGAGCTGGTTCTGATTCATAGTGATGCCAGATATAACAGAACAAAATACTGGCTGTTCTCACAATCACTGCTATGCTTGTGTCCACTGTTGCAGCCCGTACGTCAGTCCATTGAGTCTTCTTCCTTTTTTGCTGACCAGCTACTTGGCAAGCATAATGTCCTTCTCCGGGGACTGGCCCTCTGTTAACACATCCAAAGTATGTGAAATGAAGTCTTGTCTTCTTTGCTTCCAGGGAGCATTCTGGTTGTACTTTTTCCAAGACTAAATCATGTGGTCTTCTTGCATATCATGGTCTAGTCAGTATTCTTCATCAGCATCATTGTTCAAGTGTAATAATTCTTATATGGTCTTCCTTATTCATGGTCCAGTTGTCCTATGCATCTGAAATATACAATGATCCAAAATGCCATGCATGGGCTGCGTCAGACGCATCTTAGTCTTCAACATGACATCTTTCATTTTCACATGCCAGGGGAAGCCAGCCCCTAACACATCATTATGGGTCCGGTAGGCGCAGTTGTACAGTGATAATAAGTAAAGATCATAGTAAAGTTGTAGAGAGCATGAGAGATAGAAGTATTGAAATAAATGGAGTCAGACACGATTCATGGTAGCATGCTCACCTCAGCCCCACTTGGTGGTCCGCGTGGAGGGAGAGAGAGAGATATTTAATGCTAGCCCAGGCTTTTATCTTCTCTGGGGACATGCAAGCCCCCTAATTACAGGTGAGGACCTACGTCACAGGAAGGGGTTGTGCTATAGGTAATACAGTAATGAGGGGGTGGTCTAGGGAAATACACACAATAGGAAGAGGAGGGATGTAACAAGATGGGCGGATCCTAGGTTTAGGAAGGCAGTTTAACCTTGACCTGTTCTCTGGGTCTCCGTAGGAACCATTATCAGTAGGGAGTAAACCCCACCTACTGGAACCAAATAGATGACTGCAGGCGCAGCAGGGAGTGGGGCCTATTGCAGACTGGCAACTGATCGTCCTCAGAGAGGATGCCTGTGAGCATCTGACCTCTGCCCCCCCCTTCCCCCCGCATTCACATTTTAAGGAGATCTTTGCAGTCCAACCGCTCAATGCAATATGCCTCTTGATTACTTGAGCCTGCTGTCCTGGGTGCCGTGTATACAAGTAAAACGAGATCCTTGACAACTTCCGTGTTGTCTCCAACATGATCACGATGTTCTCATTGGTCCAGGTGTGAGGGTTTTGCATTCTTTGAGTTGTAATCCATACTGAAGCCCTGACCTCCATCCGCAAACACGTCAAGACGTCTTACCTTTCAGTGAGCAAGGTTGTGGCATGTGCATATTACAGGTTGTTAATGAGCTTCCCTCTGATCGTGATGTCACATTCTTGTTCCTATAACCCAGTTTCTCAAATGATTTGCTCCGCATGCTGACTGAGTAAGGTGAAAGGCTACAACCCGGATGCGCACCTCCCCTTGTTCTGTGCTTCTGGGTCTATGTACAGGGTTTGTGAGCGGACAATGAAGAGTTCCGGGGTGCCCATTCTTTAGGGAACTGTCTGTTTAGCACAGACCTTAGAGTCAGTGTTTCCCAGATGGTGTTCCTTGGAATGTGAGGGGCTCTAGATCAGCGGTTCTCAACCTGTGGGTCACAACCCCTTTTGGGGTCGAATGACCCTTTCACAGGGGGCGCCTGATTCATAACAGTTGCAAAATGACAGATATGAAGTAACAACAAAAATACTTTGATGTTTGGGGGGGGGGTCACCACCACATGAAGAACTGTATGAAAGGGTCTTGACCTGAGGAAGGTTGAGAACCACTGCTGTAGGTGTGAAGAGGCTCAGGGTGGTATGACGGCTCCTATGAGTCCTCCTGGAGACGGCGCAGAAGAAAGGTCTGCCACCAAATTCTGGAAAAAAAAAAAAAAGATCAGTTACTGAAAACCTTAAGGAGCACCGTTCTACCCTGACACACATGAGGTTGTCATGAGTTGGAATCAACTCGGCGGCACCTAGTTACTGCTCGGATATGTTACACATAGCCAACATCAGGAGGGTCCGTGGCGGGAAACACCACATTTAGGACCTCTTCCCGGAGGTGCAGCCACTTATCAAAGCATATCGGAAACTTTGAAAAACCTTAAAGTAAATAACCTGTTGTTGCTTTTTAAAAAATCATTTTATTAGGGGCTCATACATACATCATACATACATATATCAGTTGTGTAAAACACATTTGTACATTCATTGCCCTCATCATTCTCAAAACATTTGCTCTCCACTTAAGCCCCTGGCAACAGCTCCTCATTTTTTGTCCTCCCTCCCTGCTCCCCCTCCCTCATGAAACCTTGATAATTTATAAATTATTATTTTGCCACATCTTAAACTGTCTGATGTCTCCATTCACCCACTTTTCTGTTGTCTGTCCGCCAGGGAGGAGGGTATATGTAGATCCTTGTAATTGGTTTCCTCTTTCCACCCCACCCTCCTGGTATCACCACTCTCACCACTGGTCCTGAAAGGATCATCTGCCATGGATTCCCTGTGTTTCCAGTTCCTATCTGTACCAGTGTACATCCTCTGGTCCAGCCAGATTTGTAAGGTAGAATTGGGATCATGATAGTGGATGGGGAGGAAGCATTTAGGAACTAGAGGAAAGTTGTATGTTCATCATTGCTATTCTGCACCCTGACTGACTCGTCTCCTCCCTGCAACCCTTTCATTAGGAGATGGCCAACAAAAAATGAGGTATTTTCTCTGGAATATCCGTCTCTCCTAATACCTTTTGGCTCTCTGCTCTGAAAGGCTTTTGAGAGCATTTTGTTTTACACTATTATAGGGAAATAGACTGAGAAAATTCACAATGAGTATTATTTCTGTTTCTGTGACCACAAAGGTTTGAAGAAGGGTTATCTGGAGTAATTCTTGGGTAAAATGATGAAGTAGAGAAAGTTTGTCCTCAATACCCACACTCTTTTACTCATATACTTCATGTCCACCTTTTTCCTTCTTGAAAGTTTGCTTTTTATGTCTAGGGTGGAAAACTGTTTATACTAAGGTTATAATGCCTAACTGGTAGATAGTGCTTAAATTCTGTGTGGTCAGGAAATTTCTGTTTATGTTCCTTCTCCACCCAAGATGTTTACTGTGTTAGGCTTGGTTCTCTGGAGAAGAAAAACAAGTAGCACACACACACACACACACACACACATTTATGTTTATATCAAGAAAATGGCTCACATCATTGCAGAATTAGTCAAATCAAGTCTGGGCAGGTCCCAAGTCTTGGGTTAGATATTAGGCTGCAGACTTCTGATTCATAGAATTGGGGATAGGGGTGGGGGTTGGTGGAGGGGTGAACCCAAGACCCAAAGGAAGGTGATAGGCTAGTAACTGTAGATGCAAATGAAACTGAGATTGGCAGGTCAGATGATGAGCCACTGAAGACTCCCAGGGTAGGCAGGTGATATGGCAGGCTATTAGTCCAGATAACTGGAGGTCGATGAGCCAGATGAAGGATCTGGACAGAGCAAAAAGCAAGCAAGTTGTTCACAGCGTCTATTTTTATAGGCAGTAGACCAAACCCTTGAGTGAATCTTCTTTCAATGGCATCGGGATTATGACCTGCTGGTGGGTTACACTTCACTCTCATCTTGGCTGCTCACAATTGTTTGGTTCTCACAGCAGATCCTATCATAGAATTGATTGCAATATGTTAGGTTACAACATGGGGGTTACTAGGTTTTAACTGCTGAACCATTGAGAATCCTGATTGTAGCCAAGTTGACACAAACCCTATCACATTTGCATATTTACAGATCATTACCTCAAACTAGTGAATTTTAATTACAGAATTTAAAACACTGGAAAGTTGTGCTGAGGCATTAGCTATTTAAAGGAAGTACTCAATCATTCTTTCTATTTTTAGTCAGTAATTATTTATTCAGCATCTTCTATGATCCATCCTGCTTTCCTTCTAGGTGCAGAACACGCACTGACAGAAAAGACAGAGCGAGCCCTGGAGGTTCTGGCAAGGAAACAGACAAACTCAAGAGGAAGGAGCGAAATACATTAATTTTAGCCCAGTTTCTCTTTAGGCTTTTAATAGGAGCTGAATGGCTGATCCCAAGGGCTCAGGGGAGAGTAAATGTCTAGAAAAGAACGATGGCATATATGTACGAATATGTCAGATACAATTGATGTATGGTTTGTAACAAGAGTTGTAAGAGCCCCCAGTAAAATGAAAAATAAATCAATATATAAAAACAGGAGATGAATGTCAAGGTGGCTGCAAGATTGTAAAGAAAGATGGGACAAAATCTGAGAAGTGTAGACCGGGAGGGATGTAGCTTGTCTGTCAAAGCCTAGATAGTAGATATTTGAGGTTCTTCAGACCACATATGATCTCTGCTCACATATTTTCCATTTTCACTTCACAATCCTTTAAAAGTGTAGACTGTACTTAGCTGGCTCTGTGGTTCCATTTAAGGAGTTCTGATCTCTGGCTTAGAAGAGAGAGGTTTGCCCAGTAGAGGCTGGTGTTTTTAGAGATAGTTTCTGGTTTCCTTCAAAACAAAGCAAAGCAAAATAATTAAAACACATATGCATATTCTTAAAAAATTAGTCGATGGAGTAGAAGAGTTCTTGAGAGCACTTTAGGAAATATTTATCAATCCAAAATAGATACTATCCTTCCAAAAACTTTGTCAAATTGGCTGGGCCATGATTTCCAGTGGTTTGGCAGTTATGGAATGATGTAACTTGGCAGTTACGGAATGACGTAATCACACATACCCACGATGATTACGCCAGTCAAATCCCTGCGTTCCTGTAAAGGGGATTCCCATGGGATGCGGCTTGCATCTTCTTTCCTTTTATAAGCATCAGGAGAGAGAAGCAGCAGAGCAGGCGGGATTTCAGTGCCACCTAGGAAGGAATGCTAGGAGGTGAACATGTTCTTAGGATCTGGCATCGCCGCACTGAGAACCTCCCAGAAATGGGGGAAGAGAGAGGCCAACCTACGTGAAGTTTGCCAAGGACCAGAAGTTTAACAGAGACAAGGACAGTTTCCCAGAACCAACAGGGAGAAAGACTTCCCTTAGAGCTGACTCCCTTAACTTGGACTTCTAATCTGCATGGTGAGAAGATACATTTCCGTGTGACATTTCTTGTGGTATTGAAAGCTAGCTGTTGCCATGTGTTATGTCACCTCAGACTCCTGGTCACCCACGTACACCAGAGCAAACTGTCGTTGTCACAACTCTGGCATGTTGAGCCCATCCTGGTGGTGCCTGTGCCAGTTTACCTTTCTGAAGATCTCCTTTGCCCTCGATGGCCTTCTACTTCAGCCCACGTGACATTTTCCACCAATGATGGAGCCTTCCCGGTGACATGTTCCAAGTGAGTCAGTTGGATGATGTGCACTTCTAACCCAGAGGGTTTTCCTGGGCTACATTTTCAAAATAGGTAGTCAAATTTTCTCCGTAGCCTGTCTGAGTTTGAAAACTCTTCAGGAATCTGCCTACTCTGGGCAACCCCGGGGGCACAGGAAATACCAGCGGCAGTGTTTCCAGCATCACGGCAACAGACAAAGCAGCAAAACACGACAAACGGACAGAGAGCTGGTATAATCCAAAGTGTCTATTGGTAAATGATAGCACCTCCCATCGGCTTTCTGTAAATGGTCTGCCCACCTTTCTTTCTCTGCCTGTGGTATTTTTACAGCAGCGCTGCGGCGCTGCATTGGGCTGCTAACCTCAAGGTCGACAGTTCAAAACCACCAGCCACTCTGTGGAAGAGAGAGGAGGCTTTCTATTCCCGTAGCGTCTCAGTCTCAGAAACACACAGTGGCAGTTCTACCCTGTCCTATAGAGTCACTACGAGTTGGAATCAACTTGATGGCAGTACGTTTGGCTTTACTGTCTTAGGGAGAGAGGGAGGAGAGGTGTCTTCGCTGTTAGGAGGAGGCAAGGCAGAGCCTGCAGCATCCTGGCGTGAATTCCCCCTGCAGCCCTGGATATTAGTTGAAAAAAATGAAACACTTGGAGTGAAGACAAGTCCCCCCTGACACAATCCTTCCTGGATGCCTCAACTCTGTGCTCCCAATACTTCCAATTCAGCAAACATATCCCTTATCCACACCCCTGCCTGGGAGGTGGCTGCAGTTATTGTCCATCTAGTTGGTTCAGAGCAGAACTGCCCCATGGGATTTCAATGGCTATGATCTTCAAAAGCTGGTCGCCAGACCTGACTTCCCAGTGAATCTGTGTGGTTTTGAGCCCCCGACACTGCAGTTCCTAGTTGAATGCTTACCTGTTTGTGCCACCCAGGGACCCCCAACTAATATTTACTGACCGCCCACTGCCCAAAGAACCAACAGATCCCCCTGAAGAGAGCATGGGAGCACTGTCAGGAAGGGGGAAGAGAGGACTTGGAGCCAGTGGTCCTAGCCGTGGCAGGTGCTGCCTCTCCGGGCTCCATATTCCTTTTGCCCATCGTCTTTGCTTTGTGACTTCTGCAGCCTCTGGCAGTACCATGGGCTCCCCCTGCCTTCCCAGTAGAAGTCCTTCTGACACCTCCCCGACCTGCCCCTGCTCATCTCTCACCATAGTCTGAGTCCAAAGAGAGGGAGCTGGCTGTGTGCAAGGAACAGCAGCACCGTGTCAGGAACGAGCAATTCCTTGTTCTCTTGACCTTAGCTTCCTAGGAGGCAGTGTGAAGGTCAAATGAAGGAGCAGAGTGTGTGAAAGGCTAGTGTATGTGTGTGTATGTATAGAGTGTGTGGTATAAACATGATGTGTGTTTGGTGTGTGTGCTGTGCAGTTGCATGGACAGAATATGGGGTGTATGCATGTGATATAAATGCGGTGTGTGTGTGGTGTGAAAGGGATCAGTGTGGTGTGTAAAGGTGGTGTATGTGGTATGAGTGTGGTATGTGTGATTATGTGTGTCAGGTGTATGGTGTGAGTGTGATGATGTGTGTATGTGTGAGGTGTTATGCTGTGAGTGTGGGGTGAGTGTGTGTGATGATGTGCATATGTGTGAGGTGTTAGCTGTAGGGTGTGTGGTGCAGGTGGCTTGCACACACACTCATGTGCTGTCACTGGACCTACCTGTGCCAAAATAGATCATCTGCTTAATTCAGTGAGAGAACTAATCGATTTCCTGGGAATACAAAGACAGGCCATTGAAAACAAAGCAACAACAACATAAAAATTAACAAAAGCCCTGACACCTATCTCTTCAGTCAATCAAAATGGCATTGCTTTATGTACACCCGCCTGAGATTGGAGAGTGCGGAGAGGCGGTCCTGGGCTGAGAGAAGGATGAGTCATTGGCCACAGGAAAGACACTCGCGGATTGGTCTGACTTAGAGCTCAGCAGCAATCAATGTCTTGTAGAATTTAGAGGGAATGAATTTTAAAAACGTATGCCTCGCCATGTTCTTCAGTTGGTCACATGGTTCTTTAAAAATATCATCCTCAAAAGAATCTTAAATATTTAACAAATTCATGGCTGATTAAAAACCAAGAAAAAGGGGTGGGAAGAGCCTTCCCATAAACCATGCCAAACCGCCCGCGGTGGAGAAATGGCCGAAGGTGCTGGCCGTGTCCCCAGGGACCCTGGTCTGCTCCTCCTCCCTGAGCGCTCCACCGCCACCTCCATGCACACCCCGGCCAACACGCCCAGGCGCATGCCCCTCGCTTAGGTGGTAGGACACCAACCAAGTTCAAGAACAGGGATCCAATTTCAGCCGTTTTCACCTCATCTACCCGTGAGCAACTGACGAGATCGCATTTACCAAATGATTCGGTGAGGATTCCGAGTGCAGCCTGTTCGCTGAGCCAGCCCGCTGCTTCCGATCCACAGCTCGGGCGTGTCTCTGTGGAGTGTGCAGGCTGCCTCAGCTCTGGGAATCCCCAGGTTGGGCCAGCAGATGGTTCCTGGAGTCCTTGAAGCGTCTCTGGGGTGGATTCTCTCTGCTCTGGAGGAAACCACATCTGTAGCAGTGTCCCTTTTTTGAGACAACTTTTGTGTTTGAACATAAACCCCTATTCTAATAAGTCACTCCCTGGCGTCTTTTCCCAGTGAGTTCGTTGTGCCGTATTGGTGATGGATGTGCCTGCTAGTTCCATGCATTTAACCTGTGAAAAGATGTTGAAATTCATGCAACCTTGGACGTTTAAAAAGAAGGCCTGAGGGTGCAGTGGTTAAAACTCTGGGCTACTGACTCAAAGGCCTGGCAGTTTGGACCTACCACTGCTCCACAGGGCAAGATGTGCACCGCCTTGGAAAGAAACCCTATGGGGCAGTTCTGTTCAGCCTGAGAACTCTGGCGCAGAACATTTTAGGCCATTTACTCACGAGGCTTCAAAGAGCCCTGGCCAACTGAAAAATTGAATAGGGACACATTAAATGATAATATCGCACCTGCTCCAATCTGTAATTTAGATGAGCTTAATGGAAAAACAATGAAGGTCTTTGTCTTTCTGGTCGGGTTGAGGGTTCCACCGCAGTTATTCAGTGAAAAGTCAAAAGCCAGTCACCTCCCCACAAGGCAGACAGCTTACATCTACAACGGAAGACTGCAGTTAAAGAATTCATCTTCCAAACTGGTTGGCTTTTGTTCTCCTCTGGGACTTGGGAGTCATTCTGTGGTCTTTGCGGGGGGGGGGCGGGGGGGCGGGGGGCTATTATTCTTTTAAAAGCTCCCTTTTCTGCTGTTCACGGTGAAGGATGTTTGTGTGCCAATTGGGGACGGTGGTGTCTGTTTTTTTTCACAGGTAGATTGAACCATATAGAGTGGGAATGATGCCACCATTTGGGATCAACAAAATGTCATTGTCATATGGTCAGACCAATATTGCTCTCACTGGACTCTCACAGCAGCCCCGAGCGAGCAGTGTCATTCCCCCTGGGAGAGCTGAGCACACGGAGGGACAGAGCAGGAACTTCCCCAGGTTTATTCTGTAATGATGGGGTAGCTGGGAGTTCCACACCATCTCTGCCATTTCCTGGCTGAGAGATGTCAAGCAACTTACCCCAGGCCACTGAAGCAGGAACCTCCCAGAGACAGGAGCCTTGGAGACGACCTCCACAAAGGTGAATAGGGAGGAGGAGACTTGGAAAGAGGTTTGCGTGTCTAAGTGCTGTCACTCAGCAGTCATCTGACCTCCCTCCATGTGCTGGCAAATAGCCTTAAATGTTTGGCATATCTTTGGGGGAGACAACTTAGGAGAAATCTTTCTGTTTCCCATATGTATGTGTATGTGCAAGAATTTGAATTTGGTGGGCTTGGGCCATTGATAGCTAATACACGAGGGCTATCTCTGGCCCATTTATGTAACACACATGCTTAAGCATGGTGCTTCCTTTAGGGTTGAGGCAGTGTTGGAATCAAGAATACTAGGTAGAGTCCTTCACTCCCGCAGGAGCTATTATGCCTTCAGGATCCTTTATTAGGTGTGAGAGTGGACTTATCCATATTGGCTGTGACCAACTACGTGGACTTCAGGCGGGTTCACACCAGACTATGTTGTTGGCTGTTTCTCCTGTTCATCTCTTCTTTCCCATCTCAGGCGCCTTAGGCCTCCCAAGTTTATGCCTACCTGAGGCCCACCCTTTCCAGCAAGAGGGCCTCTGTCCATATTTTTTCTGCTCCATTTCATCTTCCCTGCCCCGTGTCATATTCCCTATATGTCCTCCCATGGGGCAAAATAAAGTGGGGGCATACTCAGCCTGGAGAGTTTGTATCTAGGCTGTATGTAAGTTGGAGGGATGCAAGACGAGACAACTAGGATGAGGGTTTTGCTCTGTGGCTAGATTTTATTTCTTAACAGAGTGGGGGCAACATTGAACCTTTTTACTATTTATATTTTTAATTGTGTCAATGAGGCCAAGAATAGAAAGTGTCCAAATGCACCATCATAAAGAAGAAAAGAAGAGATTATAGCAATGAAAATAGATGTCAATGATGTCTTGTGGACTGCAAGCTGATGAGAGGGTGGAAATTGGCTTTGCGGCCAAAGTGGGACTCTAAGAATGCACAGACAGGAAAGACACTAAGAAGCAAGCCAACAGGTACCAAGCATCAAGGAACAAAAAAATCACATTATTGTAAATGTGGGTGACAGCAGAGTGGAGACTCAAAGCCAACCGGACACCCCCTTACTGAAGGGTTATGGGGAGGAGATGAGCCAGGCAGGGTGCAGGGTAGCAACGATTAAACATATAACTTTCCTCTAGTTCTTCAATGCTTCCTCCCCCCACTATCATGATCCCAATTCCACCTGACAAATCTGGCTAGACCAGAGGATGTACACTGGTACAGATAGCAACTGGAAACACAGGGAATCCAGGACAGATGACTCCTTCAGGACCAGTGGTGAGATTGGCGATGCCTGGAGGGTGGCGAGAATATGGGGTAGAAAGGGGGAACTGATTACAAGAATCTATGTATAGCCTCCTCCCTGGGGGATGGACATCAGAGAAGAGGGTAGGGGAAGACGTTGGACAGAGTAACATATGACAAAATAATAACGATTTATGAATGATGAAGGGTTCATGAGGTAGGGGGGAGTGGGGAGGGAGGGGAAAATGAGCAGCAGATATTAAGGGCTCAAGTAGAAGGTAAATGTTTTGAGAATGATGATGGCAATAAATGTACATATGTTCTTAACACAATGGATTGTGATAAGAATTGTACGAGCCCGCAATAAAATGATTTAAAAAAATTCAAACAAGAAAGGAAAGACTAAAATGGGTGGCAGAAGAGATCTTGCTTCACTTTGTTATTTCTATATAAACAAAGATGTTTTAAATTTTATTAAAAAATAAAACTATTTTCTTTATGGATTAAAAAAAAGAAACAAGCCAAAGCAATGATGTAGTACCCCAAATAGGATGTGAGGCACTGAGACTTCTGAAGGCAGGAATGAGGGACAGGGTGAGAAGAGGAGGAATGGTTGATCATTGCTTTAGGGTACAATTACTACTGCCGGTTGTCATGAAGTTGATTCGTACTCAATGACCCCATGAACAAACTTCGCCCAGCCACATGGCATCTCCATGATTGTCGGTTTGCTCATCAGGTCGCTGCTGTGGTCATTGTGTGTTTGCAGTGCTTCCCAACCAGGCGGTTCATCTTCCTGCACTGTATTTTCTTGTGATCCAGAGGTTTTCACTTGATCGTCAGAAGTAGATCACCAGGCCTTTTGTCCTAGTCTGTCTTAGTCTGGAAGCTCTGTTCTGTTCATCATGGGTGACCCTATTGGTATTGGAAACACTAACGGCATAGTTTCAAGCATCCCAACAACACACAAGCCACCACAGTAAGAGAAACTCTGTTGGATGGTCAATAAATCATCTTTGGCAGAAGACAAAAGGGTTCATTTCTAAAGAAATGAATCAGAAGGGCTTTGAATTTGGGGGCCATAAGCATGCCTAAGTTGAGAATAAGATCTCACTGCCATAATAACTCATGGATATTGAGTTGATTCTGACACATAGCAACCCTATAAGACCAATTAGAACTGCCCTGTTGGGTCTCTAAATCTTTCTTGGAGCAGAATATTTCATCTTTCTCCTGTCAAATAGTTGGTGGGTTCAAACTGCTGACCTTCTGATTAGTAGCCCAATAAGTAATGTTCTAAGCCACCAGGACTCCATTCAGATAAGGTGTATGCCACGAAAGAAGGCTGGGAAGTCTACCTGGTGAAGAATTATTTACCAGAGCACTGAGGGCGAAAATCATCCAGAGGCAGAAAACTTCAGGAACAAACACTTTTCAGCCTCCTCCACCATGACATGAGCATGGAGACATGGCAGCTGACAAGGCACATGGACCCACCTGGTGCAGCCCTGTGTGCAGAGAGCCATGCAGAGACCCCTGCCAGCACTGAGATGTTGCCAATCCCTCCGGATCCAAAGACTTTCCACCCACTGGCCTATATTCTTCTACATTTGGCGTCATTGCATGTGTTTCGTGAGTCTGAAGAGGAATTTATAGATTGGTATCGGACATATGGGCTAATATCGGACTTATGGACTTGATCTGGACTGGACTGGGATGTTTTCTCAATGTTCAATTGCTCGTGTATATAAATCTCTTTCTTATACACATGTGTGTCCATGGATTTGTTTCTCTAGTCTTCCCAGACTAACACAATAGCAAATACATTTTTTTCAACATCACAATTAATTTATACTTCTGCAGATGGAATATACAGAAATCAAATAGACTAAGTTTGTAGGAACAGACCATGGAGGAGCTGAATATTAGCAACTCAAATTAGGCTGCAGACTGCCTATGGAGCAGGCCATCAATTGTTCATACATAAGTTAAGGTTGAAGTTGAAGAAAACAAGTCCAAGAGAGCCAAAGGATGATTTCAGTTGATCCCAGCTGATTTCAAGACCGTCTCAAGAACAGATTTGACACCTAGTACACTAATGACAGAAGATATGACAAACTGTGGGAGGACATCAAGAGCACCATTCATAAAGAAAGCAAGAGGTCATTAAAAATACAGGACAGAAAGCAACCAAAGTGCATTCAGAAGGGATATGAAACTTTCTCTTAATCATAGAGTGGCTACAGCAAATGGAAGAAAGGGTGAATCCTAAGAATTGAATAGAAAATTTCAAAGGTAGCTTAGGAAGACAAAGCAAAATATCATAACGGAATGTGCAATGACCTAGAACCAGAAACCAAAGAGGAGGGATACTTTCAGCATATCTTAAACGAAAAGAACTCAAGAAAAAGTTCCAGCCTCAAGTTGTAACAATACAATATTCTGCGGGCAAAATATTGAATGATGCAGGAAGCATCAAAAAGAAGATGGAAAGAACACACAGAATTGCTTTACCGCAAAGAACTAGTCAATATTCAACTATTGCAAGAAATAGCCTACGAGAAAGAACCAATGGTACTGAAGGAAGAAGTTCAAGCAGCAATAAGAACATTAGCCAAAAACAAGGCTCCAGGAATCGATGGGATGCCATTGAAATGTTTCAGCAAATTGATGACGCCCTGGAAGCGCTCACTCATCGATGGCAGAAAATTTGAAAGACAGCTGCTTGGCCATCTAATTGGAAGTTATCCATTTTTGTTCCTATTTCAAAGAAAGATGGCCCAACAGAATGGTCAAATTATAGACCTATATCACTGGTATCACATGCAAATAAAATTTTGCCTGTGATCATCCAATAAAGGTTGCAGCAGTACATTGACTGGGAACTGCCAGAGGTTCCGGCCGAATTCAGAAGAGGACATGGAAGAAGGGATCTCATTGCTGACCGACGAGATGGATCTTGGCTGAAAGCGGAGAATAGCAGAAAGATGTTTACTTGTTTGTATTGACTCTGCCAAGGCATTTGACTGTGTGGATCATTACAAACTCTAGATAACCTTGAGAAGAATGGGAATTCCAGAGTATTTCATTGTGCTCCTGCGCAACCTGTGCGTAGATCAGGAGGGAACAGAGCAAGGGAAGACTACGTGGTTTGAAAGCAGGAAAAGTGTGTGTCAGGGTTGGATCCTCTCATCGTATTTATTCAATCAATATTCTGGGCAAATAATCAGAGAAGCTGCATTATATGGGGAAGAATGTGGCATCAGGATTGGTGAAATCTTATTAACAACCTGCGATCAGCAAATGGTACCATCTTGTTTGCTGAGAGTGAGGAGGACTTGAAGCACGAGATGAAGACGAAGGATTGACGCCATCAGTATGGGTCACAACTCAAAGTTAAGAAGAGCCGAATCCTCACAACTTGACCACAGAGTTATATTCTGGTTAATGGAGAAAAGATTGAACTTTCAAGGCTTTAATCTTGCTTGAATCCACAATCGGTGCTAAAGGAATCAGCAGCCAAGAACGCAAACAATGCATTGCATTGGGTAAATCGGTTGAACAAGACACTTTATAGTATTGAAAAGCAAGGATATTACTTTGAGGCTCGAAGTACACTTCCTGACCCAAACCATGGTATTTTCTTTTAAATCATTTTATTGGGGGCTCGTATAACTCTTATCACAATCCACACATATATCCATTGTGTCAAGCACATTTGTATATTTGTTTCCATCATCATTCTCAAAACATTTGCTTTCTACTTGAGCCCTTGATATCAGCTCTTCATTTTCCCCTCCCTCACAGCTCCCCCCTCCCTCATGAACCCTTGATAATTTATAAATTATTATTATTTTGTCATATCTTACACTGTCCGATGTCTCCCTTCACCCGCTTTTCTGTTGTCTGTCCCCCAGGGAGGAGGTTATATGTAGATCCTTGTAATTGGTTCTCCCTTTCTACCCCACCTTCCCTCCACCCTCCTGGTATCGCCACTCTCACTACTGATCCTGAAGGGATCATCCATCCTGGATTCCCTGTGTTTCCAGTTTCTTTCTGCACCAGTGTACATCCTCTGGTCTAGCCAGATTTGTAAGGTAGAATTGGGGTCATGATAGTGGGGGCGGGGGAGAACCATGGTATTTCCCATTGCCTCATAGGTATGTGAAAGTTGGACACTGAATAAGGGAGACTGAAGAAAACCTGATGCATTGGAATTATGGCAAAGACCGCCAAAAAACACACGACTAGCTATATCTTGGAAGAAGTATAGTCAGAGTGGTCCTTAGAGACAAGGACGGGGAGACTTCTCTCATGTGCTTTGGACATGTTGTTTGGAGAGACCAGTCCCTGGAGAAGAACATCATGCTTGGAAAAGGGTAGGGGCAGCCTACAAGGAGATGGACCGACACAGTGGCTGCAGCAATGGGCTAAAAACACAAGAGTCATTCTGTGGGTGGCGTGAGACCAGGCGGTACCAGGTCACTACGAGTTGGAACTGCGTTGACGGTACCTAACACACCCTTATGTAATCTAGGTAGTTTCGTGAATAGCAATGCCTCCACATTGGATCACCAATTATAATGAACATTCCATATGAATGTAATGCATTAATCAAGAGAAATTGTGTGAGCAATTTTTTTCTGTAACCCCAAATCTGTTCTAGATAATTACACCCCTTAAGAAAGTTACACAAGAAAAGAAACACCATCAAAGGGAATATCAGTTTAATAAAAAAATGACGGTCAAACTTATTGAAAGGAAGGGTTAAAGAATGTGTGGATGGGGGGGGGGAATATACGAGGGAGCTAAATCATTGATTTCAATAGAAAGAATTGATCAAGAAAGAGTAGCCTATTCTCACTGTTTGTAAATATGAGGAAGATAGTAGGAAAAAATCAGCCGAGAGAATTGCAAATGGCTGTCTCTGGGGTGCAGAGACGCACAGTCGGTGAGGGGTGGGGCAGGAAACTGGATTTTCATTATGAGCCCATGGAACTATGTGACTTTCAAAACTGAATCACTTTGAGAAAAAAAAAAGGCAAACCCAAATGCAATGTTGCTTACCTAGAAATTTGAAAAGGCGGCTATCTCAAAACACAACGCCCATGCGTGTGTCCCCAGAAGGCGCCACCCCTGGGCCCAGCCCCCATTCCGGAAGCATTGGCCTAGGGGGGCTCTCCCAGATGGTAGGGATTTAACACAAGTGTTGGGTCCTTCAGCCCACATGGAACAGGGCATGGCGATGGTGGGCAACCCTGGTGAAGCTGGATGATGTTTTTGTGGGTTTTTTTGGAGGGGGGGCTGCCCTCAGGGAGATGTCCATGGAAGCACTGTCACCATCTTCAGGACTTTGAGGGACCATATGCAGACGTGCTTCTAGTTGGAAACTTACTCTTGCTCCCTTCAGGATCTATACAGGGAGTAACCATTTCTCTGGGCCAGGATCTTGCCTGGGGCTAGGGCAGCCGAGGCCTGGATGGGTCCCTGGCTGACAGTGCCTGGCTTCTGGTTCCAGGAGACCCTTAGCAGGACCTGGAGCCCACTTGCTTTCCTCTAGTTCTCTTCCAGCTGCCCACGTGTCTGCAGGTCCCTTGACTCTGAAAGGTGCCGAGTTTGCTTCAGCCAGGCACTTTGACCTTGGTGACAAGGGATGAAGCGGTGGCGGTGACAAGGCCATGATGGCAAGAGAGGAATACCAATTTGCTTGGAGGTTCTGGAGCTATCTCAAACAGGCTGAGCAATTCTTCCCAGTCATCTCCGTCAGGAAGAATCCCCCAGCCTGCTCTTCGGTTTTGTTTGCCTCTTCCTAATATTACACACACACACACACACGCACGCACGCACGCACGCACGCACGCACGCATGCACATGCACACACACACACACACCACCACCCCCACCACCCCGTGAGTGAGAAATACGTGTATTTTTCTCCATTCATGTGCCTGCTACCAAAGTAGCTCATTAAAAAATTCATTTGGGCAGAGGCTGCAGCATCTGTTGTGATTTTTACCTGCGCCCCAAGGGCAAAGGCTCTTCTCACCTTGCTGGCTTCAAATGATCTGGTGAAAGTCTCTCCTCCAGGTGGTCCAGCGACTTGAACAGCAGGCAAGAAGAACACCTGGGGAGTCATGGGAAGCCCCATGTCCCAACTGGGTCAGGCAGGCAGGTTTGTCTTGAGCCTCTCCCCCTGGCCTTCCCTGTCTCTGACAGCCTCAGACCAGCAAGGCCCCCAGAATTCACTTTCTTAAGCAGGAGGCCACTGTGCTTCTAGGAACCTGGGGTGCCCAGATGCCGGAAGTGTGAGCCTGTCTTTGTGTGGGTCTTGGAGTCCCTGGAAACCGCAGAATGAGGAGCAGTTGATTATCATACTGGTGTGAGAGGCTAGTTAAAAAAAAAATCACCAGCTTGTCAGGTGGCTGGGGATGGAGTCTGGGCAGAGTCTGATGGCTATTTCTACTGCATTATTAATTTGACCTTCTGGTTGTTTGTTTTGGCCACTCATGTGTCACTTCTTTCTCAAACTTTCATTTTCCGAAATCTGGAAAACAAGCCCCCAAGCCCCAGACTCCTGTAATCTTATTGAATACATTACCAAAAGGTCTATTCGATTTTTCGTATGCAGCTTAAGGAAAGGCTATATTACACGAAGCATTTATCGGTGTTAAAATCCCCACTGAGAATTGTTTAAAAATACCTATAGCCCCCAATCTACCTCCAATGAGGGGCCCCAAATTTGTCCTTGGAGACATTGGCCGGGGGCGGGGGAGATCGTGGGGCGCAGGCAGCAAAGAGGTGCAGGTTTCAGAGTAGCCACAAGGGGGCACTGATACCATTTAGTGACAACCACCAAGGCCCTGACCGGAAATCACGGGCAGCCAGAGAGCACAAAGGATGGATACTCCTAAGTTTCCCTGTCCTCGCTTCAGCCCGGAAGTTTAAGGGACCTGTTGGGAAAGCAGTGCGCCACGAACAATGGGAGAACATATGTCCGAGGAAAATTGTTGGCTGTATCTTCCTCTCCTGGCCAAACGCAGTGGCAGGGGCGTCTGGGTCAGAAGTGTACTGAGCAGTGTGTCACTGCCGACATATGGGCTGGTCAGCAGGCGGCAGCTTTGTGGGTCATTCGACACTGGGAGGTGGGGCGGTGACAGGGATGTCTAGAGAGATTTGGAGGATTGTCTGAGGAAGATGTGACAGAAAGCATCCTTCTCAGATATAAGATGTTATAGGAAAGCCACAATTTAATAGAAAACGGTAGCTGAAAGCAGAGGAGACACCCAGCCTGATTTGGGGTTATCAAAGGCTTCTCTGGACTTGAGGAAAGCTCAATTTGCAATGCTACATAGCTTTCCCAAAGGCTGAATCCCAAGCTTTGTCTCAAACAAGCACCCCTCTCCTCCCAAGGACGGAGGGAAACATCCCACAATGGCCGCGGAGACTTTCCATACAGGGAGAATTAAGTATCCATCCAAATTTCCCTGATTTTTCAATTACAGGCTTGTTAGGGTTGAGAGATGAGGTCGTTAGGCAAATGTTAGCGTCCTGTGAGAGTCTGTGAATGACCACGTCAGGGTCACAAAATGGAAGATGACTACTTCATTACATAACTACCCACGTTACGTAATGAATGCCTGCCAAATTACCAACCGTGAGAATCATGACCCAGACAAGTTGACACACAACTTACACTTAACAGCTAGTGCTACCCATGTTTCCCCCCGCCCCTCCCCCCCACGGTGTGTGGTAATGATGGCCATCCACTGCTCGTGCACACACTAGGGAGTGTGTGTGAAAGAATGAGATGGCTGATGAGTGGGGAATGGGTGTTATGCTGTGACTATGGAGACGCCCTGATCTACAAGTGCGTGCTGGCTGACTGTCCCCGGGGACTGAAGAACACAGAGGGCGCTGGGTGCTGAGCCTCACAGACAGGTATTGTAGACACTTCCTGCTGGGCACCGTGGGAGTCCTCGCTCCCCTTGGCTTCTGGGACATCTCCAAGCACAGACGGCCTGTGCCTGCTTCAATTCCTTCAGCATTCATTCAACGGAGGTTTGCTGGGAATCTGCCACATGCCTGGTGAGGGGAGCGAGACCGAGTCATCTTCCATTTGCTCGTCCCGAGGAGAGGGGCACGGATGCCCCCACCTCAGCCACGGGAGCTTTAACGTATTGATTATGAAGCTTTATTAACATCCCAGGACATTGGGGGAGGGGGCAGTAAGGAGGATGTGAGGGAAAGTGAGCGCGTGACTTCATTGTTGTCATTTATAATTCAGGGGAAATGTTTAAAGAATGCCTTAGAAAGATGTAAAGACAACAACCTGTAGACAGAAAGACTCCTAAATGCCGGTGATAAGAAATACAGACTAACAGTCCAGGGTAAACCACTGGACATGCGGGAGACCACGATGAAGCGGAGTAAGGAGAAAGCAGGAAGCAGGGTGGTGGGAGAGAACCCCACCTAGCCACTTAGCTGTGTGCTCTTTGCTCCGATCTCCCACCAAGAGACCCGGTTTTAAACAGCCGCATTACAAACAAACAGAAAAACAAGAGTGGACTGTCCAGAAAGGACGAGAACTAGCTGACCAGGAGGAAGCACTTACCATGCCAAGGGAGATGTAGTATATTGCGTGCTATATGTGTTGTGTAGGTATGTTGTGTATATGTATGCTGTGTGTGCCATGTGTGACATATGTGGATAATGTGTATGGTGTGCGTGTATGTGTATGGTGAGTGATGTGTGTGTATGGTGTGTGGCATGTGTGATGTGGGTATTCAGTATGGTGTATGGTGTGTATAGTGTTGGGGGTGTGTGTTTTGTATGCTTGTGTGCAGTGCATATGTGATGTGGTGCTATGTTTATGGTATGTGTGCATTTATGGTGAGTGTATGCATGTGTGGTATATCTGTGTGTGGGGTATAGTATGTGTATATGTGTGTAGTGTATGCATGTGTGTTCTGTGCTTTTTTTGTGTTTGTGGTATATGCGTGTTGTATTTGATGCATGGCATGTGTATTGTGTATGGCCCATATGTATGTATGTGTTTGTGGCGAATGGGAGTATATGTATATTTGTGGTGTGTGCATGCACATTGTGTGTATGTGTTATGTCATGTTTATGGTCTGGTGTAATGTGTACTATACAGTGTGTCGTATGTTTGTGGTGTGTGTGGTATGTGTGGTAGGATTATGATGTGATGTGTGTGTTATATGAAAGAAACTTGCACCTGTTTATAGGCTGAGAGAGAGAGAGAAGCCAAGTGGAGCCAAGGAACTCCTGGCAAGAGAGTGATCTCACCAGAGCATCTGAGGACACAGCAGGTGACATTGAAGGCAGCAAATTCCCTGCCACTGTTGGAAGAGGAGCCCTGGTGGTATAGTGGTTATGCACTGGGCTGCGATCTGCATGGTCACCAGTTCAAAACCACCAGCAGCTCCAAGAGAGAAAGATTGGGCTTTCTACTCCCATAAAGTTAGTCTCAGAAACCCGGAGCAAGGTCACTAAGAGTCAGCATTGACTCAATGGCAGCAGCTTGGAAACTTGGGGAGGGGGGGTCTGCATCAGTGGGGGTATTGGCCATAGACTTCCAAGGTTTTTTCTTCTCTAGGATGTTCTGGTTTTGTGATTCTGGGTCTTCATGCTCATCACTTAAGTACGGCCACGGGCCTGTGCCACTGAGTGTGGCCACTGGGAACGGATAAGACCGCGCATGTTTCAGGGGCAGGCTGTAAATATCTTTCCCTGAAAATGAGTATTCATTTACAATATAATACTTCAAAGTAGTATTCCAGCATATGGATGACGTGTGATTGACTCGGCCAATTGGTTGAGGGTACGTTCTAATTCTTCCTTTCAGCTCATCCATCACCTCTTGGTGTCTGTGTTGCTGAGCGTTTCTGGGTTTCATCTTATCTTCTCTGCCTCCTTAGAATTGGCTCACGTGCTTCCCCAGCACCTTGCTCTGCTCTGTTCTGAGAACTCGTTTTCGGGGGGAATCCCAGCTCCCCCTGTGTCGTGTGTGGGCAGCCCCAGCTCTGTTTTCTTTTTACTCCTCCAACCCATGGGCTACTGAGCGCCTTATTTCCTTCCTAACCCAGCCTGCCTACGACTAGTACTCTTGATCTTCCCATCCTCCAGGCTAGAAGTCATCAGACTTAATAGGTAGAATGCAGTTTGATGAGCCCAATAAGTAGTTTGTGAATATTTATTGAATAGATCAAACACATGGCAAATTGGAATTTTATGTTATGTTACATATTATATCTGTTTGTAAAGACAAACTGTGTAATAGTTGTCCTCTGAAACTTTACGTAGTACAGTGTGCTCTGCCTCCTTCTTGGACATGCACCCCTATTCTAGGCTAGCAGATCTCTTTGTCATCAAGGATCTTCATGGCAAACAACAGAAACCAACCCTGATTCACTTAAGCAGAAAATGAATGCATCAGAAGGGTATGGGATTAAGAAGTTAGGGTGGATGATACCTTCAGGACCAGGGGTGTGAGGGGCGATACTGGGAGGATAGAGGGTGAGTGCATTGGAAAGAGGGAACCGATTACAAGGATCTACATGTGACCTCCTCCCTGGGGGACGGACAACAGAAAAGTGGGTGAAGGGAGACGTCGGACAGGGCAAGATATGACAAAATAATAATTTATAAATTATCAAGGGTTCATGAGGGAGGGGGGGAGTGGGGAGGGAGGGGAACAAAAGAGGACCTGATGCAGAGGGCTTAAGTGGAGAGCAAATGCTGTGAAAATGATTAGGGCAAGGAATGCACAGATGTGCTTTATACAATTGATGTATGTATATGTATGGATTGTGATAAGAGTTGTATGAGTCCCTAATAAAATGTTTTTTAAAAAAAGAAGTGAAGAAACTTGTGGCAACCAGAGCAATTTCCATTTTGCTTACCGACGAGGAAATGTCTTGCCTTGGGCTTCCATTGTCACCCCCATGGCAACGACGAGATGAGCTTTGACAGCCACATGCTCCATAGGACAGAGCCTGGTCCCTGAGTGCCACACAGAGCATCATCACCCGCAAACATGAGGACCGAGACAAATGCAGGAAGGAGTGCAGGGGCTGGCACATCCTCTCATTCCCCCGCCCTTCCTTTATCCCTCTGTGTTTCTCTCCAGCTCACTCCTCCCAGCCCTCTCCTCATTGCCATCATGCTAATCTTGCCTCTGATGAGGTCTTTCCTCATTGCTTGGCCTCGTCTGTGATTGCCAATTGCACTTATATTCCGATTCTCAAAAGAACAATTTCCTCCTAAGACATCTTGTCATGGATTGCATTGTGTCCTCAGAATCATGGGTCGACTTGGCTAGGCTGTGTTTACGTGGTTGTAGTGCATGGCTCTCCTCCATTGTGCGATGTGGCGTAAACCCTAACCTCTGTACGGTAACAAGGCAGGCGCGTGCGGAATGTGTTTTGAGTCACATCTTTCATTTTACAGAAACAAAAAGGATGAGAAGTGAGCAGAGGAGTAGACAAGAACTGAGGGGAAGTGAATAAAAGGAGACGTGAAGAGGAGAAAGAGCTCTCTGTTACCAAGACCTGATAGCTGAGCACGGCATCTGAACCCAAGGTTTCCGCACAGAGAGCCTCCTAGACCCGGGAGTTGGGTGGGGATGGGGGGAGTTCATGTCCAGACACAGGGAGATCTCCGTAGAACTCCAGACCTGCAGATGCTGAAAGGAGACCAGGGGCTTCCCATAGAGCCAGTGCACTGAATTTGGACTCACAGCCTCCAATTTTACAAGAAAATAAATTTCTCTTTGTTAATTAAATTCACTTGTAATATTTCTATTATAACCACACGAGAAAACCCAAACATGTGGTTAACTGCACACCAAAACATATTTCCCTGCTTCCATACTAATCAAATATAGCTGAGCCATGGCTGCCCATGTTCCAGTTTTGCTTCCAACTGGTGTGGCCACCACGTGGATATGTTCTCTCCCAGTGGAATACATGTAGAGCAATATGGCAATTCCCACTCTGCTTGCCTAAGAGGACAGCTCTTGTCCTTGATTTCAACTTTTTTTTCTCTTTCCCCCACTGGAATGAAAATGACATTGACTGGGGCAGCCTAGGAAGCAAGGGGCTCAAGATTATAGAGGCTGGTAGCTACGTGGCCACCTGAAGCATCATCATCCATCCACTGGGAAGACTCACCTGTTACATGGGTGAGAAATACCTTCTTTGTTCTTTAGGCTGTAGTATGCCTTTTTGTTGGCGCCTCTTGTTAGGGCAGCTCACCCCAGCCCAGCTAAAACACTTGGCAAAGATTAATTGGGAGGAAATGTTAACAGGGGGGACTTCAGTTCAGGGTAACTGAATTCATTACCTGTTATTCTCTGTATATACTGGGAAAGGTAGATGATAATGTAATGACAATGATGCCCCCAAACCATCTTTGTCTCCAGTGAATCCTGAAAATAAATTGAACTGGCAGGAGAATGTGAGACAAAAGGGAACGTTTGACAGGAGCAATTGCTGCAATAGCATGAGTTCCCACGAAAATGTTCTCGGCACGGACTTTTCTCTCTTTTCATTTATTGTTATTTAAAAATATTTTAATACATAAAAATGTATGTAACATGCATGTTGCCCTTGTGTGCCAACTTCCCAACCAAGAATGAAAACATTCTCCGTAGCTTGCAGAAAGCTCTGCGTCTCCGCTCTGTGCTTCCCTCCAGAGGGAACCATTGTCATATGGGAGAATTATTATTTTCAAATTGTCTGTCTGCATCAGTGACAGCTCAACTATTACCGGGAGACCATTAGTGCCAGAGGGTTAGATAGCTTCCATGATGCCGACAGTTAACATGCTTAGCAACTAATTGAAGATTGGGGATCTGAGCTCACCTAGCAGTGCCTCGGAAGAATGGCCAGGTGCCCTACTTCTGAGAAATCGGCCATTGACAGTGGGATCAGGTATTGCCCCACTTTGACAGGGATCCAAGCCAACGTAATGTCCACTATTAATGATTTCTTTCATAAAGTTTAATTGTACTGAGAATCATTTAAGATTAATGACATAGTTATAATCATGTTCAAGACTTTGATGATGAGTGGGGTGCGGAGCGAATGCACATTGGGTTTTTATTTTATTTATTTATTTTAAGGCACATTGGGCTTAAAATCTGATGGTGGTGTGTTTTTATTTATGAGCTCTTTTAGTTTAGAAATGTTTATTTACTGTGCCTGAATTACTTCTCCAATATTAGTTCTCTTATTCTTATCCAGGGCTGTTGACTCATTTGTCTTTTCTTCTTAGGACTACCCTGTGGAGAGAGTCTACAAGGTCTGACCATGAATTAAAATCAAGTCAATGGCAACTAATGACTACAACTCTGGAGGGAAAAGGCAAAGTCTGATCTTGATTCTGTACTACTGCTAGTGATGTTAATGATAGAATCAAAATTAAACCCATGGCCATGGAGTCAATTCTAACTCTCAGGGATCTTACAGAACAGAGTAGAACTGCCCCACGGGTTTCCCAGGCAGACTGTCACATCTTTCTCCTGTGGAGCAACTGGTGGGTTGAAACTACTGACCTTTAGGTTAGAAGCCAAGCACTTAATCACTGCAGCAGCTGGGCTCGATGTGAATGATAATACAGTCACATGTTGCTTCCTGTCCACAGTCCACAAAAACAGGAAGCAAACTCACGGAATCTATTCCAATTCATAGTGGCCCTATAAGGAAGGGGTAGACTGCCCTTGTGGGTTACCCTTGTGGTAGTAATGTAATCTGTTGTCAGTTTCAGACTTAAGAATGAAGGGGTTAAAAAAAAAAGAGCCACGGGTGGAGTTTAGCCTTTCAATCAGGTCACAGCTTGTTGACCTCACTTGGAGGCACTATGTTGATAAATGGCTCGCTGGAAGGAAGACAGATTCACTCCCTGCAAGACATGCTTGCGGACAAGACACTTGGAGCTGCGCTAGAATCCTGGAGCTGAGGGAACCACCTGGAGACCTCTGCCAGCGCTGAGATGCTCTATCACAGTGCATATAAGTGTGTATGAATTTGTTTCTCTAGTCAACCCAGACTGACACAACCAGAGTAGAAAGCCCCATCTTTTCCCCATGGAGTGGCTGGTGGTTTCGAAGTGCTGCCCTTGTGGTTAGCCGCCCAACGTGTAACCCAGCACACTTCCAGGTTCTTAACAATGTTCACAGGACGTTTTGTACAATAAAACACCACACTGTTTGTATGCTGTGGGAGCACTGTATCGTATTCTGGCTCTGCTTCCCCCGACCCCCCTTAAAGCCTGTGACTAAGCTTAGGTAAATAATCACCTTAGCAGTGATCTCAATGAGTTGAAAGGAATCTGATTTAGTGCTTGGTCCTCCATCCACATCATTAGCATTTTTCCATCCTCAGCGAGGTCCCTCTTGCATTTTCCTTAGCCTCATGGCTTTCAGAGGAGCTGATTCTTTAACAAGGATCATTTTTTTCTTTGTTTTTGAGGATTGTTATGATAGTCCAGTGCATCGTGCCATCGTGGGGAGCAAATTTCCACCTGTGTATTCTTTAAGAAACTTTTGTTTCACTTCCAAGTTAGTACTTCTTCTTTGTCACTTGATGCTGCTGTCGCTGTAGCGCTGGCTTTACTGTTTGGGGCCGTATGCTCTTCACAGTGGTGTCTTTGATGGAACAGTTTGAGAAGTATGACATCAGCTTAGGAGAGTCGCTCCATCCACAAGACAGGAGTGTATGGAGCTGCCCCTCAGGAGTGGAAGCATGCACTGTAATACAATGAGCTTTGAGAGAAAGTACGGTGCACACAGAAGCCAGGAACATCGGCTTTTATAATATGACTTTTGATTCATGCGTGTTCAGGCTGTATTCGCACAGTTACATTATACCTTTTGCATGCCTGCCAGAGCAATTGCTTTGCACTCAGGATAAATCAGATACACGTGTTGCTGGGGGAAAGCCGGCACACGCTCTATGCCCTTTCCCGTTCCAGGGTGAGGCTTTAGGAATTCTATTCTAACCTCATGGGGCTGTGAACATGCATAATGTCAGACAGTGCCTAAGTGGATGTGATGTGGTCCATGACTGTCATTTTAACTTTTAGACATGTCACAAGGAGGAAATGTGTTATTACTGCCTTTGAGGTTTAATGCCAACACGTGGGAAGCAGGATTCTCTTTTGTGTTAGTTAACTTTACAAGCGCTTTATAGTTTATAAATCTATAGTTTCCAAACATCCATTAGCTGAGTGGTCCTCCCAACAATTACTGTGTTAAGGAGTATGAATACTATGTGCCCTCCTATTGAACAAATCCAGAGCCCAATCTCGGAGTAGCTGGATGAGGGTACTAATGTAGTGAGAAGCGGAGTTCTCGCTAAAATCCACGTCTTTTGAATACAGTCGAACCCAAGTACTGGACCACATCTGTACTCAACATAATCGGATTTCGACGCGAAATGTTGAGAACGTTTGCAATGGAGCTTGAACCAAACATTGGAATCTCAGCCGCGCAGGTGATTTGTGTAAACAAAAGCAGTTCGCGTTTCGATCACGTGGTGTTAGTTGGCGGTGTTAGTACGAGTTGTTTAAACCTTTTGCGGCTGTGTTCCCAGTGTTTTGCTACAGCTTTCTCAGTTTTGTGGCTTTTGTACTGTTTTAGATAAAAACCACGGGTCCTCAGAAAGAGGTGTTTTTGAGAAGAATCATCATGATAAGGAACTGGTTAACCGTGTGATCGATATTGTTGATGATGATTTAGTAAACCCTTTTAGAAAACAGTTAAGGAAATGCCAACAGCAGGCTGCATTGGACAGATTTCTTTCTTTCTTTTTCTTTTTTTTTTTAAGAGAAAGCCAGCCAGGTCCTAGTGAAAAAAGGCAAAAAGGGGGGAGGGAGGGGAACCAAACCTCCTGAAAAGCAGCTCCCAGTTGATTTTATAGAAGAGGATCCCCTTCCAAACAATGACTCTCCCTCCAAATCTCCACTCCACGTCCGTGGCCACAGATCCAGCTCCTCGTCCATCTCAAGGTATGGGCCACCCTGTAGTTGTTAAAAACGTGTTTAATGTTGTGTTTCTTATTTGAAGTGTAATATTTAACTCTGAACTTATTTACTTTGAAATTTCTGTGTCATGTTTTGTATAAAAAGGCAAGGTAAGGGTAAAAACTTGGTGGTGGAGGACAGATTAATCAATTTTCAGTTATTTCTCATGGGAAAATTCAATTCAGACCCCGACTGCGGTCCGGACTGCGGTCTGGTCTGAAACGGATTCAGGTCGAGGTCTGGGGTTCTACTGTACAGCTGTGATGTCTTGATCTATCGCCAGTCATGCTTTTGTGACAGTTGCCCTTGTATCCCATGTCCCTTTGAAGTGGCCTTGTTTTTGTGGATCCTTGCATCCCATCATGGGCTCTTGCTGATGGTCTCCAGTGTGAGGATAAGTTGTCTGTTTTTGTCTCTGTCTTGTTCGAGACTTAATAAACATGTCTCAAAAATGCAGATGTTGAAGTGAGAGTAAGTATATCATATTGTAATGCTTTGTGGCAGGATTGCAGTACAAGCAAATGAATCCAACAATAATGCAAATCACAAATGAAAGCTGAAAATGAGCCAAAGGAAGAAGGACCACTCCCAGGCAGTATCTTTCCATTTTAGCCTGTGATTTCAGGCAATGCTAGTGCTTTATTCTAAAGAGGTTGCAACACTTGTGCCAAATTTTTCTTCTTCGGTTCTGCCTGCCAAAAACTCAAATGTAACTGTGATATAGCAACCCTTCCCAGGTCTATTGGCAGGTGTGTATTTGATCCCAGAATACACAGGTGACATAGATATGATATGACAACCGGCAATGGATTCATTTACATTGTCTACATTTCTATGGCCAGGCCTCAAGGGAAGGTCATTTTGTTTTTAAAACTAAGTAGTGCCTTCCTACCTATCTTCAAATATATGTGAAAAAAGGGTATTTGTGCTTCAGCTTTGTTTTTTCTCTCTCAGTAATATAGTCAAGCAAGAGTGCTTCCAAGTGGCCTGTTGAGCTGTGTAGGCATTTTTGTTTATTTGAAATAAAAGATATTGGTATTATTTAAATAAATAAGTCTTTATAAATTGGATTTGAATTTAGGGTCTCCTTCCTCCTCTAACTGGAGTCCTGGCAGTGTTATGCCTTTCGCTGCTAACCTCTAGGTAAGCAGTTCGAATCCACCAGCCACTCCTCTGAAGAAAGCTGGGGCGTTCTGTTCCTGTAAAGTTAGTGTCTCAAACTCACAGGGGCAGTTCTACCCTATCCTGCAGGGTTGCTATAAGCCAGCATCAACTCAAGGGCAGTGAAGTCTGCTTTGGTTTCTCCCCTAGAAGAATGCAAAGGACCCGATGGAAGATTGGGTGGCAGGGCCACTAGCTAGAAGTCATTCCAAGTCCTTGGGTGGAGGCCTCTGTGCCCAGCACCCCCACCAGATGCCCAGCAGGTCTGTGACGTGGGCAGGAGATAAACATTTCTTCCTGTTTCTCAGCTAGCCTTTCCTCACCGACACATAGGACATGCTTGTTGTTATTCAGAGTTTTCAAGAGCTCCCCGTCATTCACACGCCACCATCCTGAGGCAACACTTCTCTCGAGTCAGAGCTGCATGGGCATCCGCTGAATTCCGACGAAGTGGGCAGGCTTTGAGCTTTCTGGCTGGTCCAACGAGAGAAAGCAAACTTGGCACACGGCGGCTCAGGAACACACGGCTTCGTCCTGTACAAGAGATACGTCCGTCTGGGCTTTTAGAAATAAGAAGCGGGACTTTTTCACCGGGACGGGAACATTTCAAATGAAATGCCACGTGCTGGTGGGTCTCTGTGGTGTTCGCAGCCTTGCCACACTGTTTGTGGGCGGGTGCCTGCTGACGCGGGTCCATCCCGTGGACCAAACGCAGCATCTCAGAGAAAGGCGCTGGAGGCGTGGTGGCATCTTCCAGGCCGAAGGGTGCCGGGCCGCTGTGTTGCTCCACTTGGGGGGCTTGTAGTTGCTTAGGTACCGTTGAGATGTTTCCGATTCATAGCGACCCTGTGCACAACCAAACAGCAAAACAAAACCCTGCTTGGTCCTGCGCCGTCCTCACAATTGTCTTGATGTTTGAGGCCAGTTAGCGTCCCTCAAAGAGCGGACTTCCTGCTGGGGATCTTCATTGTCCTCCCTCTCCCAGGGGTCCCGTGGCCCTCTCCTTCCACGAGAGGAGTTCTGAAGAGAGAGTCCTTTGAGCACCAGGCAAGAGTCAGTGCTTGCTGTGAAAGCCAGACATCTTGGTAGCCCTTCTCTTTGTATTTGCTATTATGTCTCTGCACCCATATGACATAAAACGTGGAAGAAAACGTCAACGGGTGTAGAAAAGAGCAGGAGAGAAAAACAATGGGTCTCTGAAAATGTCCTGCATACATCCATCCATTGCTTAATCCTTGACAGGTTTATTATGCAAGTCCCGTGGCTGTGCGGATCCTTCCCCAGGTCTGGCCCATAGCAATACCCTCTGTGGAACAGCGGGAAAGCGTTGTCTAGTCCCATGCCATTTTCACAACCGTCCTATGTCTCAGCCCATTGTTGCCGCCACTGCGTCACCTCGGCTTGCTGAGAGTCTTCCTCTTTTCACTGGCTCTTACCAAGCGCGATGTCTTTTATCAGCGACTGGTACCCCCTGATAGCGGCTCCAAACGACAGCATTCCGGCTGTATTTCTTCCAAGATAGATTTGTTCCTTCTTCTGACAGTCCCTGAATCTTCCAATATTTCTCACCGATGCCATAATTCCAGCGCATCAATTCCTTTCTTTGGATCTCCTGATTCCAGGTCTGGCTTTCACTGGCAGATGAGGCGAGGAAAGTACCATCACTTGGGTCAGGCACACTGTCTTCAAAATAGAGTTTCAGCACGTTAGAGTTCAAATCTTTTGCAGCAGATTTGCCCAGTGCAATACAGCACTTGATTTGCTCACGGCTGCCTTCATGGGAGTTCATTGTGGATCCAAATCCGTCTTGGTAATTAATTTTTCCCTCATTTATCAGCATATTACTTACTGGTACCGTTGTTGGACTTTTTGTTAGCTTTATGTGACGGTGTAATCCATATTGAAGGATCGCAAGGAACAAGCAAGAGCTAAATAGCTGGTAGGAACCCTTCATGGAAAACTGTCCTAAGGCATGATCGTACATTTTTGTTTTATTTTTTCAGTAGCTTCGAGCATTTTGCTTAAATACGGTTTAACCGGTCTAAACCTGCTAAAGTCAAGGATCCTACCGCCTGATTTGATACTTAGGTGTTGGTACCGTGTTAGAGAAGATGGTTCCATTCTACTATTAGTGTTGTGTTGTTAAAGCCACAACCAGAGCCTGGTCCTAGTGACAGCTTGCCAATATATTTATACACAGTCCTTGGGAATGTGGCTTCCAAGTTTTTCAATCTTGTGATGTTGTACCTCTTACAAAACAAAACAAAAACACCTGGATGTCATGTGGAGGAGTCAGGGATTGTGGCCTTGATTTGAATTTACTGACAGCTGTGAAGATCACAGGACGCTCTGAGGCCAGAGGGTGTAGCTCTGGGAGGGTTCCCACATCACACCCAGCTGCCAGGCCCTCAATCTTGCTTCGTACACACCTGTCCTCCATTAAGAGCAACAGTGAGGGGTTCTCTAAGCGCTGCTCTCCTGGAAAGACCACAAGTGGGTAGCAGCAACAAACAAATTTATTTTTCTCACAGTGTGGGAGGCTGGAAATTGGAATTCAGGGCACTGGCTCTAGGGCAGTGGTTCTCAACCTGTGGGTCGTGACCCCTTTGGGGGGTCAAACGACCCTTTCACAGGGGTTGCTCGATTCATAACAGTAGCAAAATGACAGTGATGAAGTAGCAATGAAAATCATTTTATGGTTGGGGGGCCACCACAACGTGAGGAACTGTATTTAAAAAAATATTTTATTGGGAGCTCTTACATATATCGTAACACTCCATCAATCACATAAAACAGTATTGTACAATTGCTACCACAGTCCATTTCAAAACATTCTTTTCTCTTTTTTTACATAGATGGCATATAATATTTAAATTACCATTAAATGATGTATTATTGAAGGTTAAGTATAATATGAGGGGATTTTTAAAAGTATTGAAAAAATGAATTACAATATAATGGCATCTTCCCACTTTCCCCCACTTCTTTTTTTTTAACTCATTTTATTAGGGACTCATACACCACCCATCTCGATCCATACACACATCAATTGTGTAAAGCACGTTTGTACATTTGTTGCCCTCATCATTCTCAAAACTTTTGCTCTCCACCCAAGCCCCTGGAATCAGGGTCACGGCATTAGGAAGGTTGAGAACCACAGCTCTTGGGGAAGGCTCTGTTTCTCAGCTTTGGGGTAAGATCTCTTCAACTTCCCTTCCGCTCTGCTGATTGTCATGTGCCGTGGCATCTTCTGTTGTGTCTGCTTTCTTTTCCTTGCCTGCTTCATCTCTCTCTTCCCTCAAAAGATAGCGAGTTAAGACCTGCGCTAAGCCTGTCTTACACTGCGGCCCTTACAAATGAGAGCGTAATCACAGCCGTAGAGATTAGGGTTCACAACGCATATTTTGAGGTGGAATATTCAATTCATAACAAAGATGGGTTAAGCATGAAATCTTCCGTATTGGTCCCTGAGCTGCAAGGTATAAGGCCTCCTTTACCTGAGGATGGCCTGGGCACTGAAAGGCTGTTCTTAAGTCCTACGTGAGGAAATGGAGTCCCTACAGGCATGTTCATCAAAGAGCATGAGTGCCAGCCAGTCCTTCGTAGCTCCCCCCTACCTAGTTCTTTATTTTAAAATCATTTTATTGGGGGCTTGTACAACTCTTATCACAATCCATACATCCATCCATTGTGTCAAGCACATTTGTAAATTTTTTACCATCATCATTCTCAAAACATTTGCATTCTACTTGAGCCCTTGGTATCAGCTCCTCATTTTTCCCTGTCCCTTCCCCACCCTCCCTCCCTCATGAACCCTTGATAATTTATAAATTATTATTATTTTGTCATGTCTTACACTGACCAATGTCTCCCTTCATCCATGTTTATGTTGTCTGTCTCCCAGGGAGGGGGTTATATGTAGATCGTTGTGATCGGTTCCTCCTTTCTCCCCCACCTTTCTCTTACCCTCCTGGTATCACTACTCTCATTATTGGTCCTGAGAGGTTTATCTGTCCTGGATTTCCTGTGTTTCCAGCTCTTGTCTGTATCAATGTACATCCTCTGGTCTAGCCAGATTTGTAAGGTAAAATTGGGATCATGATAGTGGGGGTAGGGTGGGGGGGTTGGGAGGAAGCATTAAAGAACTAGAGGAAAGTTGTATGTTTCATTGGTGCTATACTGCACTCTGACTGCCTCAGCTCGCCTCAACTCTTCTGTAAGAGGATGTCCAGTGGCCTACAGATGGGCTTTGAGTCTCCACTCCGCACTCCCCCTCATTCACAATGATATGATTTTTTGGTTTTTTGATGCCTGACACTTGATCATATTGACACCTTGTGATCACACAGACTGATGTGCTTCTTTCATATGGGCTTTGTTGCTTCGCAGCTAGATGGTTGCTGGTTTATCTTCAAGTCTTTAAGACTCCAGATGCTATATCTTTTGATAGCCAGGCACCATCAGCTTTCTTCACCACATTTGCTTATGCACCCGCTTCAGTGATCACATCAGGAAGGTGTTCTTGCATTGAGGGAGTACTTGAGTGGAGGCCCAATGTCCATCTGCTACCTTAATACTAAACCTATAAATGTATGCACATAGATCTATTTCCCCATTGTCATATAAAAATATATTTACATATGTACATGCCTGTATTTAGACCTCTATAAGTGCCCTTTGCCTCCTAGTTCTTTCCTCTGTTTCCTTTTACTTTCCTCTTGTCTCACTATCATGTTCAGCCTTCATTTGGGTTTCAGTAAGTCCTCTCAGTTACATTGCCCTTGATCAAGCCCTACCAGGCCTCCTACACCCTCCTCACCTTGTCCCTGGGTTTGTTAACACACACTTCCTTCCTCCCACCTCTCCCTCTCCCATGTCCCCCTGAGCTTATAGTTCTGTTGTTTTCTCCTCCAGATTGTTTATCCCACCTGTCTTATCTAGATAGACCTGCAGAGGTAATAATATGCACAAAAAAGCAAGACAGAGCAAAACAAAGCAACAAAAGAAAACAAACGAACAACAACAACAACAAAATAAAAGCCTGTAAGTAGTTCAAGGTCTGTTTGTTGGCCTTTAGGAATGTTTTCCAGTCGATTCTGATGGGATGCCATGCCTGGGCTCCAACGTCTATTTTTGGATTTCTCTGGGGACTTTGTTGCTCTGCTCCCCTTGCTGTTCTGTTGCATGCCCTTAGTGTTTCGCCTCCATGTGGTGGGGTCAGATAGGGCGCAGTTCCTGCACTGTGTCTCCAGTATTGTCCCCTGTAGTGCTGTGGGTCAGTGAGGGACATCGTGGTCTTGTCATGGGGCTGGCCTCATGGTCCTCTGTGCATTGGCTGCTCTGAGCAGGAATATTGTCCTCAGGGCTTGGTAGGCTTTGTAGATCTTGAACCAGACTGTCTTGTATCCTCTTAGTTCAATTTGTATGATAGAATTTTCCTTAAAATTCTCATCTGTATTGAAGAGCTGCTGAAATGAATACCCAGAACCCCACCCAACCTCATTGCCATTGAATCGCTGCTGATTCATACGGACCCTCTAAGGACAGGGTGGAACCGCCCCTGTGGCTCTGAGGCTGTAGTTGTTTATGGGAGTAGAAAGCCCCGTCTGTCTCCTGAGGAGCAGCTGGCAGTTTTGAACTGCTGACCTTTTGGATCGCTGCCAAACTCGTAACCACTATGCCACAAGGGCTCCTACTGAGGTGAATAACTGCTCTTTCTGACCTGTCCTTCAGATTCAGATGTCTGAACTCCAATTCCAGCTCTTGCTGTGTGGCCTTGGGCAAGTTACGCAACTGCTCTGTTCCTTATCTTCCTGTCACTGCGAGCAGTAGAGGAGATAAAGCACGCACAGCGCTCGAACAGGACCTGGCGCACACCAGGTCCTCCGGTCAGGGCAGCTGCGCTTGCTGGGATCAATATTATCTTCAGTGCCATACGGTGGCCTCTGTCGGCCTGGCCTCCACCCTGACCCCTCCGCTCTCACTTGGGAGCTGTTCAGATTTCAGACGCTCTCAAGTTTTCGTAATTATGAGTGGCTTTGGAGAAAGCATTCCATCAGCATGTTTGTCTTTAGGCTCTAGAACAAGCCCCACAATTTCTCTGGGATGAACAGTCAGCATTCAGCAGTGACAAGAAACCCTGGGTTGCCCCTTCAAAGCATTTCCCATTTTCTAAATGGCTTTTTATCAGTCCCCCGCCCCCACCCCGAGATCATCAATCCGATGACCCAGCATATCGCTGAGACTCTAGCATATGGTATGGCACAAGGCACTGCTGTCTCTTAGAATCCAAAGGAGGACTAGAGGAAACGGAGAGGAGATGAGATGGGATACTCTTCTCTGGTATATGTCCCCCACTTCAACTCAAAGCGCTTAATCCAGCAGAAACATCCTTATTGCTCAGTTTCCTCAACTCGTTCCTTCCTTAATTCAGCAGCATGTGTTGATTGTCTCTGCTAAGTGATATAGGGGACCCAAAATAGAGACAGTATTGAGGTCCCACAAGAATTTGTTCACTACCTAGGGAGGCAAAGGTATCCCCTATGAAACCATTCTAACCAATTGTTTTGGGCATTTGGGTTTCAACTGTCAATGCCAATGGATGAGAGAAGTGCAGAAAGGGAAGGGAGAGATGGACATTCATAGTGCGAGACTGTGGGAGGGCTACAGGAAGAGGTTGAGGGACTTGGCATGGCCTTGAAGAGCAGAGAATTGGGGTAGGCGAAGGAACCAGGGGAAGTGGATTTTAGAATTACAATTGGGTGTCCAGTGCGGTGTAAGGAGAAGAGTGTGGGCAGAGGGAATTCCTGCTTCTCCATGTCACTGGCTCCGAGGAACTCTGGGTCACGCCAATAGGAAGAATGGCCCCAGAGCTGCTTGGACGTGGCCACAGAAGGTAGAGGTAATAGGAGGAATCCAGAAAGACCGTCATTTCTCGTGTGTGTTTGGGCAGGGCACATTTCCCTCTCGTGTACCCTTCCTATGCTATGGATCAGAAGGGAAGAAGGATCAAAGATGGACATCCCTAAGCTATTCCTATTTCTCAAACTGATCCCAGGGTTCAATTCTGCCACATAGAGAAATCATAGGACTGTACAATTGCTCCTTTGGGTTTCTGAGGCTGTAAATCTTTAGAGGAGCAGAAAGCCCCATCTTTCTCCCAAGGTGCGGCTAGTAGCTTAGAACTGCCAACCTTGTAGTTGGCAGCCCAACTCATAACCTCACGATGCTCATCAGGGGCTCCTTCCCAAGTTCTAGTAGGACTGTATCCCAAATGTTAGCAGAGGAGTCTAGCCATTCATTTTCACTGGGAATGCTTCCGTGGAGCTCCCTTAGAGTGAAAAGCCCAGGGTCTGAGGGAGGGAGGAGGTTGGCATCCAGCCTCAGTTGAGTCTGGGCCTGAATGTCACATCCAAGCAAGGGCCTCGACCTCCTGCTTCACTAGGCTGCTTATTTTCTTGAATCAGTTGCCCTCAGATCAAGCCTTAAAAAAAAAAAAGGCAATTAGCTGATCTTTCTCAGGAGAATTGACACTAGATCAGTGGTTCTCAACCTTCCTAATGCTGCGACCCTTTAATACAGTTCCTCATTCTGTGGTGACCCCCAACCATAAAATTATTTTCATTGCTACTTCATAACTGTAATTTTGCTTCTGTTATGAATTGGGCAACCTCTATGAAAGGGTTGTTCGACCCCCAAAATGGGTTACAACCCACAGGTTGAGAACCGCTGCACTAGATGTTGAAATTCTACCGGTGACGGTTGGGCTGGTCTTAATCTGAACCAATAATGCTGACACAAGGTGTTAGTATGAGTTGACTAGAGAAATAAATTCATAAACATTCATAGGTATATAAGAAAGAGCTTTATATAAAAGAACAATTGTTTGTTGATCTGCCCAGTTTAGATCAAGTCCATAAGTACACTATTAGCCCACATGTCCAATACCAGTCTATAAATTCCTCTTCAGACACATGGAACACATGCAAAATCTTGTGGATCCAGTAATGGTGAAAGAATCTTAGTGCTTGTGTGAGTATCTGCATGGCTCCTCCAGCTCCAGGGCTCTGGCTTCATCAGCCTAGCTCCATCTGGCTTGTCATCAGGCATGTGAAGCAGAGAGAGTGTGTGTCCCACCTCCAGGAAGGAAGACAGGAATTCCCAGAATCCTCAGGAGAAGGCCACGCCCACACAGAGGTCTCATCGGCTATGACCTGATTGACAGGCTGGATTCCACTCCTTTGCGCAAGTTGACAGGAGATTGTGTAACTGCCACACCCAATGACGAGCAAACTCCCTTTCTTGCTAAGTAGAGCTTAATAAAAATCTGGCTTCCATAGCTTTCGCTTCCAGTTTCCCATTCCACCTGCAGGGTGCCAGGTTCCCCACTCATTCACTCCTTTCTGTGGGAATGCTTCCCCTTGCCTGGGAAAGATCATGGCTCCTGTAAGGGAGCTTCCCAAAGATCGGAAGCTTTTGCTCCAAAGGGTCATTTTATTTTAATCATTTTTAATGGGAATATTTCCCACGTTTATAAAAGTTGTGACATATAATGTAATCTCTCACCCAGAGACATATGCATCTCCCTCAACAAAGAGTTGTCTCCTTCGTTAAGTTGATCTCATTTGTTCTGGTGTCACCGGGCCTCTGCTTAGCTCTCTTGGCCATCTCCTGCATAATCAGGGCCCCCTGGAGGAGAGCATTCTGTCTTGATTTCCTAGTTGCTAGAAAATGGCCAGGGCAGAAGAGGTGGTAAGTGGAGAGAATATGGCAGGAACCTTAAAAGAGGTAGACAGGCTCCTCTTACACCTCTTCCAGCACCAAGGAAGGTGAAGGGCAGAAAGGACACATTTCCTTCTCAGTTGAAGAGACCAGAAAGAATACAAAGGCTGGGTGGAGAAAGACAAGCTATTCACACTACCACCACCATGACTGAATAGTTTGGAATCTAAGACCAGGACACAGCACGAAGTCTGGAGTGCTGGGATGCACATACCTGACAGGAGGAGGCACCTACAGAGGACCAGACAATAGCAGAAGACCCACCAAAAAGCCAGCCGTTGGTGTGAAGTCCACCATTCGCCAATATAAGGTCTAGCAGTATGTTTTGCTGGGCTTTCGGACAAGCTAAGGGCCCTTTGGACTTTTCCAAAGTATGTTCTGTTCAGTCAACTCCCTCTTTGTGTTCAAACCTGGTCTCTGACTCTTGTCTCTACTTTGTTTCTTGCCTGAAATCTTTCTTATGAGCAGGACAAGAACCAAGGAGCGGAGAGGAAACTCTGAGCCACCTGCTGGGTAAATAGTAGAAATCAAACAAAATAGTAGAAATCAATCTCTTTAAAAGGCATGAATTTCTTTTCTTACATGGCTGTGGGCCAGAAGTCCAACGTAGGCTCCCACTTGTGTTAGTTCTTTTTTTGTTGATAGCCTCAAGTGGTGCTTGATTTCCCGGAACTCAGTTGCTGAGCTTCTATACGATTCTTGCATGGCATCTGTCTCTCCCAATGTGTGTGTGTGTGTGTGTGTGTGTGTGTGCGTGTGTGTGTGTGTGTCTAGTTTGGCCTTTTAATTCCTCAGAATTGATTAGGTTTAAGATCTATCCTATACTGGTATGACATCATTAACATAACAGACAAAATCCTGTTTCTACACAGGACTACAACCAGAGGTCCAAGATTTCCACACCATATCTTGTTGTTGTTGTTGTTGTTAGGTGCCTTCAAGTTCATTCTGACTAATAGGGACCTTATGTGCAACAGAACAAATACTGCCCGACCCCAGGGCATGCTCGCAATTGTTCTGTTTGAACCCATTGTTGCAGCTCCTGAGTCAATTCATCTGGTTGAGGACCTTCTGCTCTCTCACTGTCCCTCTGTTTTCCCAAGCATGATGTCCCTTCTCCATGGACTGGTCTTTCCTGATAACACACCCAAAGTTTGTGAGACAAAGTCCCACCACCCTTGCCTCTAAGGAGCCTTCTGGTTGTACTTCTTCCAAGACAGATTTGTTCATCCTTTCGGCAGTCATTGGCACTTCCAAGATTTTTTTTGCCAGCACCATAATTAAAATGCATACATTCATCCTTAATTTTCCTTATTCAGTATCCAACTTTCACGTGCCTATGAGGAGATTGAAAATACCATGACTTGGATCAGGCGCACCATAGTCCTCAAACCAGCCACCTGGCTTTTCAATATCTGCCACATGGGGATGACACACCTTGTTTGCTAAGAGTGAGGAAGACTTGAATCACCTACCGATGAAAATCAAGGCTTGCAGTCAGTCATGCCACTCATTGTAAAGAACCCCCAAAACCTCACAACTGGTCCAGTAGGTGACATCATGATAGATGGAGAAATGATCAAAGTTGTCAAGGATTTCACTTGGCTTGGATCGACAACCAACGCACACGGAGGCAACCGTCAGGAGATCACAAGACACAGCGCGTCGAGTAAATCTGCTGCACACACCTCTTGAAAGCCTTGAAGAGCAATAAGTAGGAGCATTAAAAGAAGCTTACTGTCTCACTAGGAGTCCGAATTCAGAGTGTCAGCTGAGCCAAGACCTCTTGGAAGGTTCTCAGGGAGGATGCTTTCTGCTCTCTTCCAGTCTCTCAGCTCCAAGTGTTCCTTGGCTTTGAGACTCTGAGCAACAGCATAATTTCACCATCTCGTGGCATTCTGCCCTCTGTGTCGATTTTCTTCTTTTATAATGGCACTGCCCAGATTGGGTTAGGATTCAAGCCACTGACTAGATCTCATGCCAACTTAACTGATAACGCCTTCAAAGACCCTAATTTTCAACAAGGTTGCAATAACAGGGACAGGAGCTAGGGCTTCAACCGATCTTTATGGAGGGGAAAGGTCAGTCCTTAACAGTGTTTCTAAAGAGTGTAGGTTTTCAGAAACATGCACTATTCCTCGAGGGTGAGCCGGAGGACTTTGAACAGCTGATATGAGACAGCGCCCTGTTGGACACAACGCTGGGTGTCCAACGTCCACAGTAGTACAAACTGGATAAGGTTTTCTTTGTAATGAATGTCGTTATTGATTGAGTTGAGCTCCCTGCTCCCCACCACCACATTTTAACTTCTAGTACTATAAATATGACTCTTTAGAATAAAGATTTCCTTTATGTTCTGACTCATAATTACCCATATTACTGACTCATAATTACTCATAAAGGACACTGTAGAACTGCCCCCTTTGAGTTTCTAAAACTTTAAATCTTTATGGGAACAGAAAGCCTCATCAATATCTCATGGATCTGCTGGTGGATTCGAACCGCTGACCCTGTGATTAGCAGCTCATGTGTAAACCACTGCTTCATCAAGTACTCAGTCAATGACAGTGAGGGGTGTGTGTGTGTGTGTGTGGTGGGGGCAGGGTGTCTTATGTTAGGAGCCCTGGGAATGATTTGGGCCAGCAGTTAAAAACCACCAGCCTCTATGAAGGAGAAAGATGGGGCTATCTGCTCCTGTAACAATTTGCAGCCTTGAAACCCACAAAGGCAGCCCTGCTTTGACTTATAGGGTCACTGGAATTGCGTTAAGGGTGTTGAGGTTTGGGGCTTTATGATAGGCACCCCAGTTGTACACTCAGCTGCCAATCAAAGGGTCTGGGACTCCAACCAATCAGCCACTCCTCAGGAGAAAGATGTGGCAGCCTGATTCTGTAAAGGTTACCAAAAAATCAATAAAAAGGCAATGTAAATAAATAATTGAGTAATTAGAAATAGCTGTACACGAATCTAATGAATCCTAGTAGCATAGAAGGTTACGTGTTGAGTTGCTAACCATGCTATTTCTTTCTGTCCGCAGTTAGACCCACTAGCCACTTTGAGGGAGAAAGATGAGGAGCCCTGGTGGCATAGTGGCCATGTGCTGGACTGCGATCCGCAAGGTCCACAGTTCAAAACCAACAGCCTCTGCATGGGAGAAAGACGGGGCTGTCTACTCCATTAAAGAGTTACTATGTTAGAAACCCATAGGGACAGTTCTGCCCTGTCCTACAGGATCTCAGTGAGTTGCCATCAGCTAGATGGCAATGAGTAAAAGGCCAGGGAGAGTGTTGGCACATCTGTCTGTCTGTCATTCATAGTGAGACAGATGTCATCAAGTGGAGTCTGACTTACAACAGGATAAAATAGTGTGCCATCCGGCATCATCCTCAGGTTCAGTAGCACATCCAAGTCCATTCTTACAGCTGTAGTGCCAGCCCATATCACCAAGAGTCTCCATCACCATACCCTGGCCCTCTCCCTCATCGTACATGATGTCCACCTCTAGCAGTCGATCCTTCCTGATGATGAGTCCATAGGTTTTTATTGGCCAAATGTTAGAAGATCACCAGGCCTTTCTTCTTAGTTTGTTTAGTCCAGAAGTTCTGCTGAAACCTGACCATCCTGGGTGATCCTGCTGGTATTTGACAAACCTCCCATTGTAGCAACATGCAGACACCAGGGAATGACAGTCTGGCAGGTGCTGGGTGGGCCTGTCAGAACATGCTGAATGACTGATGAATGAGTGAGTGAACATTCTCCCCACAAACATTTATCGGATGTTAGTTATTAGGCCGAGCTTGAGGCTAGACAATGGAGTAGGATGAGGAGCACAAGAGAGGTGGTTCCTCCCCTCAGGGGGTTGACAGGCTGCTTGGAAGTGCATTAATCAGTAATACCCAACCTCCTGGGGCCATGGTGATCAGGGCTCTGTAGCCTTCAGAAACTCTTGGGCATGTTGAGGAAATGAGGAGAGAAAGACAATATAATGAGAAATGTTAAAGGAAAACTTCCCAAGAGAAGACACAGAAAACTAGGGTCTAATTCAAAACTTGCATCAGGACTCTTGGCTAGGTGCTTTTGCTCCATCCCCCTTATATTCCTGCACTTGAGCATGTTTATAACACGGAAGTTGAGAAAAACAATAGAGACTAACTACTAAGAAAGAGGACAAAACGCTTTTAAGAACCACATATCTGGTAAATGGAAATAGTCAAGATATTCCACTTTTCAGGCTGTGCTTTCAAGTGTGGTGT